>NC_083759.1:8005186-8610186 GCF_033458585.1 Syngnathus typhle | reverse complement strand
GACCGGGAGGGAAGCTGCGCCCCGTCCGAGTCAGACTCGGTCGTTGCGGCCCCCCCGAGCCCGCACGCCTCACGCAGAAGGTCATACGCCACCGGCGGCACGATAGACGCCTCCCGCAACGCGGTAGTCGGGAAAGGCTATTCGGATTGTCGAGCAGAGTGAGACAGCACATCCCGCGGTGCCGTCTGGTTAGGCAAGGGTTTGAGAAACAGCATTCGCGGTAGACCGGCGCGGCCGGCGGACGCCCACGCGGCGTGCCGTGATCGGATCGCGCGCTCGGCCTCCGTTGATTTCCTCCAGGTGCGTGATTCGGGGCGTCTCGGTCTCGCTGCCGTACGGTCGCGCCAAGGCCTGCGGGGGCGGCGCGTAGCGCACGCTCTCGCGGCGGCCGAGGCGCTAGAGTGCGACCCGCAAGTGGGGAGGAACCGTCCACCCAACGCCGGCACGAGCCGGGGCCGGTGGGGGCCCTACCAAGGCGGGTCATGAGTGCCAGTCGGTCAGTTCGGGAGAAGGGGAGGGTACTCGGAGGCCCGCCGGGAGCAGACGGGGGTCCGGAAGCTGAGGGGGGTGAAGGACGGCGGCCGGGAGCAGACGGCCGTCCCCGGGAGGGGGGTGTTTGTTCACGTGCGGACGCCGGGAGCAGGCAGCCGTCACGCGATTCTGCCAGTCGTTCCCACCGGCCTGTGTTTAAGGAGGCGGCCGGTCCTCCGTCCTTGGATGGATAACATTCGCAGATTTTCGCCCGACCTGTGTTTAAGGAGGCGGCCGGTTCCTCCGTCCTTGGATGGATAACATTCGCAGATTTTGGCCCGGCCGGTGGTTTGAGGAGGCGGCCGGTTCCTCCCTCCTTGGATGGATAACATTCGCAGATTTTCGCCCGGCCTATGTTTAGTGAGGCGGCCGGTCCTCCCTCCTTGGATGGATAACATTCGCAGATTTTCGCCCGGCCTGTGTTTAAGGAGGCGGCCGGTTCCTCCTTCCTTGGATTGATAACATTCGCAGATTTTCGCCCGGCCTATGTTTAGTGAGGCGGCCGGTCCTCCACGGAGAGCGACCCGCAAGTGGGGAGGAACCGTCCACCCAACGCCGGCGCGAGCCGGGGCCGGTGGGGGCCCTACCAAGGCGGGTCTCATTGCCTGTCGGTCAGTTCGGGAGAAGGGGGGGGGGTACTCGGAGGCCCGCCGGGAGCAGACGGGGGTCCGGAAGGTGAGGGGCTGAAGGACGGCGGCCGGGAGCAGACGGCCGTCCCCGGGAGGGGGGTGTTCGTTCACTTGCGGACGCCGGGAGCAGGCGGCCATCACGCGGTTCTGCCAGTCGTTCCCACCGGCCTGTGTTTGAGGAGGCGGCCGGTCCTCCACGAGATTCTGCCAAACCAGCCAAAGCGGACACTTTACGGCGCAAGAGCCGTTGGCACTTATAATTTTTTCGCCTGAGTCGGTGCGACTTCCAGGAGGAGAGGCTGATTTTTCGCTCTTTGTGGCCGACACCCGGAACCAGCGCGGAGCGTACACTTGACTGCGCAAGAGCCGTTGGCACTTAGGAAATACCGTTTTTTTCCGTGTATAGTGCGCAAAATTTAACTAATTTATTGTCCTAAAATCTGGAGTGCGCATTATACATGGGTACAAAATTTTTTTAAGTTTTTCAATAAGTTTTTTTTTTTTTTTTTTTTTTTAAGTCCCAATGATCGTCACACACGCAGGGAGGCAATGGGTCCCATTTTTATAGTAGTCTTTGGTATGGTCTTAACTAGGCTGGATGTAATTTTTTTTGTTGGCGTTGATTTCTCCGACTGCCCGTAAACGCACCACCGCGCTCCGTGCGCGCACGGGAAAGAGGCGGCTCTGTATGGGAGAGACGTTGAAGAGGAATAAAAACACCCTTGGAAACCAAAACTTGCCCCTCGTCGTGACTCGGAGCCGCAACAAATGTTTCGGATTTGTGTAGGGTACATTGTGACAGACAGCAAACGAGCAGGTGATCGAGCAAGCCTTGTCTGATACGAGAGCATTGCGGTCGCATGGAGCGTGTTTGAAGTGAACAGCAGAGAAGAAAGGAACAAGGCAAAGTGTTGTGAAATAAAATGCACAGAACGGATGCGCAAGACACGTCAGCTATATAAAGAGCGAGAGTTGTTTTCTTCCTATTAGTTTCAATTCACAGTTTAATTAGCAGTTTCAATCAGCAAATAACAAAATGCGTATTACAGGTAATATTTTATTTCACAACACTTTGCCTTGTTCCTTTGGTCTCTGCTGTTCATCCTAAAACACAAAGGCGCTCTTTAAGCAATGCGACAGTGAGCGCCCGGCGCGCTGCGGTTGCGCGACCGCACCAAATTAAGCTCCCTGCGCAGTGCGCACTGAGGTCCACTTAAATTTTAGAAAGTAAATCAGAACTTTAAAAATATCTTCTAAATTTCAGCGACGGCTCTGTCACAATAATGCGACCAGCGCGGTGCAGTTGGGCGGTCGGCGGCGCGCTACGGTTGAGCGTTCTCTCTCGCACTCTCTCTCTCGCTCTCTCTCGCTCTCGCACACACGCAAACCGGATATCATACGGAGGCCGCCATTACAGATGCGCAGAACGGATGCGCAAGACACGTCAGCTATATAAAGAGCGAGAGTTCAGTTCTCTACCTAAATCCGTATTACAGGTAATATTTTATTTCACAACACTTTGCCTTGTTCCTTTCTTCTCTGCTGTTCACTTCAAACACGCTCCATGCGACCGCAATGCTCTCGTATCAGACAAGGCTTGCTCGATCACCTGCTCGTTTGCTGTCTGTCACAATGTACCCTACACAAATCCGAAACATTTGTTGCGGCTCCGAGTCACGACGAGGGGCAAGTTTTGGTTTCCAAGGGTGTTTTTATTCCTCTTCAACGTCTCTCCCATACAGAGCCGCCTCTTTCCCGTGGGCACACGGAGCGCGGTGGTGCGTTTACGGGCAGTCGGAGAAATCAACGCCAACAAAAAAAATTACATCCAGCCTAGTTAAGACCATACCAAAGACTATAAAAATGGGACCCATTGTCTCCCTCCGTGTGTGACAATCATTGGGACTTAAAAAAAAAAGTAAAAATTTACCGTTTTTTTCCGTGTATAGTGCGCCCCCATGTATAGTACGCACCCCTAAAAATGGCATGCTGATGCTGGAAAAAAGCTTGTACCCATGTATAATACGCACCCAATTTTTATGAATTTTTAAAAAAAAAAAAATTAATTTTTTTTTTTTTTTTTTTTTTTTTTAAGTCCCAATGATCGTCACACACGCAGGGAGGCAATGGGTCCCATTTTTATAGTCTTTGGTATGGTCTTAACTAGGCTGGATGTAATTTTTTTTGTTGGCGTTGATTTCTCCGACTGCCCGTAAACGCACCACCGCGCTCCGTGCGCGCACGGGACAGCAAACGAGCAGGTGATCGAGCAAGCGTCTGATACGAGAGCATTGCGGTCGCATGGAGCGTGTTTGAAGTGAACAGCAGAGACGAAAGGAACAAGGCAAAGTGTTGTGAAATAAAATATTACCTGTAATACGGATTTAGGTAGAGAACTGAACTCTCACTCTTTATATAGCTGACGTGTCTTGCGCATCCGTTCTGCGCATCTGTAATGGCGGCCTCCATATGATATCCGGTTTGCGTGTGTGCGCGTGTGCGTGTGTGCGCGAGAGCGAGAGAGAGCGAGAGAGAGAGCGCAAGAGAGAACTCTCAACCGTAGCACGCCGCCGACCGCCCAACTGCACCGCGCTGGTAGCATTATTGTGACAGAGCCGTCGCTGAAATTTAGAAGATATTTTTAAAGTCCTGATGTACTTTCTAAAATTTAAGTGGACCTCAGTGCGCACTGCGCAGGGAGCTTAATTTGGTGCGGTCGCGCAACCGCAGCGCGCCGGGCGCTCACTGTCGCATTGCTTAAAGAGCGCCTTTGTGTTTTAGGATGAACAGCAGAGACCAAAGGAACAAGGCAAAGTGTTGTGAAATAAAATTTTACCTGTAATACGCATTTTGTTATTTGCTGATTGAAACTGCTAATTAAACTGTGAATTGAAACTAATAGGAAGAAAACAACTCTCGCTCTTAATATAGCTGACGTGTCTTGCGCATCTGTTCTGCGCATCTGTAATGGCGGCCTCCGTATGACGTCCGGTCCGCGATGGAGATTAAAAACAAACAATATTTGACAATAACACACCCTCAAGGATTGCACCATCGCATCAAACGATGTGTCGTCAATTATGTATTTTACTGACTAAGTGTGTTGGCCAGGATGGCTGAATGCGATGCGCGATTGACAACAAACAAGAAGAAAGGTGAGTTTTATTTCGGGGGAGATTTGTCATGTCTCGTCCCCAGTTTTGCTATGTGTCTAGGTTGCCATAGTTTCTGTTCGCGTCGCCCCTCTCTTCCTGTGTCACCTCAATCGATGTAACGTGTTTTGTATCTAAGTCCTGTCTGCCCCTCGCTCACCGTTGGATCATTGCATGTGTTACTGTCATTCTGTTCCTGTCTTTGGTAATGTCACCCTGTCTTTTTGTTCCACGACTTTGTCGGTCAGTCCTGTTGTTGGTTTTGTTGTACCATGACTTGATTTAAAAAAAAAAAAAAAAAAAAAAATTTAAAAAATAAATTAAAAATTTTTTTTCTTTGTACCCATGTATAATACGCACCCCAGATTTTAGGACAATAAATTAGGTAAATTTCGCGCACTATACACGGAAAAAAACGGTAATCTATATTTATCCTTCTTTTGTAAAACATAATGCAGATTGGAGCTCATATACTCTGCTGCCAATGATGTTAATATACTCTGTATGCCCGCTGCTTGAATGAAGGCACTAAAGAGTGACATGAGCCATAAACTGTCATGTATTGATTGTACTTGTAGAACATATGCGGATAACTCTAAGCAAATGCCTCATCGTTTCAATGGGAGTCATTTTAATGTTAAAATTAAACCTCGCAATAAGGTGCACAACCTTGTGACCAAGGTGGAAGTGAGAAGCGTTAAATATGAACATGTATTATTGACGCTTGCTTGTCACTTGAAGTGCTGCTGCTGACATGTTCGGTTCGATACATTAATGCAGTGATCCTGACTGTTGTGTTCAGCGTTTGACCTATGGAGAAAATCCAGACACTAAATACCATTTGGTTGAAATGAAACTTTTGTTTTTTGGGGGAGAAATCTTAAAACCCCTGATTTGCACTTTTATTTGCAGCCTGGTGTTTACTGTTGAATGAACATAATAGTAATAATCAGGCCCTTCCTGCATGGGACTTTTGAATCATGCCAGGGTTGCATGGCAGCCTTCCCAATAAAAGCGCGACTAACTCATGATCTAGGCACGGGGATCACTCTTTCTTGAGGTGATGAAGGACGCCACTAGCCTCTTACCCATGCCGCATCATCATTGGCTTGTTGAATTGAATATGGACATGATATGGACTTGAACTAGCAAGCACATAGACTTCATTGAAGAAGATGAAGAAGATGCAAATCCAGACAGACACGCATTGTTAGTCTCTGCGTTGCAATCCGCACAGACCGTGACATGTGCAACCGCTCATGCATAAACTATGGAAAAGCACTTACAACACAGAATATTGAATTAAATATTTCATATGCACAAGTCTTTGATTTTGAGCCATTTTTAGCTTCATAGAAGTATTTTTGCCAACTATGCCAAAGATTCTCTTATAAGCATACAAGATAACAAATGTGGTCGTACCTGTTGTGTGCAGCTGCGGCCTCAGAAACAGTCGCTGCTAAAGTCCTTGTGTCAGGAGACGCACTGGAAATGCCTGCTGCTCAGCTTGCTCATGTACGGCTGTGTGGGCGTCATGACCTGGTGCCAGGTGACCACCGTCGCACGCCTCTCCTTTGACAGCGCCTACAAGGGGAAGTCCATGATGTACCACGACAGTCCCTGCTCCAATGGCTATATCTACATCCCCCTGGCCTTCCTGGTCATGCTCTACGTGGTCTACCTCGTGGAGTGCTGGCACTGCTACACCAGGAACAAGATGCAGTACAAAGTGGATGCGGACGACGTGGCCGAGCGTGTACGGAGAATGAAGCAGGCCACGCCGTGCATCTGGTGGAAGGCTATCAGCTACCACTACGTGAGAAGGACGCAACAGGTGACACGATATCGTAATGGAGACGCCTTCACCTCTACTCAGGTCGTCCATGAGAGGGTCAACACGCACGTGGCCGAAGCGGAGTTTGACGACGGGAACTGCGGGGTGAAGGACATCTCAAAGCACTTGCAGGGCCTTGAGCGCTTTGCCATGACCAAGCTGAGGTTCACCAAGTGCTTCAGCTTTGCCAACGTGGAGTTGGAGAACTCTTACTTGATGCAGCGGGCTAGGTTCTTCACAGAGAATGAGGGCCTGGACGACTACATGGAGGCCCGTGAGGGGATGCACCTGAAGAATGTAGACTTTAAGGAATACATGACTGCCTTCAGCGAGCCACATCATCTTCCCTGGTACGCATCGCATTCCGCTTTCTGGACAGCGGCTGCTTTGACTCTTTCCTGGCCTTTACGGGTGCTAATGGAGTTCCAAACCGCCTGTGTCCACTACCACGTGGAGAAGCTTTTCGGCTTCGACTATGTGCCGTTGACACCTTCAGAGGATAATCCTTATTGTAGACACATCCCACGGGTCAACACCATCGACAGTACAGAGCTGGAGTGGCACATCCGCTCCAATCAGCAACTCGTTCCCAGCTACTCTGAGGCGGTTCTGTTGGACCTGGTCCAGCTCTCGGGAACCTGCCCCAACTACTCGGCTTGCCATCGGTACAGCAGCTACAGGCAGAACTGCCAGTGGTGCCACCACGCCATCAGCAGTTCTTCCATCTTCTCACGCAGCGCCCTGAGCATCTGCAACACGGCGAGCCCGCGTCTGCCCTTCAGCGCCAGCCGCTTCTCGCTATATGGCTCCAGACGGAACTGCCTGTGGAGGAGCGGCGGGAACCTGAACGAGCCCCCGAGTTGCCCATTGGAAAGCACACGCTGCCTATCGGGCCAGCAGAGCAGCGAGGAGAGCCCTCCGGCGTACCAGGATGCGCTCTACTTCCCTGTGCTCATTGTACACAACTACGAAGGCTGCCTCAATCACAACCATCAGTCCCTGCACAGAAACGGCTCTTGCGTGGAGACGTCGTTATGACCCTCAAACAGGATTAGGATGAAAAATAGGACAAAGGGGAACCCAATATGTTATTATTGGTTCATATACTGTGGCTTCAGAAGCTATTTTGTCAGGTCAGTCCTCTTCTGTGCTATAAAGCCAAAAATCAAATAATCAAGCACCCCTACTGCTTACAAAATATTTGTCCAATGAATAGCACTCGGTCTACAACTTTCCCTAGAAAATAAATACTGTGGAGCCTTTTTAGGGTGACTACAAACAGTGTGCTGGGTCATTTAAATAACCGTATAGTAAAAAAAAACTCTTCTTTGAAATATTAATTGGCAAAGCAAAACATTCAATGCTGGGATTTCAAATCTGGTGCAACTTGAAAATGTTTCCCAATGCCTGAGAGCAATGCAGAAATATCCCATTAGCAGAAATGGCTTGGTCGAGATGACATTACACTTCCTGGCTTGGTAAATATAGCAACACGCGTTATTAATAATTCAGTAGAGGAGCGCTAAAGGACACAAGCCCTACACTCATTTTCTTCTAAACTTTCACACTCGCTGTAAATTTTGTACAAATGCCAAAAAGACACGATTAAAACATTGTAATATCAAAACTTTGTCTACTAGTTCAGTGTTGACTTTAATACTCAGCTGTCTTTTGTATTTTATTTTACTGTAAGTGCCTAGCAATTGAGCTATCACCAAAAAGCATCTTGCCCTCTCTCGTCTAAATCGAGTTTACCTTTGTGTGTTTATATGCATGTCACCTTTTGATTGTTTCAAATGCAATGTTTTTTCTGACTTCCTGGCAGTGTAATAGAGCTACTGCTGAGATGCTGCTGCAGTTGCTGATGCCTATAAGAGAGACAAAGCAGAGAGCTGGCTCTCAAAGACGCTGAAAATAGGCAGGGGCCCTGCACTCACGACTGATAGTGTCATTTGGAATAAAACGAAAAGATGACTTGAAAGATCTGAGGGCTGCGATGCAGATGTCGGGGCGATTTTGCTAGCAAATTCCTGAGGCCACTGGATTGTTCGAGCAAATCAACAGATATGAAGTAAGACGTTGCTCTCTGGGGGAAGATTTTGTTCAATTTGATCAATCTATTTGTTTGCAGAACATGTGAAATGTTTCAGGTAAGGATGGGAATTAACAATCCGTCAATTGTGATTTTTTTTAAATAAATGCGCCCCCCAGGAAAAAAAATGCTTTCTCCGCCAGTGTTCTGAAAATCAGTTCAAGTAACTAATATTGCTTAACTACTTATCTACTTATCTACACTCAGCTTTCAAGCAAACATTTGTGAATTATTAACCTGTTTATTTTTACACTTGGATTGACTAGATTGACCAATCATCAATATGCTGCAACAAAATATTAAATAAAATGAAAAAGTCCACAAATAGGAATCAGAAACTGCTTTTGGAGGTGGGTGTTTCAGATGGTTCCTGTGGATGCAAAAAGAGAAACCATGTTTTGCTTTTTTGCATTTGAAGATTGCAAAATCGGACAACAACAAAGCAGGTTTAACAAAACAAGAGGCTGACGTCAACCATACATCATCTTGTTCTTGTGGCGCCTCATCTTGTGGTTGCACCTCGTCGCCTTGTGGTTGCACCTCGTCACCTTGTGGTTGCACCTCATCGCCTTGTGATTGCACCTCGTCACCTTGTTCCTGTTCTTCCTCTAAGTTCTGGATACTGGTGCCAATCACCTCATCGGTGATGGAGTCACTCTTACTGCTGCCAATCACCTCGTCGGTGATGGAGTCGCTCTTACTGCTGTCAATCACCTCGTCAATGATGAAGTCGCTGTCATGGATGAAGAGCACCTGGTTGGTGGCGGAGGCGTTCCTATTGGTGCAAACCACCTGGTTGATGACGGAGGCACTTTGCTCGTCGATATCCGTCAGACGGACATCGCATTCCGTTAAGCAGCTGTTTTGAACTATGGCCTCTCCCAGAGCTTTGCCTCCATCCTGTTCACATGGGAAACAAAAGCAGTATGATTAAGGCAAAATCTTGGCTATAGTTCTCAAAAACAAAGCTCAATAAAAAAGCTGTATAATACTCACAACACCCAATTTATTGCAGGAGAGGTTGATGGTCTTCAGCGTTTGATTTTTAACCAGAACTTCCGACAACATAATGGCAGTGGGCTCAGTCACGAGGTTGGCTCCAAGATGCAGATGAAGCAGGGTGCGGTTCCTCACTAAGGCCTTGGCAATGGCGAGCCCCCCATTGTCGGTCACACGGTTGATTCTTAGGTTGAGGGATAAAAGAGTGCTGTTATTGAACAAGGCTTTGGCAATGGCGTTGGCTCCCACGTCTCGAATTATGTTGTCGCTCAGGTTGAGGATCTCCAGTTTGCTGCTGTTGATAAGGTTGCTGATGGCCTTGGCCCCCTTATCTTCAATTACGTTGTGGGAAAGGTTGAGCTCAAGAAGGGATGGGTGCGTCATTAGGTGTTTGGCCAGCAACTTGCACTTTTCATCATCAATGTGACTTTCATAGAGTTGTACAACCTGCAAAAATATTAAGCAGTTCTGTTCTGAAATAATTGTTTTCAATTATTATTATTCAATTATTTGTTACATGACAAAGGGGTGCATACCTTCAAGGTCTTGCTGAATTGAAGGGCCATGGCAAGAGTCTCACAGTCTCGCTGAGCCATCTCCGTCATTTTCCATTCAAAGTTCATCCCGCAGTGTTTGACCCTGTAGGTCAAGTGGAACTCTTCGAGACAGCTTAGCTGCTTAAGGAGACTGCGGAAGTCATAGTGTTCCATATGAGCTGCATCCGAGTCGGTTTCACTCAACCAGTCTATGGCATCTCCCTTGTTCTCCTTAATGGGTGGCAGCATCTGGGAGATATCCAGCCTCTTCACGTACGCCTCACACAGCGGGATCTCATCAGTAACGGTCTTGAGGGACGTTGTCTCTGGGATGAAGTGCTCAAGAATGTTTTCCAGGTGCCTCTCGAAAAACATTCGCTTCCAGCTGTGGTTGTAGTGAGACACGTCACAAATGTCCCACCGTTGCTCACAGGCCCGCCGCCAGTAGATGCCATCATCGACCAAGTTGGCAGTCACAGAAAGGGGTAGAGAGAGCGGCAGTCTTTCCTGCACATAGTCTTTCTGGCTGAGCGTAAGCTCTTCATAGATAGGAGTTTCTGCCAAAGATGGAGCATTGGATTAGTCTCTCTAAAATCATTGACTAGAATATGAATGCTAATAAAAACAATGGCATACCCTCAAAATGTTTTACAATACAGTCTAGGCAGAGAGTTGATAAAAAGGGCACAAGGCTTAAGGACCAGTTTGGCTTTTCAGCAATGGTCCTCCTTAATCTCCTGCGGTCCACAGCTAACATAGTCGGGCCTCCAGTGAGCCTTGACATGATTGTTGGTGGTTTGTGGAGGACTACTACTAAAAAAAGTACATATAATGATCATGCATTTTGTAAAAACATGATTATAAAGCACAGCTTGTAATTTAGACGAGCCACCATCTAGATATCCTACATGTTACTTATTTAAGCCTAAATATATTGTTAAAGAGGTTTTATGAATGCACAAATAATGTATGAACAAGAGTCACTGCTACTTCAAGTATAACTGCTGCTGCAGATAGAGGGAGGCTACAGAGGACAGTCAAAGCAGCGCAAAGGATCATTGGCTGCCTTCTCCCCTCCCTAACAGACATATACAACACCCGGTGCGTCAGCAGAGCTCACAACATCATCAAAGACAACACACATCCCGCCTCCCAGCTGTTTGAACTGCTTCCTTCTGGGAGGCGCTACAGAGGCATTCGAACAAGGACTACCAGGCTGAAAAACAGTTTCTTCCCAAGAGCCATCACCGCGCTGAACTCAGAGAAAACGCCAGCTATAATACAACACCTTTAAAAAATACGTGCAATAACTATTTATCTACTTTCTGTACAAACTTCATTCATGTACCCACATTGAACATACTGTAAATGAGATTTTTTTAACCTTCATTCTTAGACTAATAGCTATACTGTAAATAAGATCTTTCACTTTTATCCTCAGATTTCCTTTTATACTTTAAATTTTGTAATGTTTGCACTAGGAAGGGAGCAGCTATCCGAAAAGCTGTAAAATGACAATAAAGGGCATTCTATTCTATCGTTAGAGAATATCCTTTGCTTTGTTAAAACATTAACACTTTTTAAAATGCAAAAAATATTCCTGCAATCATGCTAATACTGTATCATTAGCTTTGTTAAAACATCACCATTTTTAAAATGCTAGAACATTCCACCAATCATGCTAAGACTGAATTAAAAATTCAAGCCGACTTTCATCAACTGTGACTAGGCCCGTGCATTCTGACGATTTAATTGGGCAAGACTCATGGCAATATAATTTTATACACTATTGATAAAATAAAATTTGTATTTACTGTGTGAAGACACGTACCTGCTGTCTTTGTGAGCCGCGTGTTTCCATAGCTACGGAACGCTCTTGCGCCAGTCAATGGAATAACAAAGTACTGCTACCAACAGGACAGTAGGGGAATCGCAACGGCTGTGCTCAGGAAAATAAACCGGATGTTTTAAGCAAAAATGTGTACCAATAAATCGACAAGGAGCCAGGAAATTAGAAAAGTGAATGTGTCAGGGATTATACTCAAACAGAAACTATTTAATCTTTTGGCATGCAAACATATTTCCTAAAAACAAAAACAACACAGATCTTAACTCGATCAGTTTCCAAAACCTCCTTGGAACATCTTGGAGAAGCGCATCAACTGTCAAGACAAGACTACAAGAAAGTCCAGTTCTGGGTGTCCTACGAGCAGAAGCTGCTGTTATGGACATCGGCTCGAGGGTTCTTAATCCTTTAGCAGTTCACACACTCTTTCTTCACTGCGGTGAAGGGGTGGTCTGCATCCAGATGTTGACATTCTGACCAACGATGAAGGTCTTGCTGTCATTACACATTGTGTCTCATTTGTTGTGATGTCACAAGTGTATTACTGTCAGTATTCCTTCTCATCACTAATGTCTTGGTCATCCCGACATGTATTTCCTTTTGGACTGTTGAAAGTATGTAAAAGTCATAACCTTCAGCAGAACAAAAATATTATGTTGAGGTTTCGGCTCCTGCTCCAACGTGACTTGATTTAATGCACAACTCTCCTTTCCTCTCGGAGACGAGCGTCTGCCGTCTGATCTTTATATCCAAACTTAGGTTCTCCACCATGCTGTCGATGAAGTTGTTCAGCGCCAGACATTGGGTTTGGGACTTGATGGCCTGCCGGCAGATGGGGCACTCCTCTTTCTTTTTGCGCCACTGCTTGATGCAATAGCAGCAGAAGCTATGAGCACAGTTTAGGGTGACGGCCTAAAGGGAAAAAGTTGTCAATTTTTTGGTACTCCTTGATATGATCAAATGCGAGCAGCTTCTACTGACTGTCACCTCAATAAGGAGCTCAGAGCAGATGATGCACTGAAGCTCGTTTTCCAGGGTCGTAGTCACTTGCGTGACAACTTCCTCCTTTTGGGCCCTCGCCTTTTCCTTCTCCGCCTGGAAACAGAAATAGTGTGAGGTGCTACAAATGCGCTGCGCTAAAAAGATCCTGGGTGTAGAAACCCACCTTAGTCACTTCGAGTTCTTTGTTTTTGTCCAACAGAATCTTGAACATTTAGAAAAAAAAAAGAACACAAGTTCATCCATAACTAGTGGCTTTGGTCATTCATTTGGTCACATCGACGATCATTGGTTATGTTAGTGACATAGTTCCTTATTTCTTCACATATTAGATACATAATTTTATCATTTTATCTATATGTGCTTGAGTTACCCAATTACACTTTGTCAGAACGTTTTGCCTTCTATGCCTTCTGCGTCCAGCTCTGCTCTCTGTTGTTGGTGATGGTGTCTTATGTATGATGTTTACCTCCTGCAAGGTGTTTTCTAACTGCTTTTCCATCAGCTCCTTTTGCTGCTGTGTCTTCTGAGGCTATAATAAGAAAGAAACCCAGAAACTGAGCTCAATTTCTGCATGGTTGGCAGGGATATACAGTGCCTTGCGAAAGTATTCGGCCCCCTTGAACCTTTCAACATTTCGCCACATTTCAGGCTTCAAACATAAAGATATTAAAAAAATGTTTTTTTGTCAAGAATCAACAAGTGGGACACAATCGTGAAGTGGAACGAAATTTATTGGATAATCGAGACTTTTTTTTAACAAATAAAAAACTGAAAAGTGGGGCGTACAATATTATTCGGCCCCTTTACTTCCAGTGCAGCAAACTCACTCCAGAAGTTCAGTGAGGATCTTTGAATAATCCAATGTTGTCCTAAATGATTGATGATGATAAATAGAATGCACCTGTGTGAAATCAAGTCTCCGTATAAATGTGCCTGCTATTTGATAGTCTCAGGGTTCTGTTTAAAGCACAGAGAGAACCATGAAGACAAAGGAACACACCAGGCAGGTCCGAGATACTGTTGTGGAGAAGTTTAAAGCCGGATTTGGATACAAAAAGATTTCCCAAGCTTTAAACATCTCAAGGAGCACTGTGCAAGCAATTATATTGAAATGGAAGGAGTATCAGACCACTGCAAATCTACCAAGACCCGGCCGTCCCTCCAAACTTTCATCTCAAACAAGGAGAAGACTGATTAGAGATGCAGCCAAGAGGCCCATGATCACTCTGGATGAACTGCAGATAACTACAGCTGAGGTGGGAGAGTCTGTCCATAGGACAACAATTAGTCGTGCACTGCGCAAATCTGGCCTTTATGGAAGAGTGGCAAGAAGAAAGCCATTTCTCAAAGATATCCATAAAAAGTCTCGTTTAAAGTTCGCCACAAGCCACCTGGGAGACACACCAAACATGTGGAAGAAGGTGCTCTGGTCAGATGAAACCAAAATTGAACTTTTTGGCCACAATGCAAAACGATATGTTTGGCGTAAAAGCAACACAGCTCATCACCCTGAACACACCATCCCCACTGTCAAACATGGTGGTGGCAGCATCATGGTTTGGGCCTGCTTTTCTTCAGCAGGGACAGGGAAGATGGCTAAAATTGATGGGAAGATGGATGGACCCAAATACAGGACCATTCTGGAAGAAAACCTGTTGGAGTCTGCAAAAGACCTGAGACTGGGACGGAGATGCATCTTCCAACAGGACAATGATCCAAAACATAAAGCCAAATCTACAATGGAATGGTTCACAAATAGACGTATCCAGGTGTTAGAATGGCCAAGTCAAAGTCCAGACCTGCATCCAATCGAGAATCTGTGGAAAGAGCTGAAGACTGCTGTTCACAACCGCTCTCCATCCAACCTCACTGAGCTCGAGCTGTTTTGCAAGGAAGAATGGGCAAGAAAGAAAAAACTGATAGACATACCCCAAGTGACTTGCAGCTGTAATTGCAGCAAAAGGTGGCGCTACAAAGTATTAGCGCAAGGGGGCCGAATAATATTGCACGCCCCACTTTTCAGTTTTTCATTTGTTAAAAAAGTTTAAATTATCCAATAAATTTTGTTCCACTTCACGATTGTGTCCCACTTGTTGATTCTTGACAAAAAATCTAACTTTTATATCTTTGTTTGAAGCCTGAAATGTCGAGAAATGTTGAAAGGTTCAATGGGGCCGAATATTTTCGCAAGGCACGATATGTATATATATATTTTTAAATTCCAGCCGCATGTATTAAGATGCAATTTAAATACAAATCGGTTCATAATGGAACAAGATTTTCTTTGAGCATGTTCTCACCTCTTGTTGCTTCTTAGTTTCACGGACGGACCTCTCAAACATTTCCATTTTCAGCAGCTTAGCTTGGAGTGTCTTGAGCTGTTGTTGTAGCTGGTTGATCTGCTCCTCCCTAAACGGGTCGGCTGATTGGGGCTCAACTTCCAGCGAGGTCACCTGCGTCTGTGTGCTGTCTACCTGCTCCCTGAGCATGGAGATGTTCTGGCTATATCTGCAAGAGGGAGAGCAGAGAGGTGTTCTGGCATGTGTTGTCTTTGTCAAGGCAGAATGTAATGTCAAAGGGAACAACATGTGCATCTGCAAGTTGTCAAGGTCACATGGGACATCTAAGACACCACAGGCCCGCTCCGAGTCTTCCACATCTGGTTTGGGAGGGGCTTCCTTCAGCTGGGCGCAACTGTGACACTCTTGGTGCTCGGCTGGAGACAGCGGGCATGGCTGTGCCACCGACTTGTCTAGGTCCGAGCAGCGGTACAATTTAGTCTTTGAGGTAGATGGCTCCCCTTCTTCCTCAATCAGCTTCCTTTTCATAGGTACGTTCGCTACTTTGGTGCTTGTTTTCTGCCCTTTTAGCAATTTGTGTTGAATTTCTCTGAGGGGACGCTTCACAAGTTTGTAGTCAAACTCAGCTTTGGATCCCACAATAGGAACACCGAGACGCACGGAATCGCCAAGCTGAAGCAGGTGGGCTTTTTCAGTGGGTATGCGGATCCCATTCACCCACACACCATTGAGACTCTGACGGTGATCACATAAAGAACAGAAAAATATGTTTTATACACCACAAACAACATACATTTCTGTATCGACTGAAATGTACAAACTTGAAAAAGCTACACTTCAACGTCAGGCCCTGCGGTATGCTAATGAATTGACAGCACAGTCCTACTAACTAATGGGTACCTGCTTGTCTGTCACTGTCCAATGTCCATCTTCCCTTTGACAAAAAGTGCAGTGAAGCCTGGAGATCATTAAAGGGCAACATGGGGACACAAGTTGGTAGGTCACGCCAAATCCACGGCCAATAGAAACCTACACACAAGAAAGGTACAAATGGTAATTTTTGTCAGTCTTCGTGGCTGCATATTAGCACTTATGTGACGTGACAATAAAATTAACCCCCTAATATACAAGTGTAGTTCATTGATCTATCAGTACACGTGAGCAAGGCTTTTTGTCTAATGTACTGACAACAACGCTTAACAGAAGTGTTTTGTTTTGACTTTTGGGTCTTTTTTTTTTTGCATATATATAACCTACTAGTGGAATAAATTGATATTAGGTTATTTTACTTCTTTCTACTCCCTTTGAACATGTAAAACTACCTTCATACATTTTTTTCCTTGAAATTGTTTAGATTAATTTGTTCAATAAAAATCTGTCAATCAAAACTATGTATTTATTCGATATAGATTTTTAAGCTAGCTTTAAAACTGGGATCGATGCATACAAACATTGCATGAAAATCATTCACAGAGGAAATTCCACTGCATTTTTTCACTGTGAGGACTGCACAACAGACCTGCGCGATGTGATCACACAAAAATCACCTCACGTCACATAACGTCCCCAATTTAAAGGTTCACAAAGTTAAAGGTTATTTCTGATTAGCTAGCTAACGAAGCTAAATGAATGTACGAACTTGTATGTTTTCTACCAAGCGAAGCCAGTCTGAATTCTTCCCGACCCCCATTAAACAAACAACTTCTAAGTCCGAACTTTCATCCTCAGAGTCATTAGACGCAGAAGGGTCCATTGTGACTTTATCCGTCTTTATCTCATATCGTGCTGTTCTGAACGGCGCTTCAGTCGGTGGCTGTCGTAGAAAGTTTGTCATTGCGTAGAGTTACGCTTTATCCGGTATATGCTCTTCGGTATTTCCAAAGTAAAAGCACAGAGGGATGTGCTGAAAATTAATACAAGATTACTAGTAAAGATATTCTATTTAATTGATTACGTTGTTTGGAAAGGTAGTTGTTATTACCGTGCGATTACTATTGATAAAAACAATTATTTTTCTCATTATTAAATGTAATTCGATAAATGGGTTTTAATTTCTTAAAATTCTACTCAAATGATCAATTCCTTCTTTTGCCGCCCCACTCGCGAAAAGGGTGTCTCAAATCGCGCACACCCGCAGAACGAGGCGGGATTTCCGGTGACTTCTCCTTCTCGCGGATGGGAGTTCGGGGTGAGCGCATAGTAGACAGAAAGGTTTGGTCCATTCCGGTAATAGTCACTAGTCAGGGTGTCAGCATTCGGTGTGTGAGTCAGCGTGGAACCGAAACTGCTGCAGACAGCTCAGCGGCGGAGGCGCACAAGCCCTGAAGAAGACCACCCTCGTAAATGAACGTCGCCCTCGGGTATGCTGCCCTGAGTCTGCCGCCGGCACCCGCCCTGCCAACATGTCTGATGTCAACAAGACTCTGCAGAAATGGCACGCCAGTTTCAGAAAAGGCACAGACTTTGACTCGTGGGGACAGTTAGTGGAGGCTATAGACGAGTACCAGATGTAAGTGTGTGTCCTGTCTCTAACATGCGAGCACATGTATGCACGACTACTCCATCAGTTGGAGTCATTAGGGAGCTCGCTCAAGTTGCCCCCCCCGAGCTGTCTTTCAGACCTCGGGAGCATTTAAGTGAATCTTCCGCATATATGACGCGATGTGACATTTGTTGCGTGCGCGTTCAACTGTCTTCCTTCACCAATGCGTGTGTTGCTCTGTGCAGAAATTCACTAATATTCCTCAGTATTGAGTATTGAGAAATATCAGCCACACCCTCTCATTGTTATGGGTGGGTTTCCTGTGTTTTCAGAGGAACTACTTGACAATAAAAAAACAAAACATCCCTCAGGAAAACAAAAATAAACCATGAAAATGTTCCCTCCAACTAAGTGTAAAATTACATGAATGGTAGTCATTGCAAGGTTTGAAATTGTCTCGCATTTCTCTCTGAACACAAGGGTGTGGAAATGTGCACCGCACATTCAGTTATTCTATTTAACTTTTTTTAAACTTAATTCTAGTCTTGCAAGGCAGCTGCAAAAAGAAGTGCAGTCATTCAACTCATCAGACTTCACCGAAGAACAGAAGGTAGACAATTCAGTAGGTTGTGTAAACAAGAAATTCATGTTTTTATAATTGACTTAACATGTTTGTTTTCTTTTTAGAAAACTTTAGGGAAGATTGCAACATGCCTAGAGATGAGGAGTATCAGTTTGCAGGTTAGTCTAACATGCATCAATTACATTATATATACCGTTTTTTTCCATGTATAATGCGCCCCCATGTATAATACGCACCCTAAAAATGGCATGTTGATGCTGGAAAGAAGCCTGTACCCATGTATAATACGCACCCAAATTTTGACTCCTACTTAAGTCCGTAAACGTAAAATTATTTCAGAAAAAAGATCATCTTTGGGAACAACCGGATGTTATTCTGCCGGTCCGTATCACTGCGCATGCGCTAGCAAACTCAATAGCGAAGAAATGTTTCGGATTTGTGTAGGGTACATTGTGACAGCAAACGAGCAGGTGATCGAGCAAGCGTCTGATACGAGAGCATTGTGTTTGTATGGAGCGTGTTTGAAGTGAACAGCAGAGAAGAAAGCGCATCTGTAATGGCGGCCTCTGTATGATATCCGGATAAAAAAATAAATAATAATAATAATAAAAAAAAAAATATTTGTACCCATGTATAATGCGCACCCCAGATTTTAGGACAATAAATTAGTTACATTTTGCGCATTATACGTGGAAAAAAACGGTACACATATAATTCTTATTTGTGTGTTTAGAGCACACAGTCAACCGAGGAGTTCAAGTTGGAAGACTTGAAGAAACTGGAAAGCGGTGAGTCATTTACCACCATTTGTTTGCTGTTTAGCAACGCTCATCATCATCCTAACCTATGCATAACATGTCCTTTTTGCCCACAGTCATTAAGAATGTATTGACATACAATAAAGCATTTCCCTTTGATGTCCAACCAGTGCCCATAAGGTAAAGAGCAGCTTTTGGTATGATTAATAATCAAGCTTGTATTGAATTATTTACACATAAATGACAGTTTTTTCGCGCATCCTCATCAGAAAAATCCTCGCTCCTGGTGAGGAGGAGAATCTGGAGCTGGAGGAAGAAGATGTCGCGGCGGTCGCTGGTTCCACAGAAGCGTTTCCCCCGAGAGCTCCTGGTACTTTCAAACCAGAAACGAACACGGCCGCTCCCGCCCCTTTGCCTGCTTGGTTGAGTCACAATGTCCCATTTGATGTAGCCGTCTGTGTTTTCTGTCCAATTCCGTCGACGCCATGCATGACCTCACCTCTTATTCTTGCCCGCCTGCTTTATTCCTAGCCTCACAAGGTAGGACCTTATCATCAAAGTACTGCCGTTATGTGCATGGCTTAGATCTCCCGAGATCATCAAATGTCCTCGATGCACAATGGGGGAAAAGTAGTTTAATCTTTGTGACATCATTGCCCTCTTTAGGTAACTTGTTGCCACGGTTACCCTCCGAGCCTGGAATGACGTTGCTTACAATAAGAATAGAAAAGATTGGGCTGAAAGATGCCGGGCAATGCATCGACCCGTACATGACCATTAGTGTCAAAGGTACAAAAACGCATCACAACACCTACCTCATTACGATCGCTTGTATCATGAAAAAACTGACTGTGTGCAGATTTGAATGGGGTGGACTTGAACCCTGTTCAGGACACCCCAGTCGCCACCAAGAAGGAAGACATCTACATTCACTTCATTATGGACGTCGAGATCCAAAGGCATCTGGAAAAACTACCCAAAGGTAACAGGACAAAACAAGTGTGAGCCAAATTTCCAGAACTCACAAATTGTGTGATCTTGTCGTCTGCAGGGGCAGCTATTTTCTTTGAATTCAAGCACTACAAACCCAAGAAGAGGTTCACCAGCACAAAATGTTTTGCATTCTTGGAACAGGATGAGATCAAGCCCGGTCCAGTTGTGATTGAGCTGTGAGTCAAGTATTGTACATTATTCCACTTATTTGATGGATGTCTTTTGACAAAATGAACATGCTATCGTTGAACCCCGTACTTTTGGATTTCCAGGTACAAGAAGCCCACCGACTCCAAGAGAAAGAAACTGCAGCTTCTTACAAAGAAACCACTTTATCTTCATCTTCATCAAACCTTGCACAAGGACACCTAAGATGCCCACAAGGCACCACTACAAAATTTCAAGTACCGTATTTTCCGGACTATAAGTCCCAGTTTTTTTCATAGTTTGGATGGGGGGGTCGACTTATACTGAGGAGCGACTTACTGTATTTTCCGCACTATTAGGCGCACTTAAAACTTACATTTTACTAAAAAAACACAGTGCGCCTTATAATGCAGAGCGCCTTATATATGGATCAATTGATTAATTTGTTGATCCATACTGGTTGTACACAGTGCTCTGCCAAAATGTTTCAATACGTTTTAGTACGACTAGTATATTACAAGGTCGCATCGCTTCCCAACATTACGGCAACTGTAGTCAGGGGGCGTCACCGAATAGCTGTTGTACCTGCGAGGCTATTTCATTTCAAAATAGGCTGCTCCGGTAATGTTTCGAGTAAATTTACGGATTGATATGGAAGGGAAACATAAGTAAGCAGTACCATCTGTTAGATCGAACTTTAGTCAGTTCCGATCATTTTATAGGAGATCGTTTGAGAAACGCGATTGTTTACACTTTGATGAGGCTCATGGGGGTCTGCGAGCTGAAGCTCATGGGAGTTTGCGGGTGGCTAATGCTATAATAGTAGCTGGTATACGCACAAGGCTATTTCATGTCAAAATGGGCTGCTCTGTTAATGTTTTGAGTAAATTTACGGATTGACATGGAAGGGAAACATAGGTAAGCAGTACCAGTGTTAGATCGAACTTTAGTCAGTTCTGATCATTTTATAGGAGATTGTTTGAGAAACACGATTGTTTACAGAGGGCTCATAGGTTATTGGCTAGTGGATGCATACCGCAACCCTAGTCAACCTCAGTTTGTTGCAGTATAGCTTCTATTTTATGCGCCTTTTAATCCGGTGCGCCCTATATATGAAATAATTTCTAAAATAAAAAATTCATTGAGGGTGCGCCTTATAATCCAATGCGCCTTTTGGTGCGAAAAATACGGTATATGTGAATTTTTTCACAAATTTTCAAAATTCCGTCAACCGGCTTTGTTTGTAAGTGACACGGAGGACGAAGAGTTTGAAGGATTTAATGATTTGGAGTGACATAGGTTTGAAAAACTATTATGGCTTTTACGCATGCCCGGTCCTAGTCTTTGGAGCTCTGTTTCACCTCCGTGGATGGAAGTCGGGGGCCGGCGCTTGGCCGGGTGGCTGTCCGGGGACGGTGGATGGGGCTCGGACATGGCTTTTACGCACGTCCGGTCCTATTCTACGGCGCTCTCTTCCACCTCTGTGCCACCACCGGGGATGGAAGTCCACGCCGGTGCTTGGGGCCGTGTGGCGGTGAACTATTTATGTTCTAGTTATTTGATATATTTTGTTTCATGTAGCAACTTGTATATGTTTTTATCATTACAGTTCAGTAGTTGTTGGCTTGTTAAACTCTTGTTTTGTTAAATAAAGAGCCGTTTACCAAACCCACGTCTTTCCTTGTACTTTGTTAACGCTACAATATAGTTATAGTTATATACTGGATCTGTGGACTAACGACGAGGCTGACGTCAAGGCGCATGCGCGGCGTTGTTGACAAATGACGAGGAATTTGATCGATGGATTTAATGATTTGGAATGACACAGATGGTTTGATAATATTATTGCTTATATGCTGGGATAGGCTCCAGCACTCCCGCGACCCCTGTGGGGACTAAGTGGTTCAGAAAATGGATGGATAATAGTTATTTGATATATAATTTATATATCGTTCTGACTGTTGTTTGTGTCTATGCACCAAACGGCAGCTCAGAGTACCCACCCTTCTTGGAGTCCCTGGAGGAAGTGCTAGAGAGCGCTCCTTCTGGGGACTCCATTGTTCTACTGGGTGACGTCAATGCTCACGTGGGCAATGACAGTGAGACCTGGGAGGGCGTGATTGGGAGGAACGGCCCCCCTGATCTAAACCTGAGCGGTGTTCCATTATTGGACTTCTGTGCTCGACATGGATTTTCTGTAATGAACACCATGTTCAAACATAAGGGTGTCCACGTGTGCACTTGGCACCAGGACACCCTAGGTCAATGGTTCCCAAACTTTTGCAGGCTGGCGCCCCCTTGGCTCCCCAGTGATTTCCTAGCGCTCACCCCCCCCCCCCCCGCCCCCAGAGACATATGGAAACAAACACCTCTTTCTTGATATTTGGTATGCTGCAATTTGAAAAGAGAAAGGTTAAACACAAATGTGTATTTCACAAATAAAACCCAATTTAGTAAACCAATTTATTTTTTTTAGCAGTATTAACTGTTTCAGCAACATAGAATGGTAAATAAACATTCCACCAGTAACCTTCATTGTCTCACACTTAATATTAATGGGATGGATGTGCTTGGTGCAGGGACATAAGCTTCTCAACATCAGGCTGGAACTCACTAAGAAGAAGTCGTAGATCCCCGCGGTCAGTAATTTTCAGTCGTTTTTGTTTTCAGTCAAACAAACGTCGACTTCGGACTGCCGCCCCCCTACCGCCCCTTTCTTCCTCACCGCCCCCCCAGATCTTTCCACCGCCCCCAGGGGGGCGGTACCGCCCACTTTGGGAACCACTGCCCTAGGTTGTCGATGATCTACTTTGTAGTCGTGTCATCGGATTTGCGGCCGCATGTTTTGGACACCCGGGCGAAGAGAGGGGCGGAGCTGTCAACTGATCACCACCTGGTGGTGGGTTGGCTCCGATGGTGAGGGAAGATGCCGGTCCGACCTGGCAGACCCAAACGCTCTGTGAGGGTCTGCTGGGAACGTCTGCCAGAATCCCCTGTCAGGAAGAGCTTCAACTCCCACGCTTTTCCCACATCCCGCGGGAGGCGTGGGACATTGAGTCCGAGTGGACCATGTTCCGCGCCTCCATTGTTGAGGCGGCCGACTGGAGCTGTGGCCGTAAGGTTGGTGCCTGTCGTGGCGGCAATCCCCGAACCCGCTGGTGGACACCGGCGGTAAGGGATGCCGTCAAGATGAAGAAGGAGTCCTATCGGGCCGTTTTGGCCTGCGGGACTACGGAGGCAGCTGACAGGTACCGGATGGCCACGTGGAACGCGGCTTCGGCGGTTGCTGAGGCAAAAATCCAGCCGTGGGAGGAGTTTGGCGAGGCCATGGAGAATGACTTCCGGACGGCTTCGAGGAAATTCTGGTCCACCATCCGGCGTCTCAGGAGGGGGAAGCACTGGAACGTCAACACTGTTTACAATGGGGATGGCGTGCTGCTAACCTCGACTCGGGACGTCGTGATTCGGTGGGGAGAATACTTCGAAGACCTTCTCAATTCCACCTACACGCCTTCCATTGTGGAAGCAGGGCCTGGAGATTCTGAGACGGACTCTCCAATCTCTGGGGTCGAAGTCACTGAGGTAGTTAAAAAACTTCTCGGTGGCAAGGCCCTGGGGGTGGATGTGATTCGCCCGGAGTTCTTAAAGGCTCTGGATGTTGTGGGGCTGTCATGGCTGACGCCTCTCCAACATTGTGTGGACATCGGGGACAGTACCTCTGGATTGGCAGACTGGGGTGGTGGTTCCCCTTTTTAAGAAGGGGGACCGGAGGGTGTGTTCCAATTACAGGGGAATCACACTCCTCAGCCTCCCTGGTAAGGTCTATTCAGGGGTGCTGGAGAGGAGGGTCCGTCGGAAGGTCGAACCTCGGATTCAGGAGGAGCAGTGTGGCTTTCGTCCTGGCCGTGGAACACTGGACCAGCTCTACAGCCTCGGCAGGATCCTTGAGGGTGCATGGATGTTCGCCCAACCAGTCCGTGTGTTTTGTGGACTTGGAGAAGGCGTTCGACCGTGTCCCTCGGGAGGTTCTGCGGAGGGTGCTTCGGGAGTACGGGGTGCCGAGCCAACTGATAAGGGCGGTTCGGTTCCTTTATCACCAATGCCAGAGTTTGGTCCGCATTTCCGGCAGTAAGTCGGATTCGTTCCCAGTGAGGGTTGGACTCCGCCAAGGCTGCCCTTTGTCACCAATTCTGTTTATAATTTTTATGGACAGAATTTCTAGGCACAGCCGAGGCGTTGAGGGTGTCCGGTTTGGGGACCTCAGCATCGCGTCTCTGCTTTTTGCAGACGACGGTGCTGTTGGCTTCTTCAGGCCGTGATCTCCAGCTCTCACTGGAGTAGTTCGCAGCCGAGTGTGAAGCGGTCGGGATGAGTGTCAGTACCTCCAAATCCAAGTCCATGGTCCTCGGTCGGAAAAGGGTGGAATGCCCTCTTCGGATCGAGGATGAGATCCTGCCCCAAGTGGAGTTCAAGTATCTTGGGGTCTTGTTCACAAGTGAGGATAGAGCGCGAGATCGACAGGCGGATCGGTGCAGCGTCGGCAGTAATGCAGTCCGCATTGTACCGGTCCGTCGTGGTGAAGAGAGAGCTTAGCCAAAAGGCAAAGCTCTCAATTTACCCGTCGATTTACGCTCCTACCCTCACCTATGGTCACGAGCTATGGGTCGTGACCGAAAGAACGAGATCCCGGATACAAGCGGCCGAAATGTGTTTCCTCCGCAGGGTGTCCCGGCTCTCTCTTAGAGATAGGGTGAGAAGCTTGGTTATCTGGGAGAGACTCGGAGTAGAGTCGCTACTCCTCCACATTGAGAGCAGCCAGATGAGGTGGCTCGGGAATCTCACCAGGATGCCTCCTGGACGCCTCCCTGGGGAGCTGTTCCGGGAATGTCCCACCGGTAGGAGACCTCGGGGACGACCCAGGACGCGCTGGAGAGACTATGTCTCTCAGCTGGCCTGGGAACACCTTGGGATCCCCCGGGACGAACTGGATGAAGTGGCTGGGGAGAGGGGAGTCTGGGAGTCCCTCTTAAAGCTGCTGCCCCCGCGACCCGACCTTGGATAAGCGGAAGAAGATGGATGAATGGATGGATGTTTCAAACCGTGTGTGGACTATTTGGAAGACTTTCACGGGGCAACATTTTAACCCAAAGTGAGGTTGTGTCAATATGAGGTGCTCAACTATCTCTGTTTGCACTTTTAGACCTTGAAACAGAAGTGCGCAAAACACGCTGCCCAAAAGTCGACTCGTGTAGCGAACGTTAAGCTTGACCGTGGAATTTGTGCTTGCAGAATTTTTTGTTACTTTTACCTACCCCTTCGATTAATTACCGTGATTTCCCATGCATAATGCGCAAAATTTAACTAATTTATTAAAAGGGTATTTGTTTTGAAAGGGAAGAAAACATGTTTCTTGTAGGCAATCTGTACTTATCTGAGAATGTAAGACCAACAATTTTTGCTTTTTTTATTATTAAAAGGTTCCTACCAACATAGTAAAATAAGTTATACATCGGCCATCAAATTATACATTTGCTTTACAGTCAGCCCCAGAGGAAAAATTGAGAAAAATTGTGGTTTGAGTCTGAAATGCTGGAAGCTTAAACCTCTCTATTCCCACTATTAAAAAATTATTTCCACAGGAAATGACATTTAAAACCCTTCTAAAAAGCTGTTTATACATGTGTATATATATATATGTAAATATATGTATAAACATATATATATATGTAAATATATGTATAAACATATATATGTAAATATATGTATAAACATATATATATGTAAATATATGTATAAACATATATATATGTAAATATATGTATAAACATAAACCTATATATATTTATAGACCTACATATATATGTATAAACATACATATAGTATATGTATATATATATATACTATATGTATATATATATATATATATACATATCTATGTGAATATATGTATATACACACATGTATATACGCAACATATATGTATATACACACATGTATATACACACATACATACATACACATACATACATACACACCGTTTTTTCCATGTATAATGCGCCCCCATGTATAATACGCACCCTAAAAAGGGCATCTTGATGCTGGAAAAAAGCCTGTACCCATGTATAATACGACCCCAAATTTTGACTCCTACTTAAGTCCATAAACGTAAAATTATTTCAGAAAAAAGATCATCTTTGGGAACAACCGGATGTTATTCTGCCGGTCAGTATCACTGCGCATGCGCTAGCAAACTCAATAGCGAAGAAATGTTTTGGATTTGTGTAGGGTACATTGTGACAGCAAACGAGCAGGTGATCGAGCAAGCGTCTGATACGAGAGCATTGTGTTCGTATGGAACGCGTTTGAAGTGAACAGCAGAGAAGAAAGCGCATCTGTAATGGCGGCCTCCGTATGATATCCGGATAAAAAAATAAAAAAATTTGCCCATGTATAATGCGCACCTCAGATTTTAGGACAATAAATTTGTTAAATTTTGCGCATTACACATGTAAAAACCACACGCAGGCACACGCGACAAACCCAATTATTGCACAGTAAGATATATTCAAAAAGAAGTTTTGAAGTGGAATTTTCCATACAATTACTGATAATGTTTTGATTTAAGGACCATGTCTTCTAAATAGCATTTAATTTTTTATTACAAGCCTGAAATATAAAAGTCGTGGTATATATGAACTTAATTCTGTTTAGCATGACATGGTTGTGGGGAGTGTTCAAGTAAACTGCAACAGTCTGTAGCATTTTTTTTTTTTTTTTTTTAAGGCTCGACCATGGCCGGCCTCGCTGAGTCCTGAGAGGCCTCCCGCTTCGGGGGCGGCCCTCCCACCGAGCCACGAGGGACACCGGCTGGAGGCTGACCCAAGGCTTCGCTGTGACCCGGATTGGGCGGTACAACTGGAGGCAGGTCCGCTGGGGGGCTGTGCTCGTGCGGTCCTAGGAAGCGCATGTCATGAGGGAATGGTGGGGGTGGACCCATAAGCCTGCGTGGACCTGCAAAGAAGGCAGTAGACTACAACAATGCTAGACTAAAACAGAAACTTATGGTTCGATTCATAACTGCAGGTCAAGCATGCAGAATTGTTTACGTGCGTGTGTGTAAATCCTGTGAACAGGACACAAACTATCAGAACCTACCATGTGGCATCAGCCCAAAATGATGGCCTGGAGGCGGACGGAACGGCGGTGGGGGAGGACCCCGAGGATGGATGACATGTCCTGGCCCAGGGTGGAATGAGTGTCCGTTGGCGGGGCGAGGCCCGAAGTCTCCCCGCATCGGCCCGGACGGCGACATACCCGGGGGTCCGTTGGCAGATAGCGGAGGCCCGAGAAGCGCATTTGGAGGACCATGGGGTCCAGGTGCTGGATGGTAGAGGGGTGGTCTCGAAGGTCTGTAGGGACCACCGGGTGGCAAACGGCTGTGAGGTCCTGTAGGGAAGGGTGGATCATGGAGTCCAGGTGGCGGCGGTCCTTGACTCAAGGAGCCCGGTGAGTCCCTGATGGGTGATGCTAGAAAGGATCCGGGACCCTGCGACAGACAACAAGCTTGCCAATGGAGATCAATTTGATGTGCTCAAGGGACATTATTATTTACTGTAGCTCCTCAAATAGTGGCCGGCAAGTTAGAGAGGTCCTGAGTTTACGAGAGTTCTAAAAGATGCTTGTGTTTTAAATTGAGTAATTGCATCAAAAACCTCCTATAACTGAGACCACTACTTGAGAATACAGTAATCCCAATAAAAAGCTACAGCCAAGTCACGAGACTGCGGCTTGTCGTGGTTGTGTTACACGCAGTCAGGTGTTAAGGAAAATCCAGTTAAGGTTAGACAAGGGGGCGGGGCCTCTTGCATACCCCTTCACACTGAGACCAACAGACAGGCCTCTTTACTCACTGACTCCGCAGCCTCTTTGGAGGCCTCAGCCTCGCCTTTTGTGTGTGGATCTACTTCTTGAGTCTCCTTCACAGCAAGGACATGTACAAAAACAAGTCAAGGGAGGGACAGGCGCAAAAGTACAGTTTCTTGATCTCACTACCCTTAGAAGAGATTAAATTTCGAATCTAACTATCCTAACAAACTGCTGTACTTTGTCTGCCAAGGGAGCCTCACTATATTCACTATCCATTTATGAATTATCAATATGGCAAACATTGAGCTGAATGCAGAATTCCAACAATCACCACTAAATAGCAGTATTGTAACGCAAACGTTCATGTCCAGCTTCAGACATGACTACCGTATTTTGCGCCCTATTAGGCGCACCGGGTTATAAGGCGCACCTTCAATGAACGGCCCATTTTTAAAACTTTGTCCATATACGTATAAGGCGCACCGGACTATAAGGCACATAAAATAAAAGCTATACTGCAACAAACTGAGGTTGACTAGGGTTGCGGTATGCACCCACTAGCCAATAACCAACTAGTGAGCCCTCTGTAAACAATCGCGTTTCTCAAACGATCTCCTATAAAATGATTGGAACTGACTAAAGTTCGATCTAACGCATTGGTACTACTTACCTATGTTTCCCTTCCATATCGATCCGTAGATTTACTCGAAACATTAACAGAGCAGCCTATTTTGACATGAAATATCTTGCTGCATATAGCAGCTATCGTTATAGCATTAGCCATCCGCAAAATCCCATCAGCCTCACCTCGCAATATCCCATGAGTTTCAGCATAGTGTAAACAATCGCGTTTCTCAAACGATCTCCTATAAAATTATCAGAACTGACTAAATTTCGATCTAACGCATTGGTACTACTTACCCATGTTTCCCTTCCATATTGATCCGTAGATTTACTCGAAACATTAACAGAGCAGCCTATTTTGACATGAAATAGCTTGCTGCGTATAGCAGCTATCGTTATACCATTAGCCATCCGCAAAAACCCATGAGCCTCAGCTCGCAATCTCCCATGAGCCTCAGCAAAGTGTAAACAATCGCGTTTCTCAAACGATCTATAAAATGATCGGAACTGACTAAAGTTCGATCTAACGCATTGGAACTACTTACCTATGTTTCCCTTCCATATCGATCCGTAGATTTACTCGAAACATTAACAGAGCAGCCTATTTGGACATGAAATAGCTTGCTGCGTATAGCAGCTATCGTTATAGCATTAGCCATCCGCAAAATCCCATGAGCCTCAGCTCGCAATATCCCATGAGCCTCAGGAAAGTGTAAACAATCGTGTTTCTCAAACGATCTCCTATAAAATGATCGGAACTGACTAAAGTTCGATCTAACGCATTGGTACTACTTACCTATGTTTCCCTTCCATATCGATCCGTAGATTTACTCGAAACATTAACAGAGCAGCCTATTTTGACATGAAATAGCTTGCTGCGTATAGCAGCTATCGTTATAGCATTAGCCATCCGCAAAATCCCATGAGCCTCAGCTCGCAATATCCCATGAGCCTCAGCAAATTGTAAACAATCGCGTTTCTCAGACGATCTCCTATAAAATGATCGGAACTGACTAAAGTTTGATCTAACGCATTGATACTACTTACCTATGCTTCCCTTCCATATCGATCCGTAGATTTACTCGAAACATTAACGGAGCAGCCTATTTTGAAATGAAATAGCCTCGCGGGTACAACAGCTATTCGGTGACTGACTACAGTTACCGTAATTTTGGGAAGCGATGCGACCTTGTAATTTACTAGTCGTACTAAAACATACTAAAACATTTTGGCAGAGCACTGTGTACAACCAGTATGGATCAACAAATTCATCAATTGATCCATATATAAGGCGCACCGGACTATAAGGCGCACTGTCGACCTTTGATAAAAATTTTGGTTTTTAGGTGCGCCTTATAGGGCGGAAAATACAGTAATTAAATTTTTATTCCTGTTATATTACACAGTGTACACAAATGTAAGAATGTTAATAAACAGATTTCTTTGTGTTTGACAAACCCTTTCTTTCCCCCTCCAAAAGTATTCATATTTGATGTATTATGCCCATCCACATTATAAACAATAAACAAGACACACCAAGGGGAGGACTGTATGAAAATAATGTGTGACTCACAGAACCATCCATGTTGGCAGGTGATGAACTGCGCGGGCCCGACATGTCTAACAAGGAAGAAGAAAGACAAATGTTTGGCAATAGCTTACGTTAGAGGTTTACCAAGTAAAAGCAAGTCTTACCCATCCCAGGATAACGACTGTGTGGGTCTGATGGCGGGCAAGGACCTGAGGGGTGACAAAGAAATGATGCAAAGACGCGAGTGAAGAAGAAACCCACTGCAGTAGATAAAGCTGTTCCTTATGGAGGGAAAGAGGAAAGAATTACAAGTTCTTCAAAAGTAAGATGAAACAAGCAAGTGGAAACCAGAACCCAAGTCTTCAAGGGTTGAGGAAATGGAAGAGTTAAAGTTGAAGGTGCCCCAGGAGGACATGAACAACTAAAACGAGGAATTAAAGAGTGGGAAAGACCAAAAAGAATTTGAGGAGGCGACTCAACTGTACGGGGTGGCGGGTAAATCGTCGGCAAAGGAATCCAATAAACTCACCGTACTCAATTCTTCGCCCCACTGGGGCCGAGGGAGGGCGCCTGGGACCCTCAATCATTAATGGGGGGGATGGCGCCCCCCCACTCACTGGGGAGGGCCCGTATGAATCACCTGTTGTGATCAAACCAGTCTTTTACCATGAAAACAAAACAAATGCCTCCACTTTATAATTAAGCCTAAAGATGAGCTCCAGGCAATAAATAATAAAGCAACACGATGAGATTAGAAACATGCGCTCACCTTGGCGAGGACCAGCAGCTTGTCCCGAGTTTGGTCTAAAAAGAGGCGCTCGTCGCTCATTCAGCTGTGAGGTCAGTGCAGCCAACCTGTGAGGGAGGACGCAATAAACGTAGGTCAAAATTTTCCATCCTGCCATATTAACACTGCTAAAAAAAATCTAATAAAATTCATCTTTTCAGTCCACGAGGTCGACTGACTTCTCACGCAGCTTGGAAGATTCAAGCTTCTCTTGATTCAAAGCCCGCTCTGCGTTGCGAGCGTTCACCTGAAATAAATTCACGACACTAAACACGCATTCACCTGAAATAAATAAATAAAATTCACAACACTAAACACGCAAGATTTGTCCATCTTACCCAGTTAGAGTGAGTCTTGTTTTCCTGTTCTTTTATCTTAAAAACAAAAAATGTCAACTCTTAGTGTGAAAATACAGCTCTTCTTAGCTAGGTGAGTCTTACCTGCTCCTTATAGACTTCTTCAGTCTTCTTCATCTGCTCTTCCATCTCATTAATGCGCTGACGCAGAACTTTGACTTGCTCCTCGGCCTCCACGGCTTTGCCTCCCACCTTGGACAGCATGTCCTCTTTGCAGCGGCGCTCGAGCTCCTCCTTGGTGAGCTTCCTGCCGTGTCAGCGGAAGCGAAATGTTGAGAAAAGCTCAGCTTAAGTGTGACAGGCCATCTTACTGTTGCAGAGCGTTTTCCTTTTGCTGGTACATTTCCACCATGATTTCATTTTTCTGCTGGAGGACTTCGAATTGGCTTTCCACGTGGCTCTTCTCACTTTTGAGCGTCGCAATGTTATGTTTGAGCTCCTGATGCTTTTCTGCGGCACAACAAGGTCGCACACTCTACGACATTGTTCTCCGCAATGACATTTCTTGCTGTTCCCGTGATCCACACACCTTCCAGAGCCTTTCTACTCTTTTCCTCATTAAGCAGTTTGGACATGAAGCGGTCACGCTCCTCTTCGATCACCGTGAGTGTGGTCTGGACCTGGATTTTGACAATGATGGTTAAGGACTATAGAAAAACAGTATTTGTAATTCTGCCAGAGCAGAATTGAATTTGAGTCTTGTTACCCTGGAAATGTCCATCATCTGTTTGATCCTGTTCTTTACTGCAGTCTTATCTGTGCAAGCCATGACAATGACATTTAAACCACCGCATTAAAAAAAAAAACAATCATTTGGAAAAAGTCAGTGGACTTACCAGGTGCTACTTCGCCATTCACAAATACCTTGCCGTTGCTTTTTTGCAACTCGCAGGCGTCAAGGTCTGCCAGTAGTTCGGACAAAACCTGCCATGAGAAGCGTTTTGTGTGAGCTGGAAATTTGATGCAATATCCCCAACAGGCATCTAACAAAAGTGCAGACCTCCACATTGTGATCTTTGAGCACCACGGAGTCCTCCAACTCTTTCTGAGCCTTCTGGTATACTTTAATCTGCTCGCTCAGCGCCGTGTGTTTGTCCTCCCAATCTTTTATGGTTCCTTTAAGCTAGAGGGAGAAAAAACAACAAAAAAACATTCAGAATGTAGCCACCATCTGAGGGGTTACATGTCATCTCATCTGTAACATTGTCATCAATTTTGCTCACATTTCTTACACACAGACACAAAAAGTTCTTACATTTTTATTTTCTTCTTTAAGCCCCGCATACTCCTTTGCAAGAGATCTGTGCTGAACACTGCATGCATCTTCTCGGATTTTAGCCTCATCCAAGAGGACAGTTGTCTGGGGGGGGGGGGCACGCACAGACAGACACAGACAGACACCCACAGACACACACACCATTTATTAATAGACCTCTTGAAATCAATTGCGGTCAAAAGATTATGTAATCGTTTGTACCTTAGCTAAAGCTTCATGAGCTTTTTTTCTGCTCAGCTCGAGCTTCTCGTTTGACTTCTCCAATTTTTTAAGCTGTTCAAGACAGCAGTTTTCAGAGTGAATCACAAACGACAGTTTATAATTCATGAAAAATGAATGATAACCCCCAAAAAATAACACACCCGATTTCCAATTTGCAGTGAATTTTCTTTTTCTTCATCAAGCAGTTTTTGGCAGGTCTTCTTTTCCTCTACCATGCGCTCATACCTTTTTTCAGCCTCCAAAACATGACTCTACAAAAAGTAAAAAAATGGATTTAGAAGTACAATAATGATATATTTATTGCATCTAATATTGGGTGTACAACATTACCTCCAATTTTTGCTTGTTTTTCAATGCACAATTAACAGTCTCTACATTGTCCTTTTGGGTTTCTTTCAGCTCTTCAGTCTGTTTTAGGAGATATATACAAGACGTAACAAGCTATTTTGCTGAAGCATGTTACCATTTCACTCTAAGTTTACCTGTTTCTGGAGTTCATTCATTCGAGTCAGTGCGTCATTTTTCTCTTTTTTAAGCGCTTGGATTTGTTCGTCCAGTTGCTTTTCATCCACTTAAAGGAAATATATCAGTTAAGCAAAAATGACTTCAATATAATCATTGTTTGACTTTGTTGTGAATGAAAAACTTACCAAGATATTCTCTTCTTTTTACCTGCAAAGCAATTAGTTTAAGTCAGTGGATTCTTGGCAACACAACCATGCTGGGAACACTACTGTTCAGTGAGGATATATCAAATGTAAATATTGTACTGTACACACAGTGCTGAACACTAACGTTGGTTAAACATTTACCACTAGTACAGTTTTCCAGAGGAAGATGGTAAAGGACAGTAAGCCAACCACAGCAGTGATGATGACAGCCTGCCACGGACAGCCAAACAAGGTTTCCTCAGGCTTCCACTCTTCTGGCAGTAGTGAAATCATCTGAGGACAAACACACACACAACCATGCAGTTTCGGGGACTAAAAAGAGGTATGGGTTGTAAAGGCCTAAGGAAGTGTACTGAATATACGCCAAAGAAAATCATGAAACGTTCACTGATAAATTGCACAGGTAAAATGCCATCAAACTAAAAATGGTTTGCCCCCTTCCAAAAAAAACAATAATGAGCGTTGGCTATGGTGCATATCTACGACCTAAAATAAACAACAGAAGTGAGTAATTCAGTTACGTTCCCCGTTGTGTAAATCATTAGCGAAGGAGGAGGGGTTGAACACGCTTAATCAATTCCTATGCTTTTTAACACGTCAGCGTATCAGTACCTCATCATCATCGACATGGGCATATGCTATGCTTTTTACAAAATACTTACATGTTGAAGTTCCTCTAAAAAACACACGTATACATGCTCGAGTTCCATGAGAGGACGTCTTAGTAGCATGTCGCTCTTTATTCCTTATAATAAGCCAAGTAAGCTAGTTTGACATTTGCTAGCTAATTAACGGGTTAGATGAACATGGGACGTCAATGGTGCGACAAAACAAGCAACGTTGCAGGCCTACGTGTGTGAATTAAATACAAATGGATACAATATGGAGAAATGGGAAGCAGTAGTTGGGCTAACGGTAATTAACACCGAACACGTAGTGGGGAAGCTGGCAAGCAGACCTGGACAGGTTCTGTTCCGAAAAGCAACACAGACCCGAAGCAAGATTAAAATAAAACAAACAAACAAAAACATAGGTATATGAATGAGTGTCAAGATGTCTATCCATGCCAAAACAAGCCTCTGCGTTTCTGCTAGCAACCAGCTAAGCACCGGCTGTGTTGAACTTCAGCCTTGCACTGCCAGTCAACAAAAAGGAGGTGGGGACACATGAGACGTTCACGATAACTCGGAACTTGGTCTGGTTTAGGAGCGTTGATTCTTCGCTTTAAGTTTATGCGAGTAACGACTGGAACATGACAAAATATACTTATATTGATTCAATCGAACAATGTTGTTAAAAACCAAATCGAAAACATTGTTAGAGGTAGATCAAAACAGCCGCTGTTCTAGTGTTAAGAACACCAGTATTGCATACTAATAAGGAAAATATACATATCGCCCATTTCAGTGCCCCTTGGCGTTCGGACAAAAAGTGTTCTTTATTAATCGCCCACCCCCCCGTTGGACATAAACCTTCTCTAATTATTATCGCACTGTCGCATTGTGTTTTAGGATGGCTTTACTGCTCCCACTTGCTTCCTATGGAGGCATGATTAGAGTTGATGCAATCCTCAGAGTAACGAGAATGTAATAACGAACGGAGTCAGTTGGCATGTGGGTCCTCTCGGCTCATCACACGAGGTTCGACAACCGAAATTTTGTCCGACATCCGAAGCAAAAAAATGTCGAATTTTTTGTTCGAATACCGATTTGTTCGAGAACTGGGACGTTCGAAAACCGATGCTCCAATGGTTCGTGAACTGACCAAACGGGGATTACAAAATCATTGTATCCAGTGCCGGCTCTACGCAGGGGCAAGAGGGGGCAACGCCCCCTCAAACAGATGTCCTGCCCCCTCGAATCAAACTTTTAGAAGTGAAAAATCCGCTGATAGAAACACACGTTAATCAGCCCCCTCTCTTCTCTCATGTCGGTGCAGTGTGTCCTCACACAGCCTGCTGTCAGGACTCCGCGCCCCTCCGTAAACATCCAATCACTGTGAGTATGCAAATGAGGCAAGACGCAGCCAGAGAGTGTCAAGTTACAGTCAGCGCGGTAGGAGTTGGGAGAAGCAGTTAGAACTCCACCAAACTCGTCGTAATGACCCGTGATATAACTAATGATTAACGACAACTCAAATAATAGTTAATATAACATTTATATTATATGTCCCCCCCCCCCCCCCCCCCCCCCGGGAGATTGCCACCTTATTGTGGTCAAAACATATCCCCTTCACATTTCGGACTGCCCCCTCTCATGTGCATTCCTAGAACCGGCCCTGATTGTATCCAAATCATGTTGTTCTTTTAGCAGCTTCAAAGCAAACAAACATATTTTTAGCTCTAAAATGTAAGGATATCTGGCCAATATCTGATAACTTATGGGAAACCAGGCCCCCTATTAAAAGCTTTAAATAGCTTGCTTGGGGTGACCTTTCACGCATCCGTAATTACTGTTTGTTGTTTCATGTTGTATGTCTTGGATATTGCGTGAATAAAAACTCAACTCATCACTTACAAGAACAGTCCACTCTGCAACTTTTGCCTTGACAACTGTAGCAGCACAACCCAGAAACGTGACCACATCTGAGAGCAATCCCACTTCTTTCTCAGGAAATTCAGACAGAGGCTCGATGGATTCCAAAGACCCTTATATACAGAAAAATAAAATAAAATTAGAGAGTGTTTCAAAGACAAACTCTAACACAGAATTCCTCTTGAAAATGTTTGGATGACCAACCTGAGGGTGCGTGCTCCACCTCCCCAAGGCCATTGTCCAAGGGACTCTCCAAAGCAGCTTGAGGAAACTTCTGCATCTCCTCTGACATGCTGAAACTTGGCTGGTTTTCTTTGTTTTTATTGAGGTGTCCGCCATCTTCCCCCACACTCATATCCGGTGTAGTATGCTCTTCGTCCAAGCTGATCTCCGGTTCTCTATCAATCCTCACGGGGTCTTTCTCAAGATCGGTTACTGTACGGTTATCATCACGCGCCAACAATGACATGTCGGGTTTCTTCTCAACTTCATTAATGTGAGGCAAATCATCTTTGCCGCTCATGTCTGGTTTGTTTGCAATGACTGAAAAAAAAAAACAAGGGCAATGTAGAATGGAGTTAAGGCAAGTAAGTATTAAACCCTTCTTGCGTATTATGACAAATATAATCCCCCACAAAACCATAGTAAAAAATACAAGCATACCCTGGTCATTATTAACTTCTATCTTCTCTTCCACCAAAGTTGTGCTGGCGTTTGCTGCAGAATATTTCTGTCTTAGATTAAATGCCAGCTCCTGGAAGTCATCCAGTATTTGTGTTTCGTCATCTATCAGATCCATCCGCTGCTCATCGGCGTATTTTGAGTGCCGACTATCCAGAATCTTCTCAATTTCATCTAGGATGGTATTTTCCGAAGTTTCAAAGATGCCCTCAAGTGCCTCTTCGAGGTCTTGCACCGTCCCTGAATGTGCAAGATGAGTAGCTTGTAACTCAGTGTCCATGTCGGAGAACATGGACTCCACTTTGTAGAGATTCTTGAGTCCCAGAAACCTCTGGAAACGCAGCATCTTCTCTTCAGTGTAATAACCCTGCAGCAGAGTCAGCCTCAGGACGCTGTCGCTGTAGACCAGCTCAGGACGCGAGGTAACATGTGGACATGTCGTCGGTGAGGCGTTCACAGCGTCTGCGTCGTACGACTGAGAGAACAAAAGTGCATTTTCATCTTCAAATAGGTCTTCTCTTTCCTCATATTTATTCTCATCCATCTCCGTGTTCTTCTTCTTCACATGAAGCGCTTCATCATTAATATGTGACTCTTGGGGCAGGACACCATCTCTTGCTGCTATATTGTTCAGCTCGCTAAATGACTCAATCTTCTGTAAAGACACCTCTCTGTTTTTTTCAGGTTGGATTATTTCTTTACGTATTTCAATTTTATTTTCACGGGAAACTTCTTTCAAGTCATCCTCCATTACAATGCTGCTGTCATGTTTTTCTTCATCCTCGGTCACCTCTTTCTCCAAATTATGTCCATCTGGTAATTTCCTATGTAATTCCGCTTGGGCTACCCTGTGCAATACAGAATCAAATGTATGTACCGTTTCATTAGTAGGTTTCAGCTCTTCAGCTCGAGTTTCCTCATGTTTATTCGCTAGACCACCAGCATCACCATCTTCAAGATCAAACGATAGTTCCTCAACCACTGTTTCTCTTGGATCAAGAGAATCTGGTGTATCTGTAAGGATTTGATTTGAGTTCTCTGGCTCTGCGTGATCTCCAGGATCTTCGGAATGAGAATCTAGTGACCCTAGATGGAGTACTAGGTTCTCTGAGTTCTCTGACTTTGCGTGATCTTCAGGATCTTCGGAATGAGAATTTAGTGACCCTAGATGGAATACTAGGTTCTCTGGCTCCTCAGTATCTGTAGGAAGTTCTAAATTGGAATCAGGTGAATCTCCAACTGCATGGACATTTTCTGGTGCTGCGTCTTTTGGTGGTTCCTCATGACTAAGAAATGTTTCGTCCTCTGAATTTATTGCTTCATTAGAAACACCATCACCAAAAAGTTTTGATACAACCTTAACCTTCTCATCATCAGGTTTTGATTTGTCATCCTCTGAAGAAGAAAGCAATGGAGTTTCTTTTGCCTCATAGGTATCACCATGTTGATCAGAATGATCTTCAAGAAATTCATTATCCTCTTGTTCATAAGGCGTAACTTTCATGGTGGCTTCAGCATCTATGGTGACAGCATCAAAAGTTGATCCAAAGGTTGTTTTTAACTCAGAGATTGTCTCTTCTTGAGAAGTTGGGGTTGTAATGTGTCCATTTTCGGGTAGCGATTCCTCCCCGTGTTCTTTGTGAACATCTCGCTTCTCTGACTCTGCATCTTCAAGAAAAATTTCTTTGGTGGTTATTTGCTCATTCATTCCGTCATCAGCACCATGGTCGGTGTCATTGGGTGTAACTTCTGTATCAGGCAGTTTTTCTTCATGAGATTCTTTTTCCATATCAAGTTGAAGAAAAGAGGCACTTTGATTATCTGTGTCCCTGCCGATTTCATCAGCTTCTATTTCACCGTCATTCATCGCCTCCTCCTCTGGTCGGTTGGTGTCTTTTGCAGTATGCTCTGGCACTTGGGTTTTGTCAAAATTCTGTTCATTTTCATCATAATTCTTCACTGTTGGAAAACCCAACAGTGAATCTATCTCATAGTTGTCAAATTGGTCAAATCCTGTGTCGAAACAGACAAAATCCGTTTGCTGTGAAGCAGACAGAAGAAAATGGATTTGAAGCATCGTGCTTTTTAAACAAACTCAAATACAAATCATGTAAAAAATATAGCGAATTGTTCAATCTTAACATCTTGTACCTCTGTTGGAACTTCAACTTCTTTATCTGTATAAACATGGTTGACAGCCAAGAGGTCCATTGGGAAATAACCAAATTGACTTCCAACCTGTGACAAAGAAGTGCACCCATAAACTGACGAATTTCTGGTGCAAATTCCATCCGTCCGTCCATCCATCCCAAAACCGTCCGTCCGTCCGTCCGTCCGTCCGTCCATCCATCCATCCATCCATCCATCCATCCATCCATCCATCCATCCATCCATCCCCGCTTATCCGGCGGCAGCAGCTTTAGGAGGGACAGCCAGACTTCCCTGTCCCCAGCCACTTTGTCCAGCTCATCGCGGGGAATCCCAAGGCATTCCCAGGCCAGCCGAGAGACACAGTCTCTCCAGTGTGTCCTGGGTCATCCCTGGGGTCTCCTGCCGGTGGAACATGCTCTGAAAATCATCCCGGGGAGGAGTCCAGGAGGCATCGTAATGAAATGCCCGATGAGTCCCTCACGAATGACCGAGCTTCTCACCCTATCTATAAGGGAGAGCCCGGACACTGCGGAGGAAATTCATTTTGGCCACTTTTACCCGGGATCTTGTTCTTTCGGTCACGACCTATAGCTCGTGTCCATAGGGCCACAGCTCCGATCGGCTGCCTCAACAATGGAGGCACGGAACATGGTCCACTCGGACTCAATGTCCCCTGCCTCCTCCGGGATGTGGGAAAAGCTCTGCCGGAGGTGGGAGTTGAGAGAGGGGATTCTGTCAGACATCCCCAGCAGACCCTCACAGTACGTTTGGGTCTGCCAGGTCGGACCGGCATCTTCCTCCACCATCTGAGCCAACCCACCACCAGGTGGTGATCAGTTGACAGCTCCGCCTCTCTCTTCACCCGAGTGTCCAAAACTTGCGGCCACAAACCCGATGACACGACCACAAAGTTGATCATCCAAATGTTGCCGAGGGTGTCCTGGTGCCAGGTGCACATATTGAACCCTTATGTTTGAACATGGTGTTCATTATGGACAATCCATGTCGAGCACAGTAGTCCAGTAATAGAACACCGCTCGGGTTCAGATCAGGGGGGGCAGTTCCTCCTAACCGCCTCACTGTCATTGCCCATGTGAGCATTGAAGTCATCCAGCAGTACGATGGAGTCCCCAGCAGGAGCGCTCTCCAGCACCTTCTCCAAGTACTCCAAAAAGGGTGGATAGCCAGGGGCAATAATTATGCCCACACCTGCTCGGCGCCTCTCACCGTGGGCAACTCCAGAGTGGAAGAGAGTCCAGCCCCTCTCAAGAGGACTTGTACCAGAACTCAAACTGTGTGTGGAGGCATGTCTAGTCGGAACTTTTCTGCCTCGCACACCAGCTCGGGCTCCTTTCCATGTCCCAAAAGCCAGCTTCTGTAGCCAGGGATTGGACCGGCAAGGTCCCTGCCTTTGGCCGCCGCCCAGCTCACTCTGCACCCTTTGGCCCCTTCCACAGGTGGTGAGCCCATGGGAAGGGTCAAATTTAATCATAAAGTAGAATATACTCACACTTCCGGCCCACATGTCAGCCCTTCTGCCGGACAATTTGTAGTATACATAGACAGTTTCGGATTTCTTGAATGACAAGAACCGACAGTCCGGTCCTGAGAAATCTTCCACTGCTTTTCCACGACATAGAAGCACTAGAAAAAGAAAACACAGTTATGGGTATCTCAATCCTCATCTAATTCATGTGGAATGAAACAAACGAACATTTTATCCATCACATTGGTAAAACTATGACTTAGTTAATAAGCAGTCAATAATAATTTTACCATGGTCCCTGCAAGAAAATGTCGTTTTTTGAAAATGTACATTTATGCCCGTGTCAACGCTTCAGGTAGACCCTGCATATCAGTTTAGGGATCTCTGCTATGCTTCTGTGTTTGTAGAACTGGGACAGTGATTCCTGAGATTTCCATAAACAGTATAAGTTTGTGGAGTGAACTTCTAGTTGATGTTTAAACTGCTTCTGTACACTTACATATATAAATCATTAGAATGTTTTCAAGGTTTTAGTTGTTGTTTTTTCTGCCTAATTTTAGTTTGTTATGCTAACAACCATAATACATGAAGAAAGTTAACACGGGTATGCCTAATAACATCGTTCAAAAGAAAAACACAAATTGCTTAAATTAGCTGCTGTTACTCATCGTTTGCCCAGGTATTTGTTATTTGTTTATAGTGCTATTAGCGATTAGCCGCTAACGCAGGCCGGAGCCGTCAGGAAATTGGCCAACGAAGGCTGCAAGTAACGTTTACCAGGGATCAGCAAACATTGTCGAACTGGCCAGCATTTGCAGTGTCGTCGCAAAGATAAAACAACAGCAGACCGTGTTATCACAGTCGCAAAAAATCGAATGTCGAGGTCAAGAGATAAGGCTCAGTTTATGGCTAGTTGCTTTGGGATGGATGGAAGATGCATGTCCGAGGTTCTGGTTTACTATCAACAGAAAAAAACTTACAGCTGCACTCCTCGTCGGCACATCTCTTAAAATCGGAGAATCGCTTCTCCAAGGCGGCGGTTGAGATAAAATTAAATAAAAGTAATAAAAAGCCTTTTCGGTAAAAGTGTTTTGCTGCCATGCTGGCAGGTTTGAGTGGTGAGTAGGAGTACTGAGATGGGAGGCGACACGTCAGCAAGCAGATCAGATCCGGCTGGGTGTAGGCAACACGGGTCCGTTTTCACTGCATGCTGCCCGGTGTCACTTTGGATTCTTTAGTTGCTCACATATGAGTCAACGAGTACCCCAAGGGCACATTGTTTTGAGATTGACCCATTGAAACAGACTGGTACAACATACAAATGCACCTTGTTACGTAACAATCCCTTACCGATGGTTGATCACATTCTACTAAATACTTGTTTACATAAGTCAATAATATACCTTTTTTCATTAAAAAAAATCCTTACTGTTACCAATCTTGTCCCCGAGCTGAAATAAACTCCAAATTAATATTATAACGCAGAGCATAACATGCTTTCAGTGTGTTCATGTTTTAGATCTAAATTTACTAATTTGCCACATTTATATAATATGTCCTTTATTGCGATCTGTTTTTCCAGACACAGGAATATAAAAAAGATCATTGACACCAGGAGGATTAATTAAGATTTTGCAGCAGTTATTTAATTAGGCAGTACAGTACATAATAAAATAATATTTGTGTGTCCTACAAGTGACCAGTAGAGGATAGCATCGCGCAGCATGAACTTTCATCTGACAAAACACAGCAGAAGAAGAAAATCCTCACGAGCAATAGAAACATGCTATGTAGAACCTTATTTTCAACATCTATACACTTTTTAATCTATAAATTAACTTGAAATTCCAAGAGCCCCCAGGTAGGAGCCAATCCCACCATAGAAGCATTTTCTGTTATCAGAACTATGAGATTGACGTGCTAACCAATGCTAACCCTGCTTAACACATGCATTATTATATTTTAATCCTCAAGCGGAGGCACTGCAAGCAAAAAAATAAATACATATATATTTATCAGCAAGAACAATAACAGCAGTGCTTACAATGGATGATCTGGAAAATGAGCTTTGGTATCCCGTACAGTCTCCTGTACTGTTTGATGAGCACAACGATTCATCAGAGAACACTGTGACAAAAAAGCAGAAAAAATCAGAGCTTCCACTGCCAGGGGCATTTGTTGTTGGTGAGCAGAATACTGTGTGCATACCGTCAAAATATTTGATCAGACTATTGTTTTCACTCAGAGCTTTGTGATGCGTGTTTGGAGTTGAGCGTGAGTTGATAATGCAATAGAGTCGTTCTTCCCTTCGTCATTTCAGAGACAGCGAAGGAAACAGGGTTCCATCGGACCACAAGGCTTTGTCTCGAGAGAATCAGAGAGGCGATGCTGCATCACAGATGGCAGGAGGCTGCAGAATATATGGCATGTTACCCCCAACAGTTGGAGGACACAACTGCTGGCCCTGGAAAGCACTACAAAGAGGTACTTAAATAAGTTTGGTTAGGGCTTTTAGAAAACCACAAACCAGGACTAACAAATGCAAAAAAGAAAAATGGGACTAAGTTGTCTAAAGAAATAGTCAGTAATAAAGACTTTTTGCTTTTCAGATGATTTGGAGAATTACTATTGAAATCCTTCATCATCACCCTAACTCAAAGATGGAGGACTATAATATAATTTATGAGCAAATGAAACAATCAGGATTCAAACATTACCTGATGGTACAGCAACATCATATCCATGTGAATTCATCATTCTTCTGTAGTGTACTAAAATTATTTATGTCTTTCTAGATCTGCTTGGAACATTCCTTCTACCTGCTTCTCCACGGTCAAATTGAGAATGCAAACCGTCACCTCTCCATCGCTGAAAGTTGGAGGCATGGTCAAGAGACTGCGCATCAGTATCAGAGGAGTAAATTGATCCAGGCCTACAGTGGTTTGCTGGATTACATTATCTGGTGCGACAAGAAAAATGCACCCACCAAGACCAGTAAGACATCACTGTATAGCGTTGGGCTCCATTCTACATAAGACCCCGAATAAATTAAGGTTGTTTTGTGTTTTCAAGGTTCGACAACCGCTGGAAGCAACAAAGACATTCACTATGACTTTAGACAGGCTTCTGTCAATCTGAAGGAGATTTTAAAATATCCTGGCGTCTGGGATCCCTTCATACTGAGTTACGTCGAGGTAAATAAATTAAATTATCTTCAATGAGATTGCAATTGTAAATCTCAAAGTTGCTTCATTTTAATCTTGTTCATGTGAAAAAATTCTTTGGGGACAGATGCTCGAATTCTATGACGCTCATGATGAAGCCAAGAAAGTCTTGGAAGAGTATGCATATGACAGCATGTTCCCTTCAAATCCAAACGCACATGTCTATCTTTACCAGTACTTGCAGAGACACAATGCACCAGCGAGAAGATTGATGAAAGTTTTAAAGGTATGCCACAGTGTGATCAGAAGTTCTTTTCAGCAGATTTACAAGGAAGCTCAAAGCAACACTAGGCTGACTATTTTGTATGCAAATTTCCTTTTTCATATCTTAGGTCCTCCATTATTTAGTTCCAAGCCATGAGCTGATGTTAGACTACAATTCCTTCCTACTTATCTCAGGTAAATTTTGACATGAACAGACAAAAATGAAACACACCAATGATGTCATTTTTTATTGTGTCAGAGAAACCAGGAGACATAAAGAAAGCTCTTGGGGTTCTCCTTGACATGCTTGACTATGCCTGCTGGAGGACGAGCATGGATGCGTGGAAGTGTTTAAAAGACGTTATTGACAAATTACAGTTACAGTATGCCATTTTTTATAAAGACGTTAATTTACCAAATGCCAATTTGGGCTTCATCACTCATTGCCATCGTATGTGTCAAAATAGGGACGACTGGAAGGAGGTTGTTGCTGAGCAGATGACAGCGAGAAAAGAGTGGTGGCCCGCAATGCACTTCACAATGTTCCACGCAAGTGAGGATGCTGTGCAAAGACCCCAACTGATGGAAGTGAAGGCATCACTCACCAAGATCCTCTGTCCAGGTGAGAAAATGTCATGGTATTTATTTTTCAAGCCTGGTGCTTGCAACTGCGTTGAAGACTAAGTCAACTTTATGGTCAAAACTAATTTCCCAGAGGATATCAAAATAATGTGATGAGTAAATAAAAAATATGAAACTCTGAATATTTTCAAAATGTTTAAATGAATTTTAAAAAACACAATGCGACTGATTTATACTTTGTCTTTGTTGTACCGCTCAGTGTTATTTATATACTTCCAGAAATGAAGCTCACATACCCAGCTGGACAAATAACCAAGGATTGGAGAATCTGAAGACGACAAGTTATTATTTTAATCTGTCTGTGCGGTCTGCTGAAGTTATTTTGATACAGTTCTTCTCCACATGGGGTCGCCCTATACGTATTTTCCTTGAATAGGTGGTTTAAATGGCCACCTTTTCTGGACAGAAAGCACATTTATCTCTTAGCCAGCCCTCATGGGTATTTTAAGTTTTTTTTGGTAACATTTTGTTGGAAATCTTCCTCTATCCTCAGCTGACTTTTGCTGCACCACTGATACTACAAGTCCGTGTGTACCCACACAACACACACGGCCTCTGTTAGATCTGTTGTCATGAGAGATTACTCAACCAGCACAGACCTCACTCAACCCAGTGTGCTTTAATTTGGACAAGCATGACAGATTGTCGACAGCACCATGTGTGGACTAACAATAGGAGCCATAAACAACCCCAAATGAAAGGGAGCTTTGAAGTTGTAATTAGATGGCATAGTATAAGCGCTAATATTTAGCACACAGTACATTTTGGTCAATGTATTTTGTAGTGCACCAAAAATATTTGTGTATCTTATTATATGACAACATTAGTCATGCCTTCTTAACATGTTTACTCTTCTGGTTCCTTTGCACCAAACCATGAAATAAAGTCAGCATGGAGCAGCATGCCAATTTAATAAAGTGTTTTGCAATGATTCTGCTTACTTGATTAAGCTTGCCACACTGTTGGCTGTGCAGCGTGTGCGTGCGTGCTGCTTTGCAGTCATTACATAAACCAAAACCCCAAAGCACTTGCCTGACCATAGAAGCAGCTGCTGAAGAGATCTGGGGGATACAAGTCGCATGTCATTTAAAAACTTATAGTCGTCTTAGAGACTGGAGGTTCCCCACTGTATTTTTTTTAAATTATCATAGCAGGTTTCAAGGTGACATAACAAAAAAATGTTAAGGAATATGTTTAATTAATTGCGGAGCCTAGAAAGGTACTGCATATTACTTTGTTGTGCCAGTTTGACATTAAGTGAATTCTCCCCTCTTCCCCTCCTTACAGTTCCACCTCATCTTCCTGACAGAAGTAAAAAAAAAAAAAAAAAAAACACAGACAGCAGTTTGTACTCAGAGTCTTGCTTGGCTCGCCCCAGTAGATTTGTAACCTCAAATCCAGACTGTGACAGCACAACTCAGCAGTAAGTGGACGATGTTTCAAGTCTTGTACATTAAGGGAGTGCAGAGTGTTAAAGAAGATGTGGAGGGTGAAAACATCTTAATTCAGCTTTGCATCTGGGGCTTAACATACTGATGTGCTTGGCAGTGCTGCAGTCTACAAAGGCGAATGGGAAAACAGGCTGTGACCAGAATCTTCAAAACGCTGGAGAAGATTAAACCAGGAAACACAAATCAAACAAAAAACATCCAAAATTGTAATTACAAAAAAGTCAAATTACGTTTTATAATTACATTGCTTTGGTGCAATTATTCCATGTGTGATGGATATATCCTGACAATGATGGGCCTTTTGAACAGTTTAACAAAAACCTTTCAACACACTGAGTACTGGCAGATGCTAAAACAAAATTGCTTGAAGACAGATGTGTCTTGTGGAACTTTGGGGAGGAGGAGAGAAAAAAAATCCCCAAATATCCCCCCCTGTACAGTGAAGTTGAAAATTGACAACCGCATAAGCTTTGTTCTCCAAATGTAGAAAAAAAAAAACTTTCAATAATACATTGGAGGAATAATTACTGAACTGCTTTCTGGGGAGCTCAACTGTGGATTAAATTTTTTTTGGAATGATGAACATGCTTAAAAATGCCACCTATTAATATCTCAAAGCTGACCATTACAATCTTTGTAAATGTACCCTGGGCATATGGGCTGTGCTACTAAACACTCGATGTTGTAGTAAATAAATATTGAAGATTCATACTCCAAACAATGCGCTGGTTTACAGCAGAGTGGACAAACACTGCATTGCTGCGCATTAGTGGAGTGACTGAAATGCAAAGTGGCTCAGCCGATAGTGCTCAACCTGAGGCTCAGGGACGTAATTTATTGCATGATAAATGGCAATCCAAATCTTGTGACTTTGCGTCAAACTCTGTGAATGTACTACAAACTAGAGCACATGGTGGAGAAATGATTTAAAAAATTGAAGAAGGAAAGAGAAGAGAATTCCAGGTTGAGATGAAATATCAATGGCGCCGCCCTGCGTGCAGCCTGTTGCAACAGCTCTCCCCTCTTTCCCCCCTTTTTCACTTTTGTTTATTATTTCTAGTTTTCTTTCTAGGTTTTTCTCTCTACTAGGGGGAACTTTGTGTGAGCCTGCACATGTTAAACCTAGTTCGGGAGCTTTTTTGGCCATAGTCCTCCTTTTTTCATTACTTTTTCAACCGGCACGTGGTGGTGCATTCAGTGGAGTCGCCGCGAGTCTCATTGTTTACAGCCGAGACCAGCTGCTTGCCGCACGACCCGGATCCTACTACTTCGCCACGAAACCTAAGGTTCCGGAGGAACTAAGAAGACGGAGGAGAGGCTATAGAGGATTGGGAAAGAGGAAAAAGCAGCCGTGTTTACCGACCATTGTAACGGGAAATGTCCGCTCGCTACACGGGAAGATGGATGAAATCGCGGCTCTGACACGATTCTACGGACTATACAGGGACGCGAGTCTGCTGTGTTTTTCTGAATCGTGGCTGACTGACACCATCCCGGACTCCGCTGTTTCTCTACCCGGGTTCAGACTGGAGAGAGCGGATAGGAGTGCAGCTCAGACCGGTAATACGAGAGGCGGTGGAATCGCGGTTTACATAAATGAAGCGAGGTGGACATCGACGCCCTCACTGACTGCATCACGGATTACATTAATTTCTGCGTTGAGAGCACAATACCTACTAAGAGGGTGCGTTGCTACTCAAATAACCACCCCTGGATGACCCCGCATCTGAAAGCCCTTATCAACAAGAAGTGGTGGGCTTTTAGACGCGGGGACAGAGAGGAGCAGAAGAGGCTGCAGCATCTGCTCCAGAGGACGATCCGCGAAGCAAAGCGGGAGTACGCCAGGAAGATGGAGGAGGAACTCGCACAGAGGAACGTGCGGGATGTGTGGCGTGGCCTGAGGACTATGTCTGGTTCTGGACGGAGAGCGAGTGGCAGCATTGACGGGGATCAACGCTGGGCGGATGAGCTTAACCAGCACTTCAACCGGTTTTGCCTGTCCCCACTCCCTCTCACCCCCCTGTCCGCTGCCCCCCCCCAGCCTCCCACTGCCTGGATACCTGGATCCACCCCCCCGCCTGCCTCATGGACAATCAACCCACTCCCCCCTGCTTCATGGCCATTTAACACCCTCCCGCCCACCACATGGACAATAACCCATCACCCTCAATGACTCACCACGGCCTTCAACCTCATCTCAGCCCCCTCCCCTCTCCTTCACTCCTGCTCAGGTGAGGAGAGAGCTGGGGAAGCTGAAACAGAGAAAGGCCCCGGGACCGGATGGCATCTCCCCCAGGCTGCTACGGACATGTGCTGATGATCTCTGCCATGTTCTGTGCCACCTCCTCAACCTGAGCCTCAGCCTGGCGAAGGTGCCTAGCGCATGGAAGACATCCTCCATCGTCCCAGTTCCCAAAACACCGCACGCCAAGGAACCGGCCCGCTTCAGGCCCTCACTTCCCACATCATGAAGGTGATGGAACGCCTGGTCCTCAGCCACCTCCGCTCCGTGGTGAGCCCCACTCTGGATCCGCTGCAGTTTGCCTACAAGATCGGCATTGGGGTGGAAGACGCCGTCATCTACCTGCTGCAGCGGACGCTCACCCACCTGAAGTCCCCCGGCAGCGCTGTGAGGGTCATGTTCTTTGACTTCTCCAGTGCCTTCAACACCATCTCGCCGGCCCTACTACGAGTGAAGCTGCTAGACACTGGAGTGGACCATCACCTCACTGACTGGACCATTGACTACCTCACTAACCGGCCCCAGTACGTGCAACTGCATGGCTGCCGATCAGAGGTGGTAGTCTGCAGCACTGGAGCACCTCAGGGCACAGTCCTGTCCCCATTTCTTTTCACACTGTACACCTCGGACTTCACGTATAACACTGACATCTGCCATCTCGAGAAATTCTCAGATGACTCAACTATTGTTGGCTGTATGTCTAAGGGGGGCGAGCTGGAGTACCTGTTGGCCATCAGCGCCTTTGTGGACTGGTGTGAGCACAATCACCTGTGCTTGAACACCAGTAAGACGAAGGAGCTGGTGATTGACTTTAGGAGAGGAGCACCTCCCCACTCACCGGTGAACATCCAGGGTCAGGACATTGAGGTCGTGGACAGTTTCAGGTACCTGGGTGTTCACCTCAACAATAAACTGAACTGGACTGATCACATGAACGCCGTCTACAAGAAGGGACAGAGCCGCCTCCACCTCCTGAGGAGACTCAGCTCCTTTGGAGTGAGCAGGCCTCTGCTAAAAATCTTTTGTGACTCAGTGGTAGCCTCTGCTATCCTCTACGCTGTGGTCTGTTGGGCTCCGAGCAGCACAGAGAGGGATAGGAAGAGGCTCAACAAACTGTTTAAGAGGGCCAGCTCTGTGGTGGGCTGCCGTCTTGACACTGTTGAGGAGGTGGGCGAGAGGAGGGTGCTAGCCAGGCTAGCATCCATCAGGAACAACCCCTCTCACCCACTGCATCTGACCTTGGAGAACTTGAGCAGCTCCTTCAGTCAGAGACTCAGACGCCCCCCGTGTAAGAAGGAACGCGACCGCAGCTCCTTCATCCCCACCGCAATGAGGCTGTACAATGACAACCTGTAAACACATCCTTCTGTGCAATACTTTTCCCCGTAACGTGCAATTCTTAACCCCAATGTGCAATTTAAGCCCAATGTGCAATATCCTCTGCCACACAATGCATAGATCTATTTCACTTCTATAACCCCTGCACTATTTCTTTTTGTTATTAGCATTACTAAACTTCATACTAGAGATGCACCGATCCGATATCTGGATCGGATATCGGCCCCGATATCAACAAAATAGATGGATCGGGTATCGGAAAATACAGCCGATCTGTGAGCCGATACTTTCCTTAATCTATTGGGACGCGGGCTACGTCATATGTCAGCAGCACGTGTGCCGCATGCCACGAGAGTTTTCTAAACAAATGCAAACATGGAGCGAACGTTCGCTTCTCTTCCCCGGGTTGCTAAGCGGACGTCAAACCATGCGCGTTCGCTTCTCTTCGGGTTGCTAATGGGACGTCAAAGGCTGCGCGTTCGCTTCTCTCCCGAATGGGGGGGGGGGGGAGGCTAATCGGATGTCAAACGCTGCGTGTTCGCTTCTCTTCCGGGGGGGTGTTAATGTTATATGTTTTCAGAATTTGCTGCGGGCCAATAAAAACTGGACCGTTAGTTTGGACACCCCTAATTTAGAGCAAAGAACTGTGTAGTCTGCCTGATGCCATTGCCTTTGGTCTTTTCTGTTCCACATGTAGAGTTATGTAGCTTGTTAAATCAACCATAATATCGGATCGGTATCGGGTATCGACCGATACGCAAAGCCACGGCATCGGTATCGGTATCGGAACTGAAAAAGTCGGATCGGTGCATCTCTACTTCATACACTTCATACACTTTACGACACTTTACCACTATTTTATCTTCTTTTTGTAAATATTCATAGCTTATATTTTTAGTTTTACTACAATTGCTGTTATTTTTCCATATTTTTCTTTTTATATTATACTATATTGTATTCTATTTTTTATGCCGGAGGACTACGGTCCAGAAGTCTCTTTTTGCACCTTTATCCCCCAACTTGTACCTTCCTGTAAATCGAGCTGTTGTTACATGCAGTTTCTCACACGTGAGATTAATAAAGTTCCTCTTAACTTATCTTAATATTAAGACAACACAAGCATCCAGATTGATCCCACACCAGGAAGTTAGCTTTGCTGAATTTACCATAGATTTCGGACTATAGGTCGCAAAAAAACAAAATGGGGGAAATGTTACGTTGGGTTCCCTTTACTCTTGAAATGATCAAGGAGGAAAAAAACACCGTATTTTTTTTATTAAAAGTTGCTCCGGAATATGGGTCACACTAGCCATAAAATGCACAACAACGTGATAAAAACCATATATAAGTCGCTCCGGAGTATAAATCGCATTTTGGGGGAAATCTCGACAAAATCCAACACCAAGAACAGACATGAACGAGCAACAACAGGCTAAACGATAGGTATGCTAACGTGACATAAACACAAACGAAGAGCTGAGAACGGGCCTGACGTAACTTTCAGAGTTAATAAAAAAAAACTATTACATAAATAACACGTTTATAAAACCATCTGTGTCACTCCAATTCATTAAATCCATTGATCGTCCTTTGTCAACAATGGGTGCGCGCCGCTGACGGTGCTTGCACTTCAAAATATTCCACAGGCCCATATAACTATATATAAATCAGATATCAAATAACTATTATATAAGCAATAATATTATCAACGATCTGTGCACTCTAAATCATTAAATCCATCGATCAAATTCCTCGTCCTTTAACAACGCCGCGCCTGCGCCCTGACGTCAGCCTCGTCGTTATTCCACAGATCTAGTATATAATGTAATGAATGAACGAATGTTGTAATTTCCCACCCTTGCTGGTCTTTGAACGGCCCATACTCTATCGCGAGAGCTAGAGTGTGTTTTCGAAGTTGGTACTCGGGAGTTGAAGAATAAAGAACACGAGTTTTCTGTTCAGCACACGGCGTGGCCTGTTTTATGTCAGGACGACATTACATGGTGTCAGAAGCGGGATCAGCCTTTACCGAACCGAGATGTCCAAGTTTAACCCTCCGTCGGAGTTTAACTTTGCTCGCCCGAGTGAATGGCCGGAGTGGAAGCAGAGATTCGCATGCTACAGGCTGGCTACGAAACTGAACGCAGAAAGCGGTGAGGTCCAAGTTTGCTCCCTGATTTACGCGATGGGTAGTGAAGCAGAGAAAATCTTCGCCTCGTTTGAGTTCGCGGGGGAAGACGATAAGAAAGACTATGGAGTTGTTCTTGGAAAATTTGATGAATGCTTTATACCCAGACGAAATATAATACACGAAAGGGCGTGCTTCTACCAACGCAACCAACTACAAGGAGAAAAAGCGGAGGCGTACATACGAGTCCTGTATGAATTAGCAGAGAACTGTGACTTTGGGGACAAGAGAGACGAGCACATTCGTGATAGGCTCGTTGTGGGCATAAGGGACAAGGAGTTGTCGCTGAAACTACAGCTCACGGTAGACCTGACGCTGGCGCATGTTATACAGCAGGTACGACAGTCTGAAGAGGTCACCAAGCAAATTAGCATGCAAGCTAGCGGTCTCCCACCGGAGCTCCAGGTCGCAAGTGTTTCCGCAGAAGGACGTCGGAAAGGACCACACAAAAAGTCCACACAACATACTCAAAGAGAGTCCACAAGCTGTGGTAGATGCGGCACACAGCACTATGAAAAGAACAAATGTCCAGCAGATAGAAGTGTATGTAAAAACTGCAACAAAAAGGGACACTGGGCTCGTGTATGCCGTACCAAGGTTGTGAACGAACTCAGTGAAGCCACCCAGTACCACTTTCTAGGTGAAGTCACTGGCTCAGCAGACCCCGAGAAATGGACTGTCACACTGGACATTGCAGAGATGCCTCTGACCTTCAAGATAGATACAGGAGCTGATGCAAGCGTCATTGGAGAAAAAACATTCAGTCTACTCAATAAAAAGTACAAACTAACCCCTACCATAACTCCCTTCTCAGGACCCGGAGGTCCACTCCAGTGCTTTGGGATGTTCGAGGCAAACACAGAGTACAAAGGAGAAAACTACACCTTTCCAGTGTACGTGATAAAAGGGAACAGCTGCTTGCTCAGTCGCACAGAGGCGGTCAGGATGGGTTCGGTGAAAAGAGTAGAGGAAATCAGTGCTGTGTTCGGAACTACTGGATTGTTAAAGACGGAACCAGTAAAGATCCTTCTCAAAGAAGATGCACAACCATACGCAGTCCACGTGGCCAGAAGAGTCCCACTCCCACTCATGCCACTCGTAAGGAAGGAGTTACAGAGACTAGAAACCGAAGGCATAGTTGAAAAAGTAACCGAACCTACTGAGTGGTGTGCAGCAATGGTGCCGGTCTTAAAGCCCAACAAAGTTGAAGTAAGGTGCTGTGCAGACTTGAGGAAACTAAACAAGGCTGTAGCACGGGAGAAATATGTGTTGCCGACAATGGAAGAGATAATGCCAAGACTCTCAGGATCCAAACTGTTCACATCCCTGGACGCTGCGAGTGGGTTCTACCAGATCCCGCTGCACAAAGACAGTCGCAAACTAACCACCTTCATTACTCCCTTCGGGTGATATGCTTTTTGCAGACTTCCATTTGGAATATCGAGTGCCCCCGAGATTTTTCAGCGCAAGATGGCAGAGACACTACAGGGGCTGGAAGGTGCAGAGGTGTACATGGACGATATATTGGTCCACGGAGAGACAGAGGAGGAGCATGACAAACGCTTGGAGCAGGTCCTCAGAGTCATTGAGGAAGCCGGACTGAAACTAAACAGAGGCAAGTGTAAGTTCAGACGGAGGCAGATTAAATTCTTGGGACACATCATTGATGAGAACGGGGTGAGGCCAGACCCAGCAAAGGTTGAGGGGATTGAGAAGTTCCCTAAACCCCAGAACGTCGCTGAGCTGAGACGATTTATTGGTATGGTCAACTACCTAGCAAAGTTTGTGCCTGAAATGGCGACAGTTGGACAACCACTCTATGAACTTCTAAAAACCAGTGTGAGATGGCAGTGGGGTCCGGCACAGGAATCCTCTTTTCAGAGACTGAAATCAGCTTTGGCATCTGCACCGGTTCTCACTTTCTATGATGCCAACAAACCCACAATCGTGTCCGCTGACGCCAGTAGCTATGGGCTCGGAGGAGTCCTACTTCAGCGACATGGTGAAGATTGGAGACCAATCGCTTATTGCTCCAGGAGGCTTCGTGATCCTGAAACAAGATACGCACAAATAGAGAAGGAGTGCCTAGCGAGCGTCTGGGCATGTGAGCGCTTTGAGAAATACCTGATCGGACTAGAGACATTTACATTGATCACGGACCACAAACCATTGGTGCCTTTGATGAACAATAAGGACTTGGATAATGTCCCACTAAGGTGCCAGAGACTCTTGATGAGACTTATGCGTTTTAATGCAGAAGCAGTATACGCACCCGGCAAGACATTGGCAGTGGCGGACGCACTGTCAAGAGGGCCCCTTGAACAAACCGGCGACGAGCAGCTGGAGGAAGACGTGATGGTGCACATCGGGGCAGTCATTAACCACCTCCCAGCAACACCCCACAAGCTGCAGCAGATAAGAGAGCACACCGACCTAGACCCCCAGCTACAGCTAGTTAAACAGCACGCCTTATTTGGAAAGCGAAAAACCGATGTCGTACGGCGTCGTACGGCAAGCACAACACCGGCCCTCGACTTCCATCCACGGAGGTGAAAGAGAGCTCCGTAGAGTAGGACGGGGCGTGCGTAAAACCCATGTCCGAGCCCCATCCACCGTCCCCGGAGAGTCACCCGGCCGAGCGCCGGCCCCCGACTTCTATCCACGGAGGTGAAAGAGAGCTCCGTAGAGTAGGACCGGGGGTGCGTAAAAGCCATAATAGTTTTTCAAACCTTCTGTTCTTCTCCAAATCCTTAAATCCTCCAAACTCTTCGTCCTCCGTGTCACTTAGAAACAAAGCCGCTAATGATGCCGGTAGTACATGGGGCCCTTCGTCATCTTCGTCATCCCGTGATCAATCGTTGTTCTTTTTGTAAACAACCGCGGCGCCACGCCGCGTCGTGCTGCTGACGTCACTTGAAATTCAAATTACAATAATCCCTTGCTACATCGCGGTTCGTTTATAGCGGTTTCACTTTTTTATTTTTTTTTGAAAATGTTTGAAAAAGTTTCCTCCTGGAGAGCAGTAGTCGTTAATGCATTTGTGGGTCTTGTTGTCTTGGATGAAACACGTGTAGTCCATTCCAAGTAGCCTTCTGGTTTAGGCCACTTGTGGCATCTGTCGTCCTCCAACAGTCACATTGGGATTAATCCTAAAGAGTTTGATCACAGATTCATTCCTGCGAGTCCAGGGCGGTAGGGGTAGCGTCACTGACTGACAGCACGGTGTTGATATCCAACTCCTCCCATGGATGCCATACATTTCGCTTCAGTGACATTCATTGCTTTGGCCTCCAAGTGAACTTGTGTGGAGCAAGGGGAGTTTTTGAACACACAATAACATCCCACCTGTGTGTGTGCTCTCACAGTGACCTTCACATACCAAGCGTTGGTTTCGTATGGGTTTCTGGGGTCTCATGACCAGTCCTCAAAGTTCTCATCGTGTGACCATCGTTTTCCACGGTCAACATTATCACTTGGTCTGTTCAGATGTGTCCATAGACCATAGCATGCTCCAACCACAACGCAGCAGAGGATCCACCTGGCATCTGGAGCCCCGTTGCTACTAAGATGACAGGAACACCGAGACATACCCCTGCCTAGCAGAGTTGGGATCGTTGTTCGTAGACTTCGCCACCACCCCGAAATGAGGGGTCCAGCACTCCCTGTAGCTTGCAGTGTCTGAGGTGAATCCAGCTGGGTCGTTCAGCGATCTTCACTGCGGTGGGGGAAGTCAGCAAGACTTGGAATGGTCCGTCCCACCATGGCTGGCCCAGTTCTTTCTTTTGATGACCTTGATGTAGACCCAGTCTCCTGGATTGATGGGGTTGTCGACCTGTGAGGAGGAAAGATCAGGCGGCAGTAAATTTGCATTGGACATATCTTTCAGTTTGAGGGGCCTGATCATATAATCTGCCAAGGACTGTTCTTCATCTGCCCTTTGCAACTCTTGTAGTCAATTGTAATGCCCTTTTGAACGAGGCAGATAGGAGTGTTTGAAAGAAGAGTTTGAGCACTTCCTAATGATTCCTCCTAACCAAAGACCGTTCATGACAGGGGCTTTCCCATTTATTGCCTCCTGTCTTAAAGAAGATTCCCTTATCCATGCCGTCTTCTTCCTAACACGTTCGCACCCACACAGGTTGTGCACATAAACGCACACACACCGAGCGCGCACCCAAGGCTCAGACAAACGACAACAGCCTGACACAACTTTACAGAGATTACGCACGAACACAGACCACAGACAAAGGGATTCTATACATCTCTCATGTACCTTCTTTTGATAGAACCTCCTATTGGTAACTGTATAGCGGACTGTTCTGCATATAATCCCTTACTCAACTCCCTTGCTTCTACTTTTCCATGTCGGTGCAGTCGTAAGTGATCCCTATTGCAGTCATTGTCTTGTTAACTGTCGCCTTGTGCGACTCCTATGCATGATTGTGTGAAAGTCAAAAATTGAACGTATCCAACTTTCTGACCACCCAAACTCCACTGTGGTGCAACAAACTTACTATTTTATTGAGTAGGTACATTGAGCAACCTAGCTTCCTCTTAACTGAATTCACTTTAGTCCAAATGTCCTATTCTAAAATTTATCCAACTCAATTTCTACTTCTTATGCCTGATGAGCCAAAACATCAGATCTCGCTCTTGTTTCTCACCGTTTTAGCCTATTTGTTTTGTCCAATCTGTTCAATCTCTGACCATGATGCTTCTCTCTGTAGCTCTACGCATTATTAAATTTTTATCAAATCACCTCAGTTCTGTCAAACTCAGTGCACAATGAAGCAAGCTCCTGTCCACTTTGACCCAAGCCCCACCAAGTTTAGCCACGCCACAGCAAGGAGTGCGATTTGGCCGTCGGCCACTTCATGTCCATGTGTCTTCTGCTGCAAGTTGGTGTTCTTTTGTTGTTGCTTCAGAGCCAACCCATCCATCACTCTCGAATGAGTCCATTGTTCAAATGAGTCCATTTTCAACATTGTGAGTTCCTCCGCTTCTCACTGTCTTTTCTCGTCCCCGAGGATGTCGTCTTTCCTCCGGAGTGTACTTGCCCCCCTCCAAGCACAACAACAGTCTTTCTCTGTCCTTGCCAAAGGTCAAAGGTGCCTCAAAGCCCGGCACCGTTTTGTAGTCGTCCACGGCTGCAGGCGGAGTCTCGGGATCGAGTTTCAGGGATCCTGGCACTGAGAGTGACAGACTGGGACATCAAACTTGTAACCAAATGTAGCTGCTGCTAGTAACGTTTGTTTACCAAACTTCAAATTCTCCTAGTAACAGCGATCTCGTCTTTGTATTGTAAGTCCTGCAACTCATCCTATTTTCGAGCTACGTTCTGTCTATAGTTCCAATTTAATGAGACCGTACATTGTCTTCAGTATCATTATTCAAAATTAACTCAACGAGGTCTGCGTTTCACATCTAGCCCTGATCTACGTCTTGACCTCTCAAACGTTATTACCTGTGTCATGCTTGCTCAAAAATGTGACTTAGAGTATGGTGTTGTGAATTTCCCCATCTCCCTGATCAAATTGGATCCCGCTTCTTAGCTCTTCTTTCTCATGCTCCTGTTAGCCTGCAACTGTCCAAATTAATAATGTTGTTTTCTTTTAACTGTCTTTCTTTTGAACCTCTAAATCTCTCTTGTTGCTAACCTATCTACACCAGGAAGGGTCTTGAAGAAAGGACCAACAGTTTACTCCCAATATCTCCTCATTATTTATGAGTTAGCCTCCCTTTCCTCACTCGGGTGCATATCTTGTCAGTTGTTAATGGAAACTAGATGTCTCGTGCCAATGAGATCATGGACCAAGGCCCAAACAATCCCGCACGAACCTGACCCGAAACATGACCCGGTCACACTTAGGCTTACTAGTGAGATATACATTGCATGATACCAGAATAGAAATTTACCACAGTATGACACCAAATGTATTAGAAAATCTATATGTCGTAAAGTGTTGTATTATTACTATCTTCCACTATCTGTCCTATTCACTCCCTCCTTCTGAGGCTTGGCAACGCCCATGCCACACACCTTGACAAGCTGTTTGGGAGAATGTGTTCATTACTACATATGACTCAAAATCACTCTTTCAGCAAAGTCGTTCTACTAATTTTCCATAGGAGTCGCCAACAACTTGAACCATTCAACCTGTATTTTCCTTTCATTCAAGGCAATCATTCATCAATGCTCATTTGCATCTCACACACTCTCCAAAAAGGAGTCTCTTCAACACATTGGTTTCAATTCATCCAAGCTCACCACACAACATTCATATACCATTTTCAACTCAAGGTTCCTGATAGAACAATCCACCAATCCAAAAAAAACTAAACTCATGAAAATTACTGGCAAATTAATCTGGATTTTTCCTTTGTTTTTAAATTTAAAGAACTCAATTTTTCAGATTTAGCTCGCATATAGCAGTTTGTATAATTTTATAACACCATCAATCAATTATTCCTATTAAATGTAGCATTGCAATGTCTTAAATTCACAATTTTGCTTCTTCCAATTCCTGAAAGCATGTTCTGTCTTTTTTTTTTTCAAATTTCTCATGAGGGCCCGACACTTAACATGCACTAGGGTGGATCAATTTCTGCTCGCAAACACATTCCTCTCTTTTCCTCTAATTTTTATCTTTCCAAGTCGTTTCTGTTCTGCGGTGCAAATTGAATAGACCACAGTCTAGCAAATTTCTTTACACTAAAAGTTTAGCCAATTTTCATCATTTTAACACATGCACAGCTCTCGCGCGCGTAAGGTAGGTTCCAGCACCAATGATTCGTCACAGGCTGGCCATTTCCTGTGGTCGATCATGAGCTGGTCCCTCCCACGCACACGAGGACAGCACATTCTAATCTTTCATTTATCTTCTAGAAGCAAGTTGCATTTATTTACCACTTGATTTGCAAATTTTAAAATTTGGGGTACACACACAATTTGATCCCTGGTAATTTGTCGTTGGGCATACAAACAGCATTGTCATACTTCTTGTATGGACAGGAGCTCTATGACTGTTCCAATAATCTGACAATGACATGTTTTGCTGTCATATGGGCATCTATTCTTTCTTTCTCTGTATTAGCATGAGCGGTCAAAGGAGAGGAAGCTTGTCATGCTGTAAATCTGACTTTTCCTCTGCCACTTCCCCCGCCCTTTGATTGGTACAGTTTTACACGACGACACACTCTTGCCAAGTGTCCCCGTTCCCCACAATTCCAACAGTCCAAATTTGATGTCGAGTTTGAATTGAATGGCGGCCTGCGGCCTTGTTGGTCTCTAACTCTTCCTCTGCCCCTTTGGGAACATTGGAAGATGACCGTTGTATCTTCATCTAGATCACTACCATCATCATCTAGATGAAATACATCAGAACTTTTGCATTTTTGGATCACTTTTTTAGCATGTCTGGCCCACTGCATAGTCGTTGTATACAAGTTTTGCACACGAGCGGAATGCCTCTCTTGCTCTTCTGCTTGAGCTGCGGCTGGAGCCGTGGCTGGGACAGTGCGCCTGCGCACTGTGGCCTCATTGTCTTCCGGCCTGACAAACATAGTCGCAGCCTCATCACTTTTCAACTTTCTGTCTTTTGTTATATTTCAACTTTCCTTGTACTTCATAATTTTTCTTGGACAGAATAGACAAGTTAAAGCCCTTGACCTCTAGATTAGCAGAGCAGGGGATGTTTTACGACATTGTGTAGGATGGGATAAACTAGGTTATTTATTACTGGTTACACACCAACATAAGCATAAAACTAATCTACCTAGGTTATTTATTACCGGTTACATACATTCCAACATAATCATACGATCAAGATAGTTTTGAAAAACCCTGACAGAGAGCATTGCGTTCGTATGGAGCGGGTTTGAAGTGAACAGCAGAGAAGAAAGGAACAAGGCAAAGTGTTGTGAGATAAAATATTACCTCTAATACGCATTTTGTTATTTGCTGATTGAAACTGCTAATTAAACTGTGAATTGAAACTAATGGGAAGAAAACTGATTTCTCACTCTTTATATAGCTGACGTATCTTGCGCATCCGTTCTGCGCATCTGTAATGGCGGCCTCCGTATGATATCCGGTTTGCGATGGAGATTAAAAACCAAACAATATTTGACAATAACACACCATCAAGGATTGCACCATCGCATCAAACGATGTGTCGTCAATTATGAATTTCACTGACTAAGTGTGTTGGGCAGGATGGCTGAATGCGATGCGCGATTGACAACAAACAAGAAGAAAGGTGATTTCAAGTTTTATTTCGAGGGAGATTTTTCATGTCTCGTCCCCAGTTTTGCTATGTGTCTAGGTTGCCATAGTTTCTGTTCGCGTCGCCCCTCCCTTCCTGTGTCACCTCAATCAATGTAACGTGTTTTGTATTTAAGTCCTGTCTGCCCCTCGCTCACCGTCGGATCATTGCATGTGTTACTGTCATGATGTCTGTTTGGTTTCTGTTCCTGTCTTTGGTAATGTCACCCTGTCTTTTTGTTCCACGTCTTTGTCGGTCAGTCCTGTTGTTGGTTTTGTTGTACCATGATTTTCTTAAGAAAAAAAATAATTAAAAAAAATAATAATTAAAAAGAAATTGTACCCATGTATAATGCGCACCCCAGATTTTAGGACAATAAATTTGTTAAATTTTGTGCATTATACACGGAAAAAAAACGGTAATTTATTGTCCTAAAATCTGGGGTGCGCATTATACATGGGTACAATTTTTTTTTTAATTTTTTTATCCGGATATCATATGGAGGCCGCCATTACAGGTGCGCTTTCTTCTCTGCTGTTCACTTCAAACACGCTCCATACGAACACAATGCTCTCGTATCAGACGCTTGCTCGATCACCTGCTCGTTTGCTGTCACAATGTACCCTACACAAATCCGAAAACTTTCTTCGCTATTGACTTTGCTAGCGCATGCGCAGTGATACTGACCGGCAGAATAACATCCGGTTGTTCCCAAAGATAATCTTTTTTCTGAAATAATTTTACGTTTATGGACCTAAGTAGAAGTCAAAATTTGGGTGCGTATTATACATGGGTACAGGCTTTTTTCCAGCATCGACATGCCATTTTTAGGGGGCCTATTATACATGGGGGCGCATTATACATGGAAAAAAACTGTATAAATCGCTCCTTATTACAAGTCGCCCACCCCCCCCCCACCCAAACTATGGAAAAAAAAACGATTTATAGTCTGAAAATTACGGTAATCTCAATTTATTTAAATTGTGTGAAATATGCTGTAACCCAGCTACCATTTTGTAATACACCCAGCATCACTGTACCTTTCCTGTACTTCTGGTTAAGCACGTGTGACCTGATTCTCACGGTCATTGTAGGTGAATTGAATGGTTGAAAAATGTTATGTATTTTGCATGAATGTGGGAGTGTGTTTTTCCGCTCATCTTTTTTGCCTCTATGAACTCTCCATTTGTCATAATATTTCAGTGCTTCTCTGCTCCATGATGTATGCGATCTAAGATATATGATGGTAACTCCTGCAATTATTTCTAATTGTTCCTGCTCCTGGCCCTCTATTTGAATATTTCAGAAAGTACCGCAATCAAGAAAAACAACCAATCAGAGACTGAAAGCATGACTGAGGCGGTATCGATCACCGGCCAACCACGCTGACTTCTCTTCATGGGCTTCAGCAACTTTACTGAAACTATAGCCACCTCCATTGAAACAGACAGAAGTTTAGGATTCAGGAGTGATGCAGACTTAGCAAAATTACTGCCTGACAATTAAATTTATCATCTCTGTTTTTATTAATGTTTTTTGTAAAAAAATTAAATCAATATTTTGCGTTCTAGTAACACTCTATCATGAATGATGCTTGCTACCAAAGTAGCAGCAGTGGTTCAACCTGGTTATTATGACGTGAGGCATCATGCAAAATTGCCAAGCAGCTGTTGGTTTTTGATAACAACCCACCTGATTTAGAGTTGATTGCAAAGCTGCCAACGCGTGAGTCATTTCAATCTTTCGACCTTCCAGTGATTCTGTCAAATGGTCAGTTTTCATTGCCTGACCTCAATCAAAACGCTGCTCCTTTGTGCCAGCTTTGGTCTACGCCAGCTTTTAAATGTGTTGTTTGTGTTTCTTTGTCTCGATGTGTAGCTAGCTGTGTGATAGGTCAGATTAACAAATGTTAAAGCCGGTGGCGGGATGAATGACAGCATTAACCAGAGGACAATGCGAGCATGGGACAAAAGGCCTTTCATGACCTGTCTGACAGCTTGTGGCGTTGATGTCATCCTCTGACTCAGGGTGCTGCCGCCGTATCGCTCACGCTGTACGCTCGGATGGATGACATCACCGAGTGACACACCTCTCCCTTCTTCTGTCTGCATTCTTTTTTTTTCCTCAACTTTTCTTGGGTCAGTAATGACCTCATTAGCTTTCATGTATTGTAGGCTTCTGTTCTGTCAGGGAAAAAAATGAAAATTTAAGGAGACCCAGGAGACTCGGATAAGCTCTTTGAGGAGTATTTAGACTTTAAAAGAATAGAACGATAATAATTATCACTATTTGTCTTTGGTATCAGAATGATGAATATTATATAAGAGGCAGGATGTACCTCAGAAGAATAAATACTTGAATCACTTGCGCACTGACTGACAGTCGTGGTTTAATACACAAACAGACAAAACTCAACATCAACCCCACTTATGTAAATAGTTTCAACAAAAACAAAATTATTTTTGTCAAATGACTTTTCCAAAGACACACAATGAGTGAACTCTTATGTCCAATAATAATCAGGACATTTACACAAAAGCTTTTCCAATTCAAAGGCAAGTGACCTAATTTTGTCTTTCAGTTACTTTTGATTGTTGATGGCCATTAGAGACATTTGTATGTTTTTTAATATTTTTATAAACTAAAAACAGGTTTGATTTTTATGCATTATGTCCAATGCCAAATGTGAAAACACACTTGTTACCCACAAAATACTTTTCTTTGTGTTATTCCCTGCACCTGCTGTCCTCCATCCGCCATCTCTGTCACAGGAAGTGAAGCGTTTCACATTTCTTGACAGCTTGTGTCAAATTTCCTGGGGAGTTAGCTTGAACAGAAAGAACACAGAGGCTTGCCGAGACAACAGAACAAGACCTAAGACAGCCTGTCAAAGTCACTGAATCACACTTTGCAAGTTAGACAAAATATTTTGTGGTGCGTCAGTGTTGCAATAGTGCTATATATCGCCCCCAGCATCAATTTGCGATCACAAGGCTGATTCACAAACGGTGACCCCTGTGCTAGAAACAGTTGCTATTTACATGCGACTAACAACAGCTGCTTGGGGTGTGTTGGATTTGGTCCATAATTTAGGGAGCGCGCTATCTGCGCCTCACGGCAAAAGCCATTGCCAATCACGTTATCCAATTTACTTCCTGCGTGCTCGTTTAATTTCTTCAGATGTAGGAAAATGCTAAGACACTGAAGCAGAAATTAGACTTACACAGGTTGGTTGAGTTCAATCACAATTCTTGTTAAGAAAGCTCTGTTTTCAGGAAAGTACAATACAGCGCTGGGCCCTTCAAGAACAGAAAGTCTCCATTCAGAAAAGGCAACGTTCAAGGTTCTTTGGTCAGTTTATATTCAGTTGCACATGCAGGTGTGGGCCAAGTGTGATGGGTGATGAGTCTTTGGGGTGGGGCAAGTTCGCAGTAGAGTTTGATTCAATGGGAGTGGGTGCTGATTATGGGAGATTCGGTGTGTGTGGGGGGGCTGCCGTCTTCCATCCTGTCTTTCGGCCTTGGTGATCATCTTTGGCCGAGTCCTTGGCTGTCTCCCTCTGGCACCTGCTGGTTGTATCTCCAAGTGACCTTCCTGTAAACATTTTGCTCCATTCCTACACTGTCGCACCTCATCCATTCGTCATTCTTTCAATTTTGTAATTTTGTATGGAATTATGTGAGCTTTTGGCTGTGACATTGATCTATTAATGTTCCCTGACTATGCAAAGTTTGTTCTTTTGATACTCCATGTCTTTGCTTAAGTCATTATATTCTTCGTTTAATCATGCTTCCAACCATATCTTTTCTTTGTTAGGCAGAACATCTCCCTCTGTGCAGAATGTTCAGTAGTAATCGAAAAGCTGGCGTCTAGCATTAGTCAAAACATAAGATATAATCAAGTACTGAACGGTCAAGAAGACTCTGGCCGTGTCCATGATTTAGAGAAAAAACATCAGGCATGCATTACACAGTTCCTTAAGGGTCATTAAGCTATTTAGGCAATATATCAAAAAACATTTGTTATTTCACAGTGCTCAGAAATATATATCAGATCATAAAGTTATAAAAACCTTTGTCATTACCACCTATCAAAAATGTCTAGTTATGTCTTCTTTATCGATTTGGTGAGTAAGTATAATTATATGCTTAAAATGTTTCTTTTATTGATTTAATATGTGAATATACTTTTCTGTTTATGTACCGTATTTTGGGCCCTATAAGGCGCACCTAAAAACTTAAATTTTTGTCAAAAGTCGACAGTGCGCCTTGTAGTCCGGTGCGCCTTATATATGGATCAGTGATGAATTTGTTGATCCATACTGGTTGTACACAGTGCTCTGCCAAAATGTTTTAGTACGTTTTAGTACGACTAGTAAATTAAAAGGTCGCATCGCTTCCCAACATTACGGTAACTGTAGTCAGGGGGCGTTACCGAATAGCTGTTGTACCCGTGAGGCTATTTCATTTCAAAATAGGCTGCTCCGTTAATGTTTTGAGTAAATCTACGGATCGATATGGAAGGGAAACATAGGTAAGTAGTACCAATGCGTTAGATCGAACTTTAGTCAGTTCTGATCATTTTATAGGAGATCGTTTGAGAAACGCGATTGTTTACACTTTGCTGAGGCTCATGGGAGATTGCGAGCTGAGGCTCATAGAAAATTGCGGATGGCTAATGCTATAACGATAGCTGCTATACTCGCGAGGCTATTTCATGTCAAAATAGGCTGCTCTGTTAATGTTTCGAGTAAATCTACGGATCAATATGGAAGGGAAACATAGGTAAGTAGTAGGGGTGTAACGATTCATCGATACACATCGATTAATCGATATAATGCTCGACGATTTATTGGCATCGATGCTAAAGGTAAACATCGATTTATATCGCCGTGTTTGACCTCGGACATTAGACGCCACTTTATTTTGAAATCCAGTTCATTGTTGCTTGCTTCCTCTTTCCGGGAGCAGTGCGCGCGTCTTGTGTTGTGAGCAGAGCACGCACGTGAAAGGGGAGTCGACAATGTTAGGGTGGTGCTCACTCTAACTTATTTTGCAAGAACCACACAGGAGTCAAGCAAGTCATTTTAGACACCTGCCGGCGGAGAGTTCCCTCGTCGCTGTGCTTACAGCGATGGTCGAATGAAGTCTGACTCAGGCCTCGTCAGGTGCTTATTTATTGAGAGAAACAGAGTGGGGTTGAAAGTGGGGGTGTGGGAACACACAGGATATGGTGAAGACGGTCCCCTGCTGATCAAAGCATAGCAGGGGACCTTTTACGACGTTCTGTAAACAAAGCAACTTTGATTGCTTCCTCTGCAGCTAGTCAATAAGTTGAAAAGATCTTAGCACTTTGGTCAACTACTTTTGTCTAGACAGGACAAGCTAGTTAAATTATTACAGGTTATATTCCAACATAATCATACGATGAAGATATTCTCCACACCCTAACAGACAACTAGTACGCGGCTCCTGGGCTGGTGCTATGGCTAATGTCCAAAAAGACGAGGAAATTTGCTCCCCTTTAGGCTTCAAGTCATTCGTTTGGAAGCACTTTGGATTCCAAAGAAAAGATGGCTCAACGGACAAGACACGTGCAGTTTGTAAATCCTGCCATGCGGTGATCAAATATTCAGGGAGCACAAATCTCGCCGCACATTTAAAGAAAAAACACGACATCAAAGTTCAGTGTTAAAATAAGCACTTTGTATACTGCAATACTCTTGTAATTTCCTAAATAAAGAGTTTTCAGTACCTTGTTGATTTTGCGTATGAATTGTTATAAAACAGGATATTGTTCCATATTTTTTATAAAAAAAAAAAAAAATCGATCGTAGAGCACTATATCGCGATGTATCGTGAATGAATCGCAGCAGGCTTTAAGATATCGGCAAATATCGTATCGTAGTTCTTTGTATCGATATTATATCGTATCGTGACAAAACCCGCGATTTACACCCCTAAAAGACTCCTTTTTGGAGGCTGTGTGTGAGATGCAAATGAGCATTGATGACTGAATGCCCGACTGAAGGGAAAATACAGGTTGAATGGTTGAAGTTGTTGGAAACTACTATGGAAAATTAGTTGAGCGACTTTGAAGGAAGGGTGATTTTAAGTTAAATGCTCAACGTTTGTTTGACTGATCAAAGGAACCATTTGCTACAGGACTTAATATCCATTCCCCCAGCCCAGATCCGACCAAGACCAGATAATCTCCTTTGAAACAGGAGGCAATAAATGGGATAGCCCCTGTCATAAATGGTCTTTGGTTAGGGGGAATCATTAGGAAGTGCTCAAATTCTTCTCGCAAACACCCCTATCTGCCCAGTTCAAAAGGGCAATAAAATTGACTACAAAAGTTGCAAAGAACAGACGAAGAACAGTCCTTGACCCAGCATTTGCGTTTGGCGGTCGTCAATGTGGTTCCAAGACCTGCGTCTTGTGGTTTGTTATTTGTAAAATTTGGCCGTTGTGATCCTCCCAAACAGACATAAGTGATTTGTGCTTTTGTTGTTTGTTGTAATTCGTTTGTGGGAGGACTGCAGGAGCTTGCGCCTTCAGTGTCTCACCTGTGTCTTCCTGCCTTCCATTGTCTCCACTGAGACTCGACTGTGGAGGGGGTAGTGTGGTATTGTGGTGTGGAAAGGGTGTAGGAGCCGGCTCCTGTGGTGATTGATATTGTAATTTGATTGTGGGGGAGACTGATGTAGGTGTGGGGCTCTGGACTCTGCGGGTAGCTATTTGCTGGGTTGCCGCGGGTGGGGGACGACGGCATTGATTGTCTCAGTACTGGCCAGGCTGGGATAAATCAGTATGAAAATCCCCCCTCTTGCTTCCCTTGCTGTGGCTGCGCGCGGAGTGGGGTCGTACCCACTCCAGGGGTGTGCTGAGTACGTGGTGGCAAGTGACATTGAAGCAGGGTGATGCCTAGGGAAGGTGTGACAATAGTTGCACGAAGGATAAAAGGCACTGAGGAAAGAAAAAAAAGAAAAAGAAAAAGTACAACCAAAACGTCAAAAAAGAGGATGCCGTTTGCGCAGCGTTGTTTGATGGTATTGTTTGTGAGCTGTGTCTCTGCTGTTTTTGTGTTGTCTGTGTGTTGTGTTATGTGTTAAAAGGATGAAATTGGCTAATATAGGTGCACTAAAGAATTTATTTATCTGTAGTCTATCTGATTTACACCGCAAAACAAAAACGATTTTGTAAAGATAGGAAGGAAAAATAAAAAAGCAAGCACTTTGTTTATGGGCAGAAACTGGTCCACGCTCCTTTAATGCCTAGCCTTGGTTAAACAAAATTTGAGAGATGGAAAGAACTTGCTTTCTGGAATTGGATGATGAACAATTATGAAATAACGACGTTTCAAAGCTAAATTTAAAATTTGAGAATAAGAGAGCGATTGAGTTAGTTAAAGTTAAGAAACTACAACAGTTAACTTTACTTTACCAGCAGTTATTTTGTTGATTTTTTAATTTTTTTTTTCTTCGATTGGTGGATTGGGTTGTCACGTTGAGAAAGGAAAGGAAACAATACAAATGGGCAGCTGTATTGAGCTATGGTGTTGTCACGTAATTTAGGTTATCTGATCACACTCGAGGACGGGTCAGCCAACCGTGAGAGAAGAACAGCTGGTTGAGGAAGGAGGACAGATTCTGCGGGGTTCACGGGCCGACAATGAAGTGCTGATTCACACCACACTACATTCCTTAGCTAATCAACGTTGCTACAGACGCAATCTTCCCTCCCTTTGGTGTGGCAACACCTCTGTAGCCAGGGCAACCAAAACAGTGATAAAAGGAGCAGAAGAAACATCTCAAATGACTAATGCAAAGGTTGCAGAAAAGGTGCTGTTTCTTGCTGTTTTCCGGACGTGCTGCTGTCCTTTCGGTGGCGGATCCAGGTAGGGATTTGCTCAGGAAACTACTGCGGTACGGAAGCAAAGACCGAGGTCCAGATCACCCCAACGTTCTGGCTGAAGGTCCCAAGAAGGAGGGGGACGGAGCCTGCGTGGACTGGACTCTATAAATTGGTGGAGCGCATCTCACGTGCCGTCGTCCAGCTGGCCGGCAAAGGAGATACGTGGTATCATCTGTCCCAGTGCGCCCCAGTGAAAGGTTCCTGCAAGGAACCAGATCCGCCATCGACAGCGTCCCCGCCCCTAGTACAAACAGAGGCAGAATAATCCTCTTCCCCCTTGGTGGCCAGGTAGTCCACCCTGAGCCACTGAAGACAACGACCGCGCAGCAGATGTTTCCAAGTTCTCCCCGGACGGAGCAGAGCTGCGAAGGGGGTGAGAATCGTGCTCACCCTCCACCAGTGGGCGTGCCAAGCCCCCAACGGCTGAACAATCACGAGCAATTTTTATCTTGATTGATAACATTCTGGTCGCCTAAGGCAGAGGGACCGTGTAACTATTTTCCTGCATTTAATCTGGCCGCAGGTTTTTAAGTTACACACATACTTTGGACTGGAGTATTGAGGGAAAACCTCAAACCCTGAGCCACTGAAGACAACGACCGCGCAGCAGATGTTTCCAAGTTCTCCCCGGACGGAGCAGAGCTGCGAAGGGGGTGAGAATCGTGCTCACCCTCCACCAGTGGGCGTGCCAAGCCCCCAACGGCTGAATAATCACGAGCAATTTTTATCTTGATTGATAACATTCTGGTCGCCTAAGGCAGAGGGACCGTGTAACTATTTTCCTGCATTTAATCTGGCCGCAGGTTTTTAAGTTACACACATACTTTGGACTGGAGTATTGAGGGGAAACCTCATCTTCACTGGAAGTTATTGCTGTCATTGTATTTTCTTACTTATGTTTGACTGATCGGGGTTGACATAATCATATGATAAAACAGGAGGGATATGTTAGGGTTTACAGAATATCTTTATCATATGATTATGTTGGAATGTAACCTGCAATAATTTAACCAGCTTGTCCTGTCTTAACAAAAGTAGTAGACCAAAGTGCTAAGATCTTTTCAACTTATTGACTAGCTGCAGAGGAAGCAATCAAAGTTGCTTTGTTTACAGAACGTCGTAAAAGGCCCCCTGCTATGCTTTGATCAGTAGAGGAGCGGCTTCACCTGTGTGTTCCCACACCCCCACTTTCAACCCCACTCTGTTTCTCTCAATAAATATGCACCTGAAAAGGCCTGAGTCAGACCTCCATTCGACCATCGCTGTAAGCACAGCTATGAATGGACTCTCTGCCTGTAGGTGTTTAAAATGACTTGCTTGACTCTTGTGTGGTTCTTGCAAAATAAGTTAGAGTGAGCACCACCCTAACAATCTCCTCACTAAATTCCTACCCTGTTAACCTATCTGCATAAAGAAGACATTTACAATGCAGGCGATAAGAGAATAACAAGGAACACTTGAATCCTAACCCAAGAACACAAGGAAAACATAACAAAAAACTAAATAAACCCAAGTACTCCAAATATTTCCTCATTAAAATTTTAGCCTTTTTGTGTCGAGCACCATTGATTTCTAATCATTGACCTAATTTTATCCTTAATTTAATCCCAATCACGAATGCCCCTACTTAATAATTTACTTGGTGTTCTTTTAATAAAAAGTGCCCCCTTGCAATGTCGTTTTTATTTGTTGTTTTTAACTCTAAGTGATTCAAATCTTTGATTTATTCTTACATGTAACCTTGCATAGTCTAATGTCCTAATCAATCAATAATTCCTCCTAAATGTAACATTTTGTTGGAATAATTTAAGTAAAGCCTTGTCATTTACGAGTTTATGGCTTTCCTTTTATCTAGGTTCTTTCTCTTTAGTGACAGGGATGTCTTTTGATCCCTGTCAGCCATATGTATCCTTCCTGTCCTTGTTATCTGTGTGTTTTTGTTCCTGTAAGAGGCCTTCACTAACAATGAGCAGAGTTTATTTGCATAGGCGAAATGTTCTTATTTGGTTGAAAGAAACTTCATTCCTTTTAGTTAACTGTAGGTTTGGTTCATAGATTGTTGTTGATCAGAACTGTTTGTCTTTATTAAGTGTTAAACACAGGTTGAAGTGGTTGCGTACAAGTTATCCCATATTTACTCAACGTTTGTTCAAGTGTTGAGGACAAGTCACTCTTTGTTATTGCGTGTCAATTTACTAAGTACATAAAGTCTAGCAAAGGTCTAGTTGCATTGTTCCACAGGAAACCGGCAATTGAAGTTATCTGATCTCACTCGCGGACGACTCGGCCAACAACTGGAGAAGAACAGATGGACAAACTCTGCGGGGGTCACGGGCCGACAATGAAGTGCTAATTCACACCACACTACATTCCTTAGCTAATCAACGTTGCTACAGACACAATCTTCCCTCCCTTTAGTGTAGCAACGCCTCTGTAACCAGGGCAACCAAAACATTAAATAGAGGAGCACGTGGAGGGAGAACTCAGAATTGATGGAGATTGTAACTGAGTTTCCTCTCTCTATCTTTCTCCTCGCGAGTAAACCTGTTCTGATTCTTTTCTCCTCTTCCTTCCAGCGTGTGGTTAAGACTGATGGTATTTAGACCTGACATTTATTTGGTCCTTTGAGACGGATGCCAATACACCTGAGGATTCCAGCGGGCGGCAGCGGAGATCCAGAAAGACAGACCTAGGTGGGGTCCTAGAATCCTTTTCAAGGGCTGGCTGTCTGCTCCGCCAGCTGGGATACAAAGGTTGAAGGCAATCCGAGGTGCAGAGGTGAAGAGAACCAGAGGGTGAGTTTGTTTTGTTTTTTAAAAGAATGAGCGGCCGAGGGCTCGTCGTGTCCTATAAAAGTCCTCGGACAGAACGGAAATGTCCGTTCTAAAGGTACCAAAACGGAAAGGTCCGTTTAAATAAAAGTTACTCAACGGAGAAGTAACTAAACGGAAAGGTCCGTTTAAATAAAAGGACAAAGGTGTCCGACGGAGAAGTCCGTTCAAAAGGGTTAGCGTAGTCCGCGGGAAACAGGAAGTTCAACCGAAAGTCACGCAATACTGTGTGATTGAGAGTGTGAATGGGAATACGTATTACTAGATATAGTATATCGCATATAATATAGCATATTAAAGCAGTGGGGAACACATAACGTGGTTCTGTGGACGCAATAGGCAAGGATTCTCCACCAGAACTCTGGTAGAAGTGAGAATCACCACAGGATCTTTTCGTTATCCCACTGGAAACACCCGACTTTAGAAACCCCTATGGTTTTACAGTTGGGACCAAATTGATTAAAATGGGGAACGGGAAGAGTAAAACTAATATGCGAGATACTCTAAAATGTAAAGATTGGAAAATAATTGAAAGGCAGGATCCCGACCGACTTAAAAAATGTTCGATAAAGGGGTTAAAAATATAAATTTGAGGGACAACTAAAAACAACCGAATTATTAAGACTTAGAGGTGCCATAAACGAAACAACAAAAAGAAATCGTAAAGAAATTAAAGAAGGCATCTGATGATGTAGTAGAGAGAGAGAGAGAGAGAGAGAGAGAGAGAGAGAGAGAGAGAGAGAGAGAGAGAGAGAGAGAGAGAGAGAGAGAGAGAGAGCTCAGAAAGCACTGTATTGCAGGTAGGAAGATGATGAGACTGGGCCTAACAGTAGGCAGGCAAGAGAAAACCAAAATTTACAGAGAGCTAGAGAAGAAGGGGGAGGTCTAGAGAAAGTAGAGAAGCATGTAGAGAAAACACATGCTACAAATTCAAAACTAAAGATCATAGCGGGAGGTATACATAAATCACACCCTCCATGCGGAAAGAGTAGTAATAGACAAACAAAAACAAATGAAAGCTTCAAAAGACACTTTTCCGGTAGACCAATAGAATGCTGGAGTTGCTGAGTTATGACTAGGCCAAAATCAAATCAGATTTCCATGTAATGAAGTGGGAACCTGGCTGCCAAAATCAAAGAGAAATTAGCTTAAATATACAGGAGATATTTGTGTTAAGAGGATGAAGTACCGTATTTTCCGCCCTATAAGGCGCACCTAAAAACCTAAATTTTTATCAAAAGTCAACAGTGCGCCTTATAGTCCGGTGCGCCTTATATATGGATCAAGTGATGAATTTGTTGATCCATACTGGTTGTACACAGTGCTCTGCCAAAATGTTTTAGTACGTTTTAGTACGACTAGTACCGTTTTTTTCCGTGTATAGTGCGCGAAATTTACCTAATTTATTGTCCTAAAATCTGGGACAAATACCTTCTAAATTTCAGCGACGGCTCTGTCACAATAATCGACCAGCCCGGTGCAGTTGGGCGGTCGGCGGCGCGCTACGGTTGAGCGTTCTCTCGCGCGCTCTCTCTCTCGCTCTCGCACACACGCGCACACATGCGCACACACGCAAACCGGATATCATACGGAGGCCGCCATTACAGATGCGCAGAACGGATGCGCAAGACACGTCAGCTATATAAAGAGTGAGAGTTCAGTTCTCTACCTAAATCCGTATTACAGGTAATATTTTATTTCACAACACTTTGCCTTGTTCCTTTCGTCTCTGCTGTTCACTTCAAACACGCTCCATGCGACCGCAATGCTCTCGTATAAGACACTTGCTCGATCACCTACTCGTTTGCTGTCCCGTGCGCGCACGGAGCGCGGTGGTGCGTTTACGGGCAGTCGGAGAAATCAACGCCAACAAAAAAAATTACATCCAGCCTAGTTAAGACCATACCAAAGACTATAAAAATGGGACCCATTGCCTCCCTGCGTGTGTGACGATCATTGGGACTTAAAAAAAAAAAAAAAAAAAAAATCATAAAAATTGGGTGCGTATTATACATGGGTACAAGCTTTTTTCCAGCATCAGCATGCCATTTTTAGGGGTGCGTACTATACATGGGGGCGCACTATACACGGAAAAAAACGGTAAATTACAAGGTCGCATCGCTTCTCAACATTACGGTAACTGTAGTCAGGGGGCGTTACCGAATAGCTGTTGTACCCGTGAGGCTATTTCATTTCAAAATAGGCTGCTCCGTTAATGTTTTGAGTAAATCTACGGATCGATATGGAAGGGAAACATAGGTAAGTAGTACCAATGCGTTAGATCGAACTTTAGTCAGTTCTGATCATTTTATAGGAGCTCGTTTGAGAGACGCGATTGTTTACACTTTGCTGAGGCTCATGGGAGATTGCGAGCTGAGGGTCATGGGTTTTTGCGGATGGCTAATGCTATAACGATAGCTGCTATACGCGCGAGGCTATTTCATGTCAAAATAGGCTGCTCTGTTAATGTTTCGAGTAAATCTACGGATCGATATGGAAGGGAAACATAGGTAAGTAGTACCAATGCGTTAGATCGAACTTTAGTCAGTCCTGATCATTTTATAGGAGCTCGTTTGAGAGACGCGATTGTTTACACTTTGCTGAGGCTCATGGGAGATTGCGAGCTGAGGGTCATGGGTTTTTGCGGATGGCTAATGCTATAATGATAGCTGCTATACGCGCGAGGCTATTTCATGTCAAAATAGGCTGCTCTGTTCATCTTCAAAGTCAAAAGTCAAAGTCAGCTTTATTGTCAATCTCTCCACATGTCACAACACACAAAGAGACCGAAATTACGTTTTTCTCTATCCCACGGTGACGAGACACATAACACGATAGACATACATGTACGCGACACAATATAAAAACAAGAAGGCAAAAATTCTAACAATCAATAGTAAGAGTGATGAATAAATAATAAATAAACAGATAACACAATAAATAACGGAGCCAGCAAGCCTAGCGCAAAAGTAAAAAACATCATAAACAAAAAGGCACAAACAATAAATAAGAGTAATAACAAATAATAAATAATAAGAGCCAGTGTGCATTCAGACAGTTCAGACAGTGAAAGTACAGGACGCTACGCAGAACGGGGGAGCGAGTTCAGGATCCTAACAGCCTGGAGTATGAAGCTGTTTGAGAGACTGGAGGTGCGGGAGCGCAGGCTTCTGTACCTCTTCCCAGAGGGCAGAAGCTCGAACAAAGAGTGAGCGGGGTGACTCGCATCACTCACAATCGTGGTCGCCTTGCGGGTGAGATGGGAGGTGTAAATGTCCTTCAAGGAGGGGAGCGAAGCACCAGCAATCTTACCAGCCGTGTTCACTATGCGCTGCAGGGCCTTCAAGTTGTAGTCAGTGCAGCCGCCACCCCAAACAGCAATACAGCTGGAGAGGACGCTCTCAATGGTGCCGCGGTAAAATGCAGTCATGACGGCCGGAGGAGCGCTCGCTCGCCTAAGTTTCCGCAGGAAGTACAGGCGGCGCTGGGCTTTCTTTGCCAGTGATGCGGTGTTGGTGGACCAGGAGAGATCCTCACTGATGTGCACCCCCAGGAACTTGGCGCTGCTCACTCGCTCCACCACAGCACCGTCGATGGTCAGCGGCAGGTGTTGGGTGTGACCCTTCCGGAAGTCCACAACAATCTCCTTGGTCTTGTCGACGTTCAGCAGGAGGTTGTTGTCCCTGCACCACGTGGTCAGAAGGTCAACCTCAAGCCTGTATTGAGTCTCGTCTCCCTTGGTGATGAGACCCACCAGAGTCGTGTCGTCAGCAAACTTCACGATACGGTTGTCGCTGTAGGTTGCAGTGCAGTCATTCGAGTAAATCTACGGATCGATATGGAAGGGAAACATAGGTAAGTACCGTTTTTTTCCGTTTATAGTGCGCGAAATTTACCTAATTTATTGTCCTAAAATCTGGGGTGCGTATTATACATGGGTACAAAGAAAAAAAAAATTTTTTTTTTTTTTTAAATTTTTTTTTTTTTTTTTTTTTTTTAAAGAAAGTCATGGTACAACAAAACCAACAACAGGACTGACCGACAAAGTCGTGGAACAAAAAGACAGGGTGACATTACCAAAGACAGGAACAGAATGACAGTAACACATGCAATGATCCAACGGTGAGCGAGGGGCAGACAGGACTTAAATACAAAACACGTTACATCGATTGAGGTGACACAGGAAGAGAGGGGCGACGCGAACAGAAACTATGGCAACCTAGACACATAGCAAAACTGGGGACGAGACATGACAAATCTCCCCCGAAATAAAACTCACCTTTCTTCTTGTTTGTTGTCAATCGCGCATCGCATTCAGCCATCCTGGCCAACACACTTAGTCAGTAAAATACATAATTGACGACACATCGTTTGATGCGATGGTGCAATCCTTGAGGGTGTGTTATTGTCAAATATTGTTTGTTTTTAATCTCCATCGCGGACCGGACGTCATACGGAGGCCGCCATTACAGATGCGCAAGACACGTCAGCTATATTAAGAGCGAGAGTTGTTTTCTTCCTATTAGTTTCAATTCACAGTTTAATTAGCAGTTTCAATCAGCAAATAACAAAATGCGTATTACAGGTAAAATTTTATTTCACAACACTTTGCCTTGTTCCTTTGGTCTCTGCTGTTCATCCTAAAACACAAAGGCGCTCTTTAAGCAATGCGACAGTGAGCGCCCGGCGCGCTGCGGTTGCGCGACCGCACCAAATTAAGCTCCCTGCGCAGTGCGCACTGAGGTCCACTTAAATTTTAGAAAGTACATCAGGACTTTAAAAATATCTTCTAAATTTCAGCGACGGCTCTGTCACAATAATGCTACCAGCGCGGTGCAGTTGGGCGGTCGGCGGCGTGCTACGGTTGAGAGTTCTCTCTTGCGCTCTCTCTCTCGCTCTCTCTCGCTCTCGCACACACGCGCACACGCGCACACACGCAAACCGGATATCATACGGAGGCCGCCATTACAGATGCGCAGAACGGATGCGCAAGACACGTCAGCTATATAAAGAGTGAGAGTTCAGTTCTCTACCTAAATCCGTATTACAGGTAATATTTTATTTCACAACACTTTGCCTTGTTCCTTTCGTCTCTGCTGTTCACTTCAAACACGCTCCATGCGACCGCAATGCTCTCGTATCAGACGCTTGCTCGATCACCTGCTCGTTTGCTGTCCCGTGCGCGCACGGAGCGCGGTGGTGCGTTTACGGGCAGTCGGAGAAATGCGATCATGATGGCGCCGCGGATGGCAGCCACGGTGAGTCGCTCTCTGTTTATTTGTCTTATTTTGTGTGTTTTCTGTGTCCTTTGCTGCCCATCCCGGATCACTTTTACCAGAGAAGCTCTGTTAAACATCGGACAGACTTCTTCTGGTACTTTCTCTCCTGTTCTCTCCGATTCAGACTGTTTGTCGGAGATTCTAGCCGGAGCGGCGGTGCTGTACAAGCTAGCGTACAAGCTAGCGCGACGACGGCGGCGCGGTAAGCGAGCCGGCGCACTCGTAAGGCTGAGGCAGAAAGGGTTCCGTTCTGCCCTACCGTCAATTCATCTGGCGAATGTCCGCTCCCTGGCGAACAAGATGGATGAACTGCTGCTCCTCACTTCAAGGAACACGGACTTCAGCGGATCCGCCGCGCTGTGCTTTGTGGAAACGTGGCTTAGCGAACGAACCCCCCACCACGCCGTGGAGCTAGCCGGGTTCAAGCTAGTGCGAGCAGATCGCAGCGCGGAGCTCTCCGGAAAATCAAAGGGAGGTGGTGTCTGTTTCTACATTAATGAACGTTGGTGTACTGAAGTCACGGTGTTGAAAGAGTTTTGCAGCCCTCTCCTAGAAACACTTTTCATAAACTGCCGGCCGTTCTATTCACCACGGGAGTTCTCCTCGATTGTCATGGCGGCTGTTTACATTCCACCACACGCACGTCCGAGTGAAGCCACGCAGATGCTGGCTGACCAGGTAACAGACATGGAGAAACTTCTACCAAATTCACTAATCATTGTTCTAGGTGATCTCAACAGGGCGAACCTCGCACACGAACTCCCCAGATACAGACAGCACGTAACGTGTCCCACCAGAGGGGCACAGACTCTGGACCACTGCTACACCGTGATCAAGGATGCATACCACTCTGCGGCTCGTGCAGCTTTAGGACTATCGGACCACTGTCTAATTCATCTGATCCCGGCCTACAGGCAGAAACTAAAAACTTCTAAGCCTGTGGTGAGGACTGTGAGGAAGTGGACAGTGGAGTCAAGGCAGGACCTCCAAGCCTGCTTTGACTGCACCGATTGGGGAGCTTTCGAAGCTGCAACTTCAGACTTGCATGAACTCACTGACACTGTCACATCATACATCAGTTTTTGTGAGGATCTGTGTGTGCAGACTAAGACCTTCTGCACGTACAACAACGACAAACCTTGGTTTACACCGAACCTCAGGAGGCTGCGCAAAGTCAAGGAGGAGGCCTACAGGAGTGGCGACCGCGAGCTGTTCAGGCAGACCAGAAACGCGCTGAACCAAGAGGTCAGGAAAGCCAGGAGGTGTTACGGGGAGAACCTGAAGAGACACCTCTCTGCCAATCCTGATCCCTCAACGGTGTGGAAAGGTCTGCAGAGCATCACGGGCTACAAGAAACGAACCACCCGTCCTTTAGAGAGCCCAAGACTTGCTAACCAGCTAAACAAGTTCTACTGCAGGTTTGATCGGTCCTCCCACACAACGGGACCTCCTGCAACACAATCTACATACTCACCTCTCCCCACAACTGCTCTCTCCACACCTCTATCATCGTTGTCACCCACTCACTCTCTTGCAGAGGCCGCGCCCGCACTCCAGGTCCGCGAGGAGGAAGTGCGCCAGATGTTCCGGAGACAAAAGACCAGGAAGGCACCGGGCCCAGACGGCGTGTCACCTTCCTGCTTGAAAGTCTGCGCTGAGCAGCTGGCGCCCACCTTTGCACGGATCTTCAACCGTTCTCTGGAGCTGTGTGAGGTGCCCTCGTGCTTCAAGAGCTCCACCATCGTTCCAGTAGCCAAGAAGCCCGCCATCACAGGTCTGAATGACTATAGACCCGTCGCACTGACATCTGTGGTCATGAAATCGTTCGAGAGGCTAGTGCTGAACCACCTGAAGGAGGTCACGGGCCCCCTGCTTGACCCCCTCCAGTTTGCCTACCGGGCAAACAGGTCAGTGGATGATGCGGTCAACATGGGACTGCACTACATCCTGCACCACCTGGACACCCCAGGAACGTACGCCAGGATCCTGTTCGTGGACTTCAGCTCGGCGTTCAACACCATCGCCCCTGACATCCTCCAACAGAAGCTCATCCAGCTTGCGGTGCCTGCCTCCACCTGTCAGTGGATCACCAGCTTCCTGACCAACAGGAGACAGCGTGTGAGGCTGGGGGGCATCACATCTGACACCCGGACCACCAACACTGGAGCCCCTCAGGGGTGCGTCCTCTCCCCACTGCTCTTCTCCCTCTACACCAATGATTTCTCCTCAGGTGACTCTCGTGTGAAGCTCCTGAAGTATGCAGACGACACCACTCTCATCGGACTGATCCAGGACGGTGATGAGACTGCGTACAGACAGGAGGTGGAGCGGCTGGTCCACTGGTGCAGTCAAAACCATCTGGAGCTGAACCCGCTCAAGACCGTGGAGATGACAGTGGATTTCAGGCGAGACCCTTCACCACTTTTACCCCTCACTATCCGCAGTAATACTATTCTTTCCACAGACACCTTCAAGTTCCTGGGAACCACAATCTCTCGGGACCTGAAATGGACCGGCCACATAGACTCTGTCCGGAAGAAGGCCCAGCAGAGGCTGTACTTCCTGAGACAGCTCAAGAAGTTCAACCTGCCGCGAGAGCTTCTGAAGACCTTCTACACTGCCATCATCCAGTCTGTCCTCTGCACCTCCATCACTGTCTGGTTTGGATCGGCCTCCAAACAAGACAAGCACAGACTACAACGGACAATCAGAACTGCAGAAAAGATCATTGGAATCAACCTCCCATCTATCCAAGACTTGTACCTGTCCAGGACCAGGAATCGGGCAAGGAACATCTCTACAGACCCTTCTCACCCGGGTTGCAGTCTGTTTGAACTACTCCCCTCCGGACGGCGTTATAGAGCTCGGTACGCCAAAACCAGCAGACACAGAGACAGCTTCTTCCCCCAGGCTGTTGCTCTGATGAACTCACACCACTCATAGAGTCTCAGAGACATTACTGTGCAATAACATCCTGCTCCTCACACCTTCTTGAATTTGTCTACACTGTTTTTGCATTATTCACATGTCCTGAATGTTGTTAGTCACCTAAATGTTGAACAGAGGGTGTGTTTCTACCGAAGTCAAATTCCTTGTTTGGCACGCTCAAACATGGCGAATAAAAAAACTCTTGAACTCTTGAACTCTTGAAATCAACGCCAACAAAAGAAATTACATCCAGCCTAGTTAAGACCATACCAAAGACTATAAAAATGGGACCCATTGCCTCCCTGCGTGTGTGACGATTATTGGGACTTAAAAAAAATAAAAAAATAAAAAATAAATAAATTAAAATTTTTTTTTAAAAAAATTCATAAAAATTGGGTGCGTATTATACATGGGTACAAGCTTTTTTCCAGCATCAGCATGCCATTTTTAGGGGTGCGTACTATACATGGGGGCGCACTATACACGGAAAAAAACGGTAAGAGTAATAATAAATAATAAATAAACAGATAACACAACAAATACCGTTTTTTTCCGTGTATAGTGCGCCCCCATGTATAGTACGCACCCCTAAAAATGGCATGCTGATGCTGGAAAAAAGCTTGTACCCATGTATAATACGCACCCAATTTTTATGAATTTTTAAAAAAAAAAAAATTATTATTTTTTTTTTTTTTTAAGTCCCAATGATCGTCACACACGCAGGGAGGCAATGGGTCCCATTTTTATAGTCTTTGGTATGGTCTTAACTAGGCTGGATGTAATTTTTTTTGTTGGCGTTGATTTCTCCGACTGCCCGTAAACGCACCACCGCGCTCCGTGCGCATGCAGCGTGTTTGAAGTGAACAGCAGAGAAGAAAGGAACAAGGCAAAGTGTTGTGAAATAAAATATTACCTGTAATACGGATTTAGGTAGAGAACTGAACTCTCACTCTTTATATAGCTGACGTGTCTTGCGCATCCGTTCTGCGCATCTGTAATGGCGGCCTCCGTATGATATCCGGTTTGCGTGTGTGCGTGTGTGCGCGTGTGTGCGAGAGCGAGAGAGAGCGAGAGAGAGCGAGAGCGCAAGAGAGAACGCTCAACCGTAGCACGCCGCCGACCGCCCAACTGCACCGCGCTGGTAGCATTATTGTGACAGAGCCGTCGCTGAAATTTAGAAGATATTTTTAAAGTCCTGATGTACTTTCTAAAATTTAAGTGGACCTCAGTGTGCAGTTGGGCGGTCTGCTCGATCACCTGCTCGTTTGCTGTCCCGTGCGCGCACGGAGCGCGGTGGTGCGTTTACGGGCAGTCGGAGAAATCAACGCCAACAAAAGAAATTACATCCAGCCTAGTTAAGACCATACCAAAGACTATAAAAATGGGACCCATTGCCTCCCTGCGTGTGTGACGATTATTGGGACTTAAAAAAAAAAAAAAAAAAAAAAAAAAATTTTTTTTTTAAAAAATTCATAAAAATTGGGTGCGTATTATACATGGGTACAAGCTTTTTTCCAGCATCAGCATGCCATTTTTAGGGGTGCGTACTATACATGGGGGCGCACTATACACGGAAAAAAACGGTAGTACCAATGCGTTAGATCGAACTTTAGTCAGTTCTGATCATTTTATAGGAGCTCGTTTGAGAGACGCGATTGTTTACACTTTGCTGAGGCCCATGGGAGATTGCGAGCTGAGGGTCATGGGTTTTTGCGGATGGCTGATGTTATAACGATAGCTGCTATACGAGCGAGGCTATTTCATGTCAAAATAGGCTGCTTTGTTCATGTTTCGAGTAAATCTACAGATCGATATGGAAGGGAAACATAGGTAAGTAGTACCAATGCGTTAGATCGAACTTTAGTCAGTTCTGATCATTTTATAGGAACTCGTTTGAGAGACGCGATTGTTTACACTTTGCTGAGGCTCAAGGGAGATTGCGAGCTGAGGGTCATGGGTTTTTGCGGATGGCTAATGCTATAACGATAGCTGCTATACGCGCGAGGCTATTTCATGTCAAAATAGGCTGCTCTGTTCATGTTTCGAGTAAATCTACAGATCGATATGGAAGGGAAACATAGGTAAGTAGTACCAATGCGTTAGATCAAACTTTAGTCAGTTCTGATCATTTTATAGGAGCTCGTTTGAGAGACGCGATTGTTTACACTTTGCTGAGGCTCATGGGAGATTGCGAGCTGAGGGTCATGGGTTTTTGCGGATGGCTAATGCTATAACGATAGCTGCTATACGCGCGAGGCTATTTCATGTCAAAATAGGCTGCTCTGTTCATGTTTCGAGTAAATCTACGGATCAATATGGAAGGGAAACATAGGTAAGTAGTACCAATGCGTTAGATTGAACTTTAGTCAGTTCCAATCATTTTATAGGAGATCGTTTTAGAAACGCAATTGTTTACAGAGGGCTCGTTGGTTATTGGCTAGTGGGTGCATACCGCAACCCTAGTCAACCTCAGTTTGTTGCAGAAAGCTTCTATTTTATGCGCCTTATAGGCCGGTATATGGACAAAGTTTTAAAATGGACTGTTCATTGAAGGTGCGCCTTATACCCCGGTGCGCCTAATAGGGCGGAAAATACGGTAATATAAAGTAACACTTAAGTTAAAATTTGCAAAATAAATGGAAAGGAATTACAAATAGCTTCTAAAAGTAAAATAGAGAATAAATCTGACAAGTAATACGAGCAAAAAGGTGTTCAAAGTGCGTTCTATGTGTGTTCTTATATGTTGTGCGTCATCCTTTTGTGCTGGTGTGCGCGCAGAGGATCCTCATGAATGGGTGTGCGTATGAGTGCGAGTGAGAGGTGTGTTCTATGGAAGAAATCAGTCATGGAGAATGTTCTGGAGGCTGTTGAGCAATAATAGGGAAATTGAGAAGTGGATGATGGTGTGTTTAAGTTGGTTGGAGAAACTAAGATGAGCAGTGTGTGGAAGAGAGAAAATAAGACGTGTGTGGCAGGAAGTGACTAGAACGGTGGCTTGGTAGGACGAGAATAAGAGACGGCAAATGTTGTGTAGAAGACAGTGAAAAATGTCGAATGTGATAATGATGAAGGGGGCAACAGCAAAGTTGGCCTGCCCTTTCAGAAGGTGAGACTGATAGGCGTGCCTGCGCTTGCGCGTAGCCGCGGGGCGGGGCTGTCCGCATGGGCCTGTGCTATGCTCGTGTGGGCGGTGGGCCGGCATCATGATTGTTGCAGGAAATGGCCAGCCTGTGACCAATCAACATTGATGCTGCGCCCACCCCTCGCACGAGGGGTGCTATGGCTGCGGACGAAGCAGGGAAAGGGTGAGCTTCTCAGAGAATGTTTGAATATTTGGAGCAGGGTGATGCTTAAGGAAGACGTGACAATGTTTGCATTAAGGATGAAAGGCACTGAAAAAAAAAAAAAAAGAGTATAACCAAAACGTCAAAGGAGGATGACGTTTGCGCAGGGTTGTTTGTTCGTATTGTTTGTGAGCTGTGTCTCTACTGTTTTTGTGTTGTCTGTGTGCTGTAGGTGTTATGTGTTAAAAGGGGGAAATTGGCTAATATAGGTGCAAAAAAGAATTTCCTACACTGTAGTCTATCTGATTTGCACCGCAAAACAAAAACGATTTTGTAAAAATAGGAAGTAAAAAAAAAAGCAAGCAATTAGTTTATGGGCAGAAACTATATTAATGAAACTTAATTAAAAACTAGCATTAAGGCTAGGAATTAATGCCTAGCCTTGATGAAACAAAATTTGAGAGATGGAAAGAACTTGCTTTCTGGAATTGGATGAAGAAAAAATTATAAAATAATGACATTTTGAAGCTAAATTTAAAGGGAATAGTCAATTGGTTGTGTCAAGACTTTCGAGCGATCGAGTTGAAGTTAAGAAACAACAACAATTAACTATTATATTAATGTACTGACAGTTATTTTGTTGATTTTTATCTTTTCCAATTAGTGGATTGGTTTGACACCTTGAGGAAGGAAAAAATTAGGATGTGGAACACGGGTTTAGACAACCAGTTACTGGGACACTGAGAAGCATTTTGAAAGGTGTGTCAAATTGAATGGAGATGAAATCATATGTAGTAATACAACACTTTACTACATATGGATTCCCTAAATCGTACTATTGAGTTACATAAAACATACATTTTGATTTTTATTCAAATTGCTAAGATTCTTGTGATAAACGATGAGAAAATGATTGAAAAGAAACCACAACTAAGCTAGTAGCAGTCCAATTGCCACGAAAAATAGCTATATGCACGTGTGCAGGGCACACACGAGACTGATAAGGTGCCAAGACGTAACAAGCTTGCAGACGGAACTGCATATCTGTAGTGCAAAATAGGGATGGGCGGATCGATACCAAAATATCGATATATCGATCCAGGCTGCTCATTTTTGAGTATCGATCTCCCTAGCTAAAATATCAATACTTACAATTATTTAAATATATTTTTCCTAATTTTTTTCTGCTCCAATTTGACGACTTGCACTCATGCTAGCACTACTTTTCCTTCCGCCTGCTGCACCGGCGTGTCCTGCTCTGCTCTGCTCCCGCCCCCTTTTCTCACAAGCCAAGCCCTCCTCCTCCGCCCCCCGTTCCAATCCAAACAAACACAAACAAGCATGGCCACGGCGGCGGCCCAGTCCGAACGCAAGAGAAGTCTGGTTTGGGGATATTATATTTTACTTAATAACGAGGCAAAACGTGAAATATGTCACAAAACAATTAAATATTGTGGCAACACCACAAACTTGACAAAACATTTAAGCAAAATTCACCCCACGGTTCATGAAGAGCTGCAGTTGAAACGTGCCGCAGACACTAAGGCAGCGACGGAAAACCCTGCAGCCACACCGAGGCTAAGGTACCAAAGTACCTTAGAAGCAGCGTTTCAGAAAGGCAAGACATATCCAGGTATCAGGTGCTAACCAAAAATCGTAAGCATTTGTGGTTGATGTGCTATTTGAAGCAATAATTACTACGCTTTAGTCAGTCATATATAAATAAAGTTTTCCCCTTTTCAATTTGTGGTCGAACGCCATACGTTTTATTTGTAACTCCACTTCCTATAAACAACACTAAAGTATTACAATATTAAATCTAAGTATCCAGTGGCTTTACAAATTGATCGTTTTGCTGCTCATGACGATTAAGCCCTGCATCTCTGTTGGTACCATGTCTCTTTTTAGATTATACTAAAAGACAAAACTTTTTCCCAACAACAGAGAGAGAGAGAGAAAAAAGTAAAGAATAGCTCCTTTTTATTAAAGTTATACTATTAATATGCATCTTCCACTAATGCACTAATGTCTAAAAAGGTTAATAATTCATGTACATGACGTAATACTTTTTTCTACAAAATTCAATAGATGACTCTCCAAGAGCAAGAATGCCACTGCATTTAAATTGTTTTTTTGGCGGGAAATTACACTTCCGGTATCGATATCGGATCGAATATCGGGTATTTTGGGTAGGAAATACTTGGTATCGGATCGATTCCAAAATCATTGGTATCGCCCATCCCTAGTGCAAAAGACGCTTCAAATTTTATACACAGAAGAAGCAGATTAAATTACTGAAACATTTTTAAAGATGTGCAGCGACAAAATCCATCGACTGAAATTCAATTATGGACGAAAAGAGGAGCAAGAGTGGAGAATGGTATCTATAAATGACCAGAAGACTGACCTATCCTCCAAAAAACCTATACAAGCGGGCAGCAATATTGAGCCATGGTTGTGTGTCGCATGGCTCAAGAGGAGGGATAATGGGGCAGTTCAGTCATCTTTATACATCATATGAATTTGATTTATATTCAAAACAGTTATAAAAAAATTTTTCGTAGAGCTTGTTTAACATGTGCTTAACACAATCCACAGGGTTATAATGCCTGGTCATAATAGATGCATTCTCAAAATTGATTGAATTGGCTTCAAAATATACACTGAATGCCTTAACAGTGGCAAAAACGTTATGTAAAGAAATAATAGTTTGTCAACAACTGCTGTAGATGTTAAAGAATGGAATCAATATCTCGAAAATGAATGTGGATAGTTTGTTTACTGATTGTGAAATGTGCGACAGAGTGTTCTACCGTTTTTTTCCGTGTATAGTGCGCCCCCATGTATAGTACGCACCCCTAAAAATGGCATGCTGATGCTGGAAAAAAGCTTGTACCCATGTATAATACGCACCCAATTTTTATGAATTTTTAAAAAAAAAAATTTTAATTTTTTTTTTTTTTTTTTTTTTTTTTAAGTCCCAATGATCGTCACACACGCAGGGAGGCAATGGGTCCCATTTTTATAGTCTTTGGTATGGTCTTAACTAGGCTGGATGTAATTTTTTTTGTTGGCGTTGATTTCTCCGACTGCCCGTAAACGCACCACCGCGCTCCGTGCGCGCACGGGACAGCAAACGAGCAGGTGATCGAGCAAGCGTCTGATACGAGAGCATTGCGGTCGCATGGAGCGTGTTTGAAGTGAACAGCAGAGACGAAAGGAACAAGGCAAAGTGTTGTGAAATAAAATATTACCTGTAATACGGATTTAGGTAGAGAACTGAACTCTCACTCTTTATATAGCTGACGTGTCTTGCGCATCCGTTCTGCGCATCTGTAATGGCGGCCTCCATATCCGGTTTGCGTGTGTGCGCGTGTGCGCGTGTGTGCGAGAGCGAGAGAGAGCGAGAGAGAGAGCGCAAGAGAGAACTCTCAACCGTAGCACGCCGCCGACCGCCCAACTGCACCGCGCTGGTAGCATTATTGTGACAGAGCCGTCGCTGAAATTTAGAAGATATTTTTAAAGTCCTGATGTACTTTCTAAAATTTAAGTGGACCTCAGTGCGCACTGCGCAGGGAGCTTAATTTGGTGCGGTCGCGCAACCGCAGCGCGCCGGGCGCTCACTGTCGCATTGCTTAAAGAGCGCCTTTGTGTTTTAGGATGAACAGCAGAGACCAAAGGAACAAGGCAAAGTGTTGTGAAATAAAATTTTACCTGTAATACGCATTTTGTTATTTGCTGATTGAAACTGCTAATTAAACTGTGAATTGAAACTAATAGGAAGAAAACAACTCTCGCTCTTAATATAGCTGACGTGTCTTGCGCATCTGTAATGGCGGCCTCCGTATGACGTCCGGTCCGCGATGGAGATTAAAAACAAACAATATTTGACAATAACACACCCTCAAGGATTGCACCATCGCATCAAACGATGTGTCGTCAATTATGTATTTTACTGACTAAGTGTGTTGGCCAGGATGGCTGAATGCGATGCGCGATTGACAACAAACAAGAAGAAAGGTGAGTTTTATTTCGGGGGAGATTTGTCATGTCTCGTCCCCAGTTTTGCTATGTGTCTAGGTTGCCATAGTTTCTGTTCGCGTCGCCCCTCTCTTCCTGTGTCACCTCAATCGATGTAACGTGTTTTGTATCTAAGTCCTGTCTGCCCCTCGCTCACCGTTGGATCATTGCATGTGTTACTGTCATTCTGTTCCTGTCTTTGGTAATGTCACCCTGTCTTTTTGTTCCACGACTTTGTCGGTCAGTCCTGTTGTTGGTTTTGTTGTACCATGACTTGATTTAAAAAAAATTAAAAAAAATAAAAATTAAAAAAAATAAATTAAAAATTTTTTTTCTTTGTACCCATGTATAATACGCACCCCAGATTTTAGGACAATAAATTAGGTAAATTTCGCGCACTATACACGGAAAAAAACGGTATCCTTTTTTGGTGTAAACTTGTTTGTGCCATACTCGTGATCCGACAACTGAAAATCGAGAGAAGTGGTTGTTTTTTGGTGATGTAAAAATTGAGCAAATATGTGATAAACAGGAGGGAAATGTTGGAATAATTTAAGTAAAGCCTTGTCATTTACGAGTTTATGGCTTTCCTTTTATCTAGGTTCTTTCTCTTTAGTGACAGGGATGTCTTTTGATCCCTGTCAGCCATATGTATCCTTCCTGTCCTTATGTTATCTGTGTGTTTTTGTTCCTGTAAGAGGCCTTCACTAACAATGAGCAGAGCTTATTTGCATAGGCGAAATGTTCTTATTTGGTTGAAAGAAACTTCATTCCTTTTAGTTAACTGTAGGTTTGGTTCATAGATTGTTGTTGATCAGAACTGTTTGTCTTTATTAAGTGTTAAACACAGGTTGAAGTGGTTGCGTACAAGTTATCCCATATTTACTCAACGTTTGTTCAAGTGTTTAGGACAAGTCACTCATTGTTATTGCGTGTTAATTTACTAAGTACATAAAGTCTAGCAAAGGTCTAGTTGCATTGTTCCACAGGAAAGCGGCAATTGAAGTTATCTGATCTCACTCGCGGACGACTCGGCCAACAACTGGAGAAGAACAGATGGACAAACTCTGCGGGGGTCACGGGCCGACAATGAAGTGCTAATTCACACCACACTACATTCCTTAGCTAATCAACGTTGCTACAGACACAATCTTCTCTCCCTTTAGTGTAGCAACGCCTCTGTAACCAGGGCAACCAAAACATTAACTAGAGGAGCACGTGTAGGGAGAACTCAGAATTGATGGAGATTGTAACTGAGTTTCCTCTCTCTATCGTTCTCCTCGCGAGTAAACCTGTTCTGGTTCTTTTCTCCTCTTCCTTCCAGCGTGTGGTTAAATGACTGATGGTATTTAGACCTGACACATTTGCAATCACAATTTAATTTTATCCAATTCTACAATGTATGTTCTCTCTTACTCTCACATTTTTTATGAGGGCTGGGCACTCTCCTCGTTGGACCAGTTTCTACCCACAACCCTCAGATTATTCTATGATTTCTAATTTTTACATTTAACAATGCCAATCTGATAAACTATTGTCTAGCACACCGTCTTCGTGCAACATTTTAACCCAATTCCATCATTTATAACGAACTGATACACAAAGACAAACATAGATAACACACGGGCCCACAACATAGACATGACAATCTTCCCAGCTGACGACAAGAGGGGGGGCAACTGAAGTGTGGAGAGCCTCGCCACCACCACGTCGCACTATGCAACCCCCCACCTCTGTCCAAAATAAGCATTTGTCTCCACCTGACCGTTTGGCCCAAACTTTAGAGCCGCACCCTTTTGAAAACAAAAATGGTTACAGTTTAACCCCACCACACAATGGGATACAACCTTCATGCTAATTATATATACATTCTTTATCAAATTCTTGTTAAGACATTTTTCTGACTCCAACTCGCATGCCAAATAAAAATCAACAACTTTATACAAATCAATTTATTGTTCTTCATGAACCACAAATCATCACTTCCACCCCATGAACAGCAGCACCACAACTAATCACTCACCTCTTCAGCTGCGTCGCTGTCCCATCTGACAGTCAAGCCTGCTTTCCACACAATATCATCATAGGCACACTTCAACAATTATGTAGCGACCTGGTTAACCCAGTTACCCTTCGCCCTAGACAACAAAATAAGTCTCTAAGGTCGCACTATTGAGGTCGCCAGGCATCCGTCCTGCTATATCAGCGATGCCTTCACCTTTTTTTTTTTTTCACGAGTCCCCAACTCGTATTGGTAGCCTGGCCGATCCAATCGACCCCGACTTTAGGCAACAGTATAAGTCCCTAAGTGTCTACTATTGAGGCCACTCTGGTGCCCATATGCTAATCACTGGCACCCCACAAGTTCTCTACGATGTGAGTTTCCTTCGCTGATCAGACGAAGTCCTCACCACCTTTCTCCTTCTCTTTTCCACAAGACGTCACTTTTTCACAAGTTCCCATACAAGCATAAATGTACATACCGTTTTTTTCCGTGTATAGTGCGCCCCCATGTATAGTACGCACCCCTAACAATGGCATGCTGATGCTGGAAAAAAGCTTGTACCCATGTATAATACGCACCCAATTTTTATGAATTTCTTTAATTTTTTTTTTAATTTTTTTTTTTTTTTTAAGTCCCAAAGATCGTCACACACGCAGGGAGGCAATGGGTCCCATTTTTAAAGTCTTTGGTATGGTCTTAACTAGGCTGGATGTCATTTTTTTTGTTGGCGTTGATTTCTCCGACTGCCCCTAAACGCACCACCGCGCTCCGTGCGCAGGGGAATGAGGCGGCTCTGTATGGGAGATACGTTGAAGAGGAATAAAAACAACCTTGGAAACCAAAACTTGCCCCTCGTCGTGACTCGGAGCCGCAACAAATGTTTCGGATTTGTGTAGGGTACATTGTGACAGACGGCAAACTAGCAGGTGATCGAGCGAGCGTCTGATACAAGAGCATTGCGGTCGTATGGAGCGTGTTTGAAATGAACAGCAGAGACGAAAGGAACAAGGCAAAGTGTTGTGAAATAAAATATTACCTGTAATACGCATTTTGTTATTTGCTGATTGAAACTGCTAATTAAACTGTGAATTGAAACTAATAGGTGGAGAACTGAACTCTCGCTCTTTATATAGCTGACGTGTCTTGCGCAACCGTTCTGCGCATCTGTAATGGCGGCCTCCGTATGACGTCCGGTCCGCGATGGAGATTAAAAAACAAACAATATTTGACAATAACACACCATCGAGGATTGCACCATCGCATCAAACGATGTGTCGTCAATTATGAATTTTACTAAGTGTGTTGGGCAGGATGGCTGAATGCGATGCGCGATTGACAACAAACAAGAAGAAAGGTGAGTTTTATTTCGGGGGAGATTTGTCATGTCTCGTCCCCAGTTTTGCTATGTGTCTAGGTTGCCATAGTTTCTGTTCGTGTCACCCCGCTCTTCCTGTGTCACCTCAATCGATGTAACGTGTTTTGTATTTAAGTCCTGTCTGCCCCTCGCTCACCGTTGGATCATTGCATGTGTTACTGTCATTCTGTTCCTGTCTTTGGTAATGTCACCCTGTCTTTTTGTTCCACGACTTTGTCGGTCAGTCCTGTTGTTGGTTTTGTTGTACCATGACTTTATTTAAAAAAAAAAAAAAAAAAAAAAAAAAAATTAAAAAAAAAAAAAATTAAAATTTTTTTTCTTTGTACCCATGTATAATATGCACCCCAGATTTTAGGACAATAAATTAGTAAAATATTGCGCACTATACACGGAAAAAAACGGTATATACAACCACAATTCCTGAACACAGAGCTAAAATTATAAATTTTAAATTTTTAATTTTACTCCGCTTTCACTCGACAATATTGCGGAACTGGGAGATTTTATTGAAAAAAAAAAGGTTCCCCCTTACCTTTTGTGTTGATCGGACTGCAATATTGTTGAGCAAGCGCGGAGATGGAAGATTCTTTCCTGGACCATGCACTTTCCCTTCTGAAGAAATCACGTCAGGGTCACCATTTGTTGGATTTGGTCCATAATTTAGGGAGCGCGCTATCTGCGCCTCACGGCAAAAGCCATTGCCAATCACATGTTATCCAATTTACTCACTGCGTGCTCGTTTAATTTCTTCAGATGTAGGAAAATGCTAAGACACTGAAGCAGAAATTAGACTTACACAGGTTGGTTGAGTTCAATCACAATTCTTGTTAAGAAAGCTCTGTTTTCAGGAAAGTACAATACAGCGCTGGGCCCTTCAAGAGCAGAAAGTCTCCATTCAGAAAAGGCAACGTTCAAGGTTCTTTGGTCAGTTTATATTCAGTTGCACATGCCGGTGTGGGCCAAGTGTGATGGGTGATGAGTCTTTGGGGTGGGGCAAGTTCGCAGTAGAGTTTGATTCAATGGGAGTGGGTGCTGATTATGGGAGATTCGGTGTGTGTGGGGGGGCTGCCGTCTTCCATCCTGTCTTTCGGCCTTGGTGATCATCTTTGGCCGAGTCCTTGGCTGTCTCCCTCTGGCACCTGCTGGTTGTATCTCCAAGTGACCTTCCTGTAAACATTCTGCTCCATTCTTACACTGTCGCACCTCATCCATTCGTCATTCTTTCAATTTTGTAATTTTGTATGGAATTATGTGAGCTTTTGGCTGTGACATTGATCTATTAATGTTCCCTGACTATGCAAAGTTTGTTCTTTTGATACTCCATGTCTTTGCTTAAGTCATTATATTCTTCGTTTAATCATGCTTCCAACCATATCTTTTCTTTGTTAGGCAGAACATCTCCCTCTGTGCAGAATGTTCAGTAGTAATCGAAAAGCTGGCGTCTAGCATTAGTCAAAACACAAGATATAATCAAGTACTGAACGGTCAAGAAGACTGGCCGTGTCCATGATTTAGAGAAAAAACATCAGGCATGCATTACATAGTTCCTTAAGGGTCATTAAGCTATTTAGGCAATATATCAAAAAACATTTGTTATTTCACAATGCTCAGAAATATATATCAGATCATAAAGTTATAAAAACCTTTGTCATTACCACCTATCAAAAATGTCTAGTTATGTCTTCTTTATCGATTTGGTGAGTAAGTATAATTATATGCTTAAAATGTTTCTTTTACTGATTTAATATGTGAATATACTTTTCTGTTTATGTACTTTATTCAATGAGGTTTGAGCATATCTGTTTTTGTAGCTAGGCATGACTTTTTGTATTTCGACCCTTCCTTCAGGTTTCATTGTTATTTATAGTTGTACTAGGTTCATCTTGTTTTTTCTTTTTCAATTACTTCTCTGGTTCTTCTATATCAAACAAATTTGTTTTAGGTTCATTTACCTGACATGTTTCGGCGGAATCTTCCGCCTTCATGCGGAAGATTCCGCCGAAACATGTCAGGTAAATGAACCTAAAACAAATTTGTTTGATATAGAAGAACCAGAGAAGTCATTGTTATTTATATTTAAGCCGCATTTTTGTGTCAGAGGTAGAATGCAGCGAGTATTTACTGATGAGCTGGTCCATTGGAGCACAGTTGAATTTGCTAGACTTTTTTACGTTTTATAAACATGTGCTCTGGTGTTGTCACGGTACCAACATTCGATTTAGCATATTCTTAACATTATCATTGGGTTTTTGTTTAACAGTTCGATTGCACTATGTTATTTATATCCTGTGTGTTTGATGAATAATAAATTATGTCACAAGGCTTTGTTAACAATCAATCCAATAAAGGATAAAATAGCTAATCATCCTTAGAAATACTTAAGCCATCAAGGTAATCAGTGAGAAAAAACTGAAATTAGTCGAGCTAAAGTGAAGAAGCTCGGGATTACCACTGGTATGTGATGACTCTTATTTCTTGTGCTTTGTTTACTATGTAGACTTTGACTGTGCTGTTATATGAAAATTGTAGGGTGCTTAGCATTCAACAGTGTTTAAGCCCAAAAAGTAATTAGTGTGAAGGTGAAGACCTTCACACTATTGTTATTATTCTACAACATTTTGCGCTAGCTTTCCGTTAGCTTTCTTTGGCGCTTAACTAGTTCCACATACTTCAACCGATTCACTCCATTCCACTTTTCACTTATTCCAAAAATTCATGGCATGGGTGCTCACATTTTTCTCATTCCAAAAAATTTCCGTTTTCGCATAATTCACAAATTTATGGCGATTTTTGCCCCATTCATTCTTAATGGCAGATTCAACATTTCACATTTACGTTGTTCCAGTTTCAAATTCACATGATTCAACACATTCAAATCACATTGGGGACATTCCCAAACTTGCCAAATTCTAAATTTTCACGTTTTCACTTTTAAAATTTGCATAAAACTTTGCAAAATTTCATAAAATTTCGTTTTTCACTTCTAACTTCTACATTTTTCCACCGATTCAACTCGTTCCAACTTTCAACTATTCATCTTTTGCCTACCTATTCCACAACTTCCCACTTACCAAAAACTTCACATCTTTTATTTTGAAATTCAACCAAAATTCTCTACAATTTCCTTTTTCTACTCTAATTTCTACATTTTTCGACCGATTCAACCCATTCCAACTTTCAACTGTTCATCATTTTTCTACCTATTCCACAACCTACCAAATACTTCACATCTTTTATTTTGAAATTCATTCCCAATTCCTTTTTCCCTTCTCATTTCTACATTTTTCAACCGATTCAACCCATTCCAACTTTCAACTGTTCATCATTTTTCTACCTATTCCACAACTTCCCACTTACCAAAAACTTCACATCTTTTATTTTGAAATTCACACCCAATTCCTTTTTTCCCTTCTCATTTTTGAGTATCGATCTCCCTAGCTAAAATATCAATACTTACAATTATTTAAATATATTTTTCCTAATTTTTTTCTGCTCCAATTTGACGACTTGCACTCATGCTAGCACTACTTTTCCTTCCGCCTGCTGCACCGGCGTGTCCTGCTCTGCTCTGCTCCCGCCCCCTTTTCTCACAAGCCAAGCCCTCCTCCTCCGCCCCCCGTTCCAATCCAAACAAACACAAACAAGCATGGCCACGGCGGCGGCCCAGTCCGAACGCAAGAGAAGTCTGGTTTGGGGATATTATATTTTACTTAATAACGAGGCAAAACGTGAAATATGTCACAAAACAATTAAATATTGTGGCAACACCACAAACTTGACAAAACATTTAAGCAAAATTCACCCCACGGTTCATGAAGAGCTGCAGTTGAAACGTGCCGCAGACACTAAGGCAGCGACGGAAAACCCTGCAGCCACACCGAGGCTAAGGTACCAAAGTACCTTAGAAGCAGCGTTTCAGAAAGGCAAGACATATCCAGGTATCAGGTGCTAACCAAAAATCGTAAGCATTTGTGGTTGATGTGCTATTTGAAGCAATAATTACTACGCTTTAGTCAGTCATATATAAATAAAGTTTTCCCCTTTTCAATTTGTGGTCGAACGCCATACGTTTTATTTGTAACTCCACTTCCTATAAACAACACTAAAGTATTACAATATTAAATCTAAGTATCCAGTGGCTTTACAAATTGATCGTTTTGCTGCTCATGACGATTAAGCCCTGCATCTCTGTTGGTACCATGTCTCTTTTTAGATTATACTAAAAGACAAAACTTTTTCCCAACAACAGAGAGAGAGAGAGAAAAAAGTAAAGAATAGCTCCTTTTTATTAAAGTTATACTATTAATATGCATCTTCCACTAATGCACTAATGTCTAAAAAGGTTAATAATTCATGTACATGACGTAATACTTTTTTCTACAAAATTCAATAGATGACTCTCCAAGAGCAAGAATGCCACTGCATTTAAATTGTTTTTTTGGCGGGAAATTACACTTCCGGTATCGATATCGGATCGAATATCGGGTATTTTGGGTAGGAAATACTTGGTATCGGATCGATTCCAAAATCATTGGTATCGCCCATCCCTAGTGCAAAAGACGCTTCAAATTTTATACACAGAAGAAGCAGATTAAATTACTGAAACATTTTTAAAGATGTGCAGCGACAAAATCCATCGACTGAAATTCAATTATGGACGAAAAGAGGAGCAAGAGTGGAGAATGGTATCTATAAATGACCAGAAGACTGACCTATCCTCCAAAAAACCTATACAAGCGGGCAGCAATATTGAGCCATGGTTGTGTGTCGCATGGCTCAAGAGGAGGGATAATGGGGCAGTTCAGTCATCTTTATACATCATATGAATTTGATTTATATTCAAAACAGTTATAAAAATTTTTTTCGTAGAGCTTGTTTAACATGTGCTTAACACAATCCACAGGGTTATAATGCCTGGTCATAATAGATGCATTCTCAAAATTGATTGAATTGGCTTCAAAATATACACTGAATGCCTTAACAGTGGCAAAAACGTTATGTAAAGAAATAATAGTTTGTCAACAACTGCTGTAGATGTTAAAGAATGGAATCAATATCTCGAAAATGAATGTGGATAGTTTGTTTACTGATTGTGAAATGTGCGACAGAGTGTTCTACCGTTTTTTTCCGTGTATAGTGCGCCCCCATGTATAGTACGCACCCCTAAAAATGGCATGCTGATGCTGGAAAAAAGCTTGTACCCATGTATAATACGCACCCAATTTTTATGAATTTTTAAAAAAAAAAATTTTAATTTTTTTTTTTTTTTTTTTTTTTTTTTTAAGTCCCAATGATCGTCACACACGCAGGGAGGCAATGGGTCCCATTTTTATAGTCTTTGGTATGGTCTTAACTAGGCTGGATGTAATTTTTTTTGTTGGCGTTGATTTCTCCGACTGCCCGTAAACGCACCACCGCGCTCCGTGCGCGCACGGGACAGCAAACGAGCAGGTGATCGAGCAAGCGTCTGATACGAGAGCATTGCGGTCGCATGGAGCGTGTTTGAAGTGAACAGCAGAGACGAAAGGAACAAGGCAAAGTGTTGTGAAATAAAATATTACCTGTAATACGGATTTAGGTAGAGAACTGAACTCTCACTCTTTATATAGCTGACGTGTCTTGCGCATCCGTTCTGCGCATCTGTAATGGCGGCCTCCGTATGATATCCGGTTTGCGTGTGTGCGCGTGTGCGCGTGTGTGCGAGAGCGAGAGAGAGCGAGAGAGAGAGCGCAAGAGAGAACTCTCAACCGTAGCACGCCGCCGACCGCCCAACTGCACCGCGCTGGTAGCATTATTGTGACAGAGCCGTCGCTGAAATTTAGAAGATATTTTTAAAGTCCTGATGTACTTTCTAAAATTTAAGTGGACCTCAGTGCGCACTGCGCAGGGAGCTTAATTTGGTGCGGTCGCGCAACCGCAGCGCGCCGGGCGCTCACTGTCGCATTGCTTAAAGAGCGCCTTTGTGTTTTAGGATGAACAGAAGAGACCAAAGGAACAAGGCAAAGTGTTGTGAAATAAAATTTTACCTGTAATACGCATTTTGTTATTTGCTGATTGAAACTGCTAATTAAACTGTGAATTGAAACTAATAGGAAGAAAACAACTCTCGCTCTTAATATAGCTGACGTGTCTTGCGCATCTGTAATGGCGGCCTCCGTATGACGTCCGGTCCGCGATGGAGATTAAAAACAAACAATATTTGACAATAACACACCCTCAAGGATTGCACCATCGCATCAAACGATGTGTCGTCAATTATGTATTTTACTGACTAAGTGTGTTGGCCAGGATGGCTGAATGCGATGCGCGATTGACAACAAACAAGAAGAAAGGTGAGTTTTATTTCGGGGGAGATTTGTCATGTCTCGTCCCCAGTTTTGCTATGTGTCTAGGTTGCCATAGTTTCTGTTCGCGTCGCCCCTCTCTTCCTGTGTCACCTCAATCGATGTAACGTGTTTTGTATCTAAGTCCTGTCTGCCCCTCGCTCACCGTTGGATCATTGCATGTGTTACTGTCATTCTGTTCCTGTCTTTGGTAATGTCACCCTGTCTTTTTGTTCCACGACTTTGTCGGTCAGTCCTGTTGTTGGTTTTGTTGTACCATGACTTGATTTAAAAAAAATTAAAAAAAATAAAAATTAAAAAAAATAAATTAAAATTTTTTTTTCTTTGTACCCATGTATAATACGCACCCCAGATTTTAGGACAATAAATTAGGTAAATTTCGCGCACTATACACGGAAAAAAACGGTATCCTTTTTTGGTGTAAACTTGTTTGTGCCATACTCGTGATCCGACAACTGAAAATCGAGAGAAGTGGTTGTTTTTTGGTGATGTAAAAATTGAGCAAATATGTGATAAACAGGAGGGAAATGTTGGAATAATTTAAGTAAAGCCTTGTCATTTACGAGTTTATGGCTTTCCTTTTATCTAGGTTCTTTCTCTTTAGTGACAGGGATGTCTTTTGATCCCTGTCAGCCATATGTATCCTTCCTGTCCTTATGTTATCTGTGTGTTTTTGTTCCTGTAAGAGGCCTTCACTAACAATGAGCAGAGCTTATTTGCATAGGCGAAATGTTCTTATTTGGTTGAAAGAAACTTCATTCCTTTTAGTTAACTGTAGGTTTGGTTCATAGATTGTTGTTGATCAGAACTGTTTGTCTTTATTAAGTGTTAAACACAGGTTGAAGTGGTTGCGTACAAGTTATCCCATATTTACTCAACGTTTGTTCAAGTGTTTAGGACAAGTCACTCATTGTTATTGCGTGTTAATTTACTAAGTACATAAAGTCTAGCAAAGGTCTAGTTGCATTGTTCCACAGGAAAGCGGCAATTGAAGTTATCTGATCTCACTCGCGGACGACTCGGCCAACAACTGGAGAAGAACAGATGGACAAACTCTGCGGGGGTCACGGGCCGACAATGAAGTGCTAATTCACACCACACTACATTCCTTAGCTAATCAACGTTGCTACAGACACAATCTTCTCTCCCTTTAGTGTAGCAACGCCTCTGTAACCAGGGCAACCAAAACATTAACTAGAGGAGCACGTGTAGGGAGAACTCAGAATTGATGGAGATTGTAACTGAGTTTCCTCTCTCTATCGTTCTCCTCGCGAGTAAACCTGTTCTGGTTCTTTTCTCCTCTTCCTTCCAGCGTGTGGTTAAATGACTGATGGTATTTAGACCTGACACATTTGCAATCACAATTTAATTTTATCCAATTCTACAATGTATGTTCTCTCTTACTCTCACATTTTTTATGAGGGCTGGGCACTCTCCTCGTTGGACCAGTTTCTACCCACAACCCTCAGATTATTCTATGATTTCTAATTTTTACATTTAACAATGCCAATCTGATAAACTATTGTCTAGCACACCGTCTTCGTGCAACATTTTAACCCAATTCCATCATTTATAACGAACTGATACACAAAGACAAACATAGATAACACACGGGCCCACAACATAGACATGACAATCTTCCCAGCTGACGACAAGAGGGGGGGCAACTGAAGTGTGGAGAGCCTCGCCACCACCACGTCGCACTATGCAACCCCCCACCTCTGTCCAAAATAAGCATTTGTCTCCACCTGACCGTTTGGCCCAAACTTTAGAGCCGCACCCTTTTGAAAACAAAAATGGTTACAGTTTAACCCCACCACACAATGGGATACAACCTTCATGCTAATTATATATACATTCTTTATCAAATTCTTGTTAAGACATTTTTCTGACTCCAACTCGCATGCCAAATAAAAATCAACAACTTTATACAAATCAATTTATTGTTCTTCATGAACCACAAATCATCACTTCCACCCCATGAACAGCAGCACCACAACTAATCACTCACCTCTTCAGCTGCGTCGCTGTCCCATCTGACAGTCAAGCCTGCTTTCCACACAATATCATCATAGGCACACTTCAACAATTATGTAGCGACCTGGTTAACCCAGTTACCCTTCGCCCTAGACAACAAAATAAGTCTCTAAGGTCGCACTATTGAGGTCGCCAGGCATCCGTCCTGCTATATCAGCGATGCCTTCACCTTTTTTTTTTTTTCACGAGTCCCCAACTCGTATTGGTAGCCTGGCCGATCCAATCGACCCCGACTTTAGGCAACAGTATAAGTCCCTAAGTGTCTACTATTGAGGCCACTCTGGTGCCCATATGCTAATCACTGGCACCCCACAAGTTCTCTACGATGTGAGTTTCCTTCGCTGATCAGACGAAGTCCTCACCACCTTTCTCCTTCTCTTTTCCACAAGACGTCACTTTTTCACAAGTTCCCATACAAGCATAAATGTACATACCGTTTTTTTCCGTGTATAGTGCGCCCCCATGTATAGTACGCACCCCTAACAATGGCATGCTGATGCTGGAAAAAAGCTTGTACCCATGTATAATACGCACCCAATTTTTATGAATTTCTTTAATTTTTTTTTAAATTTTTTTTTTTTTTTTAAGTCCCAAAGATCGTCACACACGCAGGGAGGCAATGGGTCCCATTTTTAAAGTCTTTGGTATGGTCTTAACTAGGCTGGATGTCATTTTTTTTGTTGGCGTTGATTTCTCCGACTGCCCCTAAACGCACCACCGCGCTCCGTGCGCAGGGGAATGAGGCGGCTCTGTATGGGAGATACGTTGAAGAGGAATAAAAACAACCTTGGAAACCAAAACTTGCCCCTCGTCGTGACTCGGAGCCGCAACAAATGTTTCGGATTTGTGTAGGGTACATTGTGACAGACGGCAAACTAGCAGGTGATCGAGCGAGCGTCTGATACAAGAGCATTGCGGTCGTATGGAGCGTGTTTGAAATGAACAGCAGAGACGAAAGGAACAAGGCAAAGTGTTGTGAAATAAAATATTACCTGTAATACGCATTTTGTTATTTGCTGATTGAAACTGCTAATTAAACTGTGAATTGAAACTAATAGGTGGAGAACTGAACTCTCGCTCTTTATATAGCTGACGTGTCTTGCGCAACCGTTCTGCGCATCTGTAATGGCGGCCTCCGTATGACGTCCGGTCCGCGATGGAGATTAAAAAACAAACAATATTTGACAATAACACACCATCGAGGATTGCACCATCGCATCAAACGATGTGTCGTCAATTATGAATTTTACTAAGTGTGTTGGGCAGGATGGCTGAATGCGATGCGCGATTGACAACAAACAAGAAGAAAGGTGAGTTTTATTTCGGGGGAGATTTGTCATGTCTCGTCCCCAGTTTTGCTATGTGTCTAGGTTGCCATAGTTTCTGTTCGTGTCACCCCGCTCTTCCTGTGTCACCTCAATCGATGTAACGTGTTTTGTATTTAAGTCCTGTCTGCCCCTCGCTCACCGTTGGATCATTGCATGTGTTACTGTCATTCTGTTCCTGTCTTTGGTAATGTCACCCTGTCTTTTTGTTCCACGACTTTGTCGGTCAGTCCTGTTGTTGGTTTTGTTGTACCATGACTTTATTTTAAAAAAAAAAAAAAAAAAAAAAAAATAAAAAAAAAAAAAATTAAAAATTTTTTTCTTTGTACCCATGTATAATATGCACCCCAGATTTTAGGACAATAAATTAGTAAAATATTGCGCACTATACACGGAAAAAAACGGGATATACAACCACAATTCCTGAACACAGAGCTAAAATTATAAATTTTAAATTTTTAATTTTACTCCGCTTTCACTCGACAATATTGCGGAACTGGGAGATTTTATTGAAAAAAAAAAGGTTCCCCCTTACATTTGTGTTGATCGGACTGCAATATTGTTGAGCAAGCGCGGAGATGGAAGATTCTTTCCTGGACCATGCACTTTCCCTTCTGAAGAAATCACGTCAGGGTCACCATTTGTTGGATTTGGTCCATAATTTAGGGAGCGCGCTATCTGCGCCTCACGGCAAAAGCCATTGCCAATCACATGTTATCCAATTTACTCACTGCGTGCTCGTTTAATTTCTTCAGATGTAGGAAAATGCTAAGACACTGAAGCAGAAATTAGACTTACACAGGTTGGTTGAGTTCAATCACAATTCTTGTTAAGAAAGCTCTGTTTTCAGGAAAGTACAATACAGCGCTGGGCCCTTCAAGAGCAGAAAGTCTCCATTCAGAAAAGGCAACGTTCAAGGTTCTTTGGTCAGTTTATATTCAGTTGCACATGCCGGTGTGGGCCAAGTGTGATGGGTGATGAGTCTTTGGGGTGGGGCAAGTTCGCAGTAGAGTTTGATTCAATGGGAGTGGGTGCTGATTATGGGAGATTCGGTGTGTGTGGGGGGGCTGCCGTCTTCCATCCTGTCTTTCGGCCTTGGTGATCATCTTTGGCCGAGTCCTTGGCTGTCTCCCTCTGGCACCTGCTGGTTGTATCTCCAAGTGACCTTCCTGTAAACATTCTGCTCCATTCTTACACTGTCGCACCTCATCCATTCGTCATTCTTTCAATTTTGTAATTTTGTATGGAATTATGTGAGCTTTTGGCTGTGACATTGATCTATTAATGTTCCCTGACTATGCAAAGTTTGTTCTTTTGATACTCCATGTCTTTGCTTAAGTCATTATATTCTTCGTTTAATCATGCTTCCAACCATATCTTTTCTTTGTTAGGCAGAACATCTCCCTCTGTGCAGAATGTTCAGTAGTAATCGAAAAGCTGGCGTCTAGCATTAGTCAAAACACAAGATATAATCAAGTACTGAACGGTCAAGAAGACTGGCCGTGTCCATGATTTAGAGAAAAAACATCAGGCATGCATTACATAGTTCCTTAAGGGTCATTAAGCTATTTAGGCAATATATCAAAAAACATTTGTTATTTCACAATGCTCAGAAATATATATCAGATCATAAAGTTATAAAAACCTTTGTCATTACCACCTATCAAAAATGTCTAGTTATGTCTTCTTTATCGATTTGGTGAGTAAGTATAATTATATGCTTAAAATGTTTCTTTTACTGATTTAATATGTGAATATACTTTTCTGTTTATGTACTTTATTCAATGAGGTTTGAGCATATCTGTTTTTGTAGCTAGGCATGACTTTTTGTATTTCGACCCTTCCTTCAGGTTTCATTGTTATTTATAGTTGTACTAGGTTCATCTTGTTTTTTCTTTTTCAATTACTTCTCTGGTTCTTCTATATCAAACAAATTTGTTTTAGGTTCATTTACCTGACATGTTTCGGCGGAATCTTCCGCCTTCATGCGGAAGATTCCGCCGAAACATGTCAGGTAAATGAACCTAAAACAAATTTGTTTGATATAGAAGAACCAGAGAAGTCATTGTTATTTATATTTAAGCCGCATTTTTGTGTCAGAGGTAGAATGCAGCGAGTATTTACTGATGAGCTGGTCCATTGGAGCACAGTTGAATTTGCTAGACTTTTTTACGTTTTATAAACATGTGCTCTGGTGTTGTCACGGTACCAACATTCGATTTAGCATATTCTTAACATTATCATTGGTTTTTTTTTTAACAGTTCGATCGCACTATGTTATTTATATCCTGTGTGTTTGATGAATAATAAATTATGTCACAAGGCTTTGTTAACAATCAATCCAATAAAGGATAAAATAGCTAATCATCCTTAGAAATACTTAAGCCATCAAGGTAATCAGTGAGAAAAAACTGAAATTAGTCGAGCTAAAGTGAAGAAGCTCGGGATTACCACTGGTATGTGATGACTCTTATTTCTTGTGCTTTGTTTACTATGTAGACTTTGACTGTGCTGTTATATGAAAATTGTAGGGTGCTTAGCATTCAACAGTGTTTAAGCCCAAAAAGTAATTAGTGTGAAGGTGAAGACCTTCACACTATTGTTATTATTCTACAACATTTTGCGCTAGCTTTCCGTTAGCTTTCTTTGGCGCTTAACTAGTTCCACATACTTCAACCGATTCACTCCATTCCACTTTTCACTTATTCCAAAAATTCATGGCATGGGTGCTCACATTTTTCTCATTCCAAAAAATTTCCGTTTTCGCATAATTCACAAATTTATGGCGATTTTTGCCCCATTCATTCTTAATGGCAGATTCAACATTTCACATTTACGTTGTTCCAGTTTCAAATTCACATGATTCAACACATTCAAATCACATTGGGGACATTCCCAAACTTGCCAAATTCTAAATTTTCACGTTTTCACTTTTAAAATTTGCATAAAACTTTGCAAAATTTCATAAAATTTCGTTTTTCACTTCTAACTTCTACATTTTTCCACCGATTCAACTCGTTCCAACTTTCAACTATTCATCTTTTGCCTACCTATTCCACAACTTCCCACTTACCAAAAACTTCACATCTTTTATTTTGAAATTCAACCAAAATTCTCTACAATTTCCTTTTTCTACTCTAATTTCTACATTTTTCGACCGATTCAACCCATTCCAACTTTCAACTGTTCATCATTTTTCTACCTATTCCACAACCTACCAAATACTTCACATCTTTTATTTTGAAATTCATTCCCAATTCCTTTTTCCCTTCTCATTTCTACATTTTTCAACCGATTCAACCCATTCCAACTTTCAACTGTTCATCATTTTTCTACCTATTCCACAACTTCCCACTTACCAAAAACTTCACATCTTTTATTTTGAAATTCACACCCAATTCCTTTTTCCCTTCTCATTTCTACATTTTTCAACCGATTCAACCCATTCCAACTTTCAACTGTTCATCATTTTTCTACCTATTCCACAACTTCCCACTTACCAAAAACTTCACATCTTTTATTTTGAAATTCACACCCAATTCCTTTTTCCCTTCTCATTTCTACATTTTTCAACCGATTCAACCCATTCCAACTTTCAACTGTTCATCATTTTTCTACTTATTCCACAACTTCCCACTTACCAAAAAATTCACATCTTTTATTTTGAAATTCACACCCAATTCCCTTTTCCCTTCTCATTTCTACATTTTTCAACCAATTCAACCCATTCCAACTTTCAACTGTTCATCATTTTTCTACCTATTCCACAACTTCCCACTTACCAAAAAATTCACATCTTTTATTTTGAAATTCACGCCCAATTCCTTTTTCCCTTCTCATTTCTACATTTTTCAACCGATTCAACCCATTCCAACTTTCAACTGTTCATCATTTTTCTACCTATTCCACAACTTACCAAATAATTCACATCTTTTATTTTGAAATTCACACCCAATTCTACAATATTTCCTTTTTCCCTTCTCATTTCTACATTTTTCAACCGATTCAACTCGTTTCAACATCATTCTGCAACATTCCTTAAATATTTATTCAACTTCTTCACCTTCACACGCAATTCCTTCAGGAATTGCAAATTCTAGTTACAGACATTATTTCTATTGTCTTTGGTTAAAGATTACCAAGGTAGCCTTTAGGTTACATTACCCATAGCAGCAGCTTTTTGGAGAACTGCACTACAGGACCGGTAATGTACCGTATTTTCCGCCCTATAAGGCGCACCTAAAAACCAAAATTTTTATCAAAAGTCGACAGTGCGCCTTATAGTCCGGTGCGCCTTATATATGGATCAAGTGATGAATTTGTTGATCCATACTGGTTGTACACAGTGCTCTGCCAAAATGTTTTAGTACGTTTTAGTACGACTAGTAAATTACAAGGTCGCATCGCTTCCCAACATTACGGTAACTGTAGTCAGGGGGCGTCACCGAATAGCTGTTGTACCCGCGAGGCTATTTCATTTCAAAATAGGCTGCTCCGTTAATGTTTCGAGTAAATCTACGGATCGATATGGAAGGGAAACATAGGTAAGTAGTACCAATGCGTTAGATCAAACTTTAGTCAGTTCTGATCATTTTATAGGAGATCGTTTGAGAAACGCGATTGTTTACACTTTGTTGAGGCTCATGGGAGATTGCGAGCTGAGGCTCATAGGAAATTGCGGATGGCTAACGCTATAAGAATAGCTGCTATACGCGCGAGGCTATTTCATGTCAAAATAGGCTGCTCTGTTCATGTTTCGAGTAAATCTACGGATCGATATGGAAGGGAAACATAGGTAAGTAGTACCAATGCGTTAGATCGAACTTTAGTCAGTTCCGATCATTTTATAGGAGCTCGTTTGAGAAACGCGATTGTTTACACTTTGCTGAGGCTCATGGGAGATTGCGAGCTGAGGCTCATGGGTTTTTGCGGATGGATAATGCTATAACGATAGCTGCTATACGCGCGAGGCTATTTCATGTCAAAATAGGCTGCTCTGTTCATGTTTCGAGTAAATCTACGGATTGATATGGAAGGGAAACATAGGTAAGTAGTACCAATGCGTTAGATCGAACTTTAGTCAGTTCCAATCATTTTATAGGAGATCGTTTGATCGCTCGTTGGTTATTGACTAGTGGGTGCATACCGCAACCCTAGTCAACCTCAGTTTGTTGCAGTAAAGCTTCTATTTTATGCGCCTTATAGTCCGGTGCGCCTTATATATGGACAAAGTTTTAAAATGGGCCGTTCATTGAAAGTGCGCTTTATACCCCGGTGCGCCTAATAGGGCGCAAAATACGGTAAATGTGTAGTATTGTTTCCGTATACCGTCCACCCCTGCAGAGCTCACTGTTGTGGTAGAAAAATAACCAGGGCATCATTTAACATGCTCAGATTCCTCTGTGTGTGTTTGTAATATGGTTCCATTCTGGGTGAAGGTCACAATTAAATTGGCTGGCCGCCCCAGGCAGAGTGACCTATTCTTGAGATCATTATTTCTTGTTTCACTGAAGATGAAGGATCAGATCGGGACAATGAAGCTCACCGATGGCTCATATCAATGATGGAGGCTGCCTTAATGCATATTAATTGTTCATATGCACGTTTAAATGCTGTGATCGTTAACTATACAATATTTAATAGTTGCTAGGTAACCACATGGATGATTCAGACCTCCCCTTAGGGAAAGGGACATGCCAACGTGTTTGAATAATACGGAGAAGGCCAGCTCAGCTCAGGGTAAATAGGTTTGTTATTAATTCAGAGATGGAGATGTTATGGTAAGACGACGTTGCTTTGTTGACGTTGTCCCTCCCGTTGAAGAGAAACTAAAAAATCCACTCTCTGTTGTTATGTAACGAGGAGAAGCGAATGAAGGCCAGAAAAATGTGAATCGTTTCTGTTTAAATGTTTGTAAATAATCTTACATCTAATATATCGGAATGAAAGTCAACTAAACAGTCTAGTTATCAAATGACAACTGAAACTTTCAAGTTTCACAAGCGGAGCCACACGTGACGGCGAATGGTGAGAATCTAAGACAACATACAGTGACAGGCTGTTGAATGTTTAGTAGTGTCCCGCCTTGTGTTTAGTGAACATGTTGCTTATCAGGCTGTTCGGATTTCAGTAGGCCCATCTGTGCCTCATATGTCCCTCTCAAGCGGTGATGAAGTCGTTCACTAGATAGCGAGAGGCCAGTCAATGACATAAAATCCTAATTAAAGACTAAAAATTTAATTTAGTAAACAAAATTATTCAGACATTCCTGAACTCATTTAATCGCCTCATGCTTTGAATGTGACATGAAGTCTGTACATTGTCAAAGTGAGGAAGTGGTTTATGTTTGTCTTCTGGGCCAGCAAATAACACGTCACATTAGCCACGCTTTAAAAAAAAAAAAGCTAACCACTCGACAGTATTTTACTTCATTTGTGATGATCTCATGTTGGTCTGATCTCAAAACTGATATAGAAAGACGCATTCGCTCATTTTTTCCACTGATTGACATTTGTGTAAGAGAGTCAGAGTCAGAGTCAGCTTTATTGTCAATTTCTTCATGCCAAGACACACAAAGAAATCAAAGTTACGTTTCTTCCATCCCACGGTGACGAGACACAGTACACGAGTAACATACAAGTAAACAACGGGGGAGAGAGTTCAGGACCCCAACAGCCTGGAGATCACAAACTTCGCCAGAGGCGAGCAGTGCTTGCATCCCACCACAGAGTCCCGGCACCATTCGTCACGGATGTAGACGCGCATTCCACCTCCTCGCGATGTTCCCCCTCGTACAATGGCCCGGTCCGCCCGATAGCACGCTAGCCGCTCCAGATGCACAGCAGTTACGCACTGTCCGGTTCGTAGATCTCAGCAGGCATGTTGATGCCCAGCTATCGAACGTTCGCCAGAAGAAAGGAAGGCACGGCCGGGCGAGCTGGGTTGGCCGCCAGCCTGGCCCAGACGCCCCCGCTCTCGCCACTCTTCAGCCTCCTCGCACACCGCTTCTGACGCTTCAGGACGGAGCAGACCGAGCGCCTTTAATGTCCCCGCTTCAAGCTCAATGTGGTTTGAATGCTTGCAAAAATAAAAACAACAAAAAAAAGAAAATGAAGCATGAATGAGACGAAAGGAACAAGGCAAAGTGCTGTAATACGCATTTTGTTATTTGCTGATTGTATTAAACTATCACATTGTCAGTCAAGAAGAGGACTATTCGCATCGGATCCATAGTGCGCATGCGCAGTGATACTGCCTCGGTATGACGTCCGGTCCGCGATGGAGATTAAAAAACAAACAATAAAAACAACACACCATCAAGGATAAGATAAGATAAAATAAGATAATCCTTTATTATTCCCTCAATGGGGAAACTTCTATGTTAGCAGCAGTACACTTAACATATACACACACACACACGCATGCGGGGAAGGGGGTAAAAGATTTTAAAGAAGTAGAAGGTATATATAATTAAAAAAATATGGATGGATTGCACCATCGCATCAAACGATGTGTCGTCAATTATGAATTTTACTGACTAAGTGTGTTGGGCAGGATGGCTGAATGCGATGCGCGATTGACAACAAACAAGAAGAAAGGTGATTTCAAGTTTTATTTCGAGGGAGATTTGTCATGTTTCCTCCCCAGTTTGCTACCTGTCTAGGTTGCCATAGTTTCTGTTCGCGTCGCCCCTCCCTTCCTGTGTCACCTCAATCAATGTAACGTGTTTTGTATTTTAGTCCTGTCTGCCCCTCGCTCACCGTCGGATCATTGCATGTGTTACTGTCATGATGTCTGTTTGGTTTCTGTTCCTGTCTTTGGTAATGTCACCGTCTTTTTGTTCCACGACTTTGTCGGTCAGTCCTGTTGTTGTTTTTGTTGTACCATGACTTTCTTTAAAAAAAAAAAAAAAAAAAATTTTGTACCCATGTATAATGCGCACCCCAGATTTTAGGACAATAAATTTGTTAAATTTTGCGCACTATACACGGAAAAAAACGGTATGTTTGAAAAGTAGATAAAACAAAAACATCAGATGTCAGCAATCGGGAAAATAGGAATTAATATTTCACAGTGCGTCAAGGGAAACAGATTTGCAGTCAATAACACAGTGGCGTAGCCAAGCCGGGGCGAGCCGGGGCGGCGCCCCGGTCAGGACTCCCTGTGCCCCGGTTGAAAAAAATCGAGCTTTTTCGATTCTTCATTTTCATGCCGTTTTTTTCTTTTGGTCTTGCGCGAATGTGCTTGCGCTATTCTATGTGCGCGATGTTATCCATTCACCGTTTGCCTCCCGGACCTGGATGTTGTTTTAGCGATCAGCGAACGGCGTGGGTGATGTTAGATTTTTTTTTCCTGTGGGCGCGCGCCCCTACTGGAAAAATCCCTGGCTACGCCACTGCAATAACACATATTTCTTGATAATCCAAATCCTATGTTTCCTAATTTTCAAGTTGAGATAGGGTGTGGTTAAACACTTAAATGAAAAAAAACAACATTCAAAAAAGACCCCACGAAACACACAAATTTTGTCATAGCACATACCTCATGCAATACAAATGATATTTGCACATTAGCATTAACAAAACCCTGTGACCAAACCGCTGTATGCAACCTTATGGTGCATGGTTTGCATGTGTGCTGTTAAATAATGCCTACAGCAAAACTGATTCATTGTGGTGGCTCCTTTCGGCTTTTCCCCTCAGGAGTCACCACAGCGAACCATCCGTTTTGTCCAGATGGTTCGCATGAGAAGTTTTTGGCACAGTTTTTACACCGGATGCCCTTCCTGACACAACCTACAACCTTCTGCATTTACCCGGGCTTGGGACCGGCACAGTGGAGACACTAACTTGTGCCCCCCTATGGGTCCCTGACCGGGAATTGAATCCAGGCCGCGGCGGTGAAAGCGCAGCATCCTTCCCACTGGACCATCAGGATTTTTAATTTTTATCTTTTTTTATCATTGCCACCTTAAATTTGAATCAAAACAATTAGAGCAACTGCTAATGGCATTAGTACACAGTCACGTGAGATTACTTTTACTCTCTGTTACTGCATTAGAAAAATGTATTCTAGATGAAACAAACACTCAGAGATCAGATACCACATATTTAGGTTTAGGTTTTAATATAACACTTCAACTATAAATAAATAAATCTGACTTGTAACAGCAAAGAGTTATTTCTGATATTGACACCCCTACAAAACGAAACTCTACTATTCAAATTCTTTTTAAAACCCTGTGGAAACTTAATATTTCTAAACTAACTTCCTTATTGATGAGCAGCCCAAGTCCCACCAATTGAGTACCATTTTTTCCGTGTATAATGCTCAAAATGTAACTAATTTGTTGTCCTAAAATCTGGGGTGCGCATTATTTACGGAAGAGGATTAGGGCCAGTGAAGAAAAAAAAAACGAGGGGTGACGGGATTCTGACTTTTTTTCTCAGAATTCTGACTTTAAAGTGGGAATTCTGACTTTATTCTCAGAATTCTGACTTTATTCTCAGAATTCTGAGAATAAAGTCAGAATTCTACGGAAGAGGATTAGGGCCAGTGAAGAAGAAAAAAAACGAGGGGTGACAGGATTCTGACTTTTTTCTCAGAATTCTGACTTTAAAGTCGGAATTCTGACTTTATTCTCAGAATTCTGACTTTATTCTCAGAATTCTGAGAATAAAGTCAGAATTCCGACTTTAAAGTCAGAATTCTGAGAACAAAGTCAGAATTCTGACTTTAAAGTCAGAAATTGGGAATTCTGACAGTCAGAATTCTGACTTTATTCTCAAAATTCTGACTTTAATTCTGACTTTATTCTCAGAATTCTGACTTTATTCTCAGAATTCTGAGAATAAAGTCAGAATTCTGACTTCAGAATTCCGACTTTAAAGTCAGAATTCTGAGAATAAAGTCAGAATTCTGACTTTATGGCGTGGGGTGGCGGAGGGAGAGTCAGTGTTGTGTGGTTTTGACCAGAGGGACATTATGTCGTAAACGAGTGACTTTTTGCGTGCCAGAGGACATCATTTCACACTTGGAGGAGCGGGGGTGAGTAAATAAAGCATTGTGTTCATTTTGGTGACTGTTGCGTATATAACTGGCTCCGTGTAGCATGTAGCTCCGTTGCTAATTGATAGCTCTTGACGGGACGCGCCGCATTTACACGTAAAGAAGCATTATGCGTATTTTTGTTCATTCAGTACTCAGTTTCATTAAATCGATGACGTAATGCACGATTATAAATATATATACACGTCACGGCAACGTCACAAAGCGTCGGTAAAACACCGCGACTCGCGGCATAAACTATGCCTTGCTGATTGTGACCGGCTGCAATATCATTGCACCTTACATTTAACTCAATACACTGATCACACTGTTGTTTAAGAGTGGTGATTCTACGCGCCACAATTCAAGGTTACATCATTTGAAGGATAACCATGCACACACGCACGTCTTTATTTACTCACTGGATGAGACTTGTTTAGTGATGTTACACCTGACATCGTACCAGGAGTATTAGTATTAAAAACAACTTTATACAATAAGCATACTGTCATAAAGTCATGTTTTCAAAATGCCCACTGTTGTGTTTGACAAATTGTAATTGTTTTTACTTTGTTGTGCAGATAAAGTGACTGATGGAGGGTGCAACTCAACCAGTGCCTGAAAAACTGGATTTGGATGACTTAATCAAGCTATGCTTTAGACTTGCATTCAGCAACAAGGAAATACTTGCAGTTTTAGCACATAATGCTCAGACTATTATAAGTATTCGGACTCTGAAGAGAACTTGTAAAAGACTTGGTCTGTTCCGAAGAAAGAATCAGTCGGACCTGGGAGATGTGTTGGCTTTTGTCCAGCATGAAATCCTGACTTGTGGCCAGATGCAAGGTTATCGCTGGCTTCATCTACGTGCGATTCAAAAAGGATTTGTTGTCTCACAAGATGCAATAAGACAAATTATAAAATTGGTTGACCCAGTCGGCGTGGAATTAAGAAGAGCACGACGCCTTAGAAGACGCCAGTACAGCTGCAGAGGCCCAAATGCTCTTTGGCACATGGATGGCTATGATAAATTAAAACCCTATGGGATTTGCATCCATGGTTGTATTGATGGGTTTAGCCGGTATGTGTTATGGGCAGAGGCCTATACCACAAACAATGATCCCAAGGTGATTGCAAGTTATTTTATCAAAACAGTTTCGCGCATTGGTGGATGTCCAGAGAGGATCCGTGCAGACAGGGGCACAGAAAATGGTTGTGTTGAACAGATGCAAGTGTTTTTGCGACAAAACCACTGACAATTTTGCTGGGGAGAAAAGTTTTCTTTACGGGAGAAGTACTGCCAATCAGCGCATTGAAGGGTGGTGGTCCATCCTTTGCAAACAGAGCGCACAGTTCTGGATTAATTTATTTCAAACTCTTCAGGAGGATGGTCACTACACAGGAGATTTTCTGGATAAAAGTCTTATCCAGTTCTGCTTTCTTAATCTTGTGCAGGTAAAATATTTTATCTCTCCCATCATGTTTTTGAAGTTGAAATGAATAAATTGAATAATAAAAAATAACAATGTACTTAAATACTTAACTATGCTGCTCTTGTGCAGGATGAGCTGGATGAAGTTGTGAACACATGGAACTCACACAAAATAAGACCAAGGTCGAACGGTGATAGAGCTTCAGGCCGGCCAGTCGTCATGTATTCATTCCCTGCCATGCACAGTGCCGAGGATCGACTGAAACCCACTGGAATGCAAGATATCACTGCGTGTATGGAAGAGTGCACTCCAAAATGCCAGTTTTCTTGCGATGAAACTGTATTTGAACTGTGTTGTCTGCTAATGGAGGAAAATGAATGGCACGCTCCATCAGATCCATTGCATGCAAGTGACTTGTATCTTATGTTGAGAGAGGAATTACTGAAGATTGTTAGACAAGCGTATTGATGTAATACATATAAACTCCTCAGAAAATAATTTTTCAGATTTTTTTTAATCAGTAGTCTGTATACTCAGTTACTATGTTTTTTTTAGTCCTACAATGCCTTCTTGACCTTTAAATATTCCTTAATGACCCAAATTAAACAGAATAATTCATTGCAAAATTGAATTTTTTTAACTATGCTTACCGGATCTATGGTTATTCTTTTCCATTTGTGACTAACAAAAACCAAGATGTTACATTTTGCTTGAAATGTCCTGAACTTGACTGCTTAAATATGTATTAAGTATTAATGTATTACTTGTATATTAAAAATTGTGTCTTTTCATAGAAGGCATCTGTACAACATAATACTTTTATATACCAACATTCAGGTGCAGTCTGGAAATACATAGTGGATGAAGAGTGAGTTTATTGAATGCAATAAAATATTACCACTCTTCATTACAGAAGCATTCACTTAATACTATGTAGCTGCTGAAAACAACCATCCAATGGTTATGCATAACATCTTGGGTCATTTTAATAAAGCCCTAGAACTTTTATATAACTGGAACACAATGCCAAATGCAAGCTGTTTCTATAAAATTCTAAAAAGAGTGAAGGAACGAATACAAACTTTGTTTCTATTTGACCAATACGAACAGTGGACGAAATATGTTGTGTTGATGCAACTTACAACGGATAATTAACGGAGTTATGGTTATTGACAGAATCAAACAATATCCATGACCCAGATATTGCTTTCGAGAACAGCATTGAATTCTGATCGGAAGTCTGGGAAATTTTCATAGCTGTCAGCAATGTACAAAACCTTTCCACACGTGTGCCCCACTGGTCTTCTACTAAACTCTGTCATTTGTTGAAACTCCACAAGGATGGTGTCGGTGACAATAAGATCAGATCCAGTGCAAAACCGGAGAAATTTCTGAAGCTTGAGTTCATCCAACTCTCTGATGAACCTTTTCAGATGATTTACCACTTCCTTCTGCTTTGAGGTTAAATCGTTTGGAAATTTCAGCAGTTGGCAGACCTTTTTGGAAGTAGGTTGCAAGTCAGAGCACAACTTGTTAAGTGCGTCAGGACTTATGAAGTCATGGTGAAAAGTAACCTCCCTCCAGCAGTCAATAACAAACATGGGCTTTTGGACAAGCTCTTTGTGCGCTATTTCCTGCAGTATTGTGGGAAAGGTTTCAGGTGTGATTCTCTTTCTACACCCATAGCTGTCAAGAACTTCCACAAGATCATATTGGTCCACTTCTGAAAAGTTCTTCATTGCGTCCATCAAAACGTCACGCTCCTGGCTGCTCACAAACTGCAGAAAGTGGGCCTTTGGATCACTGTAGACACAGTTGAAAAGCACTTGCTCGAGGAAAGGAAACGGAAGTTTGTTTGGGAAATAGCAACACTCTTGGTAACCTTTTATAAGTATTCTCCCAACTGCTTTCCACTTTGCTGCAGAAAAATCATGACGGATAAATGGCACCTTAATTGATGTACCAAGAGTGCATCGGTCATAGGATTCCTGCCAGAAACAGGTGAGAACATCTCTCAGTACTCCAGACCCAACACCTGCTTCTTCTCTATCACCTGGGAGTATGTGTTTCACACTGAGTGGTTTGTTCAGTATTTCTTCTTTACAGAATGCTCTTATCATATCATTCAATGTGTCACTGGAGTGGACAGTTATAGTCAACACATCTTGTGGATCAGGTGGATTGAGGGGCATAGCAGGACCATCGTAGATCATTGTCACTTCTGTATCTTCCTGTGTGTCATATGTGGGACCAAAGGTAATTTCTGAATCAACAGAAATGTTGAATAGCTGGTAGACTTCATTTGAATAAACAGAGACCTCATCACTTTCTGCGGCATTGTATTCACTGCCATTGTCTGACGTAACTTCCTCGTGTGTGTGGACATCATCCTGGTTCTCTTTTGGCCTTGTTGCAATGTAAAAACGCAACAATGTTAGCTTTGCAGCCTCGTACATATAGCCGATGGAATGGCAGGTGTCATCAGTGAGGCAGTTTTGTTTGAAATCCCAAACCTCAAACTCAAAGTCCAATTCTGATCCTTTGGGAGAAATTCCATTTGGGAAAAATAGTTTTTTTCCTTCCTTGAGAATGTCTTTCAACCCAGCTTCTGTGGACATTTGAAGTTTTCTGGTACCCCCTCCCTGCTTCTCCCTCACCTGTTTGGTCATCTTTCCATCACTGTGTATCCATCCGATCGCAATATTTCTTGTTGTTTTCTGCTTCTTTGTCTCTTGTGGTTGTGTCTTTGAGGTGGTGTCCTCTTTGTCACTGTCTTTCCTGAGTTTAATTTTTTGACGTAGTTTTTCTAAAAGTCAGTTTTTTCTTTTGGATGTAGGCTGTTTCGTCTTGCAAAAATTAAAGAGTGCAATGCGGTCTCCATAGCGAGGGATGTAATTGGCAAGAGCGGCATCGTCCATCAGTGCAATGACATCACTGTCAATCTGCACGATGACAGAAAAAGAAATCTGTCACACACAATCACTTAATTTGAAAGAATGAAGCACAAATATAATACTTATAGTAAATCAAATCCACACTCGACAAACATGTTGCAACTGTTTAATCTTTAAGAATTTATTAAGCCACATTTATACCTGAAGTCTGTGTGTTTTATTTCAATCATCAGTTGACTTAATGTGAGTGTGTAAATACTTAAAATGATCTAGCGTTGGATTGTGGTATGGAGAGTCAGCAAGGCATAAGGGGTTTTACCGACGCTTTGAGACGTTGCCGTGACGTGTATATATATTTATAATCGTGCATTACGTCATCGGTTTAATGATAATAATTGACTACTGAATGAACAAAAATGCGCATAATGCTTCTTTACGTGTAAATGCGGCGCGTCCCGTCAAGAGCTATCAATTAGCAACGGAGCTACATGCTACACGGAGCCAGTTATATACGCAACAGTCACCAAAATGAACACAATGCTTTATTTACTCACCCCCTGCTCCTCCAAGTGTGAAATGATGTCCTCCGGCAATCCTCTGGCACGCAAAAAGTCACTCGTTGACAACATAATGTCCTCTCTGGTCAAAACCACACCACACTGACTTTCCCTCCGCCACCCCACGCCATAAAGAATTCTGACTTAAAGTCAGAATTCCGACTTTAAAGTCAGAATTCTGAGAATAAAGTCAGAATTCTGAGTTTAAAGTCAGAAATTCTGACTTTATTCTCAGAATTCTGACTTTAAAGTGGGAATTCTGACTTTATTCTCAGAAAGTCAGAATTCCCACTTTAAAGTCAGAATTCTGAGAAAAAAGTCAGAATCCTTTCACCCCTCGTTTTTTTTTCTTCACTGGCCCTAATCCTCTTCCGTACATTATACATGGGTACAAAAAAAATCTTTTTTTCTTTAATCCGGATATGATACGGAGGCCGCCATTACAGATCCGCTTTCTTCTCTGCTGTTCACTTCAAACACGCCCCATACGAACACAATGCTCTTGTATCAGACGCTTGCTCGATCACCTACTCGTTTGCTGTCACAATGTACCCTACACAAATCCGAAACATTTCTTCGCTATCAAGTTTGCTAGCGCATGCGCAGTGATACTGACCGGCAGAATAACATCCGGTTGTTCCCAAAGATGATCTTTTTTCTGAAATAATTTTACGTTTACGGACTAAAGTAGGAGTCAAAATTTGGGTGCGTATTATACATGGGTACAGGCTTTTTTTCCAGCATCGACATGCCATTTTTAGGGTGCGTATTATACATGGGGGCGCATTATACATGGAAAAACCGGTATTCACAATGACGAGCAGCAAATGAAAGCACCATATCATCTTCCTGGTTTTTCAACGTGATTGTTGATTGGCTCCCCGTGACATCATTGCTCTGCGCACATGCGGCTGAATGCGATTTGAAGCCGCAGTTTAAAGCGACAGACTCTCCCATCCGCTTTCCTCCCCGTCTCCGCCCCTGGCTTAGAACCAGACGTTCCAGCTAATACCCTTCCCACGGCAAACGTCACATTTAATATTAATGAAGTCGTGAACTGGCTCCAACTCGCATCAGTCCTGCTGCGTGACTACTGGAGGCTGGCGAGACTTGCTTCGACATTATTTCTGGCTAACGGGGTAAAGGTGGCCCCAAAAATGTTGCCGATCCACTGCACGGGGATTTGCTGAAAGGAGGCAGCCCTGTCATCGAGCGGAGATTGTGAATTACTGGGCTGAAGACAGCAACACCCACCGGTAAGCAGATATTTAACGCAAGTTTGGCAATTACAATTTGATAAACACACGATTGCAGGGAATTCACGTCAAACTATAAATAATGAATGTATCCTCGTGCAGCCGTTTTTGGTGATAATTTATTATGTTGACGTGTTGCTTTTTTATAGTTTAAGTTTGTAATGCAGGCATTGCAGATATTGATCTAGTTATTATTGTTAAATATTGTAGTCGCGGATGCTTATGTGCGCATTGCTCTGTAAATCTCACATTATATTCTCAGCACGTCTCCATGCCGAGTTTCTTGAATGAATTTATCCATGAACGATTACCCTTTGCTGTGCGGGAGGATGACCGAGTGGATGCATGCATGCCAGTGGTCCTTACATAACCATCCAGGATGACATGCTTTTAAAACGCTTGCATTTGGAACGCATTTACACTCTTGACTTGTTGGAGAGATCAAACTGCAGTGGTGCAGTATTTTCTGCTCTTGTCGAGTAAAAGCTTTTGGATAAAACATAACCCAATTACTCACATTAAAAAAAAAAAAAAAAAAAAAAAAATGACACTAACAAGAGTCTGATTCTGATTGAATTAGCTTGAAGTGATTCACTTGAAAGACTCTTTTGTTTGTTATTGTTATCAACGTGGGTGTTGCCAATTGTAATATTTGGCGTCAGGATGCTGCTTCTGCTGCTGATCAAACAGACTTGTGTGCTGATTCAGTCTTGATTACGCTGTGCGAATGCACAATTCAAATCTTTTTCCTTCTGGTGTCAGAGTGGCGTGTTGAGTTCTCCGTAGACGTCCCGCCCTCGGCCTCCCCATGCCTCCATCTCCCCTTGACGACAGAATTGTGGTGGCGCTGCCAAGGCCGATCCGACCTCAGGAACTCCAACTGCGACTGGACACCAGCTACCTGGACTCCATCGCCTCCACCAGCAGTGACGACACGATCATCAGCACCACCGTGGTGAAAATCTGGGCGACGGCCAATCTTGTGACGTATATGCCCTCATCCAAGGGTTCCACACGCTCCTTGTCGTGTGGATGCAGCAGTGCCAGCTGCTGCTCGGTGACCACCTATGAGAAGGACAGCCCCAACCTGAACCACAGTCAGGTGAGTGCCAGCAGCCCCAACCTCAGCTATGTCGGACCCCCTATGCTCAGCAATCACGAAGCATTAAGCGCCTCCAGCCTCGCCCCGGGCGCACCTAAAGCGCACCTGTCCGCCACTGTGAGAGTCATCCACCCCAATGAGCTGGCCAAGCGGATGACCTGCTGCCCCATGGGTCACCCTGTTGGGCCCGTGCCGGTCATTATCGACTGCCGGGCCTTCACGGAGTACAACAAGAACCACATCCGGGGGGCCGTACACATCAACTGCTCTGACAAGATCAGCCGGCGGAGGCTGCAGCAGGGAAAGATCACTCTGCTGGACCTCATCTCCCTCCGGGAGGGCAAGGACTCATTTAAGGGCATTTTCTCCAAAGAAATCGTGGTCTACGACGATGGCACCGTCGACCCAAACAGGCTGGCGCCCTCTCAGCCTCTCCATGTGGTCCTGGAGTCCCTGAGGAGGGAGGGCAAAGACCCTATCATTCTCAAAGGTGAGAATACAAAAGCTTGGTGGGCCAGAAATGGAAACGCGGCTTTCCAGCATATTAAGGGATAGAAAGTGCAATTTCATGGGCCTTAGTTTGAAATCATTCTTGACGTCTGAAAGCAGCGCTCGGAGCTTGAGTACCAATAGAAACGGAGATGAAAAGTTGTGAGAGGTTGCATAATAGTGTGCAGTGTTTGTGTAAAGCCTGTTAAACTTTGACCTTTATTGTTCTGATCAGCTGACCTGCCCTCGAGACAAATTGCTTGTTTAATCGCGTGGAAGACTGCAGCATGAAATGACTTCTTGAGCGTGCACCTCACACGCAAACGCTGTGTGATACTGCCTTTTTAGATGACCGTTTTTCTCCGTGTATAGTGCGCAAAATTTAACAAATTTATTGTCCTAAAATCTGGGGTGCGCATTATACATGGGTACAAAATTTTTTTTATTTTTTATTTTATTATTATTTATTTTTAAAGAAAGTCATGGTACAACAAAACCAACAACAGGACTGACCGACAAAGTCGTGGAACAAAAAGACAGGGTGACATTACCAAAGACAGGAACAGAAACCACATCATGACAGTAACACATGCAATGATCCGACGGTGAGCGAGGGGCAGACAGGACTTAAATACAAAACACGTTACATCGATTGAGGTGACACAGGAAGAGAGGGGCGACGCGAACAGAAACTATGGCAGTGCTTCTCAAATAGTGGGGCGCGCCCCCCTTGGGGGGCGCGGTGCTATACCTGGGGGGGCGCGTGTGACCCTGGGGAACAGGCTTTTTTTTTGGCAGTACTAGAATAAAGTGTAATTGCGCATTTTCCCAGCAGGGGGCAGTGGCGCTCTCATTGTTACTTCTGTGACGTTTGCGACAGTGCAACATTTTACGACTTACAAGACAAGTTAGGATAGTCACGGTGGGGAGGGGGGGCGCGAATAGTTTTTTTCTTGCTAGGGGGGGCGTAACAGAAAATAATTGAGAAGCACTGAACTATGGCAACCTAGACACATAGCAAAACTGGGGACGAGACATGACAAATCTCCCCCAAAATAAAACTTGAAATCACCTTTCTTCTTGTTTGTTGTCAATCGCGCATCGCATTCAGCCATCCTGCCCAACACACTTAGTAAAATTCATAATTGACGACACATCGTTTGATGCGATGGTGCGATCCTTGATGGTGTGTTATTGTCAAATATTGTTTGTTTTTTAATCTCCATCGCGGACCGGACGTCATACGGAGGCCGCCATTACAGATGCGCAGAACGGATGCGCAAGACACGTCAGCTATATTAAGAGCGAGAGTTGTTTTCTTCCTATTAGTTTCAATTCACAGTTTAATTAGCAGTTTCAATCAGCAAATAACAAAATGCGTATTACAGGTAATATTTTATTTCACAACACTTTGCCTTGTTCCTTTGGTCTCTGCTGTTCATCCTAAAACACAAAGGCGCTCTTTAAGCAATGCGACAGTGAGCGCCTGGCGCGCTGCGGTTGCGCGACCGCACCAAATAAGGCTCCCTGCGCAGTGCGCACTGAGGTCCACTTAAATTTTAGAAAGTACATCAGGACTTTAAAAATATCTTCTAGATTTCAGCGACGGCTCTGTCACAATAATGCGACCAGCGCGGTGCAGTTGGGCGGTCGGCGGCGCGCTACGGTTGAGCGTTCTCTCTCGCGCTCTCTCTCTCGCTCTCTCTCGCTCTCGCACACACGTGCACACGCACACGCGCACACACGCAAACCGGATATCATACGGAGGCCGCCATTACAGATGCGCAGAACGGATGCGCAAGACACATCAGCTATATAAAGAGCGAGAGTTCAGTTCTCTACCTAAATCTGTATTACAGGTAATATTTTATTTCACAACACTTTGCCTTGTTCCTTTCTTCTCTGCTGTTCACTTCAAACACGCTCCATACGAGCGCAATGCTCTCGTATCAGACAAGGCTTGCTCGATCACCTGCTCGTTTGCTGTCTGTCACAATGTACCCTACACAAATCCGAAACATTTGTTGCGGCTCCGAGTCACGACGAGGGGCAAGTTTTGGTTTCCAAGGGTGTTTTTATTCCTCTTCAACGTCTCTCCCATACAGAGCCGCCTTTTTCACGTCCGCACTTGTCTTTCCCGTGCGCGCACGGAGCGCGGTGGTGCGTTTACGGGCAGTCGGAGAAATCAACGCCAACAAAAAGAATTACATCCAGCCTAGTTAAGACCATACCAAAGACTATAAAAATGGGACCCATTGCCTCCCTGCGTGTGTGACGATCATTGGGACTTAAAAAAAAAAAAAAAAAAAAATAAAATAAAAATTCATAAAAATTGGGTGCGTATTATACATGGGTACAGGCTTTTTTCCAGCATCAGCATGCCATTTTTAGAGTGCGTATTATACATGGGGGCGCATTATACACGGAAAAAAACGGTATTCTTGACATAAATACAATGTAGTGTGAGAAGCAGCTGTTGAGGCACTTTGCCGAATGGCTGCCATGCTTTCCACCGCTGGGTGTGTGTGTGTGCGTGTGCATGCGTGTGTGTGTGTGCGTGTGGCTGGAGCGGCATATTGTGTCGGGTGCGAGGCTGAGTGTCCTTTGCAAATCTGTATTGTGCATTTTTTTACAGACTTAAAGGAACATCAGTTTTCCATGATAGCTTCTTTATGCAAATTAGATTTTAAGTACAATGTTTGATGATCAGCAAGCAGAAGCACCTCCATCTTTAATGCTGCAAAACACATACCCCCATCAGCTGAATGGCCGACTTAATGTTTTCATCTCACTCTTTGCACCACTCCATCTCATTATTTTTTCACAGGCATGCAAATGTCCCGTACACTGGCGCTGCTTTCATCGGCCACACTGGAGGCAACCAAATTATATGCCAGTTGACTGATTTTTGACCTTGCCTTCAACTAAACGACTATTCTCTATCAAAAGACCCGACACGGGACACACACATGCAGGGATACAAGTGGATTCAGTTGTGTGTGTGTGCGTGTGCATGTGCGTGTGTGTGTTGTGTGCGTGTGTGTGTGCAAGACAGTGGGGAAAACGAATGACAACCATAAAGCAACTCCTCACCTGCTCAGGCACCAAAAGGGGAAGCTGCAAGGCTGTGCAATGACCTCACATTAAATCATGCATCAACTATTGCTCTGTAAACAACATGTGCATTGTCCATGTGTGTTTGTGTGTTTGTGTGTGTGTGTGTGTGTTTTTTTCAACACTACTCAACAATATTATGGGTGACAGGTGCAAAAGTTCAGTAAGAGGCATAATAAAAATTCAGTCTTTATTGTCTCACAGCTATTGTAGTAAAGTTCCCCCTCCTAAAATATGATCTATATGTATGAAATCATATAATAATAGTAATAGTAATAATATACATAAAATAATTCCTAAATAAAGATAACAAATAAGTAAATATAAACAAAACAATAAATCTGAATAAAAAAACAAATAATAATAGCAAGTGTCCAGATTTTGATTCGAGCGCTTCTGTTTACAGGCGGCCTTAGCTGCTTCAGGCAGAGCCACGAGAATCTGTGTGAACACTCGCTGCACCTTCACGAAGGCCTGGACTCGGGCGGGGCCGCCGACCTCTCGGGGGCGCTACCTCACACCCTGCCCTCCACCCCGGACATCGAGAACGCAGACGTGACGCCCGTGCTACCCTTCCTCTACCTGGGAAACGAGCGCGATGCCCAGGACGTCAACCTGCTGCAACACTTGAACGTGGGCTTTATCCTCAACGTGACCACCCACTTGCCGCTTTTTCACTATGACACGGGCCTATTCGTCTACAAACGCCTGCCGGCCACCGACAGCAACAAGCAGAACCTTCGACAGTACTTCGAGGAGGCATTTGAATTTATCGGTAGGAAAACACACTCTGAACGGGATAAGTGGGAAAGAAAACATTTTTTTTATTTTGCTGTGTTTCAGAGGAAGCACACCAAGCTGGTCTGGGCCTTCTGATCCACTGCCAGGCTGGCGTCTCTCGCTCCGCCACTATCGTCATCGCTTACTTGATGAAACACACCTGGATGACCATGACGGACGCCTACAAGTTTGTTAAAACCAGGAGGCCTGTCATCTCCCCCAACCTCAACTTCATGGGCCAGCTGCTGGAGTTCGAGGAAGACCTCAACAACGGAATCACGCCACGGATCCTCACACCAAAGCTCGTGGGTGTGGAGACCATTGTCTGAACCGGTCGTACCACCCATCGGTTATTGAGCGTGGAATGTGATTTCTCGAATCTCCCCGCCTGCGCTCGTCTCGGACTCTGCAGAGTGCCAAAGCTGTGGGTCAGCAAAGCGGTGGATCAAAACGGATGAGATGCCAAAATATCCCTACTGTTTGAACCTGGCCAACTTCCCGGAGGAGACCATGAGTTGAGATGTTGAGACGGAGGGAAAGAAAATGTGCTGGAAACGTTCCATGTGGGACTTGCAGAGGAGCGAGTGTGAGATAGGAGAAGTTCACACTTCACACTGTGGCACACATGTTGGCGAGACTGGCCAATGCTTTGCCAGTCATAAAACAATTTAAAAAAAAAGACAAAAATAAATATAAACAGTTGAAGACATGACTGGTGTGTTAATAATCTATTTTTATACATTACAAGCCCACTCTGGTTTACAGTGCAATAATTTTGAATGAAATGCAAATCTCGATCTTGTGTTTATATGTATATTGGAAACACGCAGCTGAGTTTTGGTGTTATGTAACTAATTCTGTTTGGTGCAGTACATTTATGTTTTGGGTACAATACTTATTAGGGATGGGCGCTGTGTTTTCTTGATAGACTGCAGGAAATAATTTATTGACGTGTCCTGCTTCAATACCAGAAACAAGACACATTCTTCAAACAAAACTGAATTGTCTGCTGTTCTAATTTTTTTATCGATTGATTCAATGCAAAGATTAAGAATACATTTAAGTTATTAATCCATTATTATGCCTATCCCTAATAGTTACAGAAATATGTTTTGGCCGTGGTTCTCAGCTGTTGTCACCTGGGGACTTGCATTTTTTAAAGTTATGTGTCAAAAATAAGATATTGTTTGAAAATAGCCTCTGAGATATGAATATTATATTTCTAAAGGCTGTTTCAAACACGTTTGGCCTACAGCCAAAAACATCATAGGCCATGACGTCCGTTAGTCAGAGGTGCACTGGCTTTGTTTACAGTGTAAACTAGTTGCAAAGAGCCCAAGGCCATAGTCCATTCATCTTTGTACCGTACAGAAAAATACAAATAGTGGTACCATGACTTCAAAGGGGGACGTTTTGCTTGATTTTTTTTTTTTTTCTTTTTTAATGTTGAGATATATAATTTTTAAGATCTGACTGCTCATAAGTCAAGGTAGATTGGTTTGTATATTTTACTGGCTTTTTATGGTAGCTAAAATGGCCCACCAGTTGAGAATCACATTGAGAACCACATGCATAGTTATGAAAAAAATGAACATAAAACAGGGCTACTGGTGATTTTTTTAATGTAACAGAATAGATGAATTTCACTGCCTGCGTTTCCCCTTTTTTTGCTCCTCTCCATCTTTGTGCTAGCTAACATTACGTCCTTCCCGAGTATGTGGCTATACTGTCATGATGATGGATGGTAATACATGGTAGCAGAGGTGAGGTGTCCACCTCACATGAAAGCACCCTTCCCCTGCCAAGTGTGACGTGACAGCTTTCAACCCTTGACACTAAGCTACAGCCGAGTGAGCATTTCTGCCTCACGAAGGCAAAGTGTCCCTTTCAAGGGCTGTTTCTAGTGCCTCGTTCAATGCCTTAAGTCTCACGTCACCGCCGGCAGGGCCTGATTGACAAAGCAATGCATTCAAAGAGCCTGGTGAGAATCTGATTTTATACAAAAGACTAGTGCACTGTAAGGAAAAAAATAGAATATTAAGATATTTACTTGAAAAAATCTTTGTAAAAAACCCCAGACGCTTTCACCACAAACTTTGGCGAAAAACGTAAACGTAAAATGTACTTTTTGGCACCTGTCTGCCATTTTGTGAGGATGTTCTGCTGGAAGGATATTGACACAGAGCAATTACAAACTACCAACCTCAAAATGTGGCCAGCATATGAATTATTTTGGGTTTAAGCATAAATACTGTGAGTCATGGGAGATTACAAAAAATGACTTTAAATGCAACTCTATGCTAAATAGTTTAAAAATAATAATAATATGCTCACAAACAAAGTTTATCCTCAGCCTGCTGCATCTAGATTTTCGCACTCATTGTGCTTCAGATGTTACTAACTTCCATGGTTAGGTAATTTCCAGACACCGACATAATTTTCACGAGCATTGTTTAGTCTGTTCACATCCTTCTCCACTATTTTAATTTTATTTCCATGAAAATTGATGCAGAAATGGAAGTTCCACATTTTCCTGGTGAAAATTCATGCTATGCAAATGTTGCAAGTTGTTTGTACAAATGAATCCGGGATGCTGCTGCACCTCTTTGGCGCATGAATGAGAGTGGATGATGTTTTTAAAAAATGGTCCCGTTTGCTTCAATTCAAGTGTCTTCACATGTCATTGTATCTGTCAACTGGTGCTGTGTAACTTGTAACCATTTAGCACGTTCGTAGCTTCTGCATTTATCTTCCGCCATTAGCTGCTGGCAAAAAAATAAAAAACGGGAGCTTGCCAACTGAGCCAACGTTATTTATGATTTGAATTATGTATGTTTTGGTTTGGCCTTTTTTTTTTTTATTACGCAATGATTTTTAAGACAATGTTAACATTGTAGTGTACATTGCTGTCTGCTTGAGGCAACAAAGCATGACATTGGCTCCTGGTGTGTGAAGGACTCTTGCAGTCCATCTGGTGCTGTCTCAAACACAATGCTTTTTATATTATCTGAATTTGTAAATTATTATTGTGTTTGTAGCTTGAGATGTTTCTTTTTCTGCATCACAACAATATCACAGAGTCTCAGAGGCTCCATTAGAATGATTTATAATTCGCTATTTTTTCTTTGTCTCTTATCATCTGTCAAAAATATACAGTTGAAATTTCTTTTTCATTTGTATGCGTACATTATGACTATTTTTGCACTGACCTATGAACAGATGGATTTATTTTTCTCCACAAAGGGTGCTATTGTATCGGAGGCCTTCTCCCTCACCTTTTCTTGCATGACTTGCTCCAAATTCTTCAACTGGTCTGTCATCCCTCAACTTCTTCTACTGCTACTCCTTGAACCACTGAAGCACTGTAATTTTGTAATCTCTACTTGTGAGCTTTGAAAATAAATGGGGGGGGGCTTCGAGTTTGGGTTCCTTTGATATTTGAAATTAGGGGTGTAACGATACATTGATACACATCGATTAATCGATATAATGCTCTACGATTTATTGGCATCGATGCTAAACGTAAACATCGATTTATATCGCCGTGTTTGATCTCGGACATTAGACGCGACTTTATTTTGAAATCCAGTTCATTGTTGCTTGCTTCCTCTTTCCGGGAGCAGGGAGCAGTGCGCGGCGTTGTGTTGTGAGCAGAGCAGGCACGTGAAAGGGGAGTCGACAACTAGTACGCGGCTCCTGGGCTGGTGCTATGGCTAGTGTCCAAAAAGACGAAGAAATTTGCTCCCCTTTAGGCTTCAAGTCATTCGTTTGGAAGCACTTTGGATTCCAAAGAAAAGATGGCTCAACGGACAAGACACGTTCAATTTGTAAATCCTGCCATGCGGTGATCAAATAGTCAGGGAGCACAGATCTCGCCGCACATTTAAAGAAAAAACACGACATCAAAGTTCAGTGTTAAAATAAGCACTTTGTATACTGCAATACTCTTGTAATTCCCTAAATAAAGAGTTTGCAGTACCTTGTTGATTTTGCGTATGAATTGTTATAAATCAGGATATTGTTCTATATATTTTATTAAAAAAAATCGATCGTAGAGCACTATATCGCGATATATCGTGAATGAATCGCAGCAGGCTTTAAGTTATCGGCAAATATCGTATTGTAGTTCTTTGTATCGATATTATATCGTATCGTGACAAAACCCGCGATTTACACCCCTATTTGAAATGATATCATGCAAATGTTTTGAACACGGGGAAAATATCTTTCCGCAAGGCCAATTGATTCATTGACGGAGTGGTTAGCACAAATTGAGCTAGAGGATTTTTATTTTCCCCTGTCCTTTTCACTTACGTGATGAGAATCTAATTGCCGCCGATGTGTAGAACATTCCCAAATGTCCTAAGCCGCAATAACAACGAAACAAATGTGACAGCATGTATTTTGAGAGAAAGGGACCTTGTGAAATGTGAGTGTCAAACAGCAAGACTTGAGAATTATTTCCACTCGCCTCTTTTTGGAACATGTGTCACGTAGTATATATATAGACCCGGGCCTATATTTGTTCAGGCGGTGGGGAAGTGGTCGCGGAGGTCAGGATCCCAGCATAGGAACAGCCACTAAAATAGTGGTTAGCGTTGTTTCTAATTACGAGTTCATGAGAGCCCTGCCTCATTAATCCTTCCCTATCAGCACCGGACAGGCTGGCAGCACCAGAATAGAACTGATCTTTCCAGCGAGCCCCACATGGACGTATTAGGCAAAACGGGCCTGAGTGGAGGGCCCACCTTTTCCTAAACGCACGCACGCACACACGCACACACATGCACTCACACAACACACAACACACACTGGTGCATGCACGTATGCAGACACACAAGCGAGTGTGTGCATGACCTCACAACAACAGAGGAGGCGGTGAAATGAAACAGAGGACAGCTCCTCTGTTCATGAACCCAAGGACGGCCACACTGGTTATCATCAAGGCGTCATAGGAAGACACACTTGCACGGTATTGCACACTAAATGCCGCTGCGGCCACACAAAGGCATTGTTTGGAATCACTTCCTAGCCAATACAATTACTGAAGCGCATGAGTCATGGTTGTCCTAATTTATTTAAGAATTTTATAAAAAAATTATATATGATAATTATGTAATATTTTACATATAATAATTAGGGGTGTAACGATTCATCGATACACATCGATTAATCGATATAATGCTCTACGATTTATTGGCATCGATGCTAAACGTAAATATCGATTTATATCGCCGTGTTTGACCTCGGACATTAGACGCGACTTTATTTTGAAATCCAGTTCATTGTTGCTTGCTTCCTCTTTCCGAGAGCAGTGCGCGCGGCGTTGTTGTGTTGCGAGCAGAGCAGGCACGTGAAAGGGGAGTCGACAACTAGTACGCGGCTCCTGGGCTGGTGCTATGGCTAGTGTCCAAAAAGACGAAGAAATTTGCTCCCCTTTAGGCTTCAAGTCATTCGTTTGGAAGCACTTTGGATTCCAAAGAAAAGATGGCTCAACGGACAAGAGACGTGCAGTTTGTAAATCCTGCCATGCGGTGATCAAATATTCAGGGAGCACAAATCTCGCCGCACATTTAAAGAAAAAACACGACATCAAAGTTCAGTGTTAAAATAAGCACTTTGTATACTACAATACTCTTGTAATTTCCTAAATAAAGAGTTTGCAGTACCTTGTTGATTTTGCGTATGAATTGTTATAAATCAGGATATTGTCCTATATTTTTTATTAAAAAAAATATATATATCGATCGTAGAGCACTATATCGCGATATATCGGGAATGAATCGCAGCAGGCTTCAAGATATCGGCAAATATCGTATCGTAGTTCTTTGTATCAATATGATATCGTATCGTGACAAAACCCGCGATTTACACCCCTAATAATAATAATTCTTTGTATATAATAATGTACCGTTTTTTTCCGTGTATAATGCGCCCCCATGTATAATACGCACCCTAAAAATGGCATGCTGATGCTGGAAAAAAGCCTGTACCCATGTATAATACGCACCCAATTTTTATAATTTTTTAATTTTTTTTTTTTTTTTTTTTTTAAGTCCCAATGATCGTCACACACGCAGGGAGGCAATGGGTCCCATTTTTATAGTCTTTGGTATGGTCTTAACTAGGCTGGATGTAATTCTTTTTGTTGGCGTTGATTTCTCTGACTGCCCGTAAACGCACCACCGCGCTCCGTGCGCGCACGGGAAAGACAAGTGCGGACGTGAAAAAGGCGGCTCTGTATGGGAGAGACGTTGAAGAGGAATAAAAACACCCTTGGAAACCAAAACTTGCCCCTCGTCGTGACTCGGAGCCGTAACAAATGTTTCGGATTTGTGTAGGGTACATTGTGACAGACAGCAAACGAGCAGGTGATCGAGCAAGCCTTGTCTGATACGAGAGCATTGCGCTCGTATGGAGCGTGTTTGAAGTGAACAGCAGAGAAGAAAGGAACAAGGCAAAGTGTTGTGAAATAAAATATTACCTGTAATACGGATTTAGGTAGAGAACTGAACTCTCGCTCTTTATATAGCTGACGTGTCTTGCGCATCCGTTCTGCGCATCTGTAATGGCGGCCTCCGTATGATATCCGGTTTGCGTGTGTGCGCGTGTGCGTGTGTGCACGTGTGTGCGCGTGTGTGCGAGAGCGAGAGAGAGTGCGAGAGAGCGCGAGAGAGAACGCTCAACCGTAGCGCGCCGCCGACCGCCCAACTGCACCGCGCTGGTCGCATTATTGTGACAGAGCCGTCGCTGAAATTTAGAAGATATTTTTAAAGTCCTGATGTACTTTCTAAAATTTAAGTGGACCTCAGTGCGCACTGCGCAGGGAGCTTAATTTGGTGCGGTCGCGCAACCGCAGCGCGCCGGGCGCTCACTGTCGCATTGCTTAAAGAGCGCCTTTGTGTTTTAGGATGAACAGCAGAGACCAAAGGAACAAGGCAAAGTGTTGTGAAATAAAATATGACCGACCTGTAATACGCATTTTGTTATTTGATGATTGAAACTGCTAATTAAACTGTGAATTGAAACTAATAGGAAGAAAACAACTCTCGCTCTTAATATAGCTGACGTGTCTTGCGCATCCGTTCTGCGCATCTGTAATGGCGGCCTCCGTATGACATCCGGTCCGCGATGGAGATTAAAAAACAAACAATATTTGACAATAACACACCATCAAGGATCGCACCATCGCATCAAACGATGTGTCGTCAATTATGAATTTTACTAAGTGTGTTGGGCAGGATGGCTGAATGCGATGCGCGATTGACAACAAACAAGAAGAAAGGTGATTTCAAGTTTTATTTTGGGGGAGATTTGTCATGTCTCGTCCCCAGTTTTGCTATGTGTCTAGGTTGCCATAGTTTCTGTTCGCGTCGCCCCTCTCTTCCTGTGTCACCTCAATCGATGGAACGTGTTTTGTATTTAAGTCCTGTCTGCCCCTCGCTCACCGTCGGATCATTGCATGTGTTACTGTCATGATGTGGTTTCTGTTCCTGTCTTTGGTAATGTCACCCTGTCTTTTTGTTCCACGACTTTGTCGGTCAGTCCTGTTGTTGGTTTTGTTGTACCATGACTTTCTTTAAAAAAAAAATGAAAAAAAAAACAATTAAATTTTTTTTGTACCCATGTATAATGCGCACCCCAGATTTTAGGACAATAAATTCGTTAAACTTTGCGCACTATACACGGAAAAAAACGGTATTTAGTAATTTAATATTTATTACAGACGGCAATTAGTAAGTGGCAGCAATAGTGGTGTAAATCGCGGGTTTTGTCAAAACCCGCGATTTACACCCCTATATTGTAGTATACAAAGTGCTTATTTTAACACTGAACTTTGATGTCGTGTTTTTTCTTTAAATGTGCGGCGAGATTTGTGGGCCCTGAATATTTGATCACCGCATGGCAGGATTTACAAACTGCATGTGTCTTGTCCGTTGAGCCATCTTTTCTTTGGAATCCAAAGTGCTTCCAAACGAATGACTTGAAGCCTAAAGGGGAGCAAATGTCCTCGTCTTTTTAGACACTAGCCATAGCACCAGCCCAGGAGCCGCGTACTAGTTGTCGACTCCCCTTTTACGTGCCTGCTCTGCTCACAACACAACAACGCCGGGCGCACTGCTCCCGGAAAGAGGAAGCAAGCAACAATGAACTGGATTTTAAAATAAAGTCGCGTCTAATGTCCGATATAAATCGATGTTTACGTTTAGCATCGATGCCAATAAATCGTAGAGCATTATATCGATTAATCGATGTGTATCGATGTATCGTTACACCCCTAGGCAGCAATGATGTAATTTACAGTGCCCTGTTTCATTCTGATTATTATTACTGCAAGAGCTCACCTGGCTTTTCTTTGTGTCCTGACTTGTTCTCTACCTTTCATTTCCTATGCGCATACGCATCTAAATAAAGAAGCAAGCGGGCACTCGTGGATGACGACCGGTGACTCAAATCGACTCTGAAAGAAGAGAGGCATCATCTGATGTGTTCAAGGACAGAGTCTTGAATGAAGCGCCAGTTACCATGGATAAAGTATCGCAAAGACTGCCGCTGAATACACCAGCAAAATATTTTATCATAGTAACAGCTCGATGGATTTATTAGCGAGACCATACCAAAATGTTTTCAATCCCCGGAAAAAAAAATCAAACAATTAGCCACATTGCTGTACGCCATTTAGAGAAGTGTATCGCTAGATGACCGATAACCATGCAGCTGTTGTTTGTGAGGTCACCAAGGAGACAGAGATAATTAATGGCCCTATTGAGTTACATGACATTACATCCGAAACCTCCACGTCTGGGGAAGTCAGTGACACTAGTGACACAGGCTCAACTTTGTACTCCAATTCTCAGTCTGTATATGTATGCCCAGTGTATATATAGTACATGCATGCCAAAAGGTCAGATTCTGTGAATACTCACAGTTGCACTCTCAAGCTATATGTGTCCCAGTATGGCTATAAAGTAAAATATAGACACACTGTATATGTTTTAGGGTGGTCACAGAGTGAGGTGTATGAAAATAGAATACCGTCTTTTTCCGTGCATAAATATACATATATATTAGGGGTGTAAATCGCGGGTTTTGTCACGATACGATATCATATCGATACAAAGAACTACAATACGATATTTGCCGATATCTTAAAGCCTGCTGCGATTCATTCACGATATATAGCGATATAGTGCTCTACGATCGATTTTTTTTTTTAATAAAAAATATAGAACAATATCCTGATTTATAACAATTCATACGCAAAATCAACAAGGTACTGCAAACTCTTTTAAATTACAAGAGTATTGCAGTATACAAAGTGCTTATTTTAACACTGAACTTTGATGTCGTGTTTTTTCTTTAAATGTGCGGCGAGATTCGTGGTCCCTGAATATTTGATCACCGCATAGCAGGATTTACAAACTGCAAGTGTTTTGTCCGACATTTGGGAATGTTCTACACATCAGCGGCAATTAGATTCTCATCACGTAAGTGAAAAGGACAGGGGAAAATAAAAATGCTCTAGCTCAATTTGTGCTCACCACTCCGTCAATAAATCAATTGGCCTTGCGGAAAGATATTTTCCCCGTGTTCAAAACATTTGCATGATATCATTTCAAATAGGGGTGTAAATCGCAGGTTTTGTCACGATACGATATAATATCGATACAAAGAACTACAATACGATATTTGCCGATAACTTAAAGCCTGCTGCGATTCATTCACGATATATCGCGATATAGTGCTCTACGATCGATTTTTTTTTTTTAATAAAATATATAGAACAATATCCTGATTTATAACAATTCATACGCAAAATCAACAAGGTACTGCAAACTCTTTATTTAGGGAATTACAAGAGTATAGCAGTATACAAAGTGCTTATTTTAACACTGAACTTTGATGTCGTGTTTTTTCTTTAAATGTGCGGCGAGATTTGTGCTCCCTGAAGATTTGATCACCGCATGGCAGGATTTACAAATTGCACGTGTCTTGTCCGTTGAGCCATCTTTTCTTTGGAATCCCAAGTGCTTCCAAACGAATGACTTGAAGCCTAAAGGGGAGCAAATTTCCTCGTCTTTTTGGACACTAGCCATAGCACCAGCTCAGGAGCCGCGTACTAGTTGTCGACTCCCCTTTCACGTGCAGCAACGTCGCGCACTGCTCCCTGCTCCCGGAAAAAGGAAGCAAGCAACAATGAACTGGATTTCAAAATAAAGTCGCGTCTAATGTCCGAGGTCAAACACGGCGATATAAATCGATGTTTACGTTTAGCATCGATGCCAATAAATCGTAGAGCATTATATCGATTAATCGATGTGTATCGATGAATCGTTACATCCCTAATGTTTACGTTTAGCATCGATGCCAATAAATCGTAGAGCATTATATCGATTAATCGATGTGTATCGATGAATCGTTACACCCCTAATATATATATATGTATATATATATATGTATATATATATATATATATATATATATATATATATATATATTTATATACATACATACACACACACACACACACATATACATATACCGTAAATTCCGGACTATAAGCCGCGACTTTTTTCCGAAGTTTTGAACCCTGCGGCTTATAGTCAGGTGCGGCTTATATAAGGATTCAAGAGTTTTTTATTCGCCATGTTTGAGCGTGCCAAACAAGGAATTTGACTTCGGTAAAACACACCCTCTGTTCAACATTTAGGTGACTAACAACACTCAGGACATGTGAAAAATGGCAAAAAATAAAATAAAATGAAATTCCCTTTTATACACTGCGGTATCTTGAAGAAAAAAACAACAACAAAAATACTATTTTGAAACACTACTATGGCTGCTGCTTATTCTGGCTGTGTTGCTTGTGACTATTATGAGCTTTAGTAGGAATGTACTCTAGACTCTCAAACAGCTTCATACTCCAGGCTGTTAGGATCCTGAACTCGCTCCCCCGTTCTGCGTAGCGTCCTGTACTTTTACTGTCTGTATGCACACTGGCTCTTATTTGTTGTGTTATCTGTTTATTTATTATTTATTATTACTCTTATTATTTATTGTTTGTGCCTTTTTGTTTATGATGTTTTTTACTTTTGCGCTATGCTTGCTGGCTCCGTTTTGCTCCTCTTATTTATTGTGTTATCTGTTTATTTAGTATTTATTCATCGCTCTTACTATTGATTGTTTGAATTTTTGCCTTCTTGTTTTTATATTGTGTCGCGTACTTGTATGTCTATCGTGTAGGGGTGTAACGATACATCGATACACATCGATTAATCGATATAATGCTCTACGATTTATTGGCATCGATGCTAAAGGTAAACATCGATTTATATCGCCGTGTTTGACCTCGGACATTAGACGCGACTTTATTTTGAAATCCAGTTCATTGTTGCTTGCTTCCTCTTTCCGGGAGCAGGGAGCAGTGCGCGGCGTTGCTGCACGTGAAAGGGGAGTCGACAACTAGTACGCGGCTCCTGGGCTGGTGCTATGGCTAGTGTCCAAAAAGACGAGGAAATTTGCTCCCCTTTAGGCTTCAAGTCATTCGTTTGGAAGCACTTTGGATTCCAAAGAAAAGATGGCTCAACGGACAAGACACGTTCAGTTTGTAAATCCTGCCATGCGGTGATCAAATATTCAGGGAGCACAAATCTCGCTGCACATTTAAAGAAAAAACACGACATCAAAGTTCAGTGTTAAAGTAAGCGATTTGTATACTACAATACTCTTGTAATTTCCTAAATAAAGAGTTTGCAGTACCTTGTTGATTTTGCGTTTGAATTGTTATAAATCAGGATATTGTTCTATATTTTTTATTAAAAAAAAAAAAATCGATCGTAGAGCACTATATCGCGATATATCGTGAATGAATCGCAGCAGGCTTTAAGATATCGGCAAATATCGTATCGTAGTTCTTTATATCGATATTATATCGTATCGTGACAAAACCCGCGATTTACACCCCTACTATCGTGTTATGTGTCTCGTCACCGTGGGATAGAGAAAAACGTAATTTCGGTCTCTTTGTGTTTCGTGACATGTGGAGAGATTGACAATAAAGCTGACTTTGACTTTGACTTTTGACTTTAGGTGACCTGCGTCAAAGGGCTCTAAACCCTTTCTCTTACTCTGCCATGTGACTCAGAGATTACACAAAGCAGTGGCGCTGTTTGGACCATCTGCATTGTACTAAAACCCAATCAATCAGCATTTAAATTAAATTCTTCTGACATTTTGCTCACTAAAAACAAGTTGTAATGAACGTGAACTTTTAATGCATTTTATTCAGAAGGTTACTTTGAACCCCGAGGCTTAAATGGCGGCGTGGAGTACTTATGGATTTTTACGGCCTCCAGGGGGCGCTCTAGCAGGATTGCTTCTTCTTATTATTATTATTATTTCTTCTTCGTCTGTCGAAGAAGAAATAATGCGCCGAAAAAGACGTGCTAGTTTGTGTTTTGAACATTTCGCGCATCATGCACACACCCTCATGGAAAACACGAAGAAATGCATTTGATGCAGCTTTTAAGTTAAAAGCAATCGATTTGGCTGTCAAAGAGGGAAATAGAGCTTAAATGGCGGCGCGGCGTATTTATGGATTTTTACGGCCTCCGGGGCGCTCTAGCAGGAAGCAAGAGCGAGACAGACGAAGAAGAGATAATGCGCCGAAGAAGACGTGCTAGTTTGTCAAGACGGTTGCGTCACCCTTTTTGTTTATTTCGTGGTCCCGTCCGTCTATACGTGTCGCTCGTTAGTTTAATGTAATTTAGCGCTTCGTGCATGAATAAAATTAACATGAACAGACCCTCATCACACTCGAAGAAATGCATAAAAGCGACGACGAAAGAGAGACTGAGAAAGTGTGAGGCGAAGGATATCTCACGCTATTCCAATCGGACGCTGAAGAGGAAAGCTTCGATGGTTTCAGTGCACTGGAGGAAGATGAAGACGATGAAGCTCTTTTTTTACTGGTATGTTTTTTTAACGAGCCCTGTTGGTGCTGTACTACCGTGTTGCTGCTGTGTTACCGCCGCGTCTCAGTGACTTTTACCAGGTATGTTTTTTTTAATCCAGCCCTATTAGTCTTGTGTTACTTCCGTGTTGCTGCGGTATTACTGCCGCGGCACGGGCAGTGTTTGGAAAGAAATGTTAAGGTATGTTATTAAAACTTTAAAAAAGCTTTCTGTGTCTAGTCTTTCTTTGTTAATAACTCGCGTTGGAAAGAAATGTTAAGGTATGTTATTAAAACTTTAAAAAAGCTTTCTGTGTCCAGTCTTTCTTTGTTAATAACTCGCGTGCACACTTCCGTGTTGCTGCGGTACTACTACTACTGCTGCGTCACAGGCAATGTTTAGAAAGACATGTTAAAGTATGTTATTAAAACTTTAAAAAGGCTTTCTGTGAACGGTCTTTCTTTGTAAAAAACGCGTGTGCACGTGCGGCTTATAGTCCGGTGCGGTTTATATAAGAAAAAAACTAAAATATCCCCCAATTTTAGCTGGTGCGGTTTATAATCCGGTGCGGCTAATAGTCCGGAATTTAGGGTATATATATATATATATGTATATATATATATATATATATATATATATGTATATGTCTGTACAGGAACATCTGTGCAGAGTATGGACTTTAAGCCCCAGGTTCAAAGTGGGAAGCACCCCCTAAGGTGGCAGAGATATATATATATATATATATATATATATATATATATATATATATATATATATATATATATATATATATATATATATAAATTTCTCCTCTCACCCTCAGCGGGTGGTCTCCCACTCCAAGCTCGGGTCCTCTACCAGAGGCCTGGGAGCTTGAGGGTTCTGCGCAGTATTTTGGCTGTTCCTAGCACTGCACTCTTCTGGACTGAGATGTCTGATGTTGTTCCTGGAATCTGCTGTAGCCACTCCTCCAGTTTGGGGGTCACTGCCCCAAGTGCCCCAATGACCACGGGCACCACCGAGGCCTTCACTTTCCAGGCCTTCTCAAGCTCTTCTTTGAGGCCCTGGTATTTCTCTAGCTTCTCAAGTTCTTTTTTCCTGATGTTGCCATCGCTTGGTATTGCTACATCCACTACCACGGCCTTCTTCTGTTGTTTATCCACCACCACAATGTCCGGTTGGTTCGCCATCACCTTCTTGTCAGTCTGGATCTGGAAGTCCCACAGGATCTTGGCTCGCCCATTCTCTGTCACCTTAGGGGGTGCTTCCCACTTTGAACTTGGGGCTTCCAGTCCATACTCTGCACAGATGTTCCTGTACACTATGCCAGCCACTTGGTTATGACGTTCCATGTATGCTTTCCCTGCTAGCATCTTACACCCTGCTGTTATGTGCTGGACTGTCTCAGGGGCCTCTTTGCACAGCCTGCACCTTGGGTCTTGTCTGGTGTGGTAGATCTTGACCTCTATTGCTCTGGTGTTCAGAGCCTGTTCCTGTGCAGCCATGATGAGTGCCTCTGTGCTGTCCTTCAGTCCAGCTTTTTCCAGCCATTGGTAGGATTTCTTGATGTCAGCCACTTCACTTATCTGTCGATGGTACATCCCATGTAGGGGTTTGTCCTCCCATGATGGTGTCTCTAGCCACTCCTCCTCTGTTTGCCATTGTCTGAGACATTCACTGAGCACGACATCCGTTCGGGCCTTTTCCTTGATGTACTCATGGATCTTGGCTGTTTCATCCCGAACAGTGGCTCTCACACTCAGTAGTCCTCGGCCTCCTTCTTTGGGGCTAGTGTACAGTCTCAGGGTGCTGGACTTAGGGTGGAACCCTCCGTGCATGGTTAGGAGCTTCCGTGTCTTGACATCTGTGGTCTGAGTCTCTTCCTTTGGCCATCTTATTATTCCTGCAGGGTATCTGATGACTGGCAGGGCGTAGCTGTTTATTGCCCGGATCTTGTTCTTGCCATTTAGCTGACTTCTGAGGACTTGCCTTACTCGTTGTAGGTATTTGGCTGTGGCTCCTCTCCTTGTGGCTTCATCGAGGTTGCCATTTGCTTGTTGGATACCAAGGTACTTGTAGCTGTCCTCAATGTCTGTTATTGTTCCTTCTGGGAGTGAGACCCCATCTGTATGGACTACCTTCCCTCTCTTTGTCACCATGCGACCGCACTTCTCTAGTCCGAATGACATTCCAATGTCTGTGCTGTAGATCCTGGTTGTGTGGATCAGTGAATCGATGTCTTGCTCGCTCTTGGCATACAACTTTATGTCATCCATGTATAGGAGGTGACTGATGGTGGCCCCATTTTTGAGTCGGTATCCGTAGCCAGTCTTGTTGATTATTTGGCTGAGGGGGTTCAGACCTATGCAGAACAGCAGTGGGGACAGAGCATCTCCTTGGTATATGCCACATTTGATGGAGACTTGTGCAATTGGCTTGTAATTGGCCTCAAGGGTTGTTTTCCACAGTCCCATCGAGTTTGCAATGAAGGCTCTCAGGTTCCTGTTGATGTTGTACAGTTCCAAGCATTCAGTGATCCATGAGTGTGGCATGGAGTCGTAGGCTTTCTTGTAATCAATCCAGGCAGTGCACAGGTTGGTGTGTCGAGTCTTGCAGTCTCGGGCGACTGTTCCGTCAACCAGCAGCTGGTGTTTGGCTCCTCTGGTATTGCTGCCTATGCCTTTCTGTGTTGTGCTCATGTATTGAGCCATGTGCACACTTATCTTAGCCGCTATGATGCCTGACATGATCTTCCATGTTGTAGGGAGACAGGTTATTGGCCGATAGTTGGATGGGACTGTACCCTTTGTGGGATCCTTCAGGATCAGGATTGTGCGTCCTTCAGTTAACCATTCGGGGTGAGTTCCAACTTTTAGTAGCTGGTTCATTTGTTCTGCTAAGCGCTCATGGAGTGCAGTGAGCTTCTTAATCCAGTAGGCATGGATCATATCTGGCCCGGGTGCTGTCCAGTTCTTCATACCTGAGACTCTCTCTTGGATGTCTGCCACAGTGATGGTAACTGGGTTCTGCTCAGGGTGGTTGCTGTGGTCTTCTCTTAGAGAGACTAGCCATTGTGCCTCACTGTTGTGTGATGCGTCCTTCTCCCATATGCCCTTCCAGTATTGCACAGTCTCCAGCCTTGGTGGGTCCGTTCTGCTGTTGTTACCCTGCCATTGAGAGTACACTTCAAAGTTGTTGTGAAGAGCCTGTTTATTCGCCTGGCTTCACTTTCTCTTGTGTATCTCTTTAGGCGGCTGGACAGGGCTAGGAGCCTCTGTTTGGCAGTCTCCAGTGCTTCAGGTACGTTCATCTGGCTGTACTTCTTGGGTGCTGGTTTCTTCATTGCACCTTTCTGGATCTCTGATAGTTGGCTCACGTCTCTCCGCACTGTCTTGATCTTAGCCTCCAACCTTCTTTTCCATGGTGGGTCTTGTATCTCATGCTTGATATTGCTCTTGTAACCAAGCATCTCCAGGATCACTGTTGCTGAAGTGTATATCAACTCATTGGTTTCAGTGATGGTGGTTGTAGGGATTGCTCTCAGTGCTGCATTCAGATCTTCAACCAGACCTTCTGGTGGTGCTTCACTTAGCCAACTTGTAGTTGGCGTCGGGGTTGGCCGCTGTTCATTCGAGTCATGATCTTATCCATCAGGTCAGTTGCTGTCTTGTTCAGGCTTGCATCACCTCTTGGGGCTGTGTACCCAATTTCTTGGGCAGTTGATGTTGACTCCTCTCTGACCCCGAATTCGGGTTCCCGTTTGTCTTGGCATCTGTGTTGTACCTCGTCAATCTCAAGTTGTGATATCAATTGTCGTTTCTGGATATTGGAGCACTGAGTCACTAGTTGTTTAGTGGTTAGTGTTGAGTGTGGATATCGCTCCTTCCATTGCTCCCACATTCTCTTCATGTACCCCCTCTGACTTGGTTTACTGGAGTAGTAGCACTCCAACAGTGTTAGGTTCTCACATCTCGCCCATTTCCGCCTTGTTCCAGTAGCCCACTTCTCATCTAGGCGTTCTGGTTCCCCAACACCTGACGCAGACCTTGTTTGACCGGGCGACGTCTGAGCCGGCATCTCATTTGATTCTTTATCTCTCACCATGTTTATGAGGTAGGCGATATCGTCAAGGGTCTTGCCCACAGACCCACACTGGATGATGGTATGGCTCTGCCCCGACCAGGTCTCGAACCCGGGTCCCGCTGGTTGATAGTCTGGCGACTATCCTACTGAGCTATCCAGCCAAGATCCTGTGGGACTTCCAGATCCAGACTGACAAGATGGTGATGGCGACATTGTGGTGGTGGACAAACAGCAGAAGAAGGCCGTTGTAGTGGATGTAGCAATACCAAGCGATGGCAACATCAGGAAAAAAGAACTTGAGAAGCTAGAGAAATACCAGGGCCTCAAAGAAGAGCTTGAGAAGGCCTGGAAAGTGAAGGCCTCGGTGGTGCCCGTGGTCATTGGGGCACTTGGGGCAGTGACCCCCAAACTGGAGGAGTGGCTACAGCAGATTCCAGGAACAACATCAGACATCTCAGTCCAGAAGAGTGCAGTGCTAGGAACAGCCAAAATACTGCGCAGAACCCTCAACCTCCCAGGCCTCTGGTAGAGGACCCGAGCTTGGAGTGGGAGACCACCCGCGGAGGGTGAGAGGGGAATTTTTTTTATATATATGTATATATATGTATGTATATATATGTATATATATATGTATATATGTATGTATATATATGTATATATATGTATGTATATATATTAGGGGTGTAACGATTCATCGATACACATCGATTAATCGATAAAAGGCTCTACGATTTATTGGCATCGATGCTAAACGTAAACATCGATTTATATCGCCGTGTTTGACCTCGGACATTAGACGCGACTTTATTTTGAAATCCAGTTCATTGTTGCTTGCTTCCTCTTTCCGGGAGCGTCTTGTGTTGTGAGCAGAGCACGCACGTGAAAGGGGAGTCGACAATGTTAGGGTGGTGCTCACTGTAACTTATTTTGCAAGAACCACACAGGAGTCAAGCAAGTCATTTTAGACACCTGCCGGCGGAGAGTTCACTCGTCGCTGTGCTTACAGCGATGGTCGAATGAAGTCTGACTCAGGCCTCGTCAGGTGCTTATTTATTGAGAGAAACAGAGTGGGGTTGAAAGTGGGGGTGTGGGAACACACAGGATATGGTGAAGACGGTCCCCTGCTGATCAAAGCATAGCAGGGGACCTTTTACGACGTTCTGTAAACAAAGCAACTACAAAGCAGTACGCAGCGTGTTGTGTTGTGAGCAGAGCAGGCACGTGAAAGGGGAGTCGACAACTAGTACGCGGCTCCTGGGCTGGTGCTATGGCTAGTGTCCAAAAAGACGAGGAAATTGGCTCCCCTTTAGGCTTCAAGTCATTCTTTGGAAGCACTTTGGATTCCAAAGAAAAGATGACTCAACGGACAAATCACTTGCAGTTTGTAAATCCTGCCATGCGGTGATCAAATATTCAGGAAGCACAAATCTCGCCGCACATTTAAAGAAAAAACACGACATCAAAGTTCAGTGTTAAAATAAGCACTTTGTATACTACAATACTCTTGTAATTTCCTAAATAAAGAGTTTGCAGTACCTTGTTGATTTTGCGTATGAATTGTTATAAATCAGGATATTGTTCTATATTTTTTATTTAAAAAAAAAAATATATGTATCCATCGTAGAGCACTATATCGTGATGTATCGTGAATGAATCACAGCAGGGTTTAAGATATCGGCAAATATCGTATCGTGTTTCTTTGTATCGATATCATATCGTATCGTGACAAAACCCGCGATTTACACCCCTAATATATATATATGTATATATACATATACACACACACATATATACATACACATATATACACATACATAGATACATACATACACCGTTCTTTCCATGTATAATCAAAGTCAAAGTCAAAGTCAGCTTTATTGTCAATCTCTCCACATGTCACAACACACAAAGAGACCGAAATTACGTTTACTCTATCCCACGGTGACGAGACACCTAACACGATAGACATACATGTACGCGACACAATATAAAAACAAGAAGGCAAAAAGTCAAACAATCAATAGTAAGAGTGATGAATAAATAAAAAATAAACAGATAACACAATAAATAAGAGGAGCAAAATGGAGCCAGCAAGCATAGCGCAAAAGTAAAAAACATCATAAACAAAAAGGCACAAACAATAAATAATACCGTTTTTTCCCGTGTATAGTGCGCGAAATTTACCTAATTTATTGTCCTAAAATCTGGGGTGCGTAATATACATGGGTACAAAGAAAAAAAATTTTAAATTTTTTTTTTTTTTTTTTTTTAAAGAAAGTCATGGTACAACAAAACCAACAACAGGACTGACCGACAAAGTTGTGGAACAAAAAGACAGGGTGACATTACCAAAGACAGGAACAGAATGACAGTAACACATGCAATGATCCAACGGTGAGCGAGGGGCAGACAGGACTTAGATACAAAACACGTTACATCGATTGAGGTGACACAGGAAGAGAGGGGCGACGCGAACAGAAACTATGGCAACCTAGACACATAGCAAAACTGGGGACGAGACATGACAAATCTCCCCCGAAATAAAACTCACCTTTCTTCTTGTTTGTTGTCAATCGCGCATCGCATTCAGCCATCCTGGCCAACACACTTAGTCAGTAAAATACATAATTGACGACACATCGTTTGATGCGATGGTGCAATCCTTGAGGGTGTGTTATTGTCAAATATTGTTTGTTTTTAATCTCCATCGCGGACCGGACGCCATACGGAGGCCGCCATTACAGATGCGCAGAACAGATGCGCAAGACACGTCAGCTATATTAAGAGCGAGAGTTGTTTTCTTCCTATTAGTTTCAATTCACAGTTTAATTAGCAGTTTCAATCAGCAAATAACAAAATGCGTATTACAGGTAAAATTTTATTTCACAACACTTTGCCTTGTTCCTTTGGTCTCTGCTGTTCATCCTAAAACACAAAGGCACTCTTTAAGCAATGCGACAGTGAGCGCCCGGCGCGCTGCGGTTGCGCGACCGCACCAAATTAAGCTCCCTGCGCAGTGCGCACTGAGGTCCACTTAAATTTTAGAAAGTACATCAGGACTTTAAAAATATCTTCTAAATTTCAGCGACGGCTCTGTCACAATAATGCTACCAGCGCGGTGCAGTTGGGCGGTCGGCGGCGTGCTACGGTTGAGAGTTCTCTCTTGCGCTCTCTCTCTCGCTCTCTCTCGCACACACGCGCACACACGCACACGCGCACACACGCAAACCGGATATCATACGGAGGCCGCCATTACAGATGCGCAGAACGGATGAGCAAGACACGTCAGCTATATAAAGAGCGAGAGTTCAGTTCTCTACCTAAATCCGTATTACAGGTAATATTTTATTTCACAACACTTTGCCTTGTTCCTTTCGTCTCTGCTGTTCACTTCAAACACGCTCCATGCGACCGCAATGCTCTCGTATCAGACGCTTGATCGATCACCTGCTCGTTTGCTGTCCCGTGCGCGCACGGAGCGCGGTGGTGCGTTTACGGGCAGTCGGAGAAATCAACGCCAACAAAAAGAAAATTACATCCAGCCTAGTTAAGACCATACCAAAGACTATAAAAATGGGACCCATTGCCTCCCTGCGTGTGTGACGATCATTGGGACTTAAAAAAAAAAAAAAAAAAAAATTAAATTTTTTTTTAAAAAAAATTCATAAAAATTGGGTGCGTATTATACATGGGTACAAGCTTTTTTCCAGCATCAGCATGCCATTTTTAGGGGTGCGTACTATACATGGGGGCGCACTATACACGGAAAAAAACGGTAAGAGTAATAATAAATAATAAATAAACAGATAACACAACAAATAAGAGCCAGTGTGCATACAGACAGTACAGACAGTAAAAGTACAGGACGCTACGCAGAACGGGGGAGCGAGTTCGGGATCCTAACAGCCTGGAGTATGAAGCTGTTTGAGAGTCTGGTGGTGCGGGAGCGCAGGCTTCTGTACCTCTTCCCAGAGGGCAGAAGCTCGAACAAAGAGTGAGCGGGGTGACTCACATCACTCACAATCGTGGTCGCCTTGCGGGTGAGATGGGAGGTGTAAATGTCCTTCAAGGAGGGGAGCGAAGCACCAGCAATCTTACCAGCCGTGTTCACTATGCGCTGCAGGGCCTTCAAGTTGTAGTCAGTGCAGCCGCCACCCCAAACAGCAATACAGCTGGAGAGGACGCTCTCAATGGTGCCGCGGTAAAATGCAGTCATGACGGCCGGAGGAGCGCTCGCTCGCCTGAGTTTCCGCAGGAAGTACAGGCGGCGCTGGGCTTTCTTTGCCAGTGCTGCGGTGTTGGTGGACCAGGATAGATCCTCACTGATGTGCACCCCCAGGAACTTGGCACTGCTCACTCTCTCCACCACAGCACCGTCGATGGTCAGCGGCAGGTGTTGGGTGTGACCCTTCCGGAAGTCCACAACAATCTCCTTGGTCTTGTCGACGTTCAGCAGGAGGTTGTTGTCCCTGCACCACGTGGTCAGAAGGTCAACCTCCAGCCTGTATTGAGTCTCGTCTCCCTTGGTGATGAGACCGACCAGAGTCGTGTCGTCAGCAAACTTCACTATACGGTTGTCGCTGTAGGTTGCAGTGCAGTCATGCGTCAGGAGGGTGAAGAGCAGCGGACTGAGCATGCAGCCTTGGGGGGCCCCCGTGCTCAGCGTGATGCTGGCGGAGATTTTGTCGCCAACACGTACTACCTGTGGCCTCTGACAGAGGAAGTCCAGTAGCCAGTTGCAGAGGTAGGTACTGAGGCCCAGCGCGTCAAGTTTGCTGATGAGGCGTTGTGGCACAATGGTGTTGAAGGCAGAACTGAAGTCCACAAACAGCAATCTCACATACGAGTCCCTTCTCTCCAGATGGGTGAGGGCCGAGTGGAGGGCAGAGCAGATGGCATCCTCAGAAGACCGTTTGGCTCTGTACGCAAATTGGAAGGGGTCAATGGTGGGGGGGAGGACGGATCGGATGTGGTCCATGACAAGCCGCTCAAAGCACTTCATGATGATGGGCGTAAGTGCCACGGGGCGGTAGTCATTGAAGCAGGACGGAGCGGGTTTCTTCGGCACAGGTACGATGGTGGCAGCCTTGAAACACGACGGGACGATGGCCTGCTGCAGGGAAGTGTTAAAGATGTCCGTGAAGACATCCGTCAGCTCACCAGCGCAGTCCTTCAGCGCCCGACCGGGGATGTTGTCAGGGCCCGCCGCCTTACTGATGTTGATAGCGGCAAGCGCCCTCCTCACGCTGTCGGCGGAGAGGCACATAATGCGCACCCATGTATAATACGCACCCTAAAAATGGCATGTTGATGCTGGGAAAAAGCCTGTACCCATGTATAATACGCACCCAAATTTTGACTCCTACTTAAGTCCGTAAACGTAAAATTATTTCAGAAAAAAGATCATCTTTGGGAACAACCGGATGTTATTCTGCCGGTCAGTATCACTGCGCATGCGGTAGCAAACTCGATATCGAAGAAATATGTGAGACTCTCAACGGGATCACCAATATTTGAGTGATGTTCCAGTTATTTATTATCTTTCTGTGTGTTCACAATTGTCCTGGTGATCTTTCTGGTGATTTCTTAACTGGGCTGGATGTATTTTTTTTGTTGCCGCTGATTTCTCCGACTGCCCAGAAAGGCACCACAGCGATCAGTTAGGTTAAAATTAAGATTAAAGATTAAAGTCCCAATGATTGTCACACACACATCTGGGTGTGGTGAACCTTGTCCTCTGCATTTAACCCATCCCCGTGTGATTTTAATCCATCCCCTGGGGGAGAGGGGAGCAGTGAGCAGCAGCGGTGCCGCGCTCGGGAATCATTTGGTGATCTAACACCCCAATTCCAACCCTTAATGCTGAGTGCCAAGCAGGGAGGCAATTTTTAGAGTCTTTGGTATGAACCCACAACCTTCCAGTCTCAGGGCAGACACTCTACCACTATGCCACTGAGCTGGTATATGAAAACAAAAAGAGAGGAAAGTGACGTGCGGACATGTGAAAAAGGCTGCTCTGTATGGGAGAGAAGTTGAAGAAAAATAAAAACACCGTTGGAAACCAAAACTTGCCCCTCGTCGTGACTCGGAGCCGCAACAAATGTTTCGGATTTGTGTAGGGTACATTGTGACAGCAAGCAAGCAGGTGATCGAGCAAGCGTCTGATACGAGAGCATTGTGTTTGTATGGAGCGTGTTTGAAGTGAACAGCAGAGACGAAAGGAACAAGGCAAAGTGTTGTGAAATAAAATATTATCTGTAATACGTGTAGCTGACATAAGAAAATGCACTGATATGGAACGTTTGAGCCAGGCTCTGTTTCCAAGTGGGAACCAATTTTAGTTTTGTGTTAGCGGTTCCTTTTTGAGAGTTACACAAGGGCGAGTGTCTGATTTTGAGCCACGGGGTGGCAACGTTTTCCGTTTGTGTAAAAAAGGCCCCCCTTGTGGACGCCAAGTATGACACCCTTTACTGTGACTTTCTCCCTGCTGATGACGCATCGCTTCAACTAACGTTCAGCCAATCAGCGTACAGTTTGGGCTTGCGATATTACACTGTAGTAATTCTACCGAAGACCCCGCTCTAACAGCGCCGATTTAGTAATCCAACCTTGTACTCACAGCTGTCCGTTTTATGTGCGTCTTTGGCAAGTAAGAGACTGTATTATGTTCAATAATAACCATTGTGAACGTGTATATTGTTAGTGTAGATTCCTGTATGCGGCCATGCTAACGTGTAGCTTAGGCTTTGCCTTGCCTTGTAGGCCTCGATTTGCTATGTTTACGAAGCGCATGTTTCCGCGATTATATAAACAGTCTTTCAGTTGCCATTACTTGTAGCATTAGTTCGTCTCCTATGTGTAGCATAAGGGCTAAAGTACTGTTCTACACATGGTTTATTATGGTTAATTGGTTCGGGCCATACTCCCGTTCACTTGCAGTAGCGGTCACGTGACCCAAACTTTGGGTGCCACATACTGTAATGCGTTCTTGTGACCAATAGAGGAAGCTATTGCTCTGCAGATGGCATACACTTTCCCTGTTTCATGTATCGAGTCAGTTGAACAGCCAAATGGTCATTCCAGCAGGCCTAATGCCTATTTGGACATGTTTATTCCACGTTGGAAATGATTAGATAGTAAAGTAGAATGCAAACTCGTTCATGTTATTAATGTATATTGCATTGGAACCATAGTTGTACTCATTATGGTGTTTATTTCTGTTTCTCTAAGAACCACACATACACAAACCCTACATACCTGCAAACCTATGTTGCAATAAACCAGCTGTGAAGCAATAAAGAAATTGAGGGAAGACATCTGTGTGATTCTGACCGGTCACCCGATGCGAGCTCTACTCAACGATCCAGTATAATATATCATAGGAAGCCATTCCTTCCGTACAGTTTGCATAAACAAGTGATGAAGAATGCAAGGAATGCTTATTTTGTTTCTTTTCTGATAGCATTTTTGTTTATTGGTGAAACCAGAGTTTTGAAGATCTGTATTGTCAAGATTTACGTTTTTCTTCGTTTTCTCCCTCGAGCAAATGCGGCAATGAGGTAATCCTTTGTCATATTAGCTGTTAGCCATGCTATGTTATGTTAGCAAGAACATGACGAATGTGTTTTAAGTGCATGAGCAGATTTAAGTTATTTTGTGTGTAACGTTTATTGTTCTCCGTGACAACGTTTTATGTTAATAGTCTTTATGTCTTTTAGTTCTCACGGCATGTGTGTGGAGAAGGAGTTGAATAAATGCCCGTTTTGAAGAACTGCTTGTACGCCTGATTGACAAGAGGGAGTTACAGTGAGAACTCAGCCAGCCCGGCGCCAGAACAAGACGGTGTTCGGCAGAGCTACAAGCAAGTCACGTCACTCACCTCTTCCATCGGACAGATAAGAGACTGTACATTCACCTGCCTATACAAGTAGCTACCTGAGTCCAGAGAGCTTTGGGTGCCAGTCAACAATAAGTAAAACATTTGAACAAGTTAAATGTTTAAAGGTGGACTAGCCTCAATTGCTGTAAAGGGACCTACAAGTGCTAAATTGTGCAATGTTATGGTGATGTGTGCATGTTGTAAGGTTTAAGTGCTTGCTTATTTGCACCTAGTAATGTCTGACCATTCATAGCATTTGAAAACAAGTTCATTTGCGAACATTTAAAGGTGTAGAACAGGGGTGGGCAAACTACGGCCCGCGGGCCACATCCGGCCCACGGGACCGTTTAATCCGGCCCGCCAACCCTGAACAAATTGTATTATTAAACTTTTTTTTTTTGGTCATTTTGCCTGCAATGACTGCGTCTTCCCAGTAGATGGCGAAGCGCTCGCCTGCGCATTTACTACCGGAAGCCGTGTCAGAAAGCTCGGTGCACACTCACAAGTGCGTGTACGTACTCAGTAGTACGGACTTGGCGCACTCTCGCTCTATTCGTATCAGTCCCGAATTTAGAGCGTGGGCTTTGACGACAGCATTCTTATAATTCGTGCGCTGAGCTTTTAGATGCAGTTTTGCGCTAAAGCCACCCACAAACCTTCCCCTGGAATCCTTCCATTAAAATGAGTGGCCCGAAAAAAAGAAGTGAGTGCCGAATGTTAAAAAAGAGTGGCCAATTTGGCTCGACGTACGCGACGTGACGTTCAGCAACATCAACATCAACCCGTCACAGATCAAGGTAAACGGACCAACACCTCGGATCTCGGCTAAGAATTGCCACAACAAATTTTACTCCAGACTATGACGCACTAGCAAAAAAGGGAGACCAACAACACTGTTCCCACTGAAAATGAACGGGAGGCTCTCAAGTTTATTGTAAAAAAATGCATTTTGAATATGATTTGTACACATAGCAGGGATTGAAACTAGCGACCATTCTCATTTTCAAACAATGCAGGATGCTCAAGGACATTGATGCACCACCTATTTGCGACTAATCTTAACCTGTAAAGTTCTTAAGGCTTACTTTAAGGAAGTGTTTCCCGTTTCCTCACCTCTGTTACCAGGTGTTTGCGAGTTAAAACTCTGCTCTGATTTTCAGATACCCCTCACCGTGTTGCTGTTTTGATTACTTTATTTGGATGTATGCTTTCACCGATTCTTCAAGATGATATATTTGGTCAGAATGTTTGCCGTTTGATGTGATCTCATAAAATAAACATCTTTCATTAATCTGACCTGCAGGCACTGAAGTGATGGAGATTGTTATTCATAATAACAGTGTCGTATTTTACGAGAATCACTGATAGCAGTTTTTTAGTGAATTATTATTTTTTTAATGCTATTAATAAATGCATTTGTTTTCAAAAAACTTGTTTGGAATATCCATGCTTTACTACCTACTAAAGGCCAATATCTTTTATGCAATGACCTTTACAGGTCGCTTATATGACTTCACACAACGCCTACGTCCATCTGCTCCTGGTCCGGCCCTCCGGTCCAAATTTAGAACCCAGTTCGGCCCGCGAGTCAAAACGTTTGCCCACCCCTGGTGTAGAACAACATTTAAGTGATTAAGTCATTGCAATGAAAATTAAGTTTATTGTACATTTAGTCAATATATTAGACAGGTTGGTTGATAAAGTAAAGTACAGGAGTCAGTAGTAATTCAAGATAGCCTACTGTAGTCAAGTGATAAAACTATAACATCATTACATTAGTAAATCAGATTTATACTTGAGTTTAAAGAAAATCAGTTCATATAGCTTAAATTTCATGCAAAATCGTAATAAAAAAATAATAGATAAATTAATAATCTTAATAAATACTGAGTTCATGAGACTTCCTAAAAATAGATGTGTCCAAGATAGAAGGGATAACTCCAATCTTAGAATGCATTGAGGATGCTGATAGTGAGCAAGCAGATAAAACTCTTAAGGGGGAGACTGAAATAAGTAAAGGCAAACAACCTGCCCCAGAAGATGAAATAAGAAGAAGTGAAAGATCAAGAAAGCTCACTGAGAAGGGACAAGAACTCGAAGAGACTAAACTCAAAGGTCTCCAACATCGTTTCTCACGTACCTATGACAAGTGGAAGATTCTTGCTAAGAAATCAAGGAAGGAGATAGAGGGAGCCTCTTCTCAAGAGAACCTACAAACTCTCATCAACAAGATAAAAGAAGCATCAAATGATGTACAGCAGGCGTACGAAGACCTGCGCAAATGCATAATCCCTGATAAAGAGACACGCCGTCGAACAGACACCTGCGACACTGTCTCAAGGCAGATATTAGAGCATGCTTGGAATCATCTCCAAGACAAAGATAACGAGCAAGAAATAGAGTGGTTTGAGACTGGCTCTGTGTTCTCATTAGAAGTATCAGAAGCATGCAGTGCAAGCTCAAGATCATCACTCTCAAGTAAATCCTCATGTAAATCTTCAAAAATAAGTGAAGCTGCAGCAGAATTAGCAGCAAATGAAGCCACTTTGGAAGTCCAAGAGCAAGTGGAGCGTGAGGAACGTGAACTCAGAAACCTAGAAGCTGAGTACAGACAAAGGCTTGCATAACAAGAAAAAGAATGTGCTGCAAATAAACAGGTCTTGGAAGAAAAGCGCAGAAAGATAGAACGCTTAGAGACCATAAAAAAGATGAATGCCGCCAAGGCCAAACTAGAAGTGTATAAACAAGAACAAGGCTCAACCTCAGACTTGCTGGATCTATTCAAGGATTATAAGCCCAAACGAGAAAGGCTTACATTCGACTCAAAACCTGCTGTCACGCCACAACTAATCACAAGGATGCAATCTTCTATAACTACTCCCAAAGAGGATAGCACAACTGATTTCCCCAAGGTACTAGCAGAGTCCTTCAGTGTAAGCCGTCTCCCAGCACCAGAGCCTGCTGTTTTCAGTGGAGATCCACTAAAGTACAAGGGCTGGAAAATGTCCTTTCAAACGCTGATAGGCAGAAAGAATATACCAGCGAACAAAAAAATCTACTACCTACAAAAATATGTTGGCGGACCAGCAAGGAAAGCCATTGAGGGATACTTCCTTCTGGGAACAGATGCAGCCTATCAGACAGCGCTCGATGTCCTGGAAAAAAGATATGGAAGCTCCTTTATTATTGCTAAGGCTTTCAGAGATAAGCTGGCCTCATGGCCAAAGATAGGACCCAAGGAAAGCATTCAGCTACGAGAGTTCTCAGACTTCCTTCGAGGCTGTCAAGCAGCCATGTCGCAAATAAAGAGCCTGGAGGTCCTTAACGACTGTGGTGAAAACCAACGAATGCTCTCCAAGCTCCCCGACTGGCTTACAGCAAGATGGAACCGAAGGGTGACCAGGATGGAAAAGGAAAATGAGACTTTCCCCAGCTTCGATCAGTTCGTGGAATTCGTCACAGAGGAAGCCGATATAGCTTGTAATCCGATTACCTCCCTTCACGCTCTGAAGTCTGGAGATGGTGGAAAGGAGAAGCCACAAAAAACACGAAGTGTTGGTGCTAAGGTGCTAGCAAGTAGCTCTGAAGAGAAAACAGATGCTAAAGAATGTGTATTCTGTGAGAAGTCAAATCATGGCTTACAGACATGTCGAAAGTTCTTGAAAGAGACAACTGCAGAACGAGTCAAGTTTGTGAAAACAAACAAGCTCTGCTTTGGATGTTTGAAATCAGGACATCAGTCCAAGAACTGTGAGAAGAGAAGCATTTGTGAGACATGCAAAAGGAAGCATCCAACATGTCTACATGAAAATCGTCCAAGGGAAGACAATAGGAAAGAACAAGAGGTGACGAAAGAAAGGAGAGTGGGAGACGCTTTAAGAAAAGGGAGCGCACAAAGGAGAAAGAAGACTTATCAGAGTCTGAAGAGAAAGAAGAGACACCAGTAGAGGCAACAGCTAACAGAGTGGTGCAAGACAAGAGGAGCACCTATTCCTCCACAGTTGTTCCTGTATGGCTGTCCACAGCAAGTAATCCAGAGCAGGAAGTGCTCGTATACGCTCTATTGGACAACCAAAGCGACACCACCTTCATCCTGCAAGAAACGGCAGAAGTGTTAGTTACAAAGAAACAGCCTGTGCAATTAAAGCTCTCCACGATGTCATCCAAAAATACCGTCATCCAGAGTCAGAAGTTAACTGGACTGCAGGTCAGAGGTTATAATGAGACAAGGAAAATATCTCTCCCAGTAACCTACACAAGAGAGTTTAGTCCTGCAAACCTAAGTCATGTCCCCATACCTGAGACAGCAAGATCATGGCCTCACCTAGAGCACCTTGCCGGAGAGATCACTCCTTTATGTGACTGTGAGATTGGCCTGCTCATAGGCTACAACTGTTCTCAGGCCCTGTTGCCCAGAGAAGTGGTGTCAGGAAAAGTTAATGAGCCTTTCGCTTAACGAACAGACTTGGGCTGGAGTATAGTTGGCTGTGCAGATCCCTGCGTCGATTATGGAGATGCAATTGGAAACAGCCACAGGATCGTTGTGAAACAAGTGACTCCACACATTGAGTCACAGGCTTATCAACCAGGTGAAGTACGATACATATATCGAACACAAATCAAGGAAGTCATCACACCACCAGAAGTCATTAAGGCACTCGAATCAGACTTCAACGAAAGAGTAGCCGAAGATGCCCATATCTCACAGGAAGATCTACGTTTTCTATCCATAATGGAGGAAGGAATCAAAGCGAAGCCAGACGGACGTTGCGAAATGCCTCTCCCATTTAAAGAAGAAAGGCCAAGCCTGCCACAGAACAGAATCTGTGCAGATCACCGTCTCAAGTGTCTCAGAAAGAGATTGGAGAGGGACGAGCAATATCGGAAGGACTACAAGACCTTCATGAGTGAGATGATTGCACGCGGAGATGCAGAGAAAGTCACAGAACAACTTGACAAAAGCCCGTCCTGGTACATTCCTCATCACGGGGTGTATCACCCTCATAAACCTGGGAAGATACGGGTCGTGTTCGACTGCTCAGCCAAGTTCCAAGGCATGTCAATGAATGACCACCTGCTTACCGGACCGGAACTGACAAACACCTTGGTAGGCGTGCTCTGTCGCTTTCGCAAGGGTCCAGTAGCGATCATGTGTGATGTGGAACGCATGTTCCATCAGTTCCATGTCAGACCAGAGGACAGAGACTATTTGAGGTTTCTGTGGTGGGAAGACGGCGACCTACAGTCAGAACCAGCGGTCTACCGCATGAAAGTACATCTGTTTGGGGCGGCCTCATCACCCGGCTGCGCAAACTATGGCCTCAAACACATCGCTGCACAAGGACAAGGTCACTTCAAAGAAACATCCATTAGATTCATAGAAAGAAACTTCTATGTGGATGATGGACTAACAAGTGTGACAACTGAAGAAGAAGCAATACAGCTAGTCGCTGAAGCAAGAGAAATCTGCAGTAATGGCAAGCTGCAAATTCACAAGTTCATCTCCAATCGCCAGAAAGTACTTGCATCGATTCCCAAAGAAGAGTGTGCTGAAATAGTACTTAATCAAGACTTAGCCAAAGGCGAGCCGCAGATTGAGAGGGCTCTGGGTGTCGAGTGGTGTCGGAACTGGTCGGAGGCAAGACCAGTTCCAATTCAGAGTAGTGGTCAAGGAGCGTCCGCTCTCTAGAAGAGGAGTGTTGTCGATGGTAGCCTCTATTTTTGACCCACTCGGGTTTGTAGCACCTTTCATTCTCGTTGGAAAACAAATACTACAGCAGATGTGCCGTGACAAGATCGGATGGGATGAGCATTTACCTGATGATTTACGGCCACAATGGGAATCTTGGTTCCTAGACCTACAGAACCTCGCTGACATCAAGATTCAACGATGCTACCTACCAGACAGTTTCAAAGAGGTCCAAAGATATGAACTTCATCATTTCTCAGATGCAAGTGTCACAGGCTACGGAGAGTGTTCTTACCTGAGAGCAATAGACACATCCGGACAAATCCACTGTTCCTTGGTCATGGCCAAGGCAAGAGTTGCCCCCACGAAGGTAACTACAGTGCCAAGACTTGAGTTGTCCGCAGCTGTTGTTGCTGTGCGGACTAGCGACCTGCTGAAAAGGGAGTTGGAAATGGAAGATGCTCAGGAAATCTTTTGGACGGACTCAAAGGTCGTGCTTGGATATATCAACAACGACGCCAGAAGATTTCATGTATTCGTGGCCAACCGCATTCAGCGAATCAAGAACAGTACCAAGCCCAGTCAATGGAGATATGTGGCTTCAGAAGAAAACCCTGCAGACCACTCATCAAGGGGTCTCAGGGCAAAGGAGCTCATCGAGTCTAACTGGTTTACAGGCCCTGAATTTCTCTGGCGTGAAGAACTTCCCAGCGGAGACGTCAAGGTAGGAGAGATGTTAGCAGAAGACACTGAAGTTCGAAAGGCCTTCGTGGGCAAGACCTTGACGACGGAAGACTCACTGCTTGATCGCTTCCAGAAGTTCTCCAGCTGGATGATGTTAGTCAAAGCCATCGCTAGACTCAAACGACGTGTCAAAGAGCTCAAGGGTCTGACAGAAAGAATCAATGAAGCCACGAGTCTCGAAGAAAGAAAGGAACCAGAAATCAAGATCAATGAAATAGTGATTATAAAGGATGAAAATACACCAAGAAATGAATGGAAGCTGGCTAAGGTCACACAAGTGTACCCAAGTGAAGATGGTCATGTGAGGAAGATACAGTTATTGATCAGCGACTCAGAACTAAATGACATTGGAAAACGAGTCAACAAGCAAACCTACCTGGAGAGACCTATACATAAGACTGTGACCTTGCTTGAAGCAGAATGAGAGCCTCCAGTCTACCCTCTCTAGAGCTCCCTCCCCTAGCGCCAGCTAGCTTATGACCTAATCCTTAGTTATAGTTACCTTAATTATACTTACCTCAATTATACTTACCCTTTTTCTCTTAGTCCTACTCATCTCAGATAGTTGAAGAAAATCACAAGTGATTTGGTGGGAGTGTAGCTGCCATAAGAAAATGCACTGATATGGAACGTTTGAGCCAGGCTCTGTTTCCAAGTGGGAACCAATTTTAGTTTTGTGTTAGTGGTTCCTTTTCGAGAGTTACACAAGGGCGAGTGTCTGATTTTGAGCCACGGGGGGTGGCAACGTTTCCCGTTTGCATAAGCAAGTGATGAAGAATGCAAGGAATGCTTATTTTGTTTCTTTTCTGATAGCATTTTTGGTTATTGGTGAAACCAGAGTTTTGAAGATCTGTATTGTCAAGATTTACGTTTTTCTTCGTTTTCTCCCTCGAGCAAATGCGGCAATGAGGTAATCCTTTGTCATATTAGCTGTTAGCCATGCTATGTTATGTTAGCAAGAACATGACGAATGTGTTTTAAGTGCATGAGCAGATTTAAGTTATTTTGTGTGTAACGTTTATTGTTCTCCGTGAGAACGTTTTATGTTAATAGTCTTTATGTCTTTTAGTTCTCACGGCATGTGTGTGGAGAAGGAGTTGAATAAATGCCCGTTTTGAAGAACTGCTTGTACGCCTGATTGACAAGAGGGAGCTACAATACGCATTTAGGTTTAGAACTGAACTCTCGCTCTTTAGTATATAGCTGACGTGTCTTGCGCATCCGTTTTGCGCATCTGTAATGGGGGCCTCCGTATGATATCCGGTTTGCGATGGAGATGAAAAAAAACAAACAATATTTGACAATAACACACCATCAAGGATTGCACCATCGCATCAAACGATGTGTCGTCAATTATGGATTTTACTGACTAAGTGTGTTGGGCAGGATGGCTGAATGCGATGCGCGATTGACTAAACATAGGTAGAGAACTGAACTCTCGCTCTTTATATAGCTGACGTATCTTGCGCATCCGTTCTGCGCATACTGTCATGGCGGCCTCCGTAGGATATCCGGTCTGCGATGGAGATTAAAAAACAAACAATATTTGACAATAACACATCATCAACGATTGCACCATCGCATCAAACGATGTGTCGTCAATTATGAATTTTACTGACTACGTGTGTTAGGCAGGATGGCGCGAATGTGATGCGCGATTGACAACAAACAAGAAGATAGGTGTGATTTCAAGTTTTATTTCGAGGGAGATTTTCTTCAAAAATTGTTGTACCCATGCATAATGCGCACCCCAGATTTTAATACAATAAATGGAAAAAGACGGTACTAAAGCTATTTATTGCAAGAGAGTGTGCACGCTGCTAGGCAGCCATATTTAGATCTCAACACTCCATGAAAACATTCACCTCATGATCCACGAGGCACATTTGAGGTAGTAGCACACGTACAAGCACACGTGTAAATGAGACGTATGTTACATTTTTGATAAAGGGAGCAGGAGGAGCCTCACCTCACGCCACCTAATGCTAAACACGGCTGCTCAGGGAGTTTTTGTGACATATGGCCGAGCGTCACCACACTGAGTCGTGCACTAGTGACTCTTATTCCAAACACGCCTTGATGCAACACAAATGTGCAACAGCGGGTTTTCGTTCTACTTGGCCGTTGTGGATTTGATTTATTAATTTATTTGCTTTGCCCCTTGTTACTCCATAGATATCTGCATATTTACAGAGATGTTGTCGTGGTGTCATGCCATCTGTAATTCTTTTCATCAAAGTCAAGTCAAAGTCAAAGTCAGCTTTATTGTCAATCTCTCCACATGTCACAACACACAAAGAGACCGAAATTACGTTTTTCTCTAACCCACGGTGACGAGACACATAACACGATAGACATACATACATAGTAAGAGTGATGAATAAATAATAAATAAACAGATAACACAATAAATAAGAGGAGCAAAACGGAGCCAGCAAGCATAGCGCAAAAGTAAAAAACATCATAAACAAAAAGGCACAAACAATAAATAATAAGAGTAATAATAAATCATCAGATAACACAACAAATAAGAGCCAGTGTGCATACAGACAGTACAGACAGTAAAAGTACAGGACGCTACGCAGAACGGGGGAGCGAGTTCAGGATCCTAACAGCCTGGAGTATGAAGCTGTTTGAGAGTCTGGTGGTGCGGGAGCGCAGGCTTCTGTACCTCTTTCCAGAGGGCAGAAGCTCGAACAAAGATCTTTCCAGAGGGCAGAAGCTCGAACAAAGAGTGAGCGGGGTGACTCACATCACTCACAATCATGGTCGCCTTGCGGGTGAGATGGGAGGTGTAAATGTCCTTCAAGGAGGGGAGCGAAGCACCAGCAATCTAACCAGCCGTGTTCACTATGCGCTGCAGGGCCTTCAAGTTGTAGTCAGTGCAGCCGCCACCCCAAACAGCAATACAGCTGGAGAGGACGCTCTCAATGGTGCCGCGGTAAAATGCAGTCATGACGGCCGGAGGAGCGCTCGCTCGCCTGAGTTTCCGCAGGAAGTACAGGTGGCGCTGGGCTTTCTTTGTCAGTGATGCGGTGTTGGTGGACCAGGAGAGATCCTCACTGATGTGCACCCCCAGGAACTTGGCGCTGCTCACTCTCTCCACCACAGCACCGTCGATGGTCAGCAGCAGGTGTTGGGTGTGACCCTTCCGGAAGTCCACAACAATCTCCTTGGTCTTGTCAACGTTCAGCAGGAGGTTGTTGTCCCTGCACCACGTGGTCAGAAGGTCAACCTCCAGCCTGTATTGAGTCTCGTCTCCCTTGGTGATGAGACCCACCAGAGTCGTGTCGTCAGCAAACTTCACTATACGGTTGTCGCTGTAGGTTGCAGTGCAGTCATGCGTCAGGAGGGTGAAGAGCAGCGGACTGAGCACGCAGCCTTGGGGGGCCCCCGTGCTCAGCGTGATGCTGGCGGAGATTTTGTCGCCAACACGTACTACCTGTGGCCTCTGACAGAGGAAGTCCAGTAGACAGTTGCAGAGGTAGGTACTGAGGCCTAGCGCGTCAAGTTTGCTAATGAGGCGTTGTGGCACAATGGTGTTGAAGGCAGAACTGAAGTCCACAAACAGCAATCTCACATACGAGTCCCTCCTCTCCAGGTGGGTGAGGGCAGAGCAGATGGCATCCTCAGAAGACCGTTTGGCTCGGTACACAAACTGGAAGGGGTCAATGGTGGGGGGGGAGAACGGATCGGATGTGCTCCATGACAAGCCGCTCAAAGCACTTCATGATGATTGGCGTAAGTGCCACGGGGCGGTAGTCATTGAAGCAGGACGGAGCGGGTTTCTTCGGCACAGGTACGATGGTGGCAGCTTTGAAACACGACGGGACGATGGCCTGCTGCAGGGAAGTGTTAAAGATGTCCGTGAAGACATCCGTCAGCTCACCAGCGCAGTCCTTCAGTGCCCGACCCGGGATGTTGTCAGGGCCCGCCGCCTTACGGATGTTGATAGCGGCAAGCGCCCTCCTCACGCTGTCGGCGGAGAGGCACAGGGGCAGCTCGTGTGAAGGGGGAGTGGCCTTCAGCGGGCAAGTGCTGTTCTGAGCGTCGAAGAAGAAGCGGTTGAGGTCATTGAGCAGACGGACGTCGCCTTCACAGCTCTGCGGCGCGGGCTTGTAATCCGTGATGGTCTGAATGCCCTGCCAAAGGCTCCGTGCGTCCCTGCTGTCCTTGAAGTGGGCTGTAATTTTGCACGAGAACGCCCTCTTTGCTTCTTTGATGCCCCGGGACAGGTCGGCCCTCGCAGTCCTCAAGCCAGCCTCATCCCCTGCTCTAAAGGCTTTGTCCCTGGCCCTCACCAGCCTGAAGACAGCCCCTGTCAGCCATGGCTTCCGGTTAGCCCGAGTGACGATGGATTTTGAGAGAGTCACATCATCAATGCACTTCCTGATGTAGGAGGAAACAGAGTCAGTATACTCCTCAATGTCTGTCCGATCGCCGCAAGTGGCAGCCCTCCTAAACATGTCCCAGTCAGTAGAGCCAAAGCAGTCACGCAGTGCATCAGAGGCACCCTCAGGCCACACCCGTACCTGCTTGCGAACCGGCCTGGACGGTCTCACCATTTGTCTGTATGCGGGCAAAAGTGATATGGTCAGAAAGTCCAAGATGGGGGAGGGGGCGGCTTTGGAAGTTCCTTTATGCGAAGAGTAGACCCAGTCCAGGAAGCTGTCGCCACGCGTAGGAAAATTAACATGCTGGTGAAGCCTCGGAAAAACAGACTTCAGGTTAGCATGATTAAAATCCCCAGCGAAGATGGTGAAACCGTCAGGGTGCACTGTCTCTTGTTTCATCCAGTGTGAAATAGGCCCAGACTCACTCTCTCTCTGGCTAGGTCTCTCCCTTTAGCCATCTCAGGCTTCCCTGCTTGTATCACCTGACACACTTGCATGAAGGACAATGATTCATTAAATTGACTGAAGCTGGGATTTTCAACTGGTGGTTCAGGACCCAAATGTGGATCACATCATCTGTCTGGTTACAGACCTGTCATGATTCTTATTTTGGGGTTATTCCGAGGCACATTTAATGGCGGCAGATGTGCGCTGAATTGTTTAACATGGGTTGGAATGTGATTGGTCAATTGAGACTACAGCCACTTTCTCAGCTATAAGAGGGTGTGCACACTTGTTCAATCACATTATATCCATTATATCCACTTCCCCTCTTTATATGATTTCATTTATTTCCCCTCAATGGAATTGTGTGTATCCTGCCCTCCAAATATGTTGAATATCCGAAGACAGTAAGCTCAACCACTTTCACTCATCAATACTCTGAATGCCAGGTTGAAGGTTGACTCCAGGTTTAATAACAAGGAAAAGGGAGAAACTGGGAGAATACAAACCACATTGTATAATCAGTCATACGAACTAAATGAATTAAATCGATATGAAATCTCAATCATGCTTTTATCCTATTGTCTAACATCACAGAAAACTATCATTTCAGAACGCAAAAGATCTATTTTGATCCATAATAACTTAAAAAAGATACATACCAACGATGCCTTGTATAACACAAAATGTAGGTAGTAGTTTTGCCGAACTGCAGGAGAGAATAGAACAAGCGGGGTTCTCTTTCAACACTGTGCTGAAACCTGCGCTTACTTCCTGATTCTAGTCACGTGACCTACTCTGTCTTAACACGGATCACAGACTACAAAGACAATGAAAGACATGACAGTGTGGACACACAATCCAATCGATGACAATAAATTGTGAATTAAGTGTTTTAGACCCCGATGTGTGAGCCACATTTTGAGTAACAAAACGTCAGATGAAGGCCTGATAAAGAATACATTGAAGAACAAAACAGGACTGAATGATATTCCATGAGGCACATTTAACATGTGCGGCTTTCTTTGAGAGTGACTTTCGTTTGTTTTTGGTGCCATGTTTTTTTCCCCCTTTGTTTGTATTTTTTAATTGTTACCATGCAGAGAGGAGACATGAGTAGAGCTGATTCACGGCTTTTTATAAATTACTTAAACTGAATGTGAGGGCCGGCGGCTCGGTGGCACACTGGGTAGCACGTCCGCCTCACAGGTAGGCGGGTGCGGGTTTGATTCCACCTCCGGCCCTCCCTGTGTGGAGTTTGCATGTTCTCTCTGGGCCCGCGTGGGTTTTCTCCGGGCACTCCGGTTGCCTCCCACGTCCCAAAAACATGCTTGGTAGGCCGATTGAAGACTCCAAATTGTCCCTAGGTGTGAGTGCGAGTGCAGATGGTTGTTTGTCTCTGTGTGCCCTGCGATTGGCTGGCAACCGGTTCAGGGTGTCCCCTGCCTACTGCCCGATGACGGCTGGGATAGGCTCCAGCACTCCCGCGACCCCCGTGGGGACTAAGCGGTTCAGAAAATGAATGGATGGATGGATGTGAGGGCACAATAAAACAGCTCAGCATTGCAGCTGATACTTTTCCTGCAGGCTTTGTCAGATCCGTGCAAAAATGTTGGAAGCTGCTGCACTCTTGTGGACAATATAGTGATGTACCGTGCTGTGTTTAGAACCAGGATGCATCTGACCAGATGCACGAGCATCATAAAGTCATGCTAATTATACCTCGAGATATACTCCAGCAGAGGCGTAGCCAAGCCGGGGCGAGCCGGCGCCCCGGTTCGGACTCCCTGCGCCCCGGTTGAAAAAAATCGAGCTTTTTCGATTCTTCATTTTCATGCCGTTTTTTTCTTTCAGTCTTGCGCGAATGTGCTTGCGCTATTCTATGTGCGCGATGTTATCCATTCACCGTTTGCCTCCCTGACCCGGATGGTGTTTTAGCGATCAGCGAACGGCGTGGGTGATGTTAGATTTTTTTTCCTGTGGGCGTGCGCCCCTACTGGAAAAATTCCTGGCTACGCCTCTGTTAACTCCAGTGTCCTAAGCTACAGAACAACATCGCGGTAAAATCTTGAAGTTGTCAACTGGACACATTATTGTTTTTTCTTGTTATTGTGATAAAGGTACGGCATAAATTGTCCAGCAGTCTTGAAGGTCTTGAATCCACACAAAATGCAAATCACCCATCACTTCCACTCCAACTTGATTTATATGCTAAACAAGTGAAGCTGCTTTTTGCCTTTTGCTCCCCCTTGACGCGTCATCTTGTTCCAGCAAATTATATGACGGGAAAAAAGTATGACAGGCCAGGCGGTGCAATAAAAGTGTCATTTTTCACCTCCTCTATAAACAGCTCCTAATGTTGAGATGAGCCATTGCCTATTAAGGGCTCCATCCAGCCGGTGACATCAGTAAACAGAGCAGGCGAGCGCTCTACATGAGCAACAGCTGAGCCAATGAGGAGCGCCTTGTCTGGTGTCTGGAGTAGCTCGGCCCTTTGTGACCCAGTTAGACAAAACTGGTTAAGGATAAGCCTGGGAACAGATGACATTTATTTAGCTGCCTTGGGAGGCACAAACCTTGGGTTTGGACTCGGGGAGGTTTGATCATGATGATTAAAGAGGTTATAGGGGATTTATTAGGGGATGAGTCAAACAAAAACAGTGCCGTAATGCACATCCATGAATATATGTGTGAATGGTATTGCACCACTTGTATCGAGATACTCATCTATACACACACTTCTAGCATAATCAAATGCATGCATTTAAAACACCAGATTGTGCAGTATAGTGGGCACACTGCCCCCATGTGGATAACAGGAATAATGCAATATAAATACAGCGCAGCGCTTCAGCAATCCATTTTTAGTAGGCTACTAGTCAATTCTTATCCATCTGTTCTTACTCACACTTTCCTAGATAACTACATATACTTAAAACGCACGCTTATTATTTTAAAGAAATATACATTTGTGCAGGATTTATTGTAAAAAACTAACTATTATCCTTGCTTTCCCACTCTGTCATCCTTTCTCCGGTCTAGTGAGCTTTTAAAGTACATTTAATATAGATATTTGTAAATTATCACCTGACACAAACTCAAGTCATTGACCTGAGGGACACATTTAGCAGTAAAAACTGAACCCACAACTTTATTCCCAGCACCACCAAACAAAAGTGAGGAAAATCAACATGCCTATTATGTAACATTCATATGGCCAGGCTTATTTTTTTTTAAATTATAATAATAAATAATTATCTTCTGAATTCTTGCCAAGATGATTTTATCCAACAACTGAGAATGTGAAATAGTAGTTCAAATTTAGTGTCAGGCACTATGCATTACGGTATATATGGAATGTCCATGGGGTGGCACTGCAAAGTTTCCAATAATAAAGAGCCTTTTTTAAAAAAAATGTTAAAACAACAGATCAGCTGTACTGGCTGCCTAAGTGAAGGCCGCTAATGTCCTTTCGTCCTGCTGTTAGGAGAACAGGATGATGGATTCAACCCGTCCACTTGCCAAATTCACAATTCGGTTCCACATAGCGAGTGCATCTAATCTGTCGTATCATTTTAACTGCTTTTCAACTCAACCTTTTTCCATTGCGCTTAAATGTTAGATTTACCTCGTTCCATTCCTCAGCCCTTTGCGCATTTGATGCACAACTGACATCATGCCCAACACAATAGACAGGAGGACAATGAAATGTTTCTTCTTTTAAAAGAAAGAGAAGCCTTTTGGGACATTGATGGCTCCAATGAACGACACCTTATAAAATGTATCTTGGCTTGTCTGTCCTGTTGAAAATACAGACAGATTTTGTGAGTGCGCGGGAAAATTACATCATCCCATCTGAGATTGATTTTCAAAACAGTTTGGGAGGTAATTTGAGTGATTTATCGTCACTGATGATTTGTGTGCTTATTAGATGTAATGTGTGTATTGTTCTCTTTATTTCTATCACTGTGGGGTACACAGTATAACATAATTAACGAGGACATTCTCAAAATGAATGGACTTGTAATCAAATAATTTAGTCTCTGGAGTGCGGGCCTACACATCAAGTATGACTAAATAATACGATTTTTCTTTGCCATTGCCAAAGCATTATTGGCAAATACAGTGCCTTGCGAAAATATTCGGCCCCCTTGAACCTTTCAACATTTCGCGATAAAAGATATAAAAGTTTAATTGTTTGTCAAGAATCAACAACAAGTGGGACAAAATTGATTGGATAATTTAAACTTTTTTAACAAATAAAAAACTGAAAAGTGGGGCGTGCAATATTATTCGGCCCCCTTGCGCTGATACTTTGTAGTGCCACCTTTTGCTGCAATTACAGCTGCAAGTCGCTTGGGGTATGTCTATCCGTTTTTTCTTTCTTGCCCATTCTTCCTTGCAAAACAGCTTGAGCTCAGTGAGGTTGGATGGAGAGCGTTTGTGAACAGCAGTCTTCAGCTCTTTCCACAGATTCTCAATTGGATTCAGGTCTGGACTTTGACTTGACCATTCTAACACCTGGATACGTCTATTTGTGAACCATTCCATTGTAGATTTGGCTTTAAGTTTTGGATCATTGTCCTGTTGGAAGATAAATCTTTGTCCCAGTCTCAGGTCTTTTGCAGACTCCAACAAGTTTTCTTCAGAATGGTCCTGTATTTGGCTCCATCCATCTTCCCATCAGTTTTAGCCATCTGTCCCTGCTGAAGAAAAGCAGGCCCAAACCATGATGCTGCCACCACCATGTTTGACAGTGGGGATGGTGTGTTCAGGGTGATGAGCTGTGTTGCTTTTACGCCAAACATATCGTTTTGCATTGTGTCCAAAAAGTTCGATTTTGGTTTCATCTGACCAGAGCACCTTCTTCCACATGGTTGGTGTGTCTCTCAGGTGGCTTGTGGCAAACTTTAAACGAGACCTTTTATGGATATCTTTGAGAAATGGCTTTCTTCTTGCCACTCTTCCATAAAGGCCAGATTTGTCCCGTGCACGACTGATTGTTGTCCTATGGACAGACTCTCCCACCTCAGCTGTAGTTATCTGCAGTTCATCCAGAGTGATCATGGGCCTCTTGGCTGCATCTCTGGTCAGTCTTCTCCTTGTTTGAGATGAAAGTTTGGAGGGACGGCCGGGTCTTGGTAGGTTTGCAGTGGTCTGATACTCCTTCCATTTCAATATAATTGCTTGCACAGTGCTCCTTGAGATGTTTAAAGCTTGGTAAAACTTTTTGTATCCAAATCCGGCTTTAAACAACTCCACAACAGTATCTCGGACCTGCCTGGTGTGTTCCTTTGTCTTCATGGTTCTCTCTGCGCTTTAAACAGAACCCTGAGACTATCAAAGAGCAGGTGCATTTATACGGAGACTTGATTACACACAGGTGCATTCTATTTATCATCATCAGTCATTTAGGACAACATTGGGTCATTCAAAGATCCTCACTGAACTTCTGGAGTGAGTTTGCTGTACTGAAAGTAAAGGGGCCGGATAATATTGCACGCCCCACTTTTCAGTTTTTTATTTGTTAAAAAATTTTAAATTATCCAATAAATTTCGTTCCACTTCAAGATTGTGTCCCACTTGTTGATTCTTGACAAAGAATTTAAATGTTATATCTTTATGTTTGAAGCCTGAAACGTGGCGAAATGTTGAAAGGTTCAAGGGAGCCAAATACTTTCACAAGTTACACTGTATTTGACCCATTTAGTGACAATGTTGTCATTAACTGGGAAGATTAAAAGCAATCTGAAAAATCACGATACCTATTTTACAGTGTCAGCTGGAAAAACATTGACCCACCCGCCAGACTATCTGGGGCTCAACCCCCCCCCCCCCCTCACATGATCACCCTGGGTGGCAAAGCTTTGGCACGCCACTGGAAAGCATTACTTCTTCATGGTGTTAATAGACTTACTTAACTCCTGGGCCTTGACTCGTGTTTTCCACTGAATTAAAGTGTCAGGGCCCACAAATCAGCAGGGGAGACTGTTGGACCTTGTGGGTTGTGTGTCCTTTCTAAATGGTTTGTTCACCGGACGCATGAAACTGGAGCTTTTAAACTGACCTGGTGCTACTGAGGCCCGGTTTGTACTTGAGTTTACTACAACATGGAAGCCATCACTGGCACACACAACGCACATCCCTCTATGACATCTTCCTACAAACCCACAAATTCGGATTCCGTGCACACGTTATACCATTTGCAGATTAGTTTTTTTTGTGTGTGGTATACAAGACTATTTTGTGGCTACAATTGAGTATTTTGTCTCACCATATTAACATTGTTAGCACACGTCATATCTGCATTGTGGCCAAAATTGATTTGTTTCCATGTCATATTTGTTCTTACTGAATATGGAAGAAAAAAAAAAACTAGAAAAATAATAAACTTTGAAAGAATGATTAAAGGAAACATTTCCCGTGCAAAAATAAAATAATGAGTTAATATGGGCATATATAAACACACACAGACCCCCCTCTCGTGGAATTTTGGCAAAACTGTACTATTTACTAAATGAATTGAGTGATCCGAAAAAAAAAAACAACCTTGGACATCCACGTTACCGAAGAATTTCCATATTACAGCATGCGATATTCCCAGTTCGCAGCGCTCCTACGCAGCCAAGCATACCCGTAACTAAATAGCTGAAGGGATTCTACTGCAGCAGATGTCGCTCAGTGGTGGAAGATGTGATCAGTGCTGAATGTCTCCTGCTTTTTTTATTTGCGCTCATTAGGGCAGCACATAACTCAGTACTCCATTATCACTTCAGCAAAGAGCCACTGGAGGCCGGCGACTAACGCAACTGCTTGAATGCTTTGCTGTTAATCAACAGTTGCAGCTTTAAATGTTTTAGCTCTGTTCCAGTTCGAAGGTTCTTCATTATAGTGACGTCTATGCTGGGCGCATTGACGGTGTGTCACGTTATCTTAGCATTAAGTTCGCTGACTTTTGTTAAATGAAATATTGTCATTTTTTATGTCTTCTTCATGGAAGATCTATTCATATAAATTATATTACAATGCTATAAACAGAAAATGATATTCCGGTTAACATCCACGGGGGGGAAAACCCCGAAAGTCACTCTCCGTACTTCTCCGTGTTTTTTTTAACTGGATCCATGCTGCATGCTAATTAGCCAGTTGGTAGAGGTCCAGCTAGAATGGAGGACCACACACATCTGCCTTGACCTTCTGTAGAGACAGGGACTCATGAATACAGAACATGTTTGGTGATGGCTGCCAAGACATGGATGGGCTACGAGGCAAAAGATGCAAAGCTGGATTCAGAGATTGTGGACTTTAAAGCATTTGATTTGATGTTTAACTCCTTCAGTACACAATGGGGACCAAGGGTGCAAGAATCAAAATTATATTTATGATGCTTCAAATTTACATCTGGTCTCACAAGGTTCCACAAGTCCTTAAAATTGTACTTGTCCCGCAATTCTTTTCCAATCTCAAAATGTAAACCATAAACGAGACAGATGGGTGAAGGTCAACAGCCAAGATTTGAGATATTTCATCATCTAGCGTGTGGGCGGTGCATGACAGTGACGTTTGATGAGTGGTTATAAAAGACAAAAAGTCCAATAACTCAAGTCTACAATGTCAGAGTTTGAGCCAAACATATTGTGTCTGATGAAGGTCCCACAGATGTGGTCCATTTGCCTGGTGCTTCAAAAACCAATGATGCAAATCAAAGCCTGAAGCTGATTTTTGGTATTTTGGTATTTGATCTCTTGTGTTTATGTTTTACTCTTTTCATGATGTTCAATAAAATGCTGTGAAGTGATGGCAAATGTGGCCTTCCTTTCCCTTAGTTGAGAACATAAAACTTGCGTGGAGGAATTGTGGAAATAAACATATCAATAAATAAAATTGGAGGAGTCAAATGCCGATAAGCAAGGGAGCAAGGCATGATGGCTCTAAAAAAATACATTTCAAAAAACAAAATGGAAACTCAAAAGACGAATCGAACACAATCAACAAATAATCAAGATTAAAAAATAACATTAAAAACACCAACACAACAGCTAACATGCCAACATTAGGGAGACATGGCCAGACCAACAAAAACAACAGACAAACGGACAACAGACAAAACTGCAAGAGTTGCTAGAGTGACCTGAATGGTTAACACAAGAAAGGGTGGGTTTAGGGTTAGCCTTGATTTAGGCTTAATTTACTTTTGAAATGGTCACACACCTCTTGTGTAATATTTGTGGCAGTAAAGATCCATGCGAGAAAACATGCAATCTTTCCCAGCACAACGACAGGCTATTTTCATCTCTCGAATCAAAGGGAAGTGTAGCTCCCTCTTGTCAATCAGGCATACAAGCAGTTCTTCAAAACGGGCATTTATTCAACTCCTTCTCCACACACATGCCATGAGAACTCATTGCCGCATTTGCTCGAGGGAGAAAACGAAGAAAAAACGTAAATCTTGACAATACAGGTCTTCAAAACTCTGGTTTCACCAATAAACAAAAATGCTATCAGAAAAGAAACAAAATAAGCATTCCTTGCATTCTACATCACTTGCTTATGCAAACGGAAAACGTTGCCACCCCGTGGCTCAAAATCAGACACTCTCGCCCTTGTGTAACTCTCAAAAAGGAACCGCTAACACAAAAACTAAAATTGGTTCCCACTTGGAAACAGAGCCTGGCTCAAAACGTTCCATATCAGTGCATTTTCTTATGGCAGCTACAGGAAGGCAATATTGGAGCATAAGTACGGACTGCACGCACAAAAAAGCATGTGTACACACACACGCACCCCCCCCCCCCCACACACACACACACACGCACACGCACGCACACACACAAAGGTCTCGGGATTATTTTGGCAAAGGTTCTGTTTATTATTTTGTTTTATGGGGCCGGGTGGCGGGGGCGAAGCCTTGTTTTGTGATACAGCGGCTCTGTTTGTGACTTTGTGAGAAAGGAAGTGCGAGCAAGATCAATACATCCTCTTCGTAGATTTCCAGCGGTGTGTGACGTGCATGCGGGGAAATGAGCCTGGGTTGAGGATACTTTGCTTGTTATGGATTTGACATGAACTTGGCCCTCCGCCCCTCACAATGTGATGAATGTATTATTTAATCTTCCTGTCTTTGTTAACCTCTTTTTGGCAGCAGGCGCAGTGATTATCTCACTGTGAGTGGATGAAACAACATCTCCAGTTTGACCTTTAGATTCTGATGAAGTATAATAATAGACAAATAATTGAACCGCTCATAGGGGGGGCACCTGGACAACACTGATTTTAAATGAAAGAAGGGGTGTGGCGTCACTTGGACTAGCTGCTACAAGAAAGTAAGTTCTGGGTCGCAGGAAGTGTAACCGAGTCGCTGTAGTTCTGCTTTTGTGCAATGTACTCTCATGAGAAATTAAAATGTTGCAATCCAAGTGTCGCCCAGCATGAAAGAGTTCAATTGCAACGCATTTGTCCGGTTCAGATGTATTATTCTTGGAATTCATTCATAAAACCACAAATGTTACTTTAAAACAACCCCTAATAAGCAATTTTCTGCAAGAGGCCAACAAATAAATCTATGGAAAACAGGCGTCTTTGTGTGTTGAGCTTGTGATTATATTTTCCGTCTCGGTCAGGTTAATGCAGCACATCGTATCGTTTTTTCTTGTCTCTATAATTTTCCCTGATTATCTTTTGGTTGGTGTCTTATATTAATGCAGCCCGAAGGAATTGAAATGATTTTTCAACCAATCGTTAATAGCTCATCTGAGACGAGAATATTTTGGTTCGAGTCAGGATTGTTGGCTGAAGCCACAATAGGAAAATAGTAGGGGTGTAAATCGCGGGTTTTGTCACGATACGATATCATATCGATACAAAGAACCACGATACGATATTTGCCGATATCTTAAAGCCTGCTGTGATTCATTCACGATTAGGGGTGTAACGATTCATCGATACACATCGATTAATCGATATAGTGCTCTACGATTTATTGGCATCGATGCTAAACGTAAACATCGATTTATATCGCCGTGTTTGACCTCGGACATTAGACGCGACTTTATTTTGAAATCCAGTTCATTGTTGCTTGCTTCCTCTTTCCGGGAGCAGTGCGTGCGGCGTTGTGTTGTGAGCAGAGCAGGCACGTGAAAGGGGAGTCGACAACTAGTACGCGGCTCCTGGGCTGGTGCTATGGCTAGTGTCCAAAAAGACGAGGAAATTTGCTCCCCTTTAGGCTTCAAGTCATTCGTTTGGAAGCACTTTGGGTTCCAAAGAAAAGATGGCTCAACGGACAAGACACGTGCAGTTTGTAAATCCTGCCATGCGGTGATCAAATATTCAGGGAGCATAAATCTCGCCGCACATTTAAAGAAAAAACACGACATCAAAGTTCAGTGTTAAAATACGCACTTTGTATACTACAATACTCTTGTAATTTCCTAAATAAAGAGTTTGCAGTACTTTGTTGATTTTGCGTATGAATTGTTATCAGGATATTGTTCTATATTTTTTATTTAAAAAAAAATATATCGATCGTAGAGCACTATATCGTGATATATCGTGAATGAATCGCAGCAGGCTTTAAGATATCGACAAATATCGTATCGTAGTTCTTTGTATCGATATGATATCGTATCGTGACAAAACCCGCGATTTACACCCCTATTCACGATACATCACGATATAGTGCTCTACGATCGATATAGAACAATATCCTGATTTATAACAATTCATACGCGAAATCAACAGGGTACTGCAAACTCTTTATTTAGGAAATTACAAGAGTATTGTAGTATACAAAGTGCTTATTTTAACACTGAACTTTATCAAATTCCTATATTTTTTCTCATATAAGTAAGTAAAGAAAAATGAATATTCTTTCTTTTTTTGTAATACCATTAACTTTAAAGTTCATTACTGAACTATTTAATTACAATAATTTTAATTGTCCGTTGAGCCATTTTTTCTTTGGAATCCAAAGTGCTTCCAAACGAATGACTTGAAGCCCAAAGGGGAGCGAATTTCCTCGTCTTCTTGGACACTAGCCATAGCACCAGCCCAGGAGCCGCGTAGTTGTCGGCTCCCCTTTCACGTGCCTGCTCTGCTCACAACACAACACGCCGCGCACTGCTCCCGGAAAGAGGAAGCAAGCAACAATGAACTGGATTTCAAAATAAACTAATGTCCGAGGTCAAAAACGGGCGATATAGATCGATATTTACGTTTAGCATCGATGCCAACAAATTGTAGAGCATTATATCAATTAATCGATGTGTATTGATGAATCGTTACACCCCTAGGAAATAGTTTACATCTCACTTCATTGATGACAGTTAAATGATTTTTAAAATGACAATTTGTGTTCCAAGTTCACCTAGTAGGAGTGTAAAAATAAGTATCGTGCCAGCGGCCTCAGACAATGACAATATTCTTTGCAGTTTTGATGCCTCAGAGCTTTTGGGCCTGGTACCAGTTTAGAGTCAACTCTGAAAGCCACTTGTGAGGTGAACATAACAAAATCCATCTGCCTGATCATTGAGTATTGACCTCCTAAAACTGCCGTTGCCCCTACTCTGCTGGAGACAATAGACCACAAACCGAGCCAGGAAGCTCAGGCTCTCTGATGATTTACTACTTTTCCTCCTCCTTACAGAATAAACCTTTGACAAGTCCACTCACCTGACTTAAATCCAAATAGCGACACATTTCTATCTTTGCAATATTTGGGGGGGGGGGGGGGATTGGAGCTGAGCAATGCCTACGAGCCAAGATCTGTTCTACACATTTCTGGGAAGGAAATTAATGTCAATACATATGTTTCTGGTTCTTTCTGCCCTCAATGATCCATTATATGACAGTGGATCTAGAAGCTGGAGTTGAGCAGTCTCCAATGTCCCATCATGCGCATGCCTCAACGGCATGCCCCCATCTGGCCAGGATGCTTTAGAGTTATGCTCATACTCAGTGTTGGAGATGACTTAATAAAGAAGGCAAAAGCTCATCTTGTAAACACAGAAGGAAATATCTCAATTTTTTACCACTTGCTCTCCATTCCAGAATATTTTGAAGAGTTTTGCGCTATCCTCTGCTATCCCTGTGTCTGCCCCCCCGGGGAGGTAGAGATAAGTTAGAATATGATGAGATGGTGACAAATATCCCAAACTGCTTTGCACTATTCTTCCGGTACCCAAACCACAACGGAGAATACGAGGACTACGATTGGGCCGGAAAACCAAACAAAATTAAAAAAAAGGGGGACTCACTCAGGAAGCAAGATATCCATTTCATGGCCTCGTCTGTTTAGCCACCACCTGTTAGACATGATCATTACCACAGTGCAAGGGGGCGTAGAGGGGCTTGGTCAGCCACATTTTTATCAACAAGCTGGGATAAAACTGTCTAATTATCCCCCACGGCCCCCCCTTTGCTATTCTCCTCATGAGCTGCTGCCATTTGTCTGCCGGGCTTGTAGCCAACTTATGCGGGCTGGCATGTTAAACTCCATCTTAATGATAGCTCTCTTTCAATGTCAGATTGTTGTAAAATGCTTTTGGCGGCTTAGGCACATTACGCCCAAATAGTCACTCGATGGAAAGGCTATGTAACAAACATTTTGGGAAGGATTAAATTAATTGTTTTCCTAAGGATGTGCAGGTTTTAGTCACAAATGCCATTTAAGATATGTAGCTAATGACCAGAAATCCTGACGCTTTGATGCTCACTTGCCAACTGAAAGAAGACCAAACCAAAACACTTTGCACCTGTGCAAAGCTGACAATGACCAAAACAGTTTTGATCGCTACAGATGGAATGTGGTGGGTAGCAACGGAGGGAAGGATCCACACCCTCGAGGGAGGTAGCATTAAAGTCTTAATTAGCACACAGAGGGGAGGGGGGAGGCATTCAGAGTACTCCGCCATGACGAGGGACGCAGCAATGGGAAACCCAAGCAGATCGTCTTTCCTAGTTCAAGGCTAATTGCTGAAAAGGGATCTGACATTGATGTGCAGGGAAACACACGCGGTATGTCATATGATCATGTGAGGTCACCTCCACTGCTTCTTGAACTAATATGCGTGTCTTTGATAGATACTTGCTTGTAAGATACTCCAGAAACATTTTCCTCCAGCATTGACAAACAACACATTTTTTCCTCTATTCGAGGGTATTTCTAAGATGTGACACGGGAGAGAATTGTCACTCAGCAAAAGCGGTCACGGTGGTGTATTTACTTCCAGGAATCCAGTCATCCCAGGATCTCTGATGATGTGGCAGCTGTGGCAGATATGATTACTACAACTGAATACAAACTGGCCCTGGGCTGAAAGTTGCGAGTGCTCTCGGGTTTGGAGGGCATAAGAAAAAAAAACACCTGGTATAATAATAATAATACAAATAATAATAATAATAATATAAAATTCACAATAAATCACAAGTTTACTGATGGTGAAATTGAGTTCACCTGGGAAACATTCCAATACATTTGAAGTTCATTAAGTTATTGTAAAGCGTTCACAGCACGTGGCTCACCAGCTGTCAATCAGTTCGTTACCTCCCCGTGTGCCGCTCGCCCGCCCGCTCGCTTGGCTGTTTCTTGTTTTGGTATTTGCCTTTGTGTGTATTTCAACCGTATGGTTTTAATTTTTGTTCTCTTTGTGCTTGTTCTAGTGAGGATATATTCTGTGTTGTATTAATTTATTAATTTTACCATGTATGTGTGTATAAGGCTACTCTAATGAAAATACAAGTGCTCTCCAGTCACTTTAAATCAGATTAATTTCTGTTATTTATCTCTCTGCCTGATTTGTCTGAAGTTCCTGTTGGGAAATACAGCTTTCTTTTAGATCCAGCAATGAAAATGTTACCTTGTACTTAGTGTTTCCCCAGTAGAAAGCAAAATATCCCCTGCTTTGAATCGGTTAGTGCATCGAGATAGAAATCTATCCGAAATAGGAAGATGGGGAGGCACTGGGAGGCACTAAATTAAATCTAAGGCTGCACCCGGCCAGCAGACCACAGGATATGCCTGCAAAACGTAGAAATATCAAAATGGTGAAAAGGTCTGTTAGTGCCCATTCATATAAACTGTCTTGTAATGTTTTCAAGCCCTTCGAGGATTACTCGGGGAAAAACTACAGGAAGGGACGACTGGTTTTCACATAAAGTCTTCTTAGTTTCAGCTTTTCTCTCCTCCCTGCAGTTAAATGTTGTATTCCACCGGGTCCCGGAAGGAAGCGGCCCAGTAAATCCCTGCCTGCAAGACTTAAAACGGAAACAGTATCTTAAGACAGGTGAAAAACTTAAAGATAGTAAGTACATCCAGGCCCTTTTGCCTTTTGTCTCTGGAGGTTAATCACCGCATCACACAATGTAAAGGCATGGTTTAAATTTAGCCAGGCAGGAAGCCATAATGATGAAATGACACCCGCTCGCTTCAGAAAAACAGAAATGCTCCTGATGAAACATCTTGCACTCGCTAGGTTATAAGCTGCCGTCTGTTTTTTGTAAGACTCGCTTTTAGTAGCATTTAACACCGAAGGGGGGGGGGGGGGGGGGGGGGGGGGGGTTTCTTGAGGTGGATTAGGAAGTCTTCACTTAGTTGGCTGTAATGGACTAAGCCGATGTGAACACTTGTAAGATTTTATTTGAAGGAAGGAGGTTGGACATTTAAAAGTAAACAATGGCAAGGCCTTTACAAGGTTATCCAGATGGTTTTATGATTTCAATTCAACACATTTAGAACTTGTACGCTCTTTCGTTTTGACCTTAAGCCGTCCAAATTCAAGTACTCCTGTGGCACCAGGGGAACATGCGTTCACGGGACGTGACATTAAAAAAATATTCAAAAATAAAATGAATGCTTGCACCCTGACAGGCAAAAAATGATGTGCGTCGAATTTAAACGATCTCGAGGGCTTTCCCGACATAGCCCCCATGTGACTACCAGGCTGTATCTTTGTAATCGCTGTCGGGGGGTGTCTGTTAAAAGGGATAAAACATCCACCATCTGCTGCGCTCTAAGAGTTTTGTCAAGACAAGATGAATATGAATGTCATCAAGTGTTGATGGTATCCAAAACACCGCCGAGTTCCTCGTGAAGCAAAATGGCGGTTAGCAAAATGGGGCGTAAAAACTTTGTCAGGCAAAGAAAATGGGGTAACCTCAACAGCAGTGGCATCATTATTTGCTAGTTAGAAGAAATCACCAGGTCTCACATGTTTCACAATATTTACACATCTGCTTTAATCTGAGCTGTTCATTTATTTTGACTTTATTAAAATAAACACACTTGAGTGTTAGCAGCTGGAAAACAGAATGGAAAAATAAAAGAAAGTTATAGCAGGAATTGCTTCAGGATGAGGAATCCCAAAAACATCAGTTCAAAGCAAGGAAATGGGATATAAGGCTGTACATTTAATCTGAAATAAATACGACAGCAATAATGACCAAATAATATCTCCAACAAACTGATACTCCAATTGTTCAATGCCAAAACATGCCATAACCATCTGTTAGCCCTTCCTCACTTTGGGGAGGATAGAAGAAGTTTGATGCGCAACCTCAATAAAATTGCTCCCATCCAGAGAGACATCCTTCTCTGTCCACTCTTAATCCATTTGGGAACTAATAGTGAAAGACAGTGAAAGGGGTCATCTGAAAGACATCTGTAAACAAGTCAGTAAATCACACTCAGAGATGGCAGGGAAATCCCCCCCCCCCCCTCCACACACAGAATTATCTTGTGGCTGGATGACTACACGGCCAATGAAGGACATTAAGATGATTCCCAGATTTTTAAATGATGGGAACCTTTTTAGAGATCTTACTAGTAAGTTATTTAAAAAACAACCAAAACAGGTTTGTGAGTTTGTGTATTATTGCTCAGCTTGTATCCACTTAAGAATATAAAAAAAAAAAAAAAATCACAAATATGACATTTGCAGTACAGATTTGAGTCCCACTCATGGGACAAAATCGAGCCTGTTTTTGTTGTTGGGTTGCGTTACGACCGACGGAACCTGTTGTGCTTTCCAAATAAACTTTCTGGGAAGAAGTTTCTTTTGGGATGCTACAAGAATGATATTTTAATCCTTTTACGTTTGATCGTCAGCTGCACAGCTGTGCAGTAATACTGATGAAATAAACACAGGAGATAGAACAGATAATCCTGATGTTTCGGGATTTTCAGTCCCAGACCGATACTGACTTTTTGTCACTTAACATATTTTTCTGTTATAAGGTGCACCGGGTTATAAGCTGCATTCCTGCACATTAAGGGAAACAAACTTGTACAAAAGACAAGTCAAACTTTATTTAATTTTGACTAGACATCCATATACATGATGGACCTGAATGTAAGGCACGCTGTTTCGAGAAAATGTTAAAAATATACCGTATTTTGCGCCCTATTAGGCGCACCGGGGTATAAGGCGCACCTTCAATGAACGGCCCATTTTAAAACTTTGTCCATATATAAGGCGCAACGGACTATAAGGCGCATAAAATAGAAGCTTTACTGCAACAAACTGAGGTTGACTAGGGTTGCGGTATGCACCCACTAGCCAATAACCAACAAACCCTCAGTAAACAATCGCGTTTCTCAAACGATCTCCTATAAAATGATTGGAACTGACTAAAGTTCGGTCTAACGCATGGGTACTACCGTTTTTTTCCGTGTATAATGCGCCCCCATGTATAGTACGCACCCTAAAAATGGCATGCTGATGCTGGAAAAAAGCCTGTACCCATGTATAATACAATTTCTATGAATTTAAAAAAATTTTTTTTTTTTTTTTTAAGTCCCAATGATCGTCACACACGCAGGGAGGCAATGGGTCCCATTTATATAGTCTTTGGTATGGTCTTAACTAGGCTTTCTTTTTGTTGGCGTTGATTTCTCCGACTGCCCGTAAATGCACCACCGCGCTCCGTGCGCGCACGGGAAAGAGAAGTGCGGACGTGAAAAAGGCGGCTCTGTATGGGAGAGACGTTGAAGAGGAATAAAAACACCCTTGGAAACCAAAACTTGCCCCTCGTCGTGACTCGGAGCCGCAACAAATGTTTCAGATTTGTGTAGGGTACATTGTGACTGACAGCAAACGAGCAGGTGATCGAGCAAGCCTTGTCTGATACAAGAGCATTGCGCTCGTATGGAGCGTGTTTGAAGTGAACAGCAGAGAAGAAAGGAACAAGGCAAAGTGTTGTGAAATAAAATATTACCTGTAATACGGATTTAGGTAAAGGAACTGAACTCTCGCTCTTTATATAGCTGACGTGTCTTGCGCATCCGTTCTGCGCATCTGTAATGGCGCCCTCCGTATGATATCCGGTTTGCGTGTGTGCGCGTGTGCGTGTGTGCGCGTGTGTGCGAGAGCGAGAGAGAGCGAGAGAGAGAGCGCGAGAGAGAACGCTCAACCGTAGCGCGCCGCCGACCGCCCAACTGCACCGCGCTGGTCGCATTATTGTGACAGAGCCGTCGCTGAAATTTAGAAGATATTTTTAAAGTCCTGATCTACTTTCTAAAATTTAAGTGGACCTCAGTGCGCACTGCGCAGGGAGCTTAATTTGGTGCGCTCGCGCGACCGCAGCGCACCGGGTGCTCGCTGTCGCATTGCTTAAAGAGCGCCTTTGTGTTTTAGGATGAACAGCAGAGACCAAAGGAACAAGGCAAAGTGTTGTGAAATAAAATATGACCGACCTGTAATACGCATTTTGTTATTTGCTGATTGAAACTGCTAATTAAACTGTGAATTGAAACTAATAGGAAGAAAACAACTCTCGCTCTTAATATAGCTGATGTGTCTTGCGCATCCGTTCTGCGCATCTGTAATGGCGGCCTTCGTATGACGTCCGGTCCGCGATGGAGATTAAAAAACAAACAATATTTGACAATAACACACCATCAAGGATTGCACCCACCATCGCATCAAACGATGTGTCGTCAATTATGAATTTTACTAAGTGTGTTGGGCAGGATGGCTGAATGCGATGCGCGATTGACAACAAACAAGAAGAAAGGTGATTTCAAGTTTTATTTTGGGGGAGATTTGTCATGTCTCGTCCCCAGTTTTGCTATGTGTCTAGGTTGCCATAGTTTCTGTTCGCGTCGCCCCTCTCTTCCTGTGTCACCTCAATCGATGTAACGTGTTTTGTATTTAAGTTGTGTCTGCCCCTCGCTCACCGTCGGTTTCTGTTCCTGTCTTTGGTAATGTCACCCTGTCTTTTTGTTCCACGACTTTGTCGGTCAGTCCTGTTGTTGGTTTTGTTGTACCATGACTTTCTTTAAAAGTAAATAAATAAATAAATAAATTTAAAAAAAAATTTAGGACAATAAATTCGTTACATTTTGCGCACTATACACGGTAAAAAACGGTACTTACCTATGTTTCCCTTCCATATCGATCCGTAGATATACTCGAAACATGAACAGAGCAGCCTATTTTGACATGAAATAGCCTCGCGCGTATAGCAGCTATTGTTATAGCATTAGCCATCCGCAAAAACCCATGACCCTCAGCTCGCAATCTCCCATGAGCCTCAGCAAAGTGTAAACAATCGCGTTTCTCAAACGATCTCCTATAAAATGATCAGAACTGACTAAAGTTCGATCTAACGCATTGGTACTTCTTACCTATGTTTCCCTTCCATATCGATCCGTAGATTTACTCGAAACATGAACAGAGCAGCCTATTTTGACATGAAATAGCCTCGCGCGTATAGCAGCTATCGTTATAGCATTAGCCATCCGCAAAAACCCATGAGCCTCAGCTCGCAATGTCCCATGAGCCTCAGCAAAGTGTAAACAATCGCGTTTCTCAAACGATCTCCTATATAATATATAAAGAAAGAATATGGTAAATCTTATTCAATGATATTTTTTCTCCTAAAAAGTGACAACAATTTTATCACTGTCTTTTATAGTTAAGAATTCTCACTCTGACAATTTTTTTTAGTATTACCCCAGATTTCCACAATTTGCGTAATGCCAAAAAAATGTGGCCTGGGTCTCTTATTTGAGAAGCCAAATATTGACAAGTATAACATCGCAGATAATTGTTGAAAAGCCAAAACTGGCTCCTCAGTTTGTGTAGGCTTTCAACAAGTGGTTAGTTTTTGTATCCAAACTTCATTCCCAGTTATTCTTGCAGATGTGTATCAAGATTTTGGAAATATTGCTGTCAATATTTATGCCTGTGTAGTTGTGTTTTTTGTTCAGCTGACAGTCGGTCGTTCAGCAGCCATTATAACACTTGCGTTGTAAACAGCCATGAAAACCGATAAACCGTATATCAACATCCATCTAATCCATATGCTCTTACAACTTTGTGCTCATAAAATTATCGCAACTGCCCTCGAGCACATTGTATGCAGTCGTTTTAAGAAGGGGCTTAAATTACACTCAAGATGAATTTATTGGCAGTGCTAATGTGAGTACACTTTTTCTCGGTGAAAAGGGAATTTTCCTTTGCACGTCGGTGCCAAGAGCGGGAGGGGGTGAAATCAATTCCATTCAACTATTCGTCAACTCCCTTTAGAAGCATTTAATAGTGATAAAATTTATGGTTCTAGTTTCCAAAGGATATTGCCAATGAAGTTCATCCTGATGAAAGTGCTTGTAAATGCTACCATTGTCTCACATTTTAGGTGATGCTTCAAATTTTGGCCGTGGCTTTAACGTATTAGAGTTCATAGACGAGATGTGTATTTCTTCGGCTATCTGTCTCTCCATGTACACAACATACATATATATGGATAGAAGAGAGAAATGAGCAATGACAGAAACAGATAACTTTCAAGAATCCACTGAAGCAAAGTGTGTCCAAAATGAAGTTTTCATATGTCCTAAACTTTTGTTGCCCCAAAACTCATGACACAATCAACAACTTTGTGTCCCGTTTGTTCCAAATTTTAAAACTAAAACACTTTGGGACACGGATGAGCCAATTCAAACCTTTTTAATTGTTTCCCTCCCCCATAGAACCTTACCGTTTAACTCGATTCGATGACTGCATTTAACATAACTATTATAAAATCTCTGAGTCATAATATGGATTGCAATTCAGAGTCTTTCTATTGGATGGCGTCAAGTTGCCTGTAATGAAGTCATTAAAACACAGAACAGCATTGCAGATCCAACATGGAAAGGGGATGAGGGACTGGTCGGCGTGAGTTATGGATCATCTAGGAGCCGTTAAAGCCAGCGATGAATTAAGATGTAGTTAAGTTATTTTTTTTTTTGTCTTCTCTTTTTTTAACGTTCTGACACAAGAAGGAAATGTTCTTGCTTTTCTTCAAGATGTGCCATTTTCTTCTCTTCATCTCCCGCTGAAGCGTCAACCCGTCAAATTGAGCGTTTAAAGGTCTTTACGGCTCCCTGCAGAGGCTTTCTCATCGTGCCCAGAGTCAACTTGCGGGGTCAGGGAGGAATATAAATTCACGGGGAAGCGAGAAGAAAGGCCTTGGCAACACAACTGTAATTTACTTTCATATGGTTCATCAATCAAACCCGCTCTTCTCTTTTTGCTGTATTTTGCTGGGAAATGGTGTAAATCATGTGCATGTACTCTAAAATGAGCATTGAAAGGAAGGAGCGTGTGAGTCACTCAATAAGATCTGATTCATGTCCACACAGTTAAAACACTGAATTATTATGTCAAATTAAATAACATGATTTGTAATCATCTTTCAGAAATAAATTTGTGATTATGGTGCTTTATGTGTGTGTGTGTGTTTTTGTAATGATAATGAAAATGAAAAATTAACTCACACAATCCTTTAAGTGAACACTTTTTAATAAAGTCCATCAAATTGAAACGGAATGTCTCAGCCTGTTCCCAGAATGGACCTGTCTGCATGGGACAACGGCATCAACGTTAAAGAATGCATCTGTCATATCCGCAGCGAATAGGAAGATCCTTTGTGAGTCAGTTTTGTGATGCGCTTCAGCTGACAGGTGGTGGAAGTGATGCGAGAGGTGCAGAAAGCCCAAGGCAAACAACAATAAACGAGACCTGGTGGATTTTCTCTTAAGATGCTGTTGCTTAAGGGAGTGCCAACTGTTGAGCACATACTTGAAAAAATTTGAAAAATTCATGGCGCATCCCCAAAGATGTCAGATAAAATATACACAGTAATCCCCGGGCTGCGTTCCAGACCATCCAGTTTTCAGGAAATCTCCGATAGAGAAATCCCAAATTCCTACTCAATAGGCATGTTTTTTTAACTTTGAAATGAATACAATACACACATTCAAACACACACAAAAAAAAAAATCGAGAAACAGAAAGAGCAATGGACAGTGAAGTCTCTATGTTTAAATTACACAAATCTGTTTCCTTTTCAAACTAATAAACTTATCATCTCATTAAAGATAAAACAAGATTCATGCATCCATTATCTGTACCGCTGAGTTGGCCTACCATGCATGTTTTTGGGACGTGGGAGGAAACCGGAGGACCTGGAGAAAACCCATGTCGGCGCGAGGAGAACACGCAAACCCCACACAGGGAGGGCTGGAGGTAGAATCGGCAACGCACCCTCCAAACTGTGAGGTGGACGTGCTAACCAGTGCGCCACCGTGCCGCCTTAAACAATATTCATTACTTACAAATATTAAATTTTTATTTAAAGTCACGTATTTCAAAAAATGTTTGCCTCTACTTGTTCTCGTCAGCCAGACAGGTGTGCCTCGTTGTCTCACCTGTTTACGATTAAAGTTGCCGCGCCCCCTTCAAGTCTGTCAGTTTTTTTTTTTTTTTTTAGTGGATTATTTTCTCCTGTGCCTCTTTGTCAACATGGTATATTTCTTTGGAGCTTGTAATTTGATATTTTTCTGTATTTGTTCTTCCCTTTTTATTTTTGGTAGTAAATCCACTCTGCTTGAGACTTTTGCCATCAATTCCATCATAAGATTCTGCTGTCAAAAGTTGCAGCACCATGTCCAATGAACTGAAACAAAAAACAATAAAAGAAAAAAAGTGGCAAAAACTCACGACTATACATTCCATTTAATTATGTCATTGTGTGTACTGGATGAGACTGGATTGAAATTTCCAGTCATTTTAATTGTGAGAGATGATCTAAATGTTTTGTGTCAGGGTGTGCTCATTCACATGTGTGGACACTGGGAGACAAAGGGAAATTTCCTTCAAAATGGGAAAAACTGTGGACAAATAGTCAAATGTTTTCTATTGGTTATATTTTTGCCACTTTCAAAACATAGGATCTAAATGCTTTAAATTTAGTTAATGATGCTCAAGGGAGATAAATTGTTTATACTCAAAAGCCAGGTGTGTTTCTTCCAGCTGTAAGCAGTTGCCTGTTACATTTTATCCTCCCGGCTATAGTCCGAGAGGACAATAGGTTAAGTGTCATAAGGTGTGGCCGCCTGTGGGCCCAATGTGGAAACTTCGGCTCCAAATAGGGTTCACCAGTGTGAATTATGGGACCAGAGAGTAATTTTCGATTCCCACACTACGGGCATTCCTAGAACGCTCAATAATTATGAGTATTGCCTTTTTAACGGACTGTATTTCCTGAAATTAAATCATTAAATCAAGTAGAAGTGATGAGGTCACACATGACGACAGAAAAATCTGAGGCAACAAAAAAGGCTCTGGTGGACATATGGAAAATATTGTGGTGTGAAATGAGTTAAAGTAGACCTCATCTTTGTTACGCAATGAACGTCGTTGGCTATGCTAGTGGTCCCCAACCACCGGGCCGCGGACCGGTACCGGTCCGTGGATCACGTGGTACCGGGCCGCCAAGCCGCACAGAAAAAAATAATAATTATCGACGATCAATTAATTCAGGTCAAGACACTCGTCCCGGTCACGTGACATGTTTCCCCAGTCGAGCCTGCAAAGCTAATATGTGGCGACAGGCTAACTAACCAGGTAATGAAGCATTCAAAACTGCTTCAACACATGGTGACCAAGCATCCTGCAATAAAAGACAGACCTTAATCACTTCGGGTGTCATTGTCTCCGATTACGTCTAGATGGGACCGGCTCGGTTCTGAGAAACAAACTCAGTGCTCCCACTAATTCAACGTAATGGTGAGTTTTATTTTTGTCATTTGTACTTGTTTTTATGTCAGTCGTATCATTTTATTTCATCGTATTTATATATTTATTATAAATGTATTATTTATTTATATAAATGTATTCTTTATTCATATAAATGCCGGTCCGTGCAAATATTTCTGACATGTAACCGGTCCGTGGCGCAAAAAAGGTTGGGGACCACTGGGCTATGCCACTACTTATGTGGCAGCTTTGAGTGTCTCAGAGGGAGCATCAAAGTCAAATAAAGTGCGACTGATAGCACCTTTTTGTAGTTTCCTCCACTTTTCTGCCAGAGAACATGACTACTTTTAAAGAATGGTTCAGTTTAAACATCAAACCTGAGAGCTCCTTCAGCCACAGAGATTTTTGTTTTCCCGGCCCCAAAAAAAGTCTGAGCTGTTCCCCAAGCTGGAGACAAGGTCAAAGAAATAACGTTTGATCTGTTATGGCACGCTCGTAATTATTTAGACTCTGGAGGAGGAACTTTTCTTTGGCTTGGCTACTGCGATCTAACATTTTACTTGGAAGATGTGAAAGGCTTTGGCATGTTTGAGGCTATACTTGTAAATTCTCAATTATTTAAAATATTTTTTTTCAAACTTGTATGGGGAACATACATATACTTTTTGCATTATTTATTTTATTATGAATAAATAAAATGGATCAATTAAAACTAATATTTTGTCCATTGTATGCTGTTGAATTGTATACGGTGACTTGGCCTTTTACTTGTTATTTATATATACGTTAGTTAAGTCAAGTCAAGTTTATTTTATAGCCCTAAATCACAAGCAGTCTCGAAGGGCTTCACATATACAAAACAAATTGACAATTTTTCTCAAAGCATCCCCTGATCTTAAGCTCCCAAGAGGGCAAGGAAAAAAAAAAAAAACTACTAGGGGAAAAATGAGAAACCTTGATAAGGGACCACAGATGGGAGGATTCCCCTTTCAGGATCACCAGGTTGCAATGGATGCAGAGAGGGAACATAAAATACATAATATAAAAAATCAAAGAAAGAGTGGATGTCCAATTCAAAGCGAAGAGCTGCAGGAGGTGCCCTCGATTGTCCTGGCAGTGTCTTTGAGGGGGGTAATCCGCTGCAGTTCCCTTATCTTGATTGGTCCACGAGAATCCAGACAGCCGCTGTCAGCTTGGGTGTCACCTAAATAGAATTGGTCCGAGTACCGATCCCTGAGGGACACCACACGTAACGTTATAGAGCTCAGAGTTATATTTGTTTACTTTTTTTTACGTTATATCAAAACAATTAAACCATATCAAAGCAAAAGATGCTCAAAGGGAGGTAAAAACTTTTATTTTATACAACCTTGTATAGAAATATTTGGCAATCATTCTTTGGGTTGACAGCGAAGTGAAGTCCGAGCAATGACCGCAACATAAGCGTAGGAGGAAACTGAAGAGTGCTGTTAAAACAATACACTCACACGCACACACGCACACACACACGCACACACACACACACACACACACACGCACGCACCCACACACACACACACACACACTTATTCCTAAAAGCTAGGCTATAGGGTCAAACCGGTGGTAATTTCATTCAATAAATCTCCCTCAAGAGGAAGACCTGGAGACAAACATGTACATATGTCTCATAATACCGTGAACCCAAAGTATTTCTTTAAAAGTGACAGCTTATAAGAAAGTTCAGCTGCTTTGTGAGATGTCCCGCCACCCTTGGGTCCACTTGAGTTGATGCAGAAGCAGGGGTCCGGTGCAGGTATTACGCTCCGAGGTGGGTGAGCTCTCCATTGAGATAGAATTGTTTTGAATGCAGCTGGTGATGACTTACTGCATCCATGGACGGCAGAATGACAACATGGCAGGTTTATAGAGTGGAGGAAATGATAGTAAAATTATATATGCTTGTCCAAAAAGGAGAAAAAATGAAATAATTGATGGAGATGGTCTGAAATCTCTTAAAAACGTGTCCTGTCTGTCTGTTTTTATATGATCGTCACCAGGGATTTAACAACAAAAATAAACGGACAAGGAAGGCAACTGACAATTTTTTTTCTCTTCACGCAGAGCCGCACTTCCACAGATGGGAAATATTAAACTATTTTTCTTTATGAATCAAACTAGTGTTATTAATTCACTTTTAGGTTGTATACAGTATACCAGGGGCGCCCAATACGTCGATCGCGATCGACCGGTCGATCGCCAAGCCACTATTGGTCGATCGCGTGATATTAAAATGTTTTTATTTATTTATTTTTTTATTTTTTTATTATTATTTTTTTTCGCACTTGATTCGTGTACAAACAACGGCGCTAACATCACAACACAAACACGCTTTTTTCTCTTAAACTTAAGAAAAGAAAGGGTATAAAAATGAGTGGGGCAGCGGACAATAGTAAGAAGTATCACTTCCATAGGGAATGGGAGTAGGACGATATATATATATATATATATATATATATATATATATATATATATATATATATATATATATATATATATATATATATATATATATATATATATATATATATATATATATATATATAAAATTTAGTGGGTAGATCTTTGTGATTTGGTCATTTCAAAAGTAGCTTGCAAGCTGAAAAAGTTTGGGCACCACTGCAGTATACTGTAAAAAAAAAAAAAAATGGGTCAGCATCACAAAGCATGACTAACAAAGAAGTCAGTGTGACATATTGTATGTTTGCTGACCTCTGCCAAATTGCAATGAATGTCATTGCATGGAAGAGATTATCCGTCGACACATGTGACCCGCGAGAGTACAACTACACGTTTCTATCAATCAATTCAAGTTTGGAAAAGTACAGCACAGACGTTTAGGAAAAGTTCAAGTGATTGACCGTTGAATATGCAATCACTCATCACAAATGGGCCCTATTTGCTTCTTCTCTCTCGCTCCATCAGATGCCGCACATTCCTCTTTGTTTGCTCATGCGCGCTCCTCCCTGTGGATCCCCGGCCTGACTTTCCCAAAGCCGATATTAATATCATAGGTCATTGTAATGGAGTTATTTTCATGGAAGCCTCGGAGGAAGTCACGTGGCTATGATTAGTCCCTCGAGGACCCGGAGTCTCCATTATGCTCGTTGTTTTAACTCCCATAACTATCAATGAAGTGGAAAAGCTGAGGAAGTAGCGATTGCTGTGGCCGGCTGGGGTGTTTTCTAAGCACCTATTTTCTTAATGGGGCCAGAATACACCCCTTTGCCCCTCCCCACACTTTTTTTTTCTCCAGGAGGGAAATTATTCTTCATCTGCAGCTTGCAGAAAGAGCACGCACACGTGTGCCTTTTACGTTGACCCACCTCCATTAAGATTGATAGCGATGGGACCTGGTGGTTAACACACTGTTTAAGCTTAGAGGGGGGGTGGGGGGGGACAACATAAGGAAAAGCACCAGGACTCACACACACTCAGCAACGACACGCAAGGTTGAGCTCCAATGCATCTGCCATCAGGAAGACAACTTGAGTAAAGACGGAAAAAAAAGGCGCTCTGGGATACGTTTGCTCTGTCAGGTTAATGCTTAAACACACATGAGTGAGAAAAGCAGACCCTGCCACATGCACGCTTCCCCTCATAATTCTGTTCACCTTCGTCTTGACCCAAAAGCCACTGGGCCACTTTAGCACCGAGCCGCTTCCAAGGAAACAGGAAGAACTGGGCCGGCGAGGCGGTTGACAGCTTTCAGATGGACTATTGCTGATATCTGCCATGTATAAACGGAGGAAGTGGAGCCTGCTCCCGCTCTTAGCCTCATAATTGTCTTGACGTCTACTAATTAAAGTGACATGACCACATGACATCGATTAAAGTGTGCTTTGGAATTTATTTTTCACAACAGCTCTATATCTGCAGCGTTAAATTTAAAAAACATTTAACTTGAGGATGACCAAGAACACATTTTCCAACAAATGACAGCTCTGTTGAGAAAGGATTAAAAGAGACCATCCCACCTGATGAATGACAACAAAATGAAAACAAAAAGTGAACTTCATGTCAAGCAAGCATTGATGTATGAGTTATGTTGTCACAGCACCAGTGTTTCCAAATTACATTTAATCCACAAACAAATAAATCTGCAGTTTGTTCCCCTTTATTTTGGCAGGGAGAAACAGCAAAGTCATCATCATGCAAAAAGAGTTGCGTTCATATTCTTGCACATCTGTATGTCATCTAAGATGACATAAGTTGCCATCAATTACCTTATTACAATTATTATTACCTTATTAATGTCGGCTTTGTGTTGGCCGCTGAAATACGTAAACACCCACACACATGTTCATTAGACACATGCAGCGGTGACTTGATGTGGGCCCCATTTGACCCACAACACGCCATTGATCCCCTTTTGTTTTCTGGGGGAAAATGGAAGATCCACATGGAGCATGTGACACGGGCGGCCCTTTGCGTTTCCCCAGTCGCCGGGACCAGAGGAGGCTGCACATTAACTAGAACAGGTGCAGCGAGCCCAGGCTTGTTTTTCTTCATTGGCTCTTCAGGAAATCATAAAGCAAATATATTGCTGAAGGACGGTTTCGGGGTGCCCTGTGAGCAAACTGAGAGGGGAAATGGATCAGTGAGTGGCCACAGGGGATAGTAAATCAACAGGCTAAAAAGAGGGCTGCAAGTAGTGTGGGGGTCCCAGGAGCCCAGCTCAGGGCCAGGGCCCCTGTCAGTCAGAACTTGGTGTTAATGTCAAAGCCAGCTGGACCAGGACCGCGAACGCCTAGGAGGAAATCATTGAACTGCCACTGTCAATTGCTGATGTACCATATCAGGTCATGGTGGCACTACTCCTCTTTTATTACTAGAATCCCCATTTTGGGGGGGATACTTTCCAGACCCAAGTGTATGCTTATACGTGTATATGGTGTATTTATATATTTGTGTGTGTCTATATAAGTGTAAGGGAATGGAGAGTGCAGCCAAGTGCGTAGCGATAGCGACTTTATTGAGGGCGATCAGGCTGGGAAAAACAAGCTGTTCTGCTGCATCTTCGATTCTTCACGGACTTCGGTTTGTCGTGGACCGGAGGCCGAAACAATATCACTGGACAGACGGACACTCGGGTCTGCGCTGGCGGCGTTGATATAGCGCTGTCCATGAGGCTGTGGCAGGTGGCGGCGATTCCGCTGATGGGGGGGAGTGGTCCTGTCACAGGTGGCGCCCACAAGGGACGTCCCCAGAGCACTAAAACACAAAAAAAATCAGAAGGCAGAGGAAGGCAACCCCCCGGATGACCAGGCGGGGGTTAGTACTCCGTCGAAACGTCCGATTCCTCGTCGGACGCAGGATCGACGGACGCGGGGGCAGAAGACTCCGGCACCGGCGGACAAGGCCGCCTCGGGCCCTTACCCCTGGGCCCCTCAACCGTTCTCGGCCGTCCGCGCCGGGGGCCCGGTTGGTCCGGGTGACAGCGATGGAACTCCGTGATGAGCGAACGGTCGAGGATCCAGCGGCTCGGGACCCAGGAGCGGTGGGCGTCGTCATAGCCCTCCCAATCCACCAGGTATTGGAAGCCACGACCGCGGCGCCGCGATCGGAGCAGGGAGCGGACGGCGTAAGCCGGCCCCCCCTTGACGAGCTGGGGCGGCGGCACGGGCGCCGGCGCCAGTGCGCTCTCAAAGACGGGCCCCGCACACGGGACACGTGGAACGTGGGGTGTACCTTCATGGACTCCGGAAGGAGGAGACGGACGGCGGACGGGCTGATCATCTTCTGGATGGGAAACGGCCCAACAAAGCGCGGCGCCAGCCTGCGGGATCCCTTTCGCTGCGGCAAATCCTGCGTCGAGAGCCACACCCGCTGGCCCACTCTGTACTCCGGGGCCGGCGACCGGCGCTTGTTTGCCTGGCGGGCGTAGCCTGAAACAGAGCGGAGAAGAGCGGTCCGGGCCCTTGCCCAGGCACGACGACAACGGCGGACACAAGCCTGGGTCGACGGGCACATCGTGTCACGTTACTGGTGGGCGAACAAAGGTGGCTGGTACCCGAAGACGCAGTGGAAGGGCGACAGTCCCGTAGCCGAGCTGGGGAGGGAATTGTGGGCGTACTCCAAGGCACCTGTTGGACCCACCCACGCTGGTCCCCGGCGGCCATGCATCAGAGGGACCTGCCCAGCTCCTGGTTCAGACGCTCCGCTTGACCGTTGGACTGAGGGTGAAACCCTGACGAGAGGCTGGCCGTAGCGCCGAGGAGTCGGCAGAACTCCGCCCAGAAGGTGGACGCGAACTGCGGGCCACGGTCCGACACGATGTCCTGTGGGAGGCCGTGGTGACGAAACACCTCCCGCACCATGATGGACGCAGTCTGCTTCGTGGACGGAAGCTTAGGCAGAGGAATGAAGTGCGTCATTTTGCTGAACCGATCCACCACCGTGAGGACCACTGTGTTCCCCTTCGAGGGGGGAAGGCCCGTGACAAAGTCGATGGACAGGTGAGACCAGGGACGCCGGGGAATCGGCAAGGGTTGGAGTAGCCCGGCCGGAGGACGAGTGGAGGTCTTACAGCGGTTACATATTGAGCAGGCTCTGACATAATCGCTGATGTCCACTTGCCAGATGGGCCACCAGAAACGCTGCGCCACCACGTACCTCGTGCGCGCAGCTCCGGGATGACAAGCCAGGCGTGAGTCGTGTGCCCATTGCAGCACGGACGAGCGCAGGCCCTCAGGGATGAACAGGCGACCTTCCAGGCAGTTGCTGGGGCCAGGTTGATCGCGTGATGCGGCTTTCACTTGGCGTTCAATCTCCCATGACAGCGCCGCCACCCGCACCGAGCTCGAGAGAATAGTGGGAGGCGGACCCCGTCCCTCCTCCCCGCCAGGAAACGAACGCGACAGGGCATCCGCCTTCGCGTTGCGGGAACCCGGCCTGTAGGAGAGAGAGAACTCAAACCGGTCAAAGAACAAAGCCCACCTTGCTTGCCTCGCGTTCAGCCTCTTGGCCGATCTCAGGTACTCCAGGTTGCGGTGGTCGGTCCAGACGATGAACGGCGTGGTGGCGCCCTCCAGCCAATGCCGCCACTCCTCCAAGGCCAACTTGATGGCGAGGAGCTCCCGGTTGCCGATGTCATAGTTCCGCTCCGAGGCCGACAAGCGGCGAGAAAAAAAGGCGCACGGGTGGAGGCGATCGTCCTGGCAGCTGCGTTGGGACAGCACCGCCCCAACACCCACGTTCGAGGCGTCCACCTCGACTACGAACTGCCGGTCAGGATCGGGGACTCGGAGGATGGGAGCGGACGTGAACCTCCTCTTGAGCTCCTGAAACGCCTGTTCCGTCCATTTGTACGGGGAGGCGGGGCTGGTGAGGGCGGTGAGGGGCACGACCACCGTGCTGTACCCACGGATGAAACGGCGATAGAAGTTCGCGAACCCCAAGAATTGTTGCAGCCGCTTGCGTGTCTTGTGGACAGGCCATGACGTGACCGCTTGCACTTTCTCTGGGTCCATCTCGACGGATCCCTCGCGCACCACGTAGCCGAGGAACTTGACAGAGGAGGCGTGGAACTCGCACTTCTCTGCCTTCACGTAGAGCGAATTTTCCAGGAGGCGGCGTAGCACCGTCCGAACATGCTTGATGTGTTCAGGGAGCGAGCGGGAGAAGATGAGGACGTCGTCCAAATAAACGAACACGAACTTGTCCAGCATGTCTCGTAGCACGTAGTTTATTAAGGACTGGAAAACCGCTGGGGCATTGGTGAGCCCAAACGGAACCACCAAGTACTCGTAGTGGCCGCTCGGGGTGTTGAAAGCCGTCTTCCACTCGTCTCCCTCCCGGATGCGGATCAGGTGGTAGGCGTTGCGAAGGTCCAGCTTAGTGAAGACGGTGGCACCCTGAAGGCACTCGAAGGCGGAAGACAGAAGAGGCAGGGGGTATCGGTTCTTAACGGTTAACGCGTTTATCCCCCGGTAGTCGATGCACGGGCGGAGCATGCCCTCCTTCTCCACGAAGAAGAACCCCGCTCCCGCAGGTGATGAGGACGGCCGTATGATGCCGGCCGCCAGGGACTCACGGATGTATTCCTCCATGGCCCGTTGCTCAGGAGCGGACAGGGAGTAGACGCATCCCTTGGGGGGGAAGGTGCCGGGCAGCAGGTCGATGGCGCAATCGTAAGACCGGTGGGGAGGAAGGGAGGTGGCCCTGACCTTACTAAAAACCTCTTTGAGTTCGTGGTAAACCGCTGGTACGGTGGAGATGTCGGGGCTGTACCTGGGCGGGTCTCCACCGAGCGGGCTGGTGGCTGCCCTCAGGCACGTCCGATGGCAGCGTTCGCTCCACTGCCGAACTACCCCCACCTCCCAGTCCAGTACCGGGTTGTGCTGCCGCAGCCAAGGGTGCCCCAGGATGAGCTGCTGTCCTGGGAGGGGAAGAAGAAAAAACTGGATGGTCTCGTGGTGATTGCCGGAGAGCAGTACCTTGACTGGCTCTGTCACGAAGGCCACCTCGCCGATCAGACGGCCGTCGATGATGCGTGCGGGAATGGGTGGGCTCAGAGGCAAGAAGTTAATCCCCGACTGGCGTGCCAGGCAACTGTTCATGAGGTTACCCTCCGCCCCGGAATCCACCAGGGCAGCCACGTTCCGGTCGCCCGCCGCGAGCTGGACACGTGCCTGTAACGTGAGCGTACTGGGACTGGGAGAGCCTGTGCTGGTCGAGCTCACGCGGATCCCCCCACGCCGCGTGCTCCTGACGGGCACCCCGTCACTCGATGACCCCCCTCCCAGATCCATGGGCTCGGCGGGTGGTGCGGTTGGCGGGTTTCGCAGGGACCTCCGCTCCCGATCGCGCCGCCGCGTCCGGATCCGCCGGTCTACTCGGGCCGCCAAGTTCATCGCGTCCATCAGGGTTCGCGGCCGATCACGGGAAACTAGCTTGTCCTTTATGTACTCGGCGAGACCGTTGAGGAATGTGCTGACGAGCGCCGTCTCGTTCCACCCGCTGCTGCCGGCCAGGGTCCGGAACTTGAGGGCGTAAGCTGCGACCGATCGGCTACCTTGACGCAGCGTCGCCAGTTCCTCGGCGGCGTCTTCGGCTGCAGAGCCCAGGTCGAACAGGCAGAGCAATTCCTCCGCGAATGTGTCGAACGTGTCACAAGCCGGGGCCCCCTCTCGTATTCGGCCAGGCCCCACAGCCGCGCCTTGTTCGTGAGGTGGGTTAGGGCGAACCCTACTTTGGCAGCCTCCGATGCAAACGTGACGGGCTGGAGATCAAACATTATACGGCAGTTAGTCACGAACGCCCTCACGAGTTCGGGATCTCCGCTGAATCTTTCAATGTTGCCGAGGCGGGGCTCCGGAACGTCCGCGAGTCTCCTGGCCTCGGTCGACGGGCGGGGCGGGGGTGCCGTGACAGCCGGGGGCGCAGCCACCGACAAACTCTGGAGGGCTTGGGCCATCTCCTGCTGCTGTTGCTGTTGCCGTTGGCCCACCTCGATCAGGATCCGGATGTCGGCGGATAGGCTGCTAATGGCGGTCTCGGCCCGCTCCAGCCGGGCGAATGCCGTCTCTTCGTTCGCTGGCTGCATAGCGTTGGTCCGTCTGTACTGAGGGGGAATGGAGAGTGCAGCCAAGTGCGTAGCGATAGAGACTTTATTGCGGGCGATCAGGCTGGGAAAAACAAGCTGTTCTGCTGCATCTTCGATTCTTCACGGACTTCGGTTTGTCGTGGACCGGAGGCCGAAACAATATCACTGGACAGACGGACACTCGGGTCAGATCTGGAAGGAAATCTCACAAGACACCATCCGTCGTCTCATTAGGAGCATGCCGCGATGTTGTCAAGCATGCATACAAGCTCGTGGGGGCCACTCAAGATATTCAAAATAATTTTGAGTTGCAGAGATTGAATTTAGGCAAAAAGGACGAGCCTGCCATATCATTTTTGCACTTTGATTTTTGGGGTGTCTGTATACTGAGGCTGAAAACTTTTATTTCCATCAAAAGATGTGGCATCCTTTTGTTCCTGAGACATTAAACTGTCCATATCAGTATAGATATCGGGTTGTTATGATGCGTCTCGTGTGTTGGTGGAGTGTTGGTGGAGTGCCCAGTGCATGTCACTTCTCACTGTCAACCCTCACCGCTGGCTAGCAGTATGCGAACGGGAGAGCCGAGTGCGTAAGTCTCTCCCTGCCAGTACATAGCCTCTCTAACAGCAAGCCCTATGTAGTGCCTCCACGCGGCGACACATGGTAACTGGGTACATCACGGACCCAGGCTAAACTACAAGGAACTCGGAGGAGGTTTGGCCCCTAGACGTGCGGCACGCAGGCCCACCGGTGTGTGGACACGCCCTGGTGCCCACGAACCAGCCCCCAACTATGGGTTAAATAGTACCACTGCCCAGTCCTCGGGAGAGGGATGGGCTAAGGGAGTCAACCCCTACAGAAAATCAATTTCCCCTTGGGTTGGTGTCAGGAAGGGATTCCGACTGTAAAAGGTTTTTGCTCCAAAAAGGTTCTCAGTATAGGACTCTCAACCACAAGATGGGCATGGATCGTCCCCGGTGGAAGAAAGCCATATTGAGAATACAGTCCAACCCAGCGGCCCCTGGAAAGCGGACTTTAAACCGATGATGATGATGATATCAGTATAGATACACCCCCCCCCCCAAAAAAAAAAATTTCACCATTGAAATCTGATGTGTTTTCAAAGTGTTCCTTTAATTTGTTTGAGCAGTGTATATATATTTGTGTGTGTCTGTATATATACCGTTTCGGCCCGAATATAAGACGATGTTTTTTGCATTGAAATAAGACTGAAAAAGTGGGGGTCGTCTTATATTCGGGGTCTAGACATTATACCGATTTTCACTTGTGCGCAGCGGTAAAGTAAAGGTTGCTGGTATCGACTGAGTATGTTGCTGTGATTGTCACGTCTCGTCCCCAGCCGTGTTACTATGTGTCTCTGTCTTGGTTTCTGTCTGTGTGCTCGCCCCTCCCCTCCTGTGTGCCCATGATTAGTTTGATTATTCTCACCTGCCTCTTGTTACCTGTCGTGTATATAAGTCCTGTCTGCCCCTCACACCCCGTCGGATCATTGTGTGTTGTTGTTGTCGCAATGTCTTCTTCTTCTTCTTTCGTGTAACGTCAGATGTCCAACTCGGTGTTGCCCGCATCTCTGGTCCTCGGTCGAAGAGGCTGGCTTCCGAGGGTGGTCCATATAAGGGGCAGATGTTGATTACACACTCGCATGCCGCACTGTCCGCCAAGCCCCACGTCTTCATTGATGACCCAAAGTGACCGACCCCAGTCCGTAGGCGGTTCAGCGTGGTCCATTGCCGGCGTGGTAGGTCGTCTCCTCTGATGGCGCGATCTCCTGGGTCCCAAATGTAGCGGGGGACTCGGGATGTCTTCATGTCTTTTTATTTTCTTGTCTCACGTCTCGGTCAGTCAGTTCAGTTATTGTTTTGTCAAGTCCTGTCAGTTTGCCGAGTCTGTCAGTTTGTTTTGCTGAATAAACCCTGGTCCAAGCTCTGGCCCTGCCCTGCTCCGTCCATTCCTGACAGAATGATCCGACCACTACAGCGACCAGCGCTTGGACCCCCCTCCACCATCAGCTGCTGCTGCGATGCCCGATCCGCGTCCGTCGTCCGAGCTTGTTCCAGCGCCATGGGCTCCACGGTCGCCATCAAAAAAATTGCCTGACATAACGTTCACCCCACCAAAAAAAAAAACAGTATGGGATGAAGGTCGGCATATGTATATATATGTAAACGTATACATGCATATGTAAACGTATAGATGCATATGTATACATATAGTATTTGTCTACGTAGCCGTGCATCCGATACATATATGTATACATATGTTTATATGTATATGTACTATATGTATGTGTGTACCCATATGTGCATTTAAAGATTTATTGTACCAAAAGGTGAACCGTGATGTAGCGAGAAACACTTATTTTGAAACTTTCCATTCCAAATCTATCCATTGACTGAAGGATCCAATCTTTTCTGACGGATCAAAGTTAGCCAAAATAAGCTGCATTTTTCACAAACCACAAATGCAAACAACACTTGGAGAAAGTGATTTCCAAGCCAGTTCCATTTTCCAATAGCCCAGTCGAGAATGTGCGCTTTGGTGTAATGCAGGGGTGTCAAACTCATTTTGGTCTGGGGGCCGCATACAACTTAATCGGATCTCAAAGGGGCCAGACCAGTAAACTCATTCCAAAATTACATAAAACTAACAATAAGTCCACTTTTTTTCTTTGTATTAGTGCAAAGAAGAAGACGTAAATTATAAAAGTCTTCATATGAAATGAATTGTCCCTTTTACTACCGTTTTTTTCCGTGTATAGTGCGCAAAATTTTACTAATTTATTGTCCTAAAATCCGGGGTGCGCATTATACATGGGTACAAAAGAAAAAAAAAAAAAATATATTTTTTTAATTTTCTTTTTTTTTTTTTTTTAAGTCCCAATGATCGTCACACACGCAGGGAGGCAATGGGTCCCATTTTTATAGTCTTTGGTATGGTCTTAACTAGGCTGGATGTAATTTTTTTTGTTGGCGTTGATTTCTCCGACTGCCCATAAACGCACCACCGCGCTTCGTGCGCGCACGGGACAGCAAACGAGCAGGTGATCGAGCAAGCGTCTGATACGAGAGCATTGCGGTCGCATGGAGCGTGTTTGAAGTGAACAGCAGAGAAGAAAGGAACAAGGCAAAGTGTTGTGAAATAAAATGCACAGAACGGATGCGCAAGACACGTCAGCTATATAAAGAGCGAGAGTTGTTTTCTTCCTATTAGTTTCAATTCACAGTTTAATTAGCAGTTTCAATCAGCAAATAACAAAATGCGTATTACAGGTAATATTTTATTTCACAACACTTTGCCTTGTTCCTTTGGTCTCTGCTGTTCATCCTAAAACACAAAGGCGCTCTTTAAGCAATGCGACAGTGAGCGCCCGGCGCGCTGCACCAAATTAAGCTCCCTGCGCAGTGCGCACTGAGGTCCACTTAAATTTTAGAAAGTACATCAGGACTTTAAAAATATCTTCTAAATTTCAGCGACGGCTCTGTCACAATAATCGACCAGCCCGGTGCAGTTGGGCGGTCGGCGGCGCGCTACGGTTGAGCGTTCTCTCGCGCGCTCTCTCTCTCGCTCTCTCTCGCTCTCGCACACACGCAAACCGGATATCATACGGGGGCCGCCATTACAGATGTGCAGAACGGATGAGCAAGACACGTCAGCTATATAAAGAGCGAGAGTTCAGTTCTCTACCTAAATCCGTATTACAGGTAATATTTTATTTCACAACACTTTGCCTTGTTCCTTTCTTCTCTGCTGTTCACTTCAAACACGCTCCATGCGCACGGAGCGCGGTGGTGCGTTTACGGGCAGTCGGAGAAATCAACGCCAACAAAAAAAATTACATCCAGCCTAGTTAAGACCATACCAAAGACTATAAAAATGGGACCCATTGCCTCCCTGCGTGTGTGACGATCATTGGGACTTAAAAAAAAAAAAAAAAGATTTTTTTTTTTTAAAAAAAATTCATAAAAATTGGGTGCGTATTATACATGGGTACAAGCTTTTTTCCAGCATCAGCATGCCATTTTTAGGGGTGCGTACTATACATGGGGGCGCACTATACACGGAAAAAAACGGTAAATATATTATGAACAACCTAAGAGTTTTTAAGAAAAGTATGTGCAATTTCAACAACACTTTTACATTTATTCAAGTGCAAAACTCACATAACATATATGGCATGAATAAGAAATAATGCAAGGAAAACTGACAAGAAAACTGACTAGCACTGACTTTCCCAGCAATTACAACAGCAAATATTCAGAGCTGTTTATTTTTATAGTGCAACGTTGAAAGCAGCATTCCATAGGATTTAGTCTTGCTCAGTATTTGCCCCTGAAATTTGGCATCTTTTAGCCTGCACAAGTGCATCAATATCAAGCATCATGTCCTGAGAAGCAGCCAGTTTCAGAATCTCATTTAAGTGCTTATGTGTGAGCTTTGAGCTAAGCTTTGTTTTATTAATGTTCATTACTGAGAAGACCTGCTCACAAAGGTAGGTAGTCCCAAACATGGACAACATTTTTGCAACCAGTGCTGTCAATTTAGGATAGACTGGTAGGAGATACTTGTAAAATGTGTCCAAGCCCACAGAAACAAATTTGTCCTTCAATTCTACATCACACTGCAAATCAATGATTTCAAGTTGCATTTCAACAGGCACATCAGGAGCTCTGACTGTGAATGGTGAGCGAAAAACTGCAAATTCTGTCTCAAGTTCGCTAAAGACCTGATATCGCTTCTCAAACTCCCTCAGCAACCCTGAAATCTTGTCTTTGCACTGTGTCACTTCAGGATTAACGCTTGCTGCGCACACATCTCTGAGACAGGGAAAATGAGCAGGGTCACTGCTTGTCATCTGCGTCTCCCATAACGTGAGCTTTAACTTGAATGCACGTATGCTGTCATAATACTGTGTTACAATTTTCTTGCGTCCTTGCAACATTTTGTTCACATTATTCAAGTGCTCTGTAATATCAACCATAAATGCAAGGTCCTGCAGCCAAAGTGGGCACTGTAATTCCTTAACAGGTTTTCCTTTTTTCTCCATGAATTGTCCGATTTCCCCACGTACTAGATCAAAGAAGCGCTTCAGCACAGCACCTCTGCTTAACAATCTTACTTCAGTGTGGTATGGCAGACCATGGGTAATTTTTATTTTTTATTTTATTTATTTATTTTTTTAAAGTCAAAGTCTGCTTTATTGTCAACATCTTGCCGAGACACACAAAGAGATCGAAATTACGTTTTCCCTATCCCACGGTGACAAGACATATTGCACGATAGACATACAAGTAAACGACGCAATATAAAAAACAAGAAGGCACAAACAATAAATAATAAGAGTAACAATAAATAATAAATAAATAGATAACACAACGAATAAAAGCCAGTGTGCATACAGACAGTAAAAGTACAGGACGCTACGCAGAACGGGGAAGCGAGTTCAGGATCCTGACAGCCTGGAGTATGAAGCTGTTTGAGAGTCTGGTGGTGCGGGAGCGCAGGCTTCTGTACCTCTTCCCAGAGGGCAAAAGCTCGAACAAAGAGTGAGCGGGGTGACTCACATCACTCACAATCGTGGTCGCCTTGCGGGTGAGATGGGAGGTGTAAATGTCCTTCAAGGAGGGGAGCGAAGCACCAATAATCTTACCAGCTGTGTTCACTATGCGCTGCAGGGGCTTGAGTTTGAGTTTGAGTTTGAGTTTATTCACGCGATATCCAAGACATACAACATGGAACAACAAACAGTAATTCTGGATGCGTGAAAGGTCACCCCAAGCAAGCTATTTAAAGCTTTTAATAGGGGGCCTGGTTTCCCATAAGTATCAGATATTGGCCAGATATCCTTACATTTTGGACAACATACAGATATATAATAGACAACAATAATAAACACACAACAAAGTACAGCACACAACAACCATACGACAAGCAATAGACAACCTCAGTATTCTGGTTACTCTGGATTTGATGTAAAGTACATTTGCAATTTATAAATTAACAACTAATATATTAACAACAGGACACAGGTGTTCATGCAGTTTATAACCAGCACATTAAATATACATTGATAGGAGTTGATTTTTTAGATTTGCCTTAAAGATGGATATGGATTGCAACATTTTTAGTGTTTCATCAAGCTCATTCCAAATCTGTGGCCCTCTGCACACAATACTAAAGCTTGTAGATTTTAGTTTCCGTTTTTTCCCAATGATTAGATTTCTATTCCTGGTGGTGTGGGTGTGGCTGGGAGTACAGATTGGGATGAGTTGACAGAGTTTGTGGTTTCGTTTATGGACAGTCTGATACATGACGCAAGCATTCTGGAAATAGTTATATTCAACAAGCCTCAGAAGATTGTGTTGGTGAAAGATTGTTTTAGTGGGGGCGTTAAACTCAGACCATGTTATGGCGCGTATGACCTTTTTCTGAAGTATCTCCAGCTTTTTTAGATGGGTTGGAAATGTGTTACACCATATAATATTGCAGTATTTTAAATGAGGTTCAAATAAGGATTTGTATAGAATAAGAAGTGCAGTGAGTGGGAGATAATGTCTCAATTTGAAGAATAAACCCACATATTTAGACAGTTTGCTTGTGAGATCATCAATATGTGTTTTAAAGTTCAAGAATTCGTCAATGTGGATCCCCAGGAATTTAGTAGAGCTGACTCTTTCAATGTTTTGTCCGTTAATTTCTATGCAAATTTGGTCAATGTCCTTTTTTTTATGGGACCGGAATACAATGTAGTATGTTTTATTGACATTTAGGGAGAGTTTATTGCATTTAAACCATGTATTTATTTTCGCTAACTCACTATTTATAATTTGTTCAAGTGTATTTGGATTTTTGTGGGAAAGAAACAAGTTTGTATCGTCAGCAAATAATACTTTATGTAGTATGGGTGAAGTATTAACAATGTCATTTATGTACAGGATGAACAGGAGCGGCCCTAAGATGGACCCTTGAGGAACTCCATAATTGATGGGCTTGTATGAAGATTTATGGTTGTTAATGGAGACATATTGATGTCTTCCAAACAGATAGCTGCGGAACCAGTCTAACGCCAGGCCTCTAATACCATAGTGTTGTAATTTATTTATAAGAATATCAATCGTAATGGTGTCAAAAGCTTTAGACAAGTCCAGAAAAATCCCAATACCATATTCGCCTCTATCGATTGCCCCGTAGATTTTATCAGTCAAGTCAAGTACTGCCATATATGTAGTGTTTTCCTTTCTGAAACCATACTGGGATGGGGCAATGATGTTTAGTTTGTTTAGATAGTTGTTAAGTTTATTGTAAACTACTCTTTCCAAAACCTTGGAAAGAGTAGGCAAGATTGATATTGGTCTGTAGTTGCTAAGATTGTTTTTATCTCCTGATTTAAAGACCGGTGTGATACGTGCTATTTTTGCTATTTGTGGCACTACTCCAGAGAGTATAGACAGATTGATGCAATATGTAAGAGGTGCAGTTATTATATTGGAGATGCTTTTCAGAATTTTACTTGAGATGCCATCTATTCCAGCTGAGTTTGAATTCTTCATATTCATGATTATTTCATACACTTCATTGCAGTTAGTTGGTTTCAGAAAGAAAGAGCCCAGGTAATTACCTGATAGATAGTCTTTAAACGAGGCATCCTGAGGCTGACTGATTTTACTGGATATGTTTCTACCGATAGAGACAAAGTAGTTATTGAAATCGTTGGCAAGACCATTATTTCTGATGATGTTGCCCATATTATGATCGTGGTCAGGGAATACAGGAGTTTTTTGGCTTCTGTTCAAGACCCCGTTCAGTACATTCCAAGATTTCTTGGAATCACCCTGTGATTCATTTATCAAGTCGGCAAAATGCTTACTCTTCCGCTTTCTGATAATATGTGTAAGTTTATTTCTATAATTAATATATGCATTTTTATTTTTATGGTTAGGTTCATTTATGTATCTTTTATATAATTTATTTTTATGCTTAATAGACTTTAATATGCCCTTAGTGATCCATGGATTTTGAGTAGTTTTTTTACATATGATTACTTTCTCAGGAATGGTTCTTTGAATAGAGTCGGATATTTCTTTGGTTAGAGTTTCAAATGCAGTATCAACATCACTACAGTCATATATTCCCGACCATGTCTTGGTCTGCAGGTCCTCACCTAGACGTCGTATGGTTTCTTCATTAAGTATTTTTAATCTTATTGAATGACGAGTAGGTGAGGGCTTAGCAGGGAGGTCAATGAATAATACAATAGGGAAATGATCAGAAATCTCAGAGAGTACAGTCCCAGAAGTAAGTGTGGCGTTTGTAAGATTTGTGATGAAATTATCAATAACTGATTTAGTTGAGTGAGTGACTCTGGTATAAGCATCTATTGTGGGAAAGAAGGATGAAGAGTGTAATGTGTTTATAAAGTCATTTTCAAGTTGTAGTCAGTGCAGCCGCCACCCCAAACAGCAATACAGCTGGAGAGGACGCTCTCAATGGTGCCGCGGTAAAATGTAGTCATGACGGCCGGAGGGGCGCTCGCTCGCCTGAGTTTCCGCAGGAAGTACAGGTGGCGCTGGGCTTTCTTTGTCAGTGATGCGGTGTTGGTGGACCAGGAGAGATCCTCACTGATGTGCACCCCCAGGAACTTGGCGCTGCTCACTCTCTCCACCACAGCACCGTCGATGGTCAGCAGCAGGTGTTGGGTGTGACCCTTCCGGAAGTCCACAACAATCTCCTTGGTCTTGTCGACGTTCAGCAGGAGGTTGTTGTCCCTGTACCACGTGGTCAGAAGGTCAACCTCCAGCCTGTATTGAGTCTCGTCTCCCTTGGTGATGAGACCCACCAGAGTCGTGTCGTCAGCAAACTTCACTATACGGTTGTCGCTGTACGTTGCAGTGCAGTCATGCGTCAGGAGGGTGAAGAGCAGCGGACTGAGCACACAGCCTTGGGGGGCCCCCGTGCTCAGCGTGATGCTGGCGGAGATTTTGTCGCCAACACGTACTACCTGTGGCCTCTGACAGAGGAAGTCCAGTAGACAGTTGCAGAGGTAGGTACTGAGGCCCAGGGTGTCAAGTTTGCTGATGAGGCGTTGTGGCACAATGGTGTTGAAGGCAGAACTGAAGTCCACAAACAGCAATCTCACATACGAGTCCCTTCTCTCCAGGTGGGTGAGGGCCGAGTGGAGGACAGAGCAGATGGCATCCTCAGAGGACCGTTTGGCTCGGTACGCAAACTGGAAGGGGTCAGTGGTGGGGGGGAGAACGGATCGGATGTGCTCCATGACAAGCCGCTCAAAGCACTTCATGATGATGGGCATAAGTGCCACGGGAAGGTAGTCATTGAAGCAGGACGGAGCGGGTTTCTTCGGCACAGGTACGATGGTGGCAGCTTTGAAACATGACTTGAAAATGGCCTGCTGCAGGAAAGTGTTAAAGATGTCTGTGAAGACATCCGTCAGCTCACCAGCGCAGTCCTTCAGCGCTCGACCCGGGATGTTGTCAGGGCCCACCGCCTTACGGATGTTGATAGCGGCAAGCACCCTCCTCACGCTGTCGGGGGAGAGGCACAGGGGCAGCTCGTGTGAAGGGGGAGTGGCCTTCAGCGGGCAAGTGCTGTTCTGAGCGTCGAAGCGAGCAAAGAAGCGGTTGAGGTCATTGAGCAGACGGACGTCGCCTTCACAGCTCTGCGGCGCGGGCTTGTAATCCGTGATGGTCTGAATGCCCTGCCAAAGGCTCCGTGCGTCCCTGCTGTCCTTGAAGTGGGCGGTAATTTTGCACGAGAACGCCCTCTTTGCATCTTTGATGCCCCGGGACAGGTCAGCCCTCGCAGTCCTCAAGCCAGCCTCATCTCCCGCTCTAAAGGCTTTGTCCCTTGCCCTCAGCAGCCTGAAGACAGCCCCGTCAGCCATGGCTTCCGGTTAGCCCGAGTGACGATGGATTTTGAGTGAGTCACATCATCAATGCACTTCCTGATGTAGAAGGAAACAGAGTCAGTATACTCCTCAATGTCTGTCCGATCGTCGCAAGTGGCAGCCCTCCTAAACATGTCCCAGTCAGTAGAGCCAAAGCAGTCACGCAGTGCATCAGAGGCACCCTCAGGCCACACCCGTGACGCTCTCACCATTTGTCTGTACGCGGGCAAAAGCATAACAGTGATGTGGTCAGAAAGTCCAAGATGGGGGAGGGGGGCGGCTTTGAAAGCTCCTTTATGCGAAGAGTAGACCAGGTCCAGGAAGCTGTCGCCACGCGTAGGAAAATTAACATGCTGGTGAAGCCTCGGAAAAACAGACTTCAGGTTAGCATGATTAAAATCCCCAGCGAAGATGGTGAAACCGTCAGGGTGCGCTGTCTCTTGTTCACTGACAGCCTGGTACAGTTCACTAAGAGCCGCGATCCTGTCGCCTTCGATGTTGGAAGGCGGGATGTAAACCACGACGAGCAGAATCGCGGTAAATTCCCTTGGCAGGTAAAAAGGACGGCACTTAATGATCACGAACTCCGCCAGTGGCGAGCAGTGCTTGCATACCACTACAGAGTCCCGGCACCATTCGTCACGGATGTAGACGCATATTCCACCTCCACGAGATTTCCCCCCTTGTACAATGGCCCGGTCCGCCCGATAGCATGCTAGCCGCTCCAGATGTACAGCAGAGTCCGTAATGTTGACAGTCAACCAAGTCTCCGTGAACACGAGCACACAGCAGTCCCGCACTGTCCGGTTTGTAGATCGCAGCAAGCGAATGTAATCCATTTTGTTGTCCAGCGATCGAACATTCGCCAGAAGAATGGAAGGCACGGCCGGGCGAGCAGGGTTGGCCACCAGCCTGGCCCGGACGCCCCCGCGTTTGCCCCTCTTCAGCCTCCTCGCACACCGCTTTCGACGCTTCCCAACCGGGGGAGGAATAGCAGACGAGCCCGGCGACGCTTCAGGACGTAGCAGGCCGAGCTCCTTTAATGTTCCCGCATCAAAGTCCAGAACTCGACAAAACTCGCTTTGGCCGATGTCAAGCAGAACCTGCCTGCCGTACTTGTAGCACGACTCAGTACGACGAGACGAACAAAAAAAACTGCCGGACAAACACTCATTAGACGGACAAAACACCGTTTGGGCGGGACAGAGAGAGGTCGCTGCGTATGCACGCGCCGCCATCTTATAATGTTACAGTCACTGAGAAAGCTGTCAAACTGACGATGATTGAGACCTCTGGCTCGGATGAAATTAACAGTTCGGACAACCACCTCCATGACGTGATCCATTTTTAGCGACTTGCAACATAATGCCTCCTGATGCAAAATGGGATGAAATGTCCAAAAATCACCTCTTCCATTTGCGGCTTGTACTTTCTCTCTGAACTTTGTCACAACACCTGCCTTTTTCCCAATCATTGACGGCGCACCATCAGTAGCCAGGCTTACGGCGCGGGACCAGTCCGCCCCGACTCTGTCCAGCGCTCCAACAATGGAGCGGAAAATGTCATCAGCTGTTGTGGTGTCGGTCATAGGCACCAACTCGAGAAACTCTTCTGTGACAGTCAAAGTCTCGTTAACTCCACGAATGAATATGGCCAGTTGAGCGACGTTCGTAATATCAGTACTCTCATAAATTGCAACGGAAAATGCCTGAAATGACTCCCCTTTGCGTTTCAGTTGGCTGTCCAAGTCTGCCGATAGTTCCGAAATTCTGTCTGCCACGGTATTTCTCGTCAAGCTAATATTGGCAAAAACTTGTCGCTTCTCAGGACCTACAATTTCGGCAGCCTTCAGCATACAGTTTTTGACAAACTCCACGTCACAGTATGGCTTTGACGCTAATGCTATTTGGCTAGCAATTACGTAGCTGGCTTTCACCGCAGCATCACTGACCTCTCGGCTCCGGGTGAAAACAGATTGCTGTTTCCTCAGACCCACCCGCATTTCATTTACCTTCTGTTTTCTCAGTTCTCCGTGCAAGCTGTTGTATTTTTCTCCATGCTGAGTTTCATAGTGGCGCCGAATATTTAATTCCTTATGCATCCAAACTTGCTGCATGCACACCAGGCACACGGGTTTCCCATTCACCTCTGTGAACATATAGGAAGAGGTCCATTTTTCTTGAAAAATCCGACAATCTGTCTCCACTTTTCTCTTTTTTGACGAAGACATTTTACTGAAGAGGGTGCCAGGGTCAACAGAAAAAGCGGGTAAAGCGATAGAACTGACTAACACATAGCGCCCCTAGCGGACAATATACGAACTGCAAATGTTAAAGAAAATTAAGTTTATTCTTTTTTGATAATGCAGATTTATCCCGCGGGCCAGACTGAACCCACTGGCGGGCCGTACGTTTGACACCCCTGGTGTAACGGGTCATCCCTAATTGATATGTGCTGCCTGTCAGAGATCCAGTGAGGTTTTTCTTGTCATTGTCAAATGCCTCAGTGCATGCACACACACATTCTCACACAGGCACACACTTTCTACTACCGCATTTGATTCAGTCATCATCGGTTGGGAACATGTGGCCCTCTTCAGCCCGCCTCCCTGCCATATGCGCTGCCACACACACTTTATTCTTGGCCAGTTTACAAATTAGAGCAGCTGAGGTTTACTGCTACTTCATACAGGGTCGGGGTTGGGGATTGGGGGGCCTCAGGCTCGATACCTTCTCAATGAGGCATTCTTATGAGCCGGAGACACGAGCCGGTCCAGCCCAATTTTTCTGATTGAGTGTTTCAACACATCATATAAGGAAACAGCTGTGCTACAAATTAATGTGTTGTCTGTGACATTGACTAATGTGCTAGTTTGATGCAGTTAGAAGCTCATGCGTTTTCCAACGCTCGCTCCAAACCGCCATGCTCACACACACACATACACACACACACGCGCGCACACACACACACACGCGCACACACACACACACACACACACACACACACACACGCACACACACACGGTGGGAGAGTGGGAGTAAACTCACCAGGTATTTTGCAACTTAAACGAAAATGTGGAGTCTTATTATGTGTGTGTGTATATATATATATATATACGTATATACGTATGTAGTATATATATGTGTATATATATATATGCATTGCCATATAGTTGCAGAGTGCTTAGGTTTTGCAACTGTTTGAGGGGCAAAGTGTTTGCAACTGTTGAAATGCTATGAGTCACACTTTTAGAGAAGTGTGCAATGCAATAATCGTATTGAGTGGAGATGTTGTTGCTTAACTTAAAGCTCCATTTGTGATTCATTTACACTCAAAAGTCACAAAAGTTCGGGACTGTTGAACACGCGGGATACGCTTCAATTAAATAAATAATTGAGGCTTGACACCCAGTTTTTTTAAATATCCTAACGGAGATCAAATGAAAGGTTGTTCTGCACAAAGACAGAAAAACAAGGAACCCTGCACCCACCCCCCCCACCACCACACACACACACGTACGCACGCACGCACGCACACACACGTACGCACGCACACACACACACACACACACACACACACACAGTGGGGGAGTGGGAGTAAACTCACCAGGTATTTTGCAACTTAAACGAAAATGCGGAGTCTTAGAGAAGTGAAACCATTTTAGATCCAGGAGCATCTGGACAGCCCAGGTTCCAAGGTTCATGTAACAGGGAAATAAAAATGCTACTTCCTCCTTTTTATACTGTAGAATATTCATAATTCTTCTCTCACTAAATAAAAACACGTGTTGCAACCGTAAATGATGATGGAGTGAACGGAGACTCACAAGCAGGAAAGAAGAGAAGTAATGAGCAACTTTTCTGCTTTGGATCATTAAACTAGTGGTTGGCCACTCATAATTTCATCAGCAAGCTATAATGATACCGCAGCATCTTTGGTTCCTCATTCCGTCAATGACACATGTGACCATTTCCTGTTTTAATAAACCAGTACCAGAAGAATGGCCCACCTAAGACTTGTTTTTACTACAGTAGAACAGTCTGTACCATACGTTTTGGAAATTATAAATGACCTTTAAAAACGTTTTTAATATATTTAAAACATACCACATCATCAAATGAGGCCGTAGCTGTTTTGACACTGTTAGCAGTTTTGATGATTGTGTAAAAGTAAAAAAACCTTTATTTTAAGTAAAAATGAATCCTCGAAAATGTACTTGAAACAAAATGCCTATTTTATAGACTTTTTCATATAAATAGCTAAGTTGCATTGACTACATTACCAAAACAACATATTAGCATAGCTTTGCTAAAACAATAAAAACAGATAAAAATAATTTGAAAATGATTTTTTCAGATTATATGGAGAATATCTGGATGCTAGAAAACTAATGGTATTGGCCTAGCACACATGAAGGATGCGCCTCGGAATCTGTTGCATTGCCAGGTCAATGCACAAGCAACCAAATGTTATTCTTTCTGGCTCTCAGGGGTTCCCCCTGACAACCACACTAGGTTGCCATACATTTGACCCCATGTAAATTCAACTTCAGTGTCACAGCACCTTTAAAACCAACATGTTTTCAGACTGAATAAAAAGGAAAAATGGCGTTGCAATGCTGAAAGCATCACATTTCTAAGTGGCTGTGTTGCCCACAAGGCATACCGTGTTGCCGTGCCATCCGAAATAAAGCTTTGATAGATTGACTGCAACTTCCACTGACAGAAATATGCATTATTGACCACAACTCCTCAGCTGTTCAAATTTTAAGAGGGAAAATGGTGATGATTAAAGGATTATTTATAGTGCAATAATTTGATGGTTTAGTCCCTGAGCAAAGGTTTTCAAAGTGGGGAACAAGAAAGCTTGATTACAGGGAACCTGACACTCTGAGGGGCATTTGGACTTGAATATAACAGACGTTTGAGTTGTGCGGCTATAAAAAAAAAAATCCATTATATTTTTTGCAAGCCGTTTTGCCAAATGCAGGTTTTGTATTAAATTTATAGAATGTGAGACATAACAAGGAAGGTACTTCACTGTCAACGGTTATGAGTTTGCACGACCATATATTTCACAACAGTAACACAATATCACATCACACTCCAAAAAAGCGTTTGTGTGTTTTAATGGGCAACCTCACTCTGAAGTTTAAAATGATGTCGCTGCAACCAAAACCTGTTAAATGATTTGCGCTACAGAAGTGAAACCTTGTATGTAGTTTTCACCTGCACTGTAATTTAGTCAAGCTACTTTCAACAAGTCGTACAAATCACCGTTTTTTTCCGTGTATAATGCGCCCCCATGTATAATACACACCCTAAAAATGGCATGTTGATGCTGGAAAAAAGCCTGTACCCATGTATAATACGCACCCAATTTTCTTTATTTTTTTATTTTTTATTTTTTTAAGTCCCAATGATCGTCACACACGCAGGGAGGAAATGGGTCCCATTTTTATAGTCTTTGTTATGGTCTTAACTAGGCTGGATGTATTTTTTTTTGTTGGCGTTGATTTCTCCATAAAGGCACCACCACGATCAGTGCGGACGTGAAAAACGCGGCTCTGTATGGGAGAGACGTTGAAGAGGAATAACACGGATTTGTGTAGGGTACATTGTGACAGACAGCAAACGAGCAGGTGATCGAGCAAGCGTCTGATACGAGAGCATTGCGGTCGTATGGAGCGTGTTTGAAGTGAACAGCAGAGACGAAAGGAACAAGGCAAAGTGTTGTGAAATAAAATATTACCTGTAATACGCAGTTTGTTATTTGCTGATTTAAACTGCTAATTAAACTGTGAATTGAAACTAATATGAAGACAACAACTCTCGCTCTTTATATAGCTGACGTGTCTTGCGCATCCGTTCTGCGCATCGGATCCATAGTGCGCATGCGCAGTGATACTGCCTCCGTATGACGTCCGGTCCGCGATGGAGATTAAAAAACAAACAATATTTGACAATAACACACCATCAAGGATTGCACCATCGCATCAAACGATGTGTCGTCAATTATGAATTTTACTGACTAAGTGTGTTGGGCAGGATGGCTGAATGCGATGCGCGATTGACAACAAACAAGAAGAAAGGTGATTTCAAGTTTTATTTCGAGGGAGATTTGTCATGTCTCGTCCCCAGTTTTGCTATGTGTCTAGGTTGCCATAGTTTCTGTTCGCGTCGCCCCTCCCTTCCTGTGTCACCTCAATCAATGTAACGTGTTTTGTATTTAAGTCCTGTCTGCCCCTCGCTCACCGTCGGATCATTGCATGTGTTACTGTCATGATGTCTGTTTGGTTTCTGTTCCTGTCTTTGGTAATGTCACCCTGTCTTTTTGTTCCACGTCTTTGTCGGTCAGTCCTGTTGTTGGTTTTGTTGTACCATGATTTTCTTAAAAAAATAAAATAAATAAAATTAAATTTAAAAAAAATATATTTACCCATGTATAATGCGCACCCCAGATTTTAGGACAATAAATTAGCTAAATTTCGGGCATTATACACGGAAAAAAACGCTGTGATGAATGATTCTTAGTTTTTGGACTTGGGGGATTTTCTTTGGTTTGCTCACTATGTGGTTTCCTGATTCAAGTTTGCAATTTTTAGTTTACCGTTCAGTGATTGATTAGCGATCAGACGACAGTGAACTGCTCGAACTGCAAAGTAGCCTGGAAAATACTCTAATTTTAGAATCCAACACAGAAGACGCAATTATTTACATTTCTTAGTGTTTGGAGGAGAGGTCAAACTGGACCTGCAGTCACAACAATAACCATTCCTTATGATCACCAAGCAGAAGAAACAATAGAGTTTTGCTTGTATAAATTGTTTCCAATTTTTAAAACTTCCAAAGGTCATACCGACATGTCTGCTGTCCTTGCGAACCTTCACGTTGTTTCTACTGTCCTGCTCCAGAATATTATTTTTACATTAAACAAAATTTAAAGTTGTATTTGCACATTCACCATCTTTCATTAATTTACATGAAAGAATCTTCATGTAGTCAGGAAAATGAACTTGAATAAATGTACTAAGTGTGTTCCAGTCCAGCCCTGTGAGAGATTCTGAGAGTCTTTTATCACCTTCCTTAGCTGTTGAGCAAAAATAATGTGGCCTCTGTTATTCTCATCAGCGACGCAATGAGCAAAGTCTGAGGTGTTATCCTGTTGGCCACTGAAACACATTCATCCTGCTTGCCGCGGTTTTGGTGACACAAGATTTACAAAAGACTTCGCTCGCCTGCACGGCCCCCGCCACAACACTCCGTATTTAGAGCAATGGACCTTGAATGTGATGTTATTAGAGAAAACAAATAACGAGGGGATCCATGCTGTCAGCTGTCGCATGTGGAATAGCCCATACCGCCCGTTCTGTTCACACTTACTGAATTTGTCTATTCTTGCAAAATTACACTCAATCAAAAATGCAGGTGGTTTTTGCACAATTTTCACACATGCTAATGCATGCTAGCTTACCCTGTACTCAACTTAATATAAGGATACAAGAGATTTTTGCACAATTTTCACACATGCTAATACGTGCTAGCTTACCCTGTAGTCGACTTAATATACAGTGCCTTGCGAAAGTATTCGGCCCCCTTGAACCTTTCAACATTTCGCGACATTTCAGGCTTCAAACATAAAGATATAAAAGTTACATTTTTTTGTCAAGAATCAACAAGTGGGACACAATCGTAAAGTGGAACAAAATTTATTGGATAAATTAAACAAATATTAAAAAAAAAAAATTAAAAAATAAAAAACTGAAAAGTGGGGCGTGCAATATTATTCGGGCCCCTTGCGCTAATAGTAAATATCAATTCAATTTGCTCGCATATAAAGGAAGATTTACCTAATATATCAATATATGCACTGCATACATATTTTTGTGTATCACTGAAATAAATGTAACAACCCACTTATCTGAGCAAACCACTATGAAACTTGTCTTTGGGTTTCATAAGGATGAACTATCAAGTCGGAGTCGAGCATTTCAAAAAGTCCCCTAACCATTATTCATTGTGTGGTTTCTAATTTCTGGAAGAGTGTAACATTTGACTACAAGTGGAGTGTTAAAGTGTACCCAGATTAGTCTTGTATTTTTTAAATAAGGAGCCATATCCTGTTATCACGCTCCAACTGACCCAAAGCATGCTTGTGGTGAAGTCACGTCAAACGTTCAAAGCAATGACATTAACATTAGAGGACACCCTGCTCAGGCCACCCAGGTTACCTTCCTTTTTTATTTTTTTTATTTTACGCAGCCGGGGGTCCCTGCACACTAAATCATTCACGTGCTTTTGAATAGCGACCATCAGTCTCATATATGATGATTTCTACCTCTTGCCTCCATCCTCTCCAAGATTTCTCGTTTTATCACCCATTACATTCGATGCACTCTCTTTTCAGCCGGTAGAGATCCTGGCTGTGGGCAGTTGCCTCACAATAGAGATTTTTATTTTGACAACCGACCTTAAACGGTAGCTTGGCTCAAAATACTAATCCCCGTTCAGTACTAAATATTCTTTTTTTATATCCTCCGTTTTTCGAGGTGTCTCCAGTCATATCACCATTTATAGGAATATGTTGAGCAAAAACCACACGGGGACTATCTGGTACATATTTTTTTGTTTAACACAGTAAGCCCATTCATTCCTCTACTTATTATTGCATGTGCCTTGATCTCATTTTTCAAAAATTTTATTTTTATCTCACTAGGGTGATGAATCCTTCAGCCAGAGGCAGTTTGATGGACCAAAAGAATTCTATGGAGGTTTTCAGAATTAGCACTATTAGCTTACAGTTACCTAACAAATGTAAATTACAGACTTGTCAGTAATAATGAAATCAATATTTTTCTTTACATTTTCATAAAATAGCATCGCTTATATATTTTTAGTATGCGGTATGCGTTTTCTTCAGTTTGACTTGCAAGACAAACCACGCAGACAATAAAAAATCCTTTTGCTTCAAACAACATAATTCAAGCCTTTGTGGGCTGCTTTGCCGAGAGAAAGCTCACTTTTAAATCCAGCTGCGCTCTCGTGGATGGGACTGCTTGGAATGTGCCAGTAAAGTGGAGCAGAGGGGAGCATCTGCATGAATGTGTTTAGATTCAGGACCCCGCAAGTGCATTAAGCATAACGTAAACACGAGCGGGCATAGCCGAGCCAAAAGCAGTCTGGTAAATGAAGACGATCTAAAATATGTTCATCCAGGGTGATAAAAAGATAACAAAGCTGAAGGGTCAAGAGGCCCAACTTTAGTGCTCCGATCATCATTTCCCTCAATGGACAACTTAAGGGATCTGTAAACAAACTTGAAATCCATCATATCACAACCGTTTTAGGTTTTTATTTGGATCTCTGGTATTTCTCATCTTCTTAGGAACATGACAGTAATTACGGCCATCGAGGTACTTGTCTGAAAGAGGAGACTGCTTCTCCTCAGACCAACTGACACGGACTTGTGACATCATAACCCTGCTTGTTTGGACAAAGACTGAAGTATGTAACGGTCACAAAGCAGATTTATTTGGAGCCGTCATCCACTGGCGTGATGTTAACGGTTACTGGGAGGATTGCCCCATATTCATCTTGGAGATCGATATTACTCGTTTGTAGCAACATAGACACAACAGCCGCTTGACTGTCTCCACCCTTTTCCACAAGTGGTGGACAGCGCTCCAATTTCACGGTTGTTTAAAAGCGTTGTCACTCTTTTTAACTCGGTAGTGTGAAACACTAAACACGAGCGTAAACATTGCAGTGATTTAACAGCTATCAAATGAAAAGACAAATTATTTTTCTCATAAAAAGACTTGAGTGATTTGCAGTACTCATTACTTGGGTGTTACTCTCTTCGGTTACATGATGTTATGTCTAATGATGTCACCCTTTACTACGTGTATCTATATTCTCTCAAAAAAGAAATAGTACTGCTAAATCAAATACAAGCACTCTCTGTTGTTCCAATAAAGAAAAGCCATCATTGGTTCCTCTAGAGAGAGAAATGTGTATAACATCAACAGTCTAGCGGCTAGACTCTAGCCTGTGAAATGTAAAATGAAGATCATGACCTCTTGTCCCATTGCTTTTGCCCCACTTCCATCCATCAGCTTGAGGTCTACACAAAAAAGCAATCGTTACAGCCACTTGAAAATATGTCCGACGGGATGGATGCAAGTGTCAGTAAGTTGGGATTTCTCAGAGCCTTTATCACGGGATATGAGAGGACAAAACAAGACAAGAGAGTGGGAGCATAGCAAGGAGAACTGGAGCCCTAAACTATGATTTACTTGACCCTGCCGGTGCTAGAACTCACAACCAGAGCCTCATTATTTCTTAGGGTCATTCTGTTTGGACGTAAATTTGTTCAAAATCGCAATGCAAAGATGACTTCCAGGCATACACACAGTTAGTTATGACCGCTGGCCCCGCCCTTTCTGTCACTTCTCATAGCAACACTTTGCTGCTGATTTCCTAAGAACGACAGAGTAAATCATTTGCCTCTGCATGGAGGAGTTGCTAATTCCTAATAGGAGGGGAAGGGGCCAGTGGAAGATTTGGGGGGATATTAGGCACCAAATATACCACAATGAGCCTCAACTCAAGTAGCCAGGAGCTAAGAAACAAACTCCAACATGATGTGGTGGGCCGGATCTGGCCCTAGGGCCTTGAGTTTGACACCTGTGTATTAGGCTAGCAACAGTTTAAAGGGGTTGTGGAAATGTTTGTCTATTCTTGGAAATTTGTTTGATTATCTAACAGTGGTACCTTGACTCGCTGATTTGATTATTTCAAGACAATCTGAATGTTGAATGTTTGTGTGAGCATCTGAGCATGAGTTGTAACCTACAGCAGGTCCTCGCGAGTGTTTCATTGTTTGTCCTCTTCCATAATTTTGCTGAAATATGTATTGATATCTGACTGAATATGTATTGATACCAGACTTTAGTCCTGGCATAATTTAAAAAAAAAAATCACTATGACAGTTTACATATAATTTTGCTATTACTCCCCACTACTCCTTGGTAGTTTTACGAGATAACCAGAAGTGGTTCATCTCTCTCCGAACCTTGGCCTATTTTTTGTTGCGGGGAGAGCAACGAGCTGCAAAAGCCCAATGAATTACACTAATGTGCATAGTATTTAAAGGGGTTCATATTTCTTCTGGCCCTGTTATCAAGACTACTCCAGTGAGAAGGTAAAGTATCACCTCCCTTCGGCCAATATTTGATGTTATCAGTCTTTTACTCACTCTGATGTTTATGTTATGACAAATAAATGGCAGATTATTTCAGCCTTTTCTCACTGCTTCACACAAGCAATGGTTCTGTGACTCTCATTAATTCCAGAAGAGATAGACCCAAATTAGTATAAACATAGTGGTGACTCACACCTCAGGTTTATAGAGACCCACCAAAGGGGGGAGGATGCTCCATACGAGGCCACACAAGCAAAGCCGCCGAAAGGAAAACAAGCCTAATCCTGCTGATAAAAGCTGGATTGTTGCAGCGTTTATTTGGACATGCGGTGCCTGGCTGAAGAGTGCGTCTAATGAGACAGCACTCTGTCCAGGGTGGATTCATCACCGCTGGATCAGGGTTATCACCTACCCGCTGAGCTCCACTACTTTTAGTCAGGCTCCTTTCTGGTCACTCCCTTTCTGCCACGGTTCATCTTAAGATCCGTCAGCCTCTATCAGGACCTGGAGACAGGCTTTGCGAAGGATTGCCTTGCTTGGTTTACTTTCATGACCGTTATTAAGACAACATTGTGTTATTCTCTCACAAGGTCATGTGTGATCGGTTCAACTCTGGAGGTGGGGCACCCCTGGGGTCAATCCAAGCACACCTAAAATTGTATTTACTGTTTGGAGACGTGTTAAACCATGCAGTAGTGGAAAGTACCCCCCTGTCGTCTACAATTATACTTTTACTTGTTGCAAATAAAGCAGTGATATGTTTCATATTTTAGTGTGAATGCTTTGTGGATGCAGTCTGGAAGTTATTTGGGGTCTCTGTTGGACTTGCAGCTGTTTTTGTTTACAGATGGCCAAGGGAGTCAAATGCTAAATGTACCTCCCTGCTGCCTTTTGTCCATCACTCTTCAATTCCAATCCACCGTGTAATCATAAAAAACGTCATCAACTTTTCACAAATGCTTATTGTTGACATGAAACGTAGAATTTCTGGCGTCGCCTACAAGCAAAAAGTGGCATCTCGACAGGGGTCTGGTGTGTCCTAATGAAGACGTCCACCGCTTAGACAGTTTAAGATGAATTGCTGGACAGTCAAGTTTTGAAAATAGAAAATCCACAGCAAACCTGTTTCCGCTTTAAAGGGCAGCGGCAAGCCTCTTTCCCTCCCCTCTGAGCATCATCTCGGCCCGGCTAGATTACAGGCTGTGCATGTGCATCGTGGTTCTCCGACGCTGCCGTCTGCTGAAGAGCGCTGTTTTCCGTCACAGGCCATAATGGAAGCCAGATGTCTCACTGTCTGTTTCAAGCCCATAATCAATAGTCTCACTCTCAAAGTTTCTCTTCCTCTCAAGACAGCTTGTTAGGAGAAAATCTGTGAGGGAGTGGCGTGTGTATGTTGCAAACAACGCAAAGTGTGTCAAGAGTGAGATGAACTCATTAAATGTCCCACGTGGCTTGTTGGAGGAGGTATGTAAGGTTGTGTGTGTGTGGGGGGGGGGGGGGGGCTTCCTTGCAGCCTCAATAAGCTAAATGACACAAGAGGCATGTTCCCTCTCAAGGGGCTCAAGGAATGATCAAGAAAGGGAATTCACATGAAGAAAAAATAAGTTGCAATTGAAGTTGTGTCCTGCACTCCGACAGGGTCGCCTTACATCTCAATTCCTGAGCTGGTGTCGGGGGAACGTTTTGAAATTGTTTGTCTGAGTGTTAAAGGGCATGAATGAGTTGAACACAGGGAAAGGTGTAGGAATCTGAGTTTTCAAGTTGTCACCTCTGGCTGGTGAGCAACGCTAGATACAATCTGGATTGGTTAAATGCAGAGAGCACATTTCATGCACTGTCATGTATATTGCAAATACAATTACCGTTTTTTTCCGTGTATAGTGCGCCCCCATGTATAATACGTTCTCTCTCGCGCTCTCTCTCTCGCTCTCTCTCGCTCTCGCACACACGCGCACACACGCACACGCGCACACACGCAAACCGGATATCATACGGAGGCCGCCATTACAGATGCGCAGAACGGATGCTCAAGACACGTCAGCTATATAAAGAGCGAGAGTTCAGTTCTCTACCTAAATCCGTATTACAGGGAATATTTTATTTCACAACACTTTGCCTTGTTCCATTCTTCTCTGCTGTTCACTTCAAACACGCTCCATGCGACCGCAATGCTCTCGTATCAGACGCTTGCTCGATCACCTGCTCGTTTGCTGTCCCGTGCGCGCACGGAGCGCGGTGGTGCGTTTACGGGCAGTCGGAGAAATCAACGCCAACAAAAAAAATTACATCCAGCCTAGTTAAGACCATACCAAAGACTATAAAAATGGGACCCATTGCCTCCCCCATGTATAATGCGCACCCCAGATTTTAGGACAATAAATTAGTTAAATTTTGCGCACTATACACGGAAAAAAACGGTATTATAAAATCTAAACTAACAAACCCGCTCTAAAATAGAATAAAAAAGATGACATCTACCCCCGCCACACAGAAAATAAAGGAAATTGAATTTTTTTTTACATAATATTTTACATACCTACAGCGCCAACAATGGAGAGGATCCGACTTTGAATCTTGGCTCCTTCCTGTGTGCGATGCATGTTCTCCTGTTGCGTACAGTAACTCCCTCCAACATTCCCAAAATAATGCATATCTTACATAGATGGGAATGTGAATAGTTTTTCTCTTGCCATGGAGACTATAAGGTGAGATGTGAGGAAGAGAAGAAGTTGTATTGTATTTTATTTAAATAAACAAAAGAGCCAAGCGCTCTTACCACTTACAGTAGCGTTGTCGTCGATGGCAGCTTCCAGTAGAGATACTTTTTATTATGAAAATGAGAACATTGAAAATGTTGACTTGAGTGGTAATAATCCTCAAAAAAAAAGATTTTAAAGCCTTTATTGAGCTGTTTAGTTGATAGTAACGATCCCAATATTTGCAGGAGCACCAAATGAAAGTATGCCCCTGCTGCTGTGTGTTTGGATTAAAGTTGCAATAACTTCAACAAGCAAGAATGTATGTGCTACTACAACCTGGATGAGTGACAATCTACACAGACATCTTTGTTTTATGCGTATTTTCTCCAAGCCTCTGTGTTGTTACAGGTGAATTTTACAGGTGTTTACAGTACAGTGGATTAACGCCTTATTTAAAAATGGTACCATAAACATCTGAGCAAGCTGAAGACGGCCCGGGCTTTAAACACTGTCATAAAGTCTAACGACCTGTACGCAATCAAGTGCAAACTGACTAAATATTCCGTACAGTAGAACAAGCGGAGTGCTTCCCAACACGAGTGAGAATAACTTAATTTCCTCGGATGAAGCAGCTGGCCGTGTGGACGCTCTGTAAAGTTTAATAGTCAAATATGCATGGATGATGGTCCGGCTGTGCAGTGTCATGTATTCCTAAACAAACCCCAGCGAGACCTGAACTCTCACCCCTTGCACATGGTGGTTTTGGAGCTCTCAGACATTCTGCACAGCGGGCCTTTTTACAGACACGGCAAATCCCAAGCGCTACCATTATGGTCGCGGTGTAACCGCAGCGATGCAAATAAGGGCAGTAATTACGATCTCCCGTCCGCGTCCGAAACTGTCGGCTGAATCAGTTAAAAGGAAGTTGAATTGAAGGATGTGAAACTATAAGATAGTTTTTCTAAATCACCTGTTCACGCTTGCTCGGTTGCTAGGGCGACGGGTGCTTCGGCCATCTAGATTGTTTTCGATCAACCTGCAGGAATATGCCGCAGTCGCGTCAAGAGGCCTTTCGGAGTTCCCTGCGCCCAGCTCTGTTTATTTTGGAACAAGAACAAGACAAACCCAAGTGACGTCTTATTTATTTTCCAGCTCTTGCCCTCTCCTCCCCTAACAAGCAGAGCCGTGAAGAAGAATTCCCTGATAATCTGTCAGTATCAGTCTGTAGTCTGTGTTCTTTAGGGTGTTGACACCATCCACATTCTATATAATGAACAGCAACCAGGTTGAATACAATAACACAAAGGCTGATAAAAAAGGGAGGGGTGGGGGAGCGCGGGGAGCATCAACAGATAACAGGGCAAGGGTGGTTCATGAGCGATGAGTCAAGTGACGTGCTTGATTGTATTAGTGGGCCTCAGGGTGGTCCAAATACAGGAGGTCAAGGAAACAAGCATGACTTTAATAACAGCTGCTAAAACATAACAAAATAATTATAACAGCACAGCTAAAATAATGTAAGTTGTAGAAACAACAGAAAATTCTAGTGGCTAAGAAATTTTGTAACAAGTGTCTAAAACAGCAAATATGCTAATCGTGGTTAAAAACACTTAAGCCAGAATTGTTTACCTCAAGAGTGCAATAAAGTGTAATCAAGAGGGACAATCACTAAGTGAATCAACATACTTAAAAAAAAAATTGGTGTTCAGTTTAAGCAAGCAACTGTTAGCCTTGATAAGTACCAAAAAGGGGAAATATGTAAACCTCAGATTAAGACCTTCGTTTTCATGCAGGTGACTGTAGTTGCATCACACATCAGGTTGTGAAAGCCTCCAATACATTTAGCAAACAAAGAAAGTTGTCATTTACACTCCCATGTCCAAACGTTAGTTTTAATTCAGTTAGATATCAAAAGCACATCACACCACTGGTTAACTTTACTGTGAGTCCAAAGTGAAAATGTGCTGTTAATGAGAGCTCATATGAAAATTAAAGAGCTTTTTAAATCCGTTTTTGTGTTTGCTTTTCAGTGGGCAGCCTAAGGGCGGCCATAATCCACTTCTCAGTATGTTCATCACTTAGTAAAGTCAATGGAAAAGGGCGGGCAGCCCTAATTAATACAGAGGCAATCCCCAAATTACAACCTTCACCACACAGAGTTGCCGTATGTCAATAATCTGAAGGCAGCAATAAAATAGCTCCTTCATGCACGCCACATTAAAACACAGGGCGGTAGGTCAGACGGCTTGCAGCATATAACTGATCGCTGCTGGCCATCCTCTCCAACTGCGTGTGTGTGTGTAGGCCGCGCAATATTTGAGAGGTGTGCTGAAAGTAGTGCCGTCCAGGTGGCAGCTTCTCCGAGGGATTCTCCCCCCTGTGAGGCCCATCCAAGGAAAACCAAAAGCATCTGGAGCCGGCCACCCCGCAGCGCCCCAGTGCGGGGCACTGGCCGGGCCTCCGCAGCCGGTGCGGCAGCAGTTAGGAGAGTCCCGAGCCAAGGTGGAGCGGGGCGAGAGGAAGGGAGGAAACTTGGAGGGAAACCATGAAAAATGTGGAGCATGAAAATGTCTCCCTTGGTTTATGGCAGCGCGGACGAACTTCCAAGAACAACACATCTTTAAATTTAACTTGAGATGCATTTCTTTCTTTTTTTGTTCCACTCCCAACTTTTTCCCCCTCTCAAAAGAAACACCAATATGCTTGGCAACTGCAGCCATGTTAAAAAAGCACTCAATAATGTGGCTTTCGTAAATGTGGTGACAGTTTCGGTTCGAGAGGCTTGCCTTTCAACGCCGGTGAACATCAGCTGTGCAACGTTCACAAATACACATATACACAATACTGGAAGCAGTATTTTAGTAACGGATTAAGAGACCTTGAGAAAAGAAACAGAGATGTGTGAAATGGATATAAATGACTGGGTGACTGGAAAGCTCTTGGCCTGATAGCAAATTAAAGGTTCTGACCATGTAATGATATTTTGTGGCTCTCTGGAGGAAGTCATCCCTTGTGCAGATGATTGAGAGCTCCTTTTTAGACAGTTGGAGTCATAAATCAACGTTTGATGGAACAAACATACCTCCAAAGGAAGAGAAGTCGCTTTCCAGAAGCATCCACGTTCACTCGACCTGGCCGCAGTGAATAAATAAAATGCTCCATCGATGACGAAGACATTTGGCAATGAAATATGGCACACACGATCCAGAAAGTGACACCAGCGAGTCTTTTACACGTCAAGTTGTGTCTGATATTGGAAAATATTACTAAATGTGACAATCTTTAGCCACGCCCAAAACCAAAATTGTAAAAAGCGATTCATCTGTCATGATTCTGTTAGTGTTTGGATTACATTTGGTTTTTATTTGATATCTTGTGCTTTTTTTTGGTCCCTTATGTGAACTAGTCAGCTTCCTCCGACAGTTTGTGTTCTGTCCAGGTGTTTGTTGTTGTCTTATCAATTTGCTTGTATTTAACTTCTCTGGTTTCTCTCTGTCTTTTTCTGATCGTTGCTTGATCATGTATTATGTTGTATTTTATGATGTTTTGTTTTTATATTGAATTTTGGTCTTTTCAAAAGTTGGTTTTTGATTTAGAGTAGAATCCACAATACTCCTACAATGATTTCTTTATTTGAGTACTCTTCTACTCAAAACATGACTCCACAACTGAGTCCTCACACCTTTTTATAAAATAACCTTCAAACTGTTTTGATTCATTTAGAAATAAATCTTTGAACTCAATTTCCAGGGTCTTCAGAGACTTCAAAATTTTTGCTTCAAACTTGCTTCACCTGTTTACTCTTCCATATTTCATTGCGTTGTTCAAGCAATTGGTCACTTGTGCTGTGTTTTTTTTTTTTTTTAAATGACCCTTTTTTAATTACACCTTAAGTCCCCTTTGGACACTTACTCAACTACAGCAAAAACGTCTCCATCAGGCTATCAGACAAGTTCTCATGCAGATAAAGCCTTGAAGTGCTGGAGACGCTTCAGGTTTTAGTCATGCTAATCCCCTCACCGAGACACAAACCTCCCCCATTTTCTCTCCGCCAGAGGTCATTTATTTTTACACTTTGCTCCTTTTTCTTCTTCTCTTTTTTACCCCTAAGTGTCAAATATTGGTGAGTCTGCAAAGCTGGTTTGCTTTACAGCTTGCCGTCCCGCTTGTCAAGAGGGACGTATGGGACAGCTTTTAATAGCGGCTCAAAAGGCTGACATTAAATACTCACCAGATGGACTTTCTCCTATCCTGCTCATAAAAGTTCTCAAGACAGTTCACAAATCAAGGACTCACACTATTATGTTAAGCGTTTGGGTTGTTATGGTTATAGTACATTTGCAAATACTCCTGTAATTTATAGCTTTTCGAGGATAAGTAAAGTCTCAATCCGCCTAGACGTCTTACATATAGATGTCTTCATATGTATTCCTGTATATGCAAAACCATTTTTCATGCAGCGCAATTGAAGTGCAAAGATTATGAGCAAACTTCACAAGCATCGCATAACACATTGCGGATCCAGCATAGAACATCACCTGAGCGGACGACCAAAAAAAAATATAGCTAGGAGAAGAAAATTGAACTTCAAGATGTGAAGGGAAAAACTGCATTTTTCCTGGGGGTCTGGGTCCTCTTCTTTCTTTTTTTTCCAGAGTGGAAAATGGATCTTCTGGTAGTGAAAGTTCGCGGTGGTCTGGGTTTGGGGGTCACTTACTATTGACGCTGCTGTTCTTAGCCAGCATAGTCATGCTATACAGAATATCATGTGGGTTTTTTTCCATAGCATAGCTTTAACAGAGGTGATGATAGAAAATAAGACCTGTTAGAAACTTTATGCACATTTATAGCCTGCCTATGTCTATATGTATAAATAAATATGATTGACAAACTGTAAATTGTGAATTATTGATTCCCCCCCCCCTCTGAGCTTCTGAAATCCTCATCACTTGTATACTCTCATTTGAATATATTAAAATAATTGCTTGTCTCTGTTTTTCTTTGAAGTTGTTTGTTTAGCACATTTATGATAGCTTTGGAATGAAAATGAGTCACGCAGGTGAAACTAACATGGGAAAAAATGTTTCGCTTCACCCAACAAGTTGACTGCCTTTATGCAACAGCAAAGTGTTTCATTTGTGTAAATTCTAAATAGCAAAGCATGTGATCATAGGGAATTTATATTTCACCACTTTAGTTATATTATTGTAAGGAGTGTGGGAGCAGCACTATAAATGAATGAGCAGTAATGGAGGCTTGTAACTACATGGCTCTGGATAAATAAAATATATTCAATGAGGTCACTGTTGCTATCTGGAGCCGTTTAACGTATACAAACTATAAATTTGCAGGTCCCCCCCCCCTCTCTCTCTGCTGCAAGAGCAATGGAATTCTGTGATTTGAAGGAGGTCAAGTTCGCACACACATTTCACTTTATTGAACGAAACTGTGTTTCATTTACGCGCAAATGTGGGAGATACTTAAAAATTGCTTGTCTGAATATATTGGCCAGTCATAATAATTAAGATCTAAATAAAATATTTGCACGTTTGGATGCACGTGTGCCATTCCAGTTCCGGGGAAAAAAGAAGTCTACGGAAACAATTAAGGATTTAAATAATTAATAAGTAGTATGTACAGAAAGATTCATGTCAAAACGAAACACACACCACCATTGGAGACAGAGAAAAAAGCATTTTATTTACAATATTTTCAGTGCAAATTATATTAACAATATAGCATGACACGCAAGAAGACATGTACACAGGCATGTGTGTGCGTGTGTGTTCCGAGATTTCACTGACACAAGGTGAAAGAAAATAGTTCTTGTACAATTTACGATATATTTGATTTGTTTGCAACCCTCTGAGGAAAGCATCATGCATGCTCAAGTAGAATGAAATAAAAACGTCTTTCAGGGGAAGCTTGCTTTATTGTGTCCGTCATGGATTGAATCACTCCGCTCCAGTTGAATGGATGCAGATCAAAGTCGACCCGAACCGAACCTTCATATTAGAAGCTGGGGGGACACCGACGAAGAAGAACCCGAGTCCAAGTAAGCCGCCTCCACGCCGGCATTGATGATTACGCTTGTTTTGTTCCGCTCACAAAGGTCCACATTATGCGTCACGTCGCTCTTGTCTCCCTCCGGAGCGTCTTCGGACTCGCATTCGCTACGCTCAATGTCGCTCTCGCACTCGGACTCCGCTGTCTCTTTGGGGTCCCTTCCGGACTCCGGCGTCCCGTCCCCATCCGGCTGCTCTTTGTCCTTGTCTTTCTGGGCCTGGGCCTCTTTGGAGTGTCGCCACTTCATGCGTCGATTCTGGAACCACACTTTCACCTGCAGGGATCCATGTACGCACACACGCCTTAAATTTATATTGGGCCAGTCGTCTCATTTGTTCATTAAATACAGCATTACAAATACAAATGCGGGTTTTGCAAGGTCTTAATTGTTTGATTGTGTACAAGATATATATTTTCAATTTATATTGATTTCTTTAAAGGATAGCGGCATTATTTTTTATTTGTATCAGATTTTTCTTGTGTTTTATGAAATACTAAAAAAATCCTCCAAAAATGATACAAAGTTGTTCATGATGTAGCCTATAGTAAAAAAAAAAAAAATCTAAAAAAACAAAATATTTGTTTCATGAATCTACTCTAATATAATTCTAATTGTGTGTTTTGGTGTGTGTTAAATGCAGTAACATTATTTAAGTTACAACTAAAAATGGGGCATGTGTTTTTATCGTTTACATAAAAATATTTAAAACTTTCTCAGGAAATCTGCTTATTCTTTTTCTCTCATGACAAATTGACTACATTCAAATTATAAATATTTTTAATGCAGTGTGTCTTATATCAAATAAGCCTACAACATTTATATGGCTCACATGGATGGGAGTAACAGCCATTAAAAATATTTAGCACGTTTATCACCATAGAATCCATAGTTCAAAATATTAAAGTCGAAATAACAATATGTTATCATTTGGGGGTGCAGACAAATACCTTCACTTAACTGACATAACAATGTAATTATGTTTTGCAGCATATAGTATTAAAACTGTTTCATTTCATTCATTATTTTCTGTAACCCAAAAAGAAATCACACTATTATAAAATATTTTTAGCAAAATTGAAAAAGTGAATTAGTGATACATCATCATTACAAGTAACATTTGTGTGGATGGAGATCAACTGGTTGTAATGTAATTTCGAAGTCTTGCATCGCAGTTTTGCTGTGCAGGCCAAATGAACACAAGAATGGCACACCACAGAGCACATGTGCCAAAGCCAAACAAAACAGTGCTAGCAATTAGTGCCAAACTGTATGGACATCTACTTCCTGCACTAAGATGCATGCAAGGAATATTAAAAAAAAATAGAAAGACTTGTTTATGGCGCTACTGCAATGTAAGCACATTGCTATCCCGATTTGGGTATACAACAAAGCACATTCTCTCTTTATACGACTGTACAGATTCATTGTGAAATTTTACCTGCGCGTCTGTCAATCCGAGCATGGCAGCCAGTTGTTTTCTGTCAGGCTTGGTGACGTATTTCTGGATCTCAAACCGCTTCTCCAGGCCTTTTCTTTGCAAGTTGGAGAAGACCGCCCTGGACCAGGAGCGTTTCCTCTTGTATGTTTGCGGCATTGTGTCTTTGGTGAGGACAGCGTACGGGCCTGTGGGTCAACAAGACAAAAACAGGGGTGTCAGACTTGAAAGACCCAAAGGAAAGAATATTCCAAATATGTCCTGAGGTGTTGTGCATGTGAGGGACTACCTGGGAAGGTGTCTTGAAACTGATGTTGGCCTGACTGTCTGCCGCCGCTGCCCAGTGAACTCATCATGGCGGAAGCCTCGCTCATCCCAGGTTCTATGGAGGAGAAGTACTGGCCAGCGGCAGGCTGAAGAGGGATGTGGACGCCTGACTGACGGTTGGAGCTAACAATGGATGTGAGATCTGTTTGTGGAGGCGACAAATAGACTCCAGTCAAGATTTCAGGAAAAGCAACTATGTGACAATGAAGCACACCTGCTGCTGCCCTTGACTTTTGACCCCTACCCTGTGAGCAGGGTTTCCCTTAAGGATTATTTAGTTGTATTGAGTTTTGTAACCTGGCTGATTCACAGTTAGAATAAAATGTTGGGTGCACTGAAAATTTCAAGGCGGCCAACTTAGAAAACATTTTAAGTTAGGCAATGTGTGTTTGACGTTTTTCTGTTGTGAAAATATGCTTTCCTACATTTCACAATAAAGAAGTAAATACAAGTTGCTTGGTTTGTTGCGTTGACCAACGTTGCTGCTATAAATGTCAGTAAATTAAATTTGAAAATTTTACCAACTTAAATAACTTAACAGAAAAAATGCAAGTTATTTTTAGTGTTAACACGACATATACAGTGAACGAATGGAGAACACAAAAGACTCGTGTGCCTTTTGATGATCAATATTTTAACTTTATTTTAACTAGATGAAACAAAACCAACCATGCTTTATTATCAAAAGGCAAAAGTCAATTTCTTCTTATTAAAGTGTATGCTGTGATTTTCTTTCACCTACTTTCTGCTCTGTTTTCCCCCCTATGTTCCCGAAACATGCCCTCACCTCTCAACTTGTCCTTCCCCTTTGCGTCAAAATCCGTGGACAATATCCGATCAATTCCAAATTTGAGGTCTTTGCTTGAAGGCGGAGGGGCCTGCGAGCTGTTGAGAGCTCCTCTGGGCACCGAGGTAAGTTGTAGTCCTTGCCTGTGGTACGGAGACGCGGGGCTTGCCCTTGCCCCGTACACAGACGCGCGAGCCTCCCCCGGTCCGACTGTAGAGGGACGCAGCGGGGAGCCGCCGGAGGACGCGCGGTGCTGGCCCACGTGCACCATTAGGGCCGAGGAGCCCGGCATGTTCTCTGCATCACCGGCTTGGAGGAGTTCCGCGATGCAAAACGACGGTTTCTTGCTGGTGTCCACCGCGAAGCCTCCTGCGCAGTACGCAGACCAAAGACTGAAATTTGAGGCGTAAAACGGATTGAGACCGGCGGTGTACATCCTGGAGGTTTGGACTGGATCTTGTGAAGGTTCACTAGAAATTCATACATGCACAAAACAATCGAGCGCGTTTGGAACCTGTGTTGTCAGAACCGAAACACTTTTGCAACACTGACATCCAAAAGTACACAGTTCCACTCCGAAGTTACTTGCGCGCTTTTGATTGGTTCCACGCTCAGCCAATGGGTGTTTTTCCTTTTCGGACGCACAATTACTCACGCTTTACTGAGCGGTCTTCTGAGGGACTTATTCTCGCGGGTTGACTTAGTCTAATAGGACTGCTGTTAGAATTAGTATCCCCTGTCATTTTGATTGGGGAGGGGGTAATTTGTTGAAATTTGCTACACTTGGTAAAAACACCCGAAGAAAACACGGAAAAAGTAAATTGATGCTGCCATGAACGGTGCTGCTAAGCCCTACCGAGAGAAAAACAAACTTCAGCGTATTGCTGAAGGACTCTTGGACATACATGATTTGAGGATTGAACCCACCACCTATTTATTTATTTATTTATTTATTTATTTATTTATTTATTTATTTATTTATTTATTTATTTATTTATTTATTTATTTATTTATTTATTTATTTATTTATTTATTTATTTATTTATTTATTTATTTATTTACCCCCGTGGGGACTAAGCGGTGCACAAAATGGATGGATGGATGGATGGATGGATGGATGGATGGATGGATGGATGGATGGATGGATGGATGGATGGATGGATGGATGGATGGATGAATGGATGGATGGATGAATGGATGGATGGATTCTTTTAGCCGCCCCCCACCTGAGAGAAAAAAAAAATGCTGCCGCAGACGGCCGCCCGCCCGCGTCGCCCGTACTTAAGCAATCCGTTTAAACACTCAAATTGTCATTAACCATCTTCCTAATAATATTTGTTTGCGTCAGAAATAGGCAAATAATGTAAATGAATAAATCAATAGATTTTATTTTTAAGAGATCCATATTTCATTTGTGGATTAAAATGGATATTAGACAGTCTCTAGGCCTATTTCTTTCTACTAAAGAGCCTTATTTATTTATTTATTTATTTATTTATTTATTTATTTATTTATTTATTTATTTATTTATTTATTTATTTATTTATTTATTTATTTATTTATTTATTTATTTATTTATTTATTTATTTATTTATTTATTTATTTATTTATTTATTTATTTATTTATCTATTTACTACATGTACTCTATTTCTTATAAAGTATATTTGCCACCTCTAGATAGGACGAGAAGACTCTCCACTGATCCTGTTTTGATGGGCTGTGATTGTTGTTAAATGAGCGGATACGTCCGCTAAATTGACCTCAAAAATAGAAGCTGCTTTAGTATTTTAGGATACAACAGAAATCCTTATTTCTTCCGGAGCTGTCAAAGGAGGAGGGATGAGCAGGAGGAGGTGGGGGCATTGGGGGGACTTTATAATGACTGTTAGCACTTCCCTTTTTCAATATTTGTGCAACTTTATCTCGACGCGCAAGTTGCACGCTGACGCAAATCCGTCCCCATGCTCATAATAAACAGAGGAAATCTATTCCCCGTGAAAACGAAAACAAAATTAACTTCAGAGGCCGCGCTCCATCCGCAAGGACCCTCAATATTCACACACTGGGAACTGGCCAACGAAACTTTAAAAAGCTTTTTGGGGGGTGGGTCACGGGAATGGTCTATATGCGCGAATAATTAATTACGCGCAAGCTAGTAAATTTTACTCTACAATACAAATACAATTGAAGCAATTAGTGATAATAAATAACTATCCAGTGCCATGTTTCATGGAAACAATGGCTTCTTCATTAATCTTGGTCCAGCGCACCGGAAGCGCAGATGACCCTGGCTGCCTCCTATCATGATGTTTTCGAGTGAGACTTTTTCCGGGTTAATTTTAGAAATGACATGTAACGTTTGCCCTGCATTGCGCAGTCAAAACAATCCAGGGAAGGGGATGTAGTTATTTCAGGTGCTGATGAGCATTGCAGTGGGAAGCAAAAACGAAAAAAAAACCTTGACAAATGTGCCTCATTAGAAGTGTTTTCCTTATTGTGTCGATGTAAGTGATCCAAATTGGGCAGATAAATAACGAGGCGTCATTAATTATTTTATATTCCCCCTTTTCGTTCATGACTTGACTTCATTGTTTGACAATCACACGTTTACAGAATAATAAAATACCCGAACTTTGCCATTTTGGATCCGGATTATTTCCTTTTTAACATCTGGGAAATTGGTCATGGCGCTTTTATAAAGTCTGTTTTTATCATCAAGCCGCATGCGCTTATTTTTCCTCTCTAAATGTCATTGTGAGTACATTTTTACATAAACATCAACTTTTTAGTGTACTTATGAATGATTGCAAAAAGTATACATAAAGCAAAAGCGACAATTACCTTTTTTTTTTTTGGTGCACATGAAGAAAAATTGCTTTTCATGCTGGAATCCAGCTGGACAGTTCAGCTTTATTTCCCTCTTTCCTACGGCTTCCCTCTGTGGAGCTGTTAGATGAGCTCAAGTTACCAACGCAGTCAAACACTCCTGCCTGCTTTAATAAGTGCACTTGAGTCTGTCTTCCACAATCAGTGTTATACAACAGGTGACATCTTTTGTCTGGAAATCAATGCAAGCATCTTTAGCTGGCCAAGCAGATTAGTGACTGATAGGGGTGTAACGATTCATCGATACACATCGATTAATCGATATAGTGCTCTACGATTTATTGGCATCGATGCTAAACGTAAACATCGATTTATATCGCCGTGTTTGACCTCGGACATTAGACGCGACTTTATTTTGAAATCCAGTTCATTGTTGCTTGCTTCCTCTTTCCGGGAGCAGTCCGCGGCGTGTTGTGTTGTGAGCAGAGCAGGCACGTGAAAGGGGAGTCGACAACTAGTACGCGGCTCCTGGGCTGGGGCTATGGCTAGTGTCCAAAAAGACGAGGAAATTTGCTCCCCTTTAGGCTTCAAGTCATTCGTTTGGAAGCACTTTGGATTCCAAAGAAAAGATGGCTCAACGGACAAGACACGTGCAGTTTGTAAATCCTGCCATGCGGTGATCAAATATTCAGGGAGCACAAATCTCGCCGCACATTTAAAGAAAAAACACGACATCAAAGTTCAGTGTTAAAATAAGCACTTTGTATACTACAATACTCTTGTAATTTCCTAAATAAAGAGTTTGCCGTATTAATTGTTATAAATCAGGATATTGTTCTATATTTTTTATTTACAAAATATATATATCGATCGTAGAGCACTATATCATGATGTATCGTGAATGAATCACAGCAGGCTTTAAGATATCGGCAAATATCGCATCGTGGTTCTTTGTATCGATATGATATCGTATCGTGACAAAACCGGCGATTTACACCCCTAGTGCTCTACGATCGATATCCTGATTTATCCCAGAAAGAGCAAGCAAGCAACAATGAACTGGATTTCAAAATGCCAATAAATCGTAGAGCATTATATCGATTAATCGATGTGTATCGATGAATCGTTACACCCCTATTAAAAGTACAACAAAGTATCAAAACATCAATGCGTCAAATTGATACCCAGTGTGGCCACTGTCCTCATTCCACCTGACGTTTACATGCCCATTGTTGTGGCCTGATTACTCGCTGTGTGTTTTTCAGGAAGTCTTATATTGGGCGGAGGAAAAACTGATTCAGGCGCTCCGCACCGCAGCTCTTGCAGGATCAGAGGATAGAATCAAATGAGTTCCATTATTACACCAAGACTTATTGCTCCCCTCTGTACGGCTCCCACTTGAGCCAAGATTACTATTTCTGGCAATGTTTGCCTTAGGAAGGAACTTTCGCAGATTTAATGGGACCTGGGCCATTGTGCAGGGCCTTCTGTATGGCACGCTGCCATCATCTCCACACAGGCAGAGAAGAAAGAGCTGAAGGGTACTGAAGCCCATTAGAAAAAAAAGAAGAAAAAAAAGGCAGTCAGTCTCATTTTTTTCGGGAGGTGGGGACAGTGACCCTGAATGCACAAACACGTCAGACTCTCTCAGGTTGACATGAACTCAGATGATCTTCATACGGCCTTGTTACGAGGTTAAATGTCAGGAGTGGACTTAACATGTGTCATGCATGATGTGGATCGTGATTGACTGCATTGCACTGCATTTTGGCAATAAAACTTACAGGAAACTGCAAAGATATCTGCTCCATGGTTTCATTTGAGCTTCAATTACTCTGCACGGGGCGACTCGGTGGCGCGCTGGGTAGCACGTCCGCCTCACAGTCAGGAGGGTGCGGGTTCGATTCCACCTCCGGCCCTCCCTGTGTGGAGTTTGCATGTTCTCCCCGGGCCCGCGTGGGTTTTCTCCGGGCACTCCGGTTTCTTCCCACATTCCAAAAACATGCTTGGTAGGCCGATTGAAGACTCCAAATTGTCCCTAGGTGTGAGTGCGAGTGCGAATGGTTGTTTGTCTCCGTGTGCCCTGCGATCGGCTGGCAACCGGTTCAGGGTGTCCCCCGCCTACTGCCCGATGATGGCTGGGATAGGCTCCAGCACTCCCGCGACCCCCGTGGGGACTAAGCGGTTCAGAAAATGGATGGATGGATGGATACTCCGCACGGGATGACGTTCCTATTAAAGCCGTCATTGCATACTGTAAAAGTTAAAATAAGTACACTGCAATTGAATATCAAGAGAACAAATGGGACAGTTTTCGTTTTCTATCTGAGGACATAAAATCGAGGGCGTAAAATCCGTTCAAAAGTTAAACTTTCTACCCAGTAAACTGCTGTTCATTATATTTGGTGCAATCTTACAAAATATTCTCAGACCAGGCTGTGAATACTAACTAAAACTACCCTGTAGTCCAGGGGTGTCCAAACTACGGCCCGCGGGTCCAGTTTTTATTGGCCCGCAGCAAATTCTGAAAACATAATTGAATATGGCCCGCGCAAGAAGCTTGAGCTCAACTCTGTTGCACTTCTCAGTTTCCACACTGGATGGAGCCCGCCACACAAAGCGTTTGACGTCCCATTACCACCCCCTAACCCTAATCCCCCCCCCCCCCCCCCCCCCCGGAAGAGAAGCAAATGCACAGCGTTTGACTTCCCATTAGCACAAAGGAAGAGAAGCGAAAAAAAATATTGGCCCCCGGGCCCCTTCACGTTACTAAATCTGGCCCTCCTTGCAAAAGGTTTGGACACCCCTGCTGTACTCATTTGGTGTGTCAAATTTAAAACATTCACTGAACATCAAATATTGTTAATCTTCTATTAAAATTCATTAGTAATCCACAAAAGGGTTAGATATTTTACAGTTAAATTGCATGATGTGTGCTCACGATTATCAAATGATTAGTTATTAGTGTCGTAATATGTACGTTTGAAGACACGAACATGCAACAGACTAATCACAATTAAACTAGATTTAAATAGGAAGAGAATTTGAATACTTTTGATGCTTCAACGAATACAAATACAGAGCCAGTATATCATTACACGTTTTACGACCTAACTTTTTGTTGGAACAGCTTCAACTGACAGTTCAATTTCAACATCCTGCAGTCATTTTAATAACTTGGTGTGGCAAAAAGTAATGAATTCTGCAATGCATAATGAAATGATAATCAAACAAAATATTGAATACGTCTCACAATTTGAACATTTGATCAGCAAGGTCATGAGAGTTTAAACGACTGTTATTTTTGCTCTTTTGACTTTTCACCGTCTTGGTAAAAGACATGGAGTGGTGATTAGCTGGACATCGGAATGGCTCAGGCTAATCACACTCGCTCTGACCTGCCCTGTGCTGTAAACAAGCTAAGAGGCTGCTATAATAACTGATGCTTTTAAATAAAATGGCGACTAGGTACATTCGAGCTGAGCCATCTGTTTACACTAAAACAGATTTAAAGTCGCCTTAAAGGCCGGTACTTTGGGGCCTACCGATGCTCCCGTGTGCAAATGTACATAAGGCTAAATCGTGAAAATCCGTGAGCTAAATAAGAGAGGAGACGAATGGAATAAGTTGTAATAGCACCTACTGTTTCTACAAAGGCAGGAAGAACAGCTGCTATCATGCGTTTATAATGATGGACTATGGTTTTAAATAAGGAGAATGAACTCTGTTGTTGCCATAGCAACCTTAGATACATCAAATCAGATTGATTGGCAAATTTAATCTGTGGGCCTTTAAAGTGTGTGTTAACTCTTGTCTGTTGTTTATTTTTACTTCCCCTTTCAAAATAACTCAATAAAAAAAAATCAATTTGTACTGGTTATAGGTCACATTAATATTGGGTTGTTGCTGGGGTTTTTTTTATCACAAAACTCTGGAATTCCAACAGGTGTGTGTAGGCTTTTTTTTTTATATATCCACTGTAGCCTGTTTTTTTGCTAAAAGCTTGTCACAGACATCTGGGAAGTGTTGGAAATTTAAAAATAAAAAATAAAAATTTAAAAGTGTTAAGTTAACTTTAAAGTGCCCTCCAAAAATGATCAAGGAAAATAAAAATCACTGGATAAACAGAAAATATCTGTACAAATGTTCCTCACATTCATCATGTCGTATCTCATCTGTAGAAGCTGTTCACAGACTTATTTTGTGCTGAGGCTGTCTCGGCAGGGACACAAGTCTCGCAGGGACAATTTGTCCAGAAAACAGCTACCGGAAATCTGTTTGCACAAAGTCCCCAGAGCCGCTTCAGTTTATTTACTTTTTTTTCAGGTATTTTAATCCAACATAGTGCAATCCAATAGACCATAAAGTTAATCCCCTCCAAATTTGCTTCACAAGCTTTGGACCAATTCTCACTGTTGATTTGTGATGATATTCTCAGCACCTAATGTAGAACTCGTCCTGACATTGACATTAAAAAACATAGTCTGGTTCCATGTGTAATAATTTTTCAGACTTCCCTCAAGTAATTGTGTTTTAAGACCTGGATAAATATGAACAGTGAAATATTTTCACCCACAACCGAGCAAGAACGCGGTGTCGTAAATTGTTAGCGTTGTACTGCCATCTAGAGGCAGAAAAAGTATAATAATACGTTTTTTTGACCATTCATCCAAGATCCATCCATTTTCTGTACTGCTTGTCCCCACGGGGGTCGCGGGCGTACTAGATCTTATCCCAGCAGTCATCGGGCAGTACGAAATCTCCGATATAGAAATCTCACATTTCTACTCAATAGACGTGTTTTTTAACTTTGAAATGAATACAATACACACATACACAAACAATACATTGAGAGACGGAAAGAGCAATGGACAGTGAAGTATCTATGTTTAAATTACACAAATCTGTTTTTTTTTTTTTCTTTTCAAACCAATAAACTTAGACAACATGCAAACATCACACAGGGAGGGCCGGAGGTGGAATCGAATCCACACCCTCTGAACTGTGAGGCAGACGTGCTAACCAGTGCATCACGTGTTTGTTTTTGTTTTTTTTAGATATTTTTCACAATATTTTGCAATTAATGATTATTTTATATTGCGCATAAATCATTGTGTCTGTGCTGCTAATGACCACATTTCCTTCATCTTGTTTGAGGGTCATGTGCACAAATCCCAAAAGACTTTTTGGTTTGACCTTTGGCCACCATTAAAGCATTACAAAGGTCTTTAGGGAGGATTTTGGCCTGAGTCAGGATGTGCAGGCCAGGTAGGTGTCAGCTGTTGCTGTTAGAACGGCAATAATAGAATAGAATAGAATAGAATAGAATAGAATAGAATAGAATAGAATAGAATAGAATAGAATGCCCTTTATTGTCATTTTACAACTTAGTTGTACAACGAAATTCAGATAGCTGCTCCCTTCTTAGTGCAAACATTACAAAATTTAAAAAAGCATAAAGGAAATCTGAGAATAAAAGTGAAACATCTTGTTTACAGTATAGCTATTAGTCTAAGAATGAAGGTTAAAAAAATCTTATTTACAGTATGTTCAATGTGGGTATATGTATTAACATGAATGAGGTCTGTACAGAAAGTAGATAATACTTATTGCACGTAGTTTTTAAATGAGTATGGGTGTTGTATTATAGCTGGTGTTGTTTTCTCTCAGAGTTCAGCGCGGTGATGGCTCTTGGGAAAAAAATGTTTTTCAGTCTGGTAGTCCTTGTTCGAATGACTCTGTAGCGCCTCCCAGAAGGAAGCAGTTCAAACAGCTGAGAGGCGGGATGTGTGTTGTCTTTGATGATGTTGTGAGCTCTGCTGACGCACCGGATGTTGTGTCAGGAAGGGGAGAGGGCAGCCGATGATCCTTTGCGCTGCTTTGACTGTCCTCTGTAGCCTCCCTCTATCTGCAGCACTGCAGCTCCCGTACCAGGTGGTGAGGCAGTACGTCAGCAGGCTCTCAATGGAGGAATGATAGAAGGTGAGCAGAAGCTATGGATCGGAATCCATACTGCTTCTGGGCTACTTTTTGTTATTATTATTTAAATAGACCACATTCTTCAACAGGGCAGGGTTGAAATAGTGTGATTTAATGGCAGTTCCCTTTTTGTGCATTTATAGTAAAGTGAAATGGAGCGGATGCAGGATTTATACAACTTTGTGTAGGAGGTCAGGCATCAAGTGACAAAATGTAACTCCAAAAAGAAGCATTCAGGGCTCAGCGAGCTCTTTCAGTTCGAGAAATTCAATATTGTACACAAATAATGCATTGGTGATAACGTACAACATGCTGTAGTGCCTTAAGTTTGTGAAGTGAGCTCTGTCAGGTTTAAATCGTTGACTGATTTCTAACAAGCTCTATTTCTTCTTTTTTTTTGTGGGGAGGGAGGTGGCAACATTTTGGCATCTCCTTGCCCGGTGAGCATTATTAAAAAAATTACATCAAATAAAAGTCCCTTAAACAAACAATGACTTAAAAAAAACAGTCATTTAAAAAGATTAAGGAACAGTCAGTCAGTAACCCACAAGGTTTCTGTCGAGCTTTTGTAAAACATGCACCAAAATAATCCAGATAAAAGTTTGCCTCTTAATACAAAATGCATAAAAAGATACAGTATCTTGACTTGACTTGCATTTGTTTTTAGTTGTCGTCAGGCGTCTGCACCCTGCCGTCACCTAGGAGTCTCTCCCTTTCTCCCGCTTCATCCTCCTCCTCCGTGGCCACCAGTCCGGCGCAGCACGGTATTCTGGCCAGCAGGGGATGATGCAGTCCGTTGTAAAGTCCCGTTCCCAGCAGTAGAACCAAAAATCCCAGCACTTGCAGGCCATGGAACTGCTCCCAACCCAGCGCCAGGCTGACCACCCAAATGACCAGCGTGCGCAGGCTGTCCAGCACCATGCGGGTGGTGGCGCTGATCTCCTTGGTGACGCTGATGCCGGCAAAGTTGAAGAAAGCAATGCTCACGGTGTTGCCCAGCAGGGCCAACAAGATAAGAGGACGGAATCCGATTTGGCAGAAGGCGTCCAGTGCATCCTCTAGAACATGTCGGGGGGTGTCGCTAAATTGGCCCACATGGATGAAATACATGGGGATGAGCAGCAGTGACAGAACAAAGAAGCCGAAGAAACCTGGACACACAACATGACAGGAGTCCAACATGAGCCATTTACATGTTTTAGGGTGTCCTAAGTGGATATTTGCTTTACCTTCAGTTCCAACTGCACGCAAAGGATGGACGTCATGTTTGTCAACAAACTTTTCCTCCAGGACCATCTGAACAGCAACGATGACTTGAGCCATGATGATCAGAAGGTCGCCTGCAGGACACGTCAGAGAAGTGGGTGATGGTCGAATTGAAACAAAGTCCAACTTCTTTCTCACCGGTGATGACATCACTGAGTTTGTGGGTGTCGTCATAGTGTCTGCTGACAAAATCGGCTAGGCCCACGATCACCAGGCCCAAGATGGTGATGAGGATTCCGATCCACTGACTGATTAGCAGCCGGCGCCTGAGAAACGCCACCGAAAGTAAACCAGTGAAGATGATGACGGCTCCTCGCAACATCTGGAAGCTAGAAGCGTTGGTCATGTTGAGAGCTGCAACCACAAGAAAGGAATGAATGACAACTTGAAATTACCTCTAAGCACAATTAAAGGAGAAAATCGGCGATGGCTTACCAACATACATGGTTGAGGTGGCCAACATGTCACACATGGCGGGGGGGAAGAAGAGAAGAGGGTTGAAACTCTGGCCCGTGTTCATGCTGGGCTCGGGCCTGCGTCGGTCGTGGCAAAGTAGGATGTAGAAGACTCCCAAGCAGCAGAACTCTCCCAGAAACATACCCACTGCCTGCATGACAAGAAACACATTGGAAACAGAAAATAGATTATGACTATTTTTTTTTAAAACATATAAGTGGACCTTTGGAGTATAAATCAGCACTTACCTGTACAAAGGGGTGAGAGAATGCATGTTCAGGGGTACCATGGCAACCCGGTGCCCTGAACGTGTCTGCCCATCTGTCACAAAATAATATAGTCCATTTTTTATATTTCACAACAGTGACCTGCAATTTCCTTAAAATCGGTTGAAATTAATTACGTTTTTTTTTATGTGTGTCCTAATCTATTGATGCACAAATCCAAGTTTTATAGTCAGACCATAAGAGGAAGCGCAACTGATGTGTCGTCTGTTTCAGTGAGCATGACAAGGGAATCCGGTCTCCAAAAGTGATGACACAGCACTTGGACCAAAATCGTCTCACCACGACATATATCACAAAATAGACTTTGTCTCCTGATTCCTTGTGTTTAATAAGATTCAGTAAAAGTAAAGCAAACGAGGTGCAATGAATGGTGCATGCTGTCTCCGTCTCATGTGACTGTAGTGAAACTCAAGTTGATAGTAGCCTGCCTTGTCTGCCTGCCGGCAATAAGAGCTGCTAAGTCTGCACTGAGTGATTTGAACTTTGGACTCCACTCACTTGAGCCTGGATGCTGCTCAGCTGACCCACCAACAATGACATTTGTGAGGTGTGACAATAAGTATTCAAACATATATTGATATGATTTAGTATATCTAATATTATATTTGATTCAGAAAAAACAATGTGGGGCTAACTTTAAAACCTTGTAAAGTGAAAACAAAAGTGTGCTGTGTTGGTGAGCAGTCAACCCTGAGTACATTCTGCAAATATCATTAACCATGATGCTTTGAGTTCCAACATCTACACCGGCCATTTAGATAAATTTTCTCTATTAAGAAGCCAGTCCTGTATAGTTGCATGTAATTATGACTCCACTACATGCCAAGGGCATGTATCAAGGATGTTTTGAACACCCCGTGATGTTTATCCACTTTCGTAATTTGGTTGTCCTTTGATTAGTGTTATTCTCGTGGCAACACTCTTATCTATTAATTCACAATACATGCCGATCGTGTATGCACACAATCACTTTAGTCATTCGATAACTACTTAGCAGCTGTCATCGCTTACTTGCAGTTTCACTTTGTTAGTAATTACATGTAGTTACGATCAGTGTGTGTGGGGGGGGGGGGGTGCAGTAAGACACTACACCTACTTTAGTAAACATACAATAGGGACATGTGTTTAATTGGTTTATTACCACATTTTGTGTGGAAAACAAACAGCGTCCTTACATGATAGTAACATTTAGCCTAGCATCACAGCAAAATTAGGAGAATTGAAATGCAAGTGTGCTACTACTCACTTTGCCGACAACGTGTTAATAGAGCCAGTTATCAGCATGAGTCCCGCGAGGAACAGTTGATATTTGGTCCACGCCATGCCGGAGAGTGTGATCGGGACAAATGAAGCGAGGACAAAAGCAAGTAGTCTCCCCAGCAGACACTGAACGCCTCATGACAACTCGCAAGTCAGCTGACTACAGTAACAACACTCCCTTCATGTTCTTTGGAATTTTGAAGACTCTACAAAATGAATGCATGTTTAAGTATGTAATGATAGTAATGCAGCCATTGGTTGTTAATGCCTATGTCTTATATGGATGAATTAAAAATAAAACGTTGGAAACGCAATTTTGACGTTGCTAGCGTGGTCCTTTTTTATTTTTATTTTTTTTACAAAGGAACCCAAACGTTTCATGACGGTTATATTGGAAAACACCAGGGGGCGACACAGACTTGCTAGAGTTGATATAAAAAGTGTACACGCCCCTGTTTAAATGCTGGCTTTTTGTGATATTAACCAATAAATCACTCAAATGTGTTTGAAATAGTTATTTATACGGCATTAAAGTATTTTTTTCAAGCAGCCATTTAGTAAAGCAATTACCGTTTTTTTTTTCATGTATAATGCGCCCCCATGTATAATACGCACCCTAAAAATGGCATGTTGATGCTGGAAAAAAGCCTGTACCCATGTATAATACGACCCCAAATTTTGACTCCTACTTAAGTCCCTAAACGTAAAATTATTCCAGAAATAAGATCATCTTTGGGAACAACCGGATGTTATTCTGCCGGTCAGTATCACTGCGCATGCGCTAGCAAACTCGATAGCGAAGAAATGTTTCGGATTTGTGTAGGGTACATTGTGACAGCAAACGAGCAGGTGATCGAGCAAGCGTCTGATACGAGAGCATTGTGTTCGTATGGAGCGTGTTTCAAGTGAACAGCAGAGAAGAAAGCGCATCTGTAATGGCGGCCTCCGTATCATATCCGGATTTAAAAAAAAAAAAAAATTTATTTTTTATTTTTTTTTTTTTTTATACCCATGTATAATGCGCACCCCAGATTTTAGGACAATAAATTAGTTAAATTTTGCGCATTATACATGGAAAAAAACGGTATATATTCAAGATGATTGACCCACTATTGCAAAGTTGTTACAGATTTACAACTGAATTTCATTCACTCTGGTTTCACTTCTGATGGTGTTTCCAGATACTTAAGCAATTTTAAAAGCAACAATTTGTTCCCTGCTTACAGAAGCAGAATCTCTCCAGTTCCACTCTAGCTTCAACTGCTGATGTGGACGAAGAAAGAGTCATTGGCAGGCCTCCTGAACGTCACATGATAGCTTCGAGTGAGTGCTGCTTATTTTCCGGTCCAGTGAATTTAGTGGACTTGACCACGAATGCTTCGCATGCAATGCTCATTTGTGCGTGCTTTACACCTGACTCCCTGCTGTTATTTAAATTGCAGATTTGTATCATCTGCTCACAGGTGTTGTATAACCTGTACTGTTCTCATATGTTCTTTTCAGATGGAAATACATTTCTAAACCCCCAAAAAGAAAAAGAAAAACATTTCCAATACCACGTCGTCAGGGGAAACCCCGGAATGGTCGCCACTCAATCACAAGGCAACCATTAACACTCACATTCACAACTGCTTTGGTGAAGATGTGAATTAATCTAATCAAGGCTGTTGTTAATCAGCAAACTTCCAAAACAAAACCTTATTTTCTAGACCTTTTTAATGACTTTTCCTTTTCCTGTAACATGAGGTCTATTATCACTGTAATGCGAAGTGATACAGATCGAGGCACCAAAGATTATAATTGTCAGCAAAAGGTTCACAATTATCACAGTTATCAATTAGTTTTAAATTAAATTGAACTTAAAGTGTACCTTTGGTCAAACTGTATAATGCAGGCACTGATTTAGTATAAAGTAAATGTACAATATCAAAAAAAGAAATAACACAACACCTGTTAGGGACAAGAGATATATAGCCTGAAACATTGCCATTTGACCGGCACTTCTGCTGCTTGGGGAAGAAATATGGCGCCCCTTATATGACACCACAAAGTTTTGGGACGCCCCAATTAGGCTTACTTACTTACCTTGCGAAAGTATTCGGCCCCCTTGAACCTTTCAACATTTCGCGACATTTCAGGCTTCAAACAAAGATATAAAAGTTAAATTTTTTGTCAAGAATCAACAAGTGGGACACAATCGTGAAGTGGAACAAAATTTATTGGATAATTTAAACTTTTTTTAACAAATGAAAAACTGAAAAGTGGGGCGTGCAATATTATTCGGTCCCCTTGCGCTAATATTTTGTAGCGCCACCTTTTGCTGCAATTACAACTGCAAGTCGCTTGGGGTATTCTCTATCAGTTTTGCACATCGAGAGACTGGAATTCTTTCCCATTCTTCCTTGCAAAACAGCTCGAGCTCAGTGAGGTTGGATGGAGAGCGGTTGTGAACAGCAGTCTTCAGCTCTTTCCACAGATTCTCGATTGGATTCAGGTCTGGACTTTGACTTGACCATTCTAACACCTGGATACTAGGGGTGTAACGATTCATCGATACACATTGATTACTCGATATAATGCTCTACGATTTATTGGCATCGATGCTAAACGTAAACATCGATTTATATCGTCGTGTTTGACCTCGGACATTAGTCAAAGTCAAAAGTCAAAGTCTGCTTTATTGTCAACATCTTCACATGCCGAGACACACAAAGAGATCGAAATTACGTTTTCCCTATCCCACGGTGACAAGACATATTAAACGATAGACATAGAAGTAAGCGACGCAATATAAAAAACAAGAAGGCACAAACAATAAATAATAAGAGTAACAATAAATAATAAATAAATAGATAACACAACGAATAAAAGCCAGTGTGCATACAGACAGTAAAAGTACAGGACGCTACGCAGAACGGGGAAGCGAGTTCAGGATCCTGACAGCCTGGAGTATGAAGCTGTTTGAGAGTCTGGTGGTGCGGGAGCGCAGGCTTCTGTACCTCTTCCCAGAGGGCAGAAGCTCGAACAAAGAGTGAGCGGGGTGACTCACATCACTCACAATCGTGGTCGCCTTGCGGGTGAGATGGGAGGTGTAAATGTCCTTCAAGGAGGGGAGCGAAGCACCAATAATCTTACCAGCCGTGTTCACTATGCGCTGCAGGGCCTTCAAGTTGTAGTCAGTGCAGCCGCCACCCCAAACAGCAATACAGCTGGAGAGGACACTCTCAATGGTGCCGCGGTAAAATGACGCTACTTTATCTTGAAATCCAGTTCATTGTTGCTCGCTTCCTCTTTCCGGGAGCAGTGCGCGCCGCGGCATTGTGTTGTGAGCAGAGCAGGCACGTGAAAGGGGAGTCGACAACTAGTACGCGGCTCCTGGGCTGGTGCTATGGCTAGTGTCCAAAAAGACGAGGAAATTCGCTCCCCTTTAGGCTTCAGTCATTCGTTTGGACGCACTTTGGATTCCAAAGAAAAGATGGCTCAACGGACAAGACACGTGCAGTTTGTAAATCCTGCCATGCGGTGATCAAATATTCAGGGAGCACAAATCTCGCCGCACATTTAAAGAAAAAACACGACATCAAAGTTCAGTGTTAAAACAAGCACTTCGTATACGACAATAATCTTGTAATTTCCTAAATAAAGAGTTTGCAGTACCTTGTTGATTTTGCGTATGAATTGTTATAAATCAGGATATTGTTCTATATTGTTTATTTAAAAAAAAAAAAAAAAAAAAAAAAAAAAAAATCGATCGTAGAGCACTATATCGCGATATATCGTGAATGAATCGCAGCAGGCTTTAAGACAGGGGTGTCAAACTCATTTTTTTCGCGGGCCGCATTGTAGTCAGAGCTTCTTTCGGAGGGCCATTATGACTGTCAACCCAAATAAATGTATGAGCACCTCATATTATAAACAGTAAAAGCTACAAAACAAACTGACAAATAACTTGATTTCAAATCAGACGAGTAAAAACTGGTCAAATATTTAAAACATTTTTTTATTAAAAGTGAACAGTGTCTTTGCGGGCCACATAAAATGATGTGGCGGGCCGTATCTGGCCCCCGGGCCTTGAGTTTGACACCTGTGCTTTAAGATATCGGCAAATATCGTATCGTAGTTCTTTGTATCGATATGATATCGTATCGTGACAAAACCCGCGATTTACACCCCTACTGGATACGTCTATTTGTGAACCACTCCATTGTAGATTTGGCTTTATGTTTTGGATCATTGTCCTGTTGGAAGATAAATCTCCGTCCCAGTCTCAGGTCTTTTGCAGACTCCAACAGGTTTTCTTCCAGAATGGTCCTGTATTTGGCTCCATCCATCTTCCCATCAATTTTAGCCATCTTCCCTGTCCCTGCTGAAGAAAAGCAGGTCTAAACCATGATGCTGCCACCACCATGTTTGACAGTGGGGATGGTGTGTTCAGGGTGATGAGCTGTGTTGCTTTTACGCCAAACATATCGTTTTGCATTGTGGCCAAAAAGTTCGATTTTGGTTTTATCTGACCAGAGCACCTTCTTCCACATGTTTGGTGTGTCTCCCATGTGGCTTGTGGCAAACTTTAAACGAGACTTTTTATGGATATTTTTGAGAAATGGCTTTCTTCTTGCCACTCTTCCATAAAGGCCAGATGTGTGCAGCACACAACTGATTGTTGTCCTATGGACAGACTCTCCCACCTCAGCTGTAGTTATCTGCAGTTCATCCAGAGTGATCATGGGCCTCTTGGCTGCATCTCTGATCAGTCTTCTCCTTGTTTGAGATGAAAGTTTGGAGGGACGGCCGGGTCTTGGTAGATTTGCAGTGGTCTGATACTCCTTCCATTTCAATATAATTGCTTGCACAGTCCTCCTTGAGATGTTTAAAGCTTGGGAAATGTTTTTGTTTCTAAATCCGGCTTTAAACTTCTCCACAACAGTATTTCGGACCTGCCTGGTGTGTTCCTTTGTCTTCATGGTTCTCTCTGCGCTTTAAACAGAACCCTGAGACTATCAAAGAGCAGGTGCATTTATACGGAGACTTGATTACACACAGGTGCATTCTATTTATCATCATCAGTCATTTAGGATCATTCAAAGATCCTCACTGAACTTCTGGCGTGAGTTTGCTGCACTGAAAGTAAAGGGGCCGAATAATATGGCACGCCCCACTTTTCAGTTTTTTATTTGTTAAAAAAGTTTAAATTATCCAATAAATTTCGTTCCACTTCACGATTGTGTCCCACTTGTTGCTGATTCTTAACAAAAAATTAAAATGTTATATCTTTATGTTTGAAGCCTGAAATGTGGCAAATTGTTGAAAGGTTCAAGGGGGCCGAATACTTTCACAAGGCACTGTATATCCCTGCCAACCATGCAGAAATTGAGCTCAGTTTGTGGGTTTCTTTCTTATTATAGTCTCAGAAATCGATTATGTTGAAATTTAAGGGTAATGTAGGAATAAATGAATACAACTATTAGATGTTCTGTAGAAAGGTTTGTGCCCGCCCTTTCGCACTGGCAAAGCTATCCGGCTGCCTAGCGAGCTTCAGGCAGGGACAAGTATTCTATTATACAGGGATGAGAATTTTCCGCGGACCCGCGGATTTCCATGTTTTTTTCCGTCGAAAGTATTTTCGTAAATCGTGTAAATCCGTTGAGAAAATAGTTTTTTTTTATATGGGGGAGCGGCCGGCAGCTGCCCGGGCAACGTTAGCCTCGGCGACTGTCGCGGGCATTCCCCCGCCCGCCGCGACAGCGTATACACCTCCCGCTACTTTTCCGTGCGTTTTCACATTTGCCATTCTCATCCCTGTATTATACAAATCAGCTTCCAAACATTTATTTAAAAGACCAATTGATCATAACAGTTACTAAAATCACTTAACAGGAAACGGACTTCCCCGGCAAAATGTGCTTGCCCACCATGCAATAATCGCCCAGTCATTTAAAGAGGGCGTTCTCGTGCAAAATTACCGCCCACTTCAAGGACAGCAGGGACGCACGGAGCCTTTGGCAGGGCATTCAGACCATCACGGATTACAAGCCCGCGCCGCAGAGCTGTGAGGGCGACGTCCGTCTGCTCAATGACCTCAACCGCTTCTTTGCTCGCTTCGACGCTCAGAACAGCACTTGCCCGCTGAAGGCCACTCCCCCTTCACACGAGCTGCCCCTGTGCCTCTCCGCCGACAGCGTGAGGAGGGCGCTTGCCGCTATCAACATCCGTAAGGCGGCGGGCACTGACAACATCCCGGGTCGAGCGCTGAAGGACTGCGCTGGTGAGCTGACGGATGTCTTCACAGACATCTTTAACACTTCCCTGCAGCAGGCCATCGTCCCGTCATGTTTCAAAGCTGCCACCATCGTACCTGTGCCGAAGAAACCCGCTCCGTCCTGCTTCAATGACTACCGCCCCGTGGCACTTACGCCCATCATCATGAAGTACTTTGAGCGGCTTGTCATGGAGCACATCCGATCCGTTCTCCCCCCCACCATTGACCCCTTCCAGTTTGCGTACCGAGCCAAACGGTCTTCTGAGGATGCCATCTGCTCTGCCCTCCACTCGGCCCTCACCCACCTGGAGAGAAGGGACTCGTATGTGAGATTGCTGTTTGTGGACTTCAGTTCTGCCTTCAACACCATGTGCCACAACGCCTCATCAGCAAACTTGACACGCTGGGCCTCAGTACCTATCTCTGCAACTGGCTACTGGACTTCCTCTGTCAGAGGCCACAGGTAGTACGTGTTGGCGACAAAATCTCCGCCAGCATCACGCTGAGCACGGGGGCCCCCCAAGGCTGTGTGCTCAGTCCGCTGCTCTTCACCCTCCTGACGCATGACTGCACTGCAACCTACAGCGACAACCGTATAGTGAAGTTTGCTGACGACACGACTCTGGTGGGTCTCATCACCAAGGGAGACGAGACTCAATACAGGCTGGAGGTTGACCTTCTGACCACGTGGTGCAGGGACAACAACCTCCTGCTGAACGTCGACAAGACCAAGGAGATTGTTGTGGACTTCCGGAAGGGTCACACCCAACACCTGCCGCTGACCATCGACGGTGCTGTGGTGGAGAGAGTGAGCAGCGCCAAGTTCCTGGGGGTGCACATCAGTGAGGATCTCTCCTGGTCCACCAACACCGCATCACTGACTAAGAAAGCCCAGCGCCGCCTGTACTTCATGCGGAAACTCAGGCGAGCGAGCGCCCCTCCGGCCGTCATGACTACATTTTACCGCGGCACCATTGAGAGCGTCCTCTCCAGCTGTATTGCTGTTTGGGGTGGCGGCTGCACTGACTACAACTTGAAGGCCCTGCAGCGCATAGTGAACACGACTGGTAAGATTATTGGTGCTTCGCTCCCCTCCTTGAAGGACATTTACACCTCCCATCTTACCCGCAAGGCGACCACGATTGTGAGTGATGTGAGTCACCCCGCTCACTCTTTGTTCGAGCTTCTGCCCTCTGGGAAGAGGTACAGAAGCCTGCGCTCCCGCACCACCAGACTCTCAAACAGCTTCATACTCCAGGCTGTCAGGATCCTGAACTCGCTTCCCCGTTCTGCGTAGCGTCCTGTACTTTTACTGTCTGTATGCACACTGGCTTTTATTCATTGTGTTATCTATTTATTTATTATTTATTGTTACTCTTATTATTTATTGTTTGTGCCTTCTTGTTTTTTATATTGCGTTATTTACTTGTATGTCTATCGTGTAATATGTTTTGTTACCGTGGGATAGGGAAAACGTAATTTCGATCTCTTTGTGTGTCTCGGTATGTGAAGATGTTGACAATAAAGCAGACTTTGACTTTGATTTATAAAAATCGGGGACAAAAACTGCTTATCACAGATACATACCTGTCTCAGAACGGCAATGTTTTGTCCCTGGGATCTGGGATCTATTTTCATGACGCTGCTGTCTTTTCACATGAGTTTTCCTCCGCTTATGGGCAAAAATTGTTGGCACTGCACCAACGTTGGGGACGTGATTGGAGCCAGCCAAGATGCTATCAACTGCTATCAGCTGCCAGATCCGGGCCACAAACTAAGCAACATGGATGCTCCCAGTATTTCCATGTCACACTTACTAAAGCCATTTGTTTCCTACATCAGTTGCTTTTTTTTAAATAAACTTCAGGGATTTGATTAAGCCATTTTCGTAGAATAGAAAAATGTTAATAAGGCTAATGGTCATTAGCCTTATTAACACAGGTACACTTTAACTTTTACAATGTTGTCTTATAACTATTGTGTTTCATTTAAAAATGTTTTGTTTGCCATCCCAATGTGACTTATTATCCCACACATCAACTTCACCTAAGGCAGGAAGTTACCAAAAGGCTTTGTAATGCTGAGTAAGCCTTTTTAGGAGATGACCAATTCATGCAGTGACGCGGTGTCGCCTGACCCACGGGCCCGCTTGTCCTTTCTGTCTGTGACTATTATCTACTGTATTAGCAACACGCCAGGGTAGTTGTCATGACCGCGTGTAAGCCACAGAGGGCTGTCATTGCTTACGTAACTGAGACTCCAGCGGTGATAATAGCCATAACCGTTTTTTGTGTGGTCACAAGAGGCCATCAAAAACATGTCGCTTTTGAAATGGTCTCATCCCCTTGAGAGTTTCAAAGGCGGATTGAAGTGTAAGAAGTGCTTTAGAGGCAATCGACTTCCTCAAATTCTCCTCGGGAATGTTGGATTTTGTTCACAATTTAGGGAGCGCGTTATCTGCGCCTCACGGAAAAAGCCATTGCCAATCACCTGTTATCCAATTTACTCACTGCATGCTCGTTTGATTTCTTCAGATTTAGGAAAATGCTAAGACACTGAAGCAGAAATTAGACTTACACAGGTTGGTTGAGTTCAATCACAATTCTTGTTAAGAAAGCTCTGTTTTCAAGAAAGTACAATACAGCGCTGGGCCTTTCAAGAGCAGAAAGTCTCCATTCAGAAAAGGCAACGTTCAAGTTTCTTTGGTCAGCTTATATTCAGTTGCACATGCCGGTGTGGGCCGAGTTTGATGGGTGATGAGTCTTTGGGGTGGGACAAGTTTGCAGTAGAGTAAAATCCCATGGGAGTGGGTGCTGGTTATGGGCGACTCGGTGTGTGTGTGTGTGTGGGGGGGGCTGTTGTCTTCCATCCCGTCTTTCGGCCTTGGTGATCATCTTTGGCCGAGTCCTTGGCTGTCTCCCTCTGGCACCTGCTGGTTTTATCTCTAAGTGACCTTCCTGTAAACATTCTCCTCCATTCTTACACTGTCGCACCTCATCCATTCGTCATTCTTTCAATTTTGTCATTTTGTACGGAATTATGGGAGCTTTTGGCTGTGACATCATCAATTTATTAATGTTCCCTGACTATGCAAAGTTTGTTTTCACCACTTACCATGTTTTTGTTTGTTTGTTCTTTTGATAGGCGGCTCGGTGACGCACTGGATAGCACGTCCGCCTCACAGTAAGGAGGGTGCGGGTTCGATTCCACCTCCGGCCCTCCCTGTGTGGAGTTTGCATGTTGTCCGCGTGGGTTTTCTCCCGGCACTCTGGTTTTCTCCCACATCCCCAAAAACATGCTTGATAGGCCGATTGAGTGCTCCAAATTGCCCCTAGGTGTGAGTGCGTGTGCGGATGGTTGTTCGTCTCTGTGTGCCCTGCGATTGGCTGGCAACCGGTTCAGGGTGTCCCCCGCCTACTGCCCAATGACAGCTGGGATAGGCTCCAGCAAGCCCGCGACCCCCGTGGGGATACAGCGGTACAGAAAATGGATGGATATCTCCCTCTGTGCAGAAAGTTCAGTAGTAATCGAAAAGCTGGCGTCTAGCATTAGTCAAACCATAAGATACAATCAAGTACTGAACATTTTTAGACAACTTTGGCAGTGTCCGTGATTTAGAAAAACATCAGGCATGTATTAAACAGTTCCTTACAGTCAGGTCATGATGGCGCCGCAGATGGCAGCCACGGTGAGTCGCTCTCTGTTTATTTGTCTTATTTTGTGTGTTTTCTGTGTCCTCTGCTGTCCATCCCGGATCACTTTTACCAGAGAAGCTCTGTTAAACATCGGACGGACTTCTTCTGGTATTTTCTCTCCGGTTCTCTCCGATTCAGACTGTTTGTCGGAGATTCTAGCCGGAGCGGCGGTGCTGTACTAGCTAGCGCGACGACTGCGGCGAGCAAAGGCTGAGGCAGAAAGGGTTCCGTTCTGCCCTACCGTCAATTCATCTGGCGAATGTCCGCTCCCTGGAGAACAAGATGGATGAACTGCTGCTCCTCACTTCAAGGAACACGGACTTCAGCAGATCCGCCGCGCTGTGCTTTGTGGAAACGTGGCTTAGCGAACGAACCCCCCACCACGCCGTGGAGCTAGCCAGGTTCAGGCTAACGCGAGCAGATCGCAGCGCGGAGCTCTCCGGTAAATCAAAGGGAGGTGGTCTCTGTTTCTACATTAATGAACGTTGGTGTACTGATGTCACGGTGTGGAAAGAGTTTTGAAGCTGCAACTTCAGACTTGCATGAACTCACTGACACTGTCACATCATACATCAGTTTTTGTGAGGATCTGTGTGTGCAGACTAAGACCTTCTGCACGTACAACAACGACAAACCTTGGTTTACACCGAACCTCAGGAGGCTGCGCAAAGTCAAGGAGGAGGCCTACAGGAGCGACGACCGCGAGCTGTTCAGGCAGACCAGAAACACACTGAACCGAGAGGTCAGGAAAGCCAGGAGGTGTTACGGGGAGAACCTGAAGAGACACCTCTCTGCCAATCCTGATCCCTCAACGGTGTGGAAAGGTCTGCAGAGCATCACGGGCTACAAGAAACGAACCTGTCGAGAGCCCAAGGCTTGCTAACCAGCTAAACAAGTTCTACTGCAGGTTTGATCGGTCCTCCCACACAACGGGACCTCCTGCAGCACAATCTACATACTCACCTCTCCCCATAACTGCTCTGTCCACACCTCTATCATCATTGTCACCCACTCACTCTCTTGCAGAGGCCGTGCCCGGACTCCAGGTCCGCGAGGAGGAAGTGCGCCAGATGTTCTGGAGACAAAAGACCAGGAAGGCACCGGGCCCAGACGGCGTGTCACCTTCCTGCTTGAAAGTCTGCGCTGAGCAGCTGGCGCCCACCTTTGCACGGATCTTCAACCGTTCTCTGGAGCTGTGTGAGGTGCCCTCGTGCTTCAAGAGCTCCACCATCGTTCCAGTGGCCAAGAAGCCCACCATCACAAGTTTGAATGACTATAGACCCGTCGCACTGACATCTGTGGTCATGAAATCGTTCGAGAGGTTAGTGCTGAACCACCTGAAGGAGGTCACGGGCCCCCTGCTTGACCCCCTCCAGTTTGCCTACTGGGCAAACAGGTCAGTGGATGATGCGGTCAAAATGGGACTGCACTACATCCTGCACCACCTGGACACCCCAGGAACGTACGCCAGGATCCTGTTCGTGGACTTCAGCTCGGCGTTCAACACCATCGCTCCTGACATCCTCCAACAGAAGCTCATCCAGCTTGCGGTGCCTGCCTCCACCTGTCAGTGGATCACCAGCTTCCTGACCAACAGGAGACAGCGTGTGAGGCCGGGGGGCATCACATCTGACACCCGGACCACCAACAATGGAGCCCCTCAGGGGTGCGTCCTCTCCCCACTGCTCTTCTCTCTACACCAATGATTTCTCCTCAGGTGACTCTCCTGTGAAGCTCCTGAAGTATGCAGACGACACCACTCTCATCGGAGTGATCCAGGACGGTGATGAGACTACGTACAGACAGGAGGTGGAGCGGCTGGTCCACTGGTGCAGTCAAAACCATCTGGAGCTGAACCCGCTCAAGACCGTGGAGATGACAGTGGATTTCAGGCGAGACCCTTCACCACTTTTACCCTTCACTATCCGCAGTGATACTATTTTCTCCACAGACACCTTCAAGTTCCTGGGAACCACAATCTCTCGGGACCTGAAATGGACCGGCCACATAGACTCTGTCCGGAGGAAGGCCCAGTAGAGGCTGTACTTCCTGAGACAGCTCAAGAAGTTCAACCTGACGCGAGAGCTTCTGAAGACCTTCTACACTGCCATCATCCAGTCTGTCCTCTGCACCTCCATCACTGTCTGGTTTGGATCTGCCTCCAACAAGACAAGCACAGACTACAACGGACAATCAGAACTGCAGAAAAGATCATTGGAATCAACCTCCCATCTATCCAAGACTTGTACCTGTCCAGGACCAGGAATCGTGCAAGGAACATCTCTACAGACCCTTCTCACCCAGGTTGCAGTCTGTTTGAACTACTCCCCTCCGGACGGCGTTATAGAGCTCGGTACGCCAAAACCAGCAGACACAGAGACAGCTTCTTCTCCCAGGCTGTTGCTCTGATGAACTCACACCACTCATAGAGTCTCAGAGACATTACTGTGCAATAACATCCTGCTCTTCACACCTTTTTGAATTTGTCTACACTGTTTTTGCCATTATTCACATGTCCTGAATGTTGTTAGTCACCTAAATGTTGAACAGAGGGTGTGTTTTTACCAAAGTCAAATTCCTTGTTTGGCACGCTCAAACATGGCGAATAAAAAACTCTTGAATCTTAAGGGTCATTAAGCTATTCAGGCAATATATCAAAAAACAATTTTAATGTTATTTCAAAGTGCTCAGAAATATATGTATATCAGATCATAAAGTTATAAAAACCTTTGTCATTACCACCTATCAAAAATGTCTAGTTATGTCTTCTTTATTGATTTGGTGTGTAGGTTTAATTATATGCTTAAAATATTTCTTTTTTTATTTAATATGTGAATATACTTTCCTGTTTATGTACTTTATTCAATGAGGTTTGAGCATATCTGTTTTTGTAGCTAGGCAGGACCTTTTGTATTTTGACCCCATTCCTTCAGGAACAGTCACTTCATTTTTTTTTTTAATCAAACCCAAGTCTACAATAAATGTTTCATCATAATATAAAGGTTGTGGTGTTCTTGAAAAGCTCACCCATCCTATTGCATCATTGCAGCTCCAATGTGGTCTGATCATCAAGCTGCTGAGGACCTTTTCCACAAGGCCCGGCACATTTTCCATTGGGGAGGAGCGCTAATCATAAGTGACACCAAAAGCAGGACTGCAGACATGACGCTAATCTCCATGGAAGTCAGAAGCGTTTCTCAGCCTCTCAGCGTTATACAGCCTCCAAGATGAAAATGCTACAACTGAAAATGCGGGAAAGGTTACAATGTGACACCTAATTTTTACCAACACTATGAACAGAATATACCATATAAAGGAAAAAAAAGACATTTCAACCACTGTAAATGAAATCAGATTCTAATGAAGTCAGTAAAATTGCTCTCGGGCTTGATTGTGCATGCTCTCTTTTCTGCTGACAGCATTAGTTGATCAGAGGGACATCTTGATCAAGTGCCAACAGCTTGTTTAGCAACAAAGCTGCCTTCACGCATGTCTGAAGCCATGTAAGCAGTATAATTACTGATATGTATGGGAGGTGAGTGGGGTGGGTGGTGAACTGTACCGGAGTCAACAGCAGCAGTGCTGGAGGTCACAGTTATGCAACAGCACGCCTGTGACAGCGTCACATACTAAGATGATACCCTCTACACCAGGGGTGGGCAAACTTTTTGACTCGCGGGCCGAACTGGGTTCTAAATTTGGACCAGAGGGCCGAACCAGAAGCAGATGGAGGTAGTGTTTGTGTGAAGTAATATAAGCGACCTGTAAAGGTCATTGCATAAAAGATTTGGGCCTATAGTAGGTAGTAAAGCATGGATATTCCCAAAATGTTTTTTGAAAACAAATGCATTTATTAACAGCATTAAATAAATAAAAAAATCACTAGAAAACTGCTATCAGTGATTCTCATAAAATACGACACGGTTATTATGAATAACAGTTTCCATCACTTCAGTGCCTGCAGGTCAGATTAATGAAAGATGTTTATCTTATGAGATCACATCAAACGGCAAACATTCTGACGGAATATATCATCTTGAAGAATCGGTGAAAGCATACATCCAAATAAAGTAATCAAAACGGCAACACGGTGAGGGGTATCTGAAAATCAGAGCAGAGTTTTAACTCGCAAACACCTGGTAACAGAGGCGAGGAAACGGGAAACACTTCCTTAAAGTAAGCCTTAAGAACTTTACAGGTTAAGATTAGTCGCAAACAGGTGGTGCATCAATGTCCTTGAGCAATCCTGCATTGTTTGAAAATGAGAATGGTCGCTAGTTTCAATCCCTGCTATGTGTACAAATCATATTCAAAATGCATATTTTTACAACAAACTTGAGAGCCTCCCCTTCATTTTCAGTGGGAACAGTGTTGTTGGTCTCCCTTTTTTGCTAGTGCGTCATAGTCTGGACTAAAGTTTGTTGTGGCAATTCTTAGGAGAGAGCCGAGGTGTTGGTCCGTTTACCTTGTTCTGTGACGGGTTGATGTGATGTGGCTGAACGTCACGTCGCGTACGTCGAGCCAAATTGGCCACTCTTTTTCAAACACTTGGCGCTGTGTCCACCTTGTTTTTCCTTGGGCGACTCATTTTAATAGGAGGATTCCAGAGGAAGGTTTGTGGGTTGCTTTAGCGTAAAACTGTATCTGAAAGCTCAGCGCGCGAATTACAAGAATGCTGTCGTCGTCAGCCCACGCTCTAAATTCGGGACTGATACAAATAGAGCGCGAGTGCGCCATGTCCGTACTACTGAGTACGTACACGCACTTGTGAGTGTGCACCGAGCTTTCTGACACGGCTTCCAGTAGCGCAGGCGAGCGGTTCCCCATCTACTGGGGAAACGCAGCCATTGCAGCAAAATGACCCAAACATTTTTTCAACAATACAATTTATTCAGGGTTGGCGGACCGGATTAAACGGTCCCGCGGGCCGGAAGTGGCCCGCGGGCCGTAGTTTGACCACCACTGGTCTAGTTCATCTGATCCCGGCCTACAGGCAGAAACTAAAAACTTCTAAGCCTGTGGTGAGGACTGTGAGGAAGTGGACAGTGGAGTCAAGGCAGGACCACCAAGCCTGCTTTGACTGCACCGATAGGGGAGTTTTCGAAGCTGCAACTTCAGACTTGCATGAACTCACTGACACTGTCACATCATACATCAGTTTTTGTGAGGATCTGTGTGTGCAGACTAAGACCTTCTGCACGTACAACAACGACAAACCTTGGTTTGCACCGAACCTCAGGAGGCTGCGCAAAGTCAAGGAGGAGGCCTACAGGAACGGCGACCGCGACCTGTTCAGGCAGACCAGAAACACACTAAACCGAGAGGTCAGGAAAGCCATGAGGTGTTACGGGGAGAACTTGGAGACACCTCCCTGCCAATCCTGATCCCTCAACAGTGTGGAAAGGTCTGCAGAGCATCACGGGCTACAAGAAACGAAACCCCCGTCCTGTGGAGAGCCCAAGGCTTGCTAACCAGCTAAACAAGTTCTACTGCAGGTTTGATCGGTCCTCCCACACAACCGGACTTCCTGCAGCACAATCTACATACTCACCTCTCCCCACAACTGCTCTGTCCACACCTCTATCATCGTTGTCACCCACTCTCTCTCTTACAGAGGCCGCGCCCGCACTCCAGGTCCGCGAAGAGGAAGTGCGCCAGATGTTCCGGAGACAAAAGACCAGGAAGGCACCGGGCCCAGACGGCGTGTCACCTTCCTGCTTGAAAGTCTGCGCTGAGCAGCTGGCGCCCACCTTTGCACGGATCTTCAACCGTTCTCTGGAGCTGTGTGAGGTGCCCTCGTGCTTCAAGAGCTCCACCATCGTTCCAGTGGCCAAGAAGCCCGCCATCACAGGTTTGGATGACTATAGACCCGTCGCACTGACATCTGTGGTCATGAAATCTTTCGAGAGGTTAGTACTGAACCACTTGAAGGAGGTCACAGGCCCCCTGCTTGACCCCCTCCAGTTTGCCTACCGGGAAAACAGGTCAGTTGATGATGCGGTCAACATGGGACTGCACTACATCCTGCACCACCTGGACACCCCAGGAACGTACGCCAGGATCCTGTTCGTGGACTTCAGCTCGGCGTTCAACACCATTGCTCCTGACATCCTCCAACAGAAGCTCATCCAGCTTGCGGTGCCTGCCTCCACCTGTCAGTGCATCCCCAGCTTCCTGACCAACAGGAGACAGCGTGTGAGGCTGGGGGGCATCACATCTGACATTATTATTTATTCATCACTCTTACTATTGATTGTTAGAATTTTTGCCTTCTTGTTTTTATATTGTGTCGCGTACATGTATGTCTATCGTGTTATGTGTCTCGTCACCGTGGGATAGAGAAAAACGTAATTTCGGTCTCTTTGTGTGTTGTGACATGTGGAGAGATTGACAATAAAGCTGACTTTGACTTTGAATACTGGAGCCCCTCAAGGGTGCGTCCTCTCCCCACTGCTCTTCTCTCTCTACACCAGGGGTGTCCAAACTATGGCCCGCCGTCCAGTTTTTACTGGCCCGCAGCAAATTCTGAAAACATAACTGAATATGGCCCGCACAAAAAGCTTGAGCTCAACTCAGTTGCACTTCTCAGTTTCAACACTAGATGGAGCCCGCCACACAAATGAAATCAAGCGAAGAAAAACTTTTACCGCGAGTCCCCAGGAATGGCTGCACCCCCCCCCCCCCCCTCCGGAAGAGAAGCGAACACGCAGCGTTTGACGTCCCATTAGGTGTGACAGTGGACTGAATAGACAAGTTAAAGCCCTTGACCTCTAGATTAGCAGAGCAGGGGATGTTTTACGACATTGTGTAGGATGGGACAAGCTAGGTTATTTATTACTGGTTACACACCAACATAAGCATAAAACTAATCTACCTAGGTTATTTATTACCGGTTACATACATTCCAACATAATCATATGATCAAGATAGTTTTGGAAAACCCTAACAGCTCTTTATTTAACAAAACAAGAGTTCAACGAGCCAACAACTACTGAACTGTAACGATAAAAACATATACAAGTTGCTTCACGAAATAAAATACATCAAGTAACTATAACATAAATAGTTCACCGCCACACGGCCCCAAGCACCGGCATCGACTTCCAGGCGTGTGGCGGCGTGGACTTCCATCCTCGGAGGTGGCACTTCCAGCCACGCGGGTGGAAGAGAGCTCCATAGAATAGGACCGGGCGTGCGTAAAAGCCATGTCCGAGCCCCATCCACCGTCCCCGGACAGCTACCCGGCCAAGCGCCAGCCCCCAACTTCCATCCACGGAGGTGAAAGAGAGCTCCGTAGAGTAGGACCGGCCGTGCGTAAAAGCCATGTCCGAGCCCCATCCACCGTCCCCGGACAGCCCCCGGGCCGAGCACCGGCCCCCGACATATCCACGGAGGTGAAAGAGAGCGCCGTAGAGTAGGACCGGGGGTACGTAAAAGCCAAATAGTTTTTCAAACCTTCTGTGTCACTCCAAATCATTAAATCCTTCAAACTCTTCGTCCTCCGTGTCACTTACAAACAAAGCCGCTAATGATGCCGGTAGTACATGGGGCCCTTTGTCATCTTCGTCATCCCGTGATCGAATCTTTGTCCTTTATGTAAACAACCGCCGCGCGCTGACGTCACTTAAAATTCAAATTACAGTAATCCCTTGCTACATCGCGGTTCGTTTATCACGGTTTCAACTTTTTTTTTTTTTTAAATTTGAAAATTTGTAAAAAAAATCACATATAAGTCGCTCCTCAGTATAAATCGCCCCCCTACCCAAACTATGAAAAAGATGCGATTTATAGTCCGAAAAATACGGTATATTACATTTTAATTTAGACACACCTGCCAAAACGCGGTCGATTATTTGGTGCATGGTGCAAGTACTGGTTTCAGGTTATTGTTTTACACTTTAAGTTTAATGTTACATAGGCTTTGTTAGAAAAATGTATATATACGTTATCATGCGTTCTCTAATCAATGCCTTACCGCAATATTACTGCAATATATGCTTGCTGTTTGGCCTTGCTGTTTTTATGATGTACCACAGAAGGACAGTTCCTTTCTAACAAAGACCACTTTGTTAGACAACATGCCTCATTGCTGTCCTGCACCCCAGATGAACCTCCAAGTGACCATTAAAGTCAGGGTTTCCCAACTATCTTGATCGTAGGGTTAGGTTGGAATGTATATAACCAGTAATAAATAACTTAGCTTGTTGCATCCTACACAATGTCGTAAAACTTCCCTTGCTATGTTTTAACTAGAGGTCAAAGGTTTTTTCTCCTGTATGCAGTCCACTCAAACTCCTCTTCCCAGATGTTCTTATCAGTATGTAAACACCTAGTGATTTTTGCTTACGAGACAAAGCCCACATGCTTTCCTCCTCCCCTTTAGTGTCTTATGTCTCACACTGTGGGTAGGGCAAATCCAAATAAAAAGAGCGGGAGTGCCTACAGATATTCAGTGTGTGTGTAGAGATTGTATTAAGCTATCTGTACTGCACTCCTCGCGAGAAAAGACTTAATATTCTGTCTCACTTGTGGTTTGTTTGCTGTTGCTCTTCTATTCGCTTATTCAGTCAGCGAAATAAACCTGACAGGCTTGCTTATCTCATCCTACGAACAATGTCTCGTGAAGATTTCATTTGTGAACTTAAACCTTCAGTAGTGATTACCAGCAGGATGTCACAGATTGTAACCATAGCAACGGTCTTCGCTAAAATACGTAATTCGAGTACTCACAACTTCTAGCAGTATTGAAGTGAGAAGTACAGAAATGAAGAGACAATTTGAACATATGAAACATTGTTTTGAACCAAAATATGTTTAATTAGGAATAAAGTGAACTTATTTTGTTTACATATGGCTATACACATTATTGACTGCAATTTATCATCGAGTTCAACCTTATTTAGCTGTCAGTCTGTGTCTGTATGTAGAAAAATACAAATGCGTCCGAAAGAAAATCTTTAGTGGAACATTGTAAAACCAACCAAAATCAAACTATAGCAATCAAATGCATCACAGGGCTGAAGTGGAAAAGGACACTGTATGAAAACCTGAAATCGTCTGAAGTGTGTTACTTAATCAAAGTGCATGAGTTTCGAACTCAGAGGCCATTTATGATAATCTCTTATCAACACTAAAGCATATGTCTGTTTTAAATCAAAACAAAACAATTTGGTTTCTGTAGAATAAGAAACAAATGTGCACTGACATCCAGTGTTCAAAAGCAGACAACAATCTTCTAAGGTGCTGCAGTGAATTCGATATGTAAGTATATATGCAACAACTACGATATCAGAAAACATATTGACAAGCAACAAGTACACACAAGAGTCAGATGACGAGAAGAAACTGAAAAGATTGAATCAATACATTTGTATAAAACTCTGAGGTCCGATTGAAGGGATGGCAAGGGCCAGGGGTTGAAACATGAATGCCCCATAAATCCATGTTTGATTTGCAACAATCCTTCTTAACTTTAACATAAAGTATCTTTGATAAACAAAGGACGAAGCCGGTTGAAAAATTTGTCTTGAACATAACACAAAGGAAAAAACACTCAGTACAATTACTGAAAAAACAGTTAAGGTGTTCAAATACGTATATACACATTTTTTAATGTGTACAACATATACACAGTCTATTAATTTAAGAAAGGTGATATTAACATACCTCCTACCCCCTTTCTTCTTTCTCCACCAATCATATGCATTAAAGATTATACCAGCAAAATCTCAGTGTCTGTTTAACAAACGTAATGTTCATTTGTATCAATTAGTGCCATTGTCATAACATTTTTAATTAATGTTTTTGTTTTTTTAACTGTGGCTCATCCAAGGTCCACAAATCCTTTTTGGTTGAGAAGGACATTGATCAAACGTGAGAACAATATATTTTTTCTTATTTCAAGCATGGTTTGGGTAGAACATGCACAAGATCCACAGGTAGGCTTGACCCCCAACCTCAAAACTGCGAGATAGACGGGCTAACCTCTTGCCTGACTTAGAGGCTGACTTGTGCTTAGTGTTTGGAGCCTAGACTGCTTGGACATCACCACCAGGGAGTATCAACTCTGAAGTTGTCTCCTCCATGTCCGGAGCTGGCATGCTTCTTTTACCACAGGTAAAATTCAAGTGGGCTAAAGATCATGCCTAGATGGAGCATCTTCGTTTATTGAATCTCCTGTACACGCTGATGCTGTGAAGACCCGTAGACACGGAGCTAATGCCGGAGTGGGGCTGCAGACTGCACATACAGCCGTTGGAGTGAAGCGGGTTGGAGAAGGATTCTCCCTGCTCCATGTAGATGTCAGAACTGGAGAGGTCACGTGGGATGATCATCGGGATGGAGTACTGCAGCTTCTCTCTGCTTTTGTACCAGAGGCAAGAACACATGGACTGGAAGTGGAGAACCTCGGCATAAACATTACGCAGTCCCCGGCTGGCCGCTCCTCCGCCGCCGCTTCCTCCGCCACATCCCGACGCCGTGGAGGAAGGGGACGCTTGGTCCGTCACGCAGCGCATGTGTCTGCCGGCCTGGCCATTATGGGCCAGTAGGGCCCTCTGCTCGGCATCCCTTTTTTCATCCTCAGCGTTCATGGTCATGAAGCGGAGGACGGCTAAGTTGAGGAAGGCTCCGATCACAGCCAGGCCAGTCAAGATGTAGATGAAGCTGAAGGCCACGTAGTCCAGCTTGGTCTGCAGAGCGTGGTCGTTCTGCAGCGCCACGTAGTCCCCAAAGCCGATAGTGGTGAGAGTGATGAAGCAGTAGTAGAAAGCGTGAAAGAAGGTCCATCCCTCAAATTGAGAGAACGCCAACGCCCCCGCGCATAGCGTACTCATGCAGGATATAAAACCCACCGTCACCATGTTGAACATGGAAACCTCCGTCCGCCTCATTCCGAGGCATTTCTTCAGGCGATGGAGAAGAAACCTCACAAATGTGTTGATGCGTTCGCCCACACTCTGGAACATGACCAGGGTGAGAGGGATGCCAAGGAGGGCATAGATCATGCAGAACGCCTTCCCTTCATCTGTGCTGGGGGCAGCGTGACCATACCCTGTGGGACAGGGACACAGAGACCTACTGAGTTACTGGGGCAAAACTAATTCACTCTACTGGAGGCTGCGAGAGATACACAAAGACTGGAGGAGAGTCAAACCTGGTCAAAGCCAATTTGTATTCTCTCCACACATGTTCTGATCAGTTCAAAAACTTCATTTCACAACAGCAGAATTAAATTGGAGATGGGAATGCACAGCAGCGTGGCGCCAATGGGCAAGTATTGGTATCATGTACAGCAGAGAGAGTTTAAATAATTCATTGGCAATTGTTTTCTGTGGAGTGGCCTCACCTAATCAGTGCTTTTGCACCTAATTAGCCCTTTGCAATTTTTTGCAGCTCATATGAAAAGGACACCGTAGGGTGTATCGCTTGTTTTGTAGGGAGGGAGAGAGAGTGACAAAATGACCCTTTGTGCTTCCGCATAATCCTCTCCAGTTTTATGCATTCAAGATCATAAAGTCTGTCTGCCTATTTGTTATAAGCTCTACTTCACATGAAGCACTTCTCAAGCATTGTAAATGTAAATGAAAAAGATAATCATATTTATTTGAAATTAGGACTTTATTATCTGTCATGGCTCATCATTTATGTTAAATAGTCTGTTTTTTAGTGGACTCTTTCGCATTGTAACTTTTTTTTGGAGTCATTGCTTTCTTTTGTTTTGGAAGCTTTACTTCCGGCTCATTATGGTGATTGCCTCCCTTGTATCGAAATCACCTGAGTATAAATAATCATCTTACATCCTGTCATGTCCAGGATCCACCAGTGCAGTCAACGTAATTCTTCTGCGCCCATGCATTTTGTTTCTTGTGGTTTCTTTTGAGCTTTTGAGCTTTTAGTTGCAACTTTTCTCTTGTTTTCTTGTATTGTTTTTTCCCCCAGCTCTGTTGCCATTTTTTGGTGGTGTTTCTGGATACCCGTTTCTGGATACTGGATACCTGTTCTTTTCCTTTTGCAAGAGCGGGAATAGCAGTGTGTTCAAGAGCGGCGCAGCTGCCAGGAAATATCGACAACCCTGCGTCACCTGATTGACAGCGATGCTCTTTGACAGCCATCGCAGGTCCTGCGGTCCTACTGCTGTGTGTAAAACTGAAGAGGTCCACATTCCCACCTCTAACCCATGGCGCTCTGCCTACAGTGAGAAAGTTCTAATGTGACGGGAAATTTTTAGACTAAAAATCACTTTTCCTAGCGTTAAACCCATCTTATTGTCTTGGTTTGTTAAAAAGATTATCAACCACCCAACCTGAGGCTGAGGTTTCTCTCATAACCTCATTTCTGTAATTATCACATGAATGGTAATATGGAAATTGCCTAGTATTTATGCTAAGAGGATTTTAAAAGATTGATTATGCAAAACTAACAAGCAGGAGAGGCTTAATGTCATTGGAGCACAGGTGTGGCCTAGTCAACGCTCTCACCGCCCTCTCATTAGTGTTTTTGAGCCTTAAGGTGATTTCATTTAAGATCCTTGGAGCACATCATTCTCAGAAGGGAATGAAATCATGAAGAAAAACCTGCATGTTAAATTTGAAGATTTTTTTTATTTACCGTTTTTTTCCGTGTATAGTGCGCCCCCATGTATAATACGCACCCTAAAAATGGCATGCTGATGCTGGAAAAAAGCCTGTACCCATGTATAATACGCACCCAATTTTTATGAATTTATTTTTATGAAATTTTTCTTTTTTTTTTTTTTTTTTTTTTTAAGTCCCAATGATCGTCACACACGCAGGGAGGCAATGGGTCCCATTTTTATAGTCTTTGGTATGGTCTTAACTAGGCTGGATGTAATTTTTTTTGTTGGCGTTGATTTCTCCAACTGCCCGTAAACGCACCACCGCGCTCCGTGCGCGCACAGGAAAGAGGCGTGCAGACGTGAAAAAGGCGGCTCTGTATGGGAGAGACGTTGAAGAGGAATAAAAACACCCTTGGAAACCAAAACTTGCCCCTCGTCGTGACTCGGAGCCGCAACAAATGTTTCGGATTTGAGTAGGGTACATTGTGACAGACAGCAAACGAGCAGGTGATCGAGCAAGCCTTGTCTGATACGAGAGCATTGCGCTCGTATGGAGCGTGTTTGAAGTGAACAGCAGAGACGAAAGGAACAAGGCAAAGTGTTGTGAAATAAAATATGACCGACCTGTAATACGCATTTTGTTATTTGCTGATTGAAACTGCAAATTAAACTGTGAATTGAAACTAATAGGTGGAGTGTAGTTGGTTGGCATAATTCACCCGGAACCTAAGTTCACGTTGCCGAGTTCCGGTGGGATGGTTTAGAGGTGTGGGAGTTTCCTGTTTGGTTTAGTTGGTGTTAGGATCTCGAGGGGAAAAGAGTCGGCCCGTGGTTGAATGAAGATAATTATAAATGTCATTAAAACAACTGCCGTTGGCACCGTCATTTGTCACTCCGCCTCCAACTCCAGTCCTTGCACACCACAGGAGAACTGAACTCTCGCTCTTTATATAGCTGACGTGTCTTGCGCATCCGTTCTGCGCATCTGTAACGGCGGCCTCCGTATGACGTCCGGTCCGCGATGGAGATTAAAAAACAAACAATATTTGACAATAACACACCATCAAGGATTGCACCATCGCATCAAACGATGTGTCGTCAATTATGGATTTTTTTGACTGTGTTGGGACAGGATGGCTGAATGCGATGCGCGATTGACAACAAACAAGAAGAAAGGTGATTACAAGTTTTATTTCGGGGGAGATTTGTCATGTCTCGTCCCCAGTTTTGCTATTTGTCTAGGTTGCCATAGTTTCTGTTTGCGTCGCCCCTCTCTTCCTGTGTCACCTCAATCGATGTAACGTGTTTTGTATTTAAGTCCTGTCTGCCCCTCGCTCACCGTCGGATCATTGCATGTGTTACTGTCATGATGTCTGTTTGCTTACTGTTCCTGTCTTTGGTAATGCCACCCTGTCTTTTTGTTCCACGACTTTGTCGGTCAGTCCTGTTGTTGGTTTTGTTTTCTAAAAAAATAAAAAATAAAATAAAATAAAAAAAATTTAAAATATTTTTGTACCCATGTATAATGCGCACCCCAGATTTTAGGACAATAAATTCGTTACATTTTGCGCACTATACACGGAAAAAAACGGTATTTATTCCACATTTATCTTAGCAAATGCACATCTCTATTCTTAATTGATAATATTATCACGAACACTGAGTATAAGCTTTCTGGTCTTGTCAGTGCTTGTTTGTCACGTGTACTTGAAGACAAAACACCACCCACTGCAGTCCATGTCTTTAATACACTCATTAATTAGGCAACTCCAAGTGTGTGCCTTCAAAAGACATTAAAAGAATGGTATCACATGAGTGGTCATGAATTGGTTTGCTCTCAAGCACGTGTCATCCAATTATATTTCTCATTGAGCAGTTTGGGCCTTTTGAGATCAAAACAGAGCCTATTTATTAGGCTCCATTGCAAAAGTTGAAATTATGGTGCCCTTTTCTTTCGTAGTGTCTCTTAATGTCTTCAGAAGTGGAAGTCGACCAGGCATGCACTGCCATGTTGGATAATACAACAAGTGGATCATAGATCCACTTGAGACAGGTAGACAAAGGTGGAAACCGGAGCCCTCAGGATGTTCTTCTCTGTGTATAATTCCACCGGCGTGATTAAAAGATAGAGTGTCTCATGTGACAAATTGCAGTGTATACAATCGTAGAGGCAGGCCTCTTTTTGGAAGCTCAAAAACGTTTTAGCATTGTTTATGACTCAAGATGCCTATAACCATTTCTTCTGCGAATTTTTTTATTTTTGCTTCATGGGGGCCCCTGGAACAGATTAATGGCATTTCCATTTATTTCAATGGGGAAAGATGATTCGTGATATGGGTGTGGTAAGTTAAAGGTAAAGTCCCAATGATCGTCACACACACATCTGGGTGCGGTGAAATTTGTCCTCTGCATTTAACCCATCCCCGTGTGATTTTAATCCATCCCCTGGGGGAGAGGGGAGGAGTGAGCAGCAGCAGTGCCGCGCTCGGGAATCAGTTGGTGATCTAACCTCCCAATTCCAACCCTTAATGCTGACTGGCAAGCAGGGAGGCAGTGGGTCCCATTTTTATAGTCTTTGGTATGACCCGGCCGGGGTTTGAACCAACAACCTTCCAGTCTCAGGGCGGACACTCTACCACTAGTCCACTGAGCTGGACAACAGAACAAGTTAAACTTTTTCTCAGGGCACGACTGTGTAAATATAGGCATCTTTTTAATTAATAGGTGGAATAGGATCTCTTTTTTTATGGTGGATCTTGGTCCCCACAACAACAAAAATGCAACGTTATTGGTGAGGTGCAGTCAGTTGAACGACTGCAATTTGAACGTCTAGGTGGTCTGGCGAGCGCTACGTCCCACTTATCTACATTTACAGCGCTCTTAAAAAGGACACGCATACCATGGATTGTTCTGCACAAACGCAAATAAACACAAATTCATATCATTTTGGAAGAGGCTGTCTTCGAGCGGGCTGCTTTTTTTTTTCTTGCCACAGTCTGCTTTCATCTCCAGCTGTGGCAGGCCAAAGACATCAGTGCCTGACCCTTCAGATTGTAACTCTGACCACAAAATGACACAAGTGCAAAAGATGACTATGATAGCAGATTTTCCCACATTTAGACAGACTTGGTCTCTTAATCACAGACACCTCCAACTCCACATGACCCCGTCGTTTGTTTACTTTGGCACTTAAACACAGCTTTGGTCCCTGGAATCTCGCTCCATTTTGTTTCTCACTTCTGACCTGAGACTTTCTTGGCAGCTGCTACAAAAAGAGCATGTAGGCAAACAAAGTGAATTTGAGGAATATCATACGAAGAACAGAAAACCAAGCAAGCTTGTAATAGTTTACTGACAGAATGAAAGACACTAAAAAAGCAGACTAAAACATCAGCCTCAAGTTAGCATCTGTCTAGTTTCATTTTAATTTGGTTTCAGAAATCCCTCCTCTAAAACATTCACACAAATATTCATCGATTCGTCTTTGTGTGTCCAACCATTTAAGCTTCTGTTTTGCTCTCACCATAAAAATAAAACAAGGTCCGGTTCCGTGCGTACTCCTCAGGTTCCTTTTTAGGGGATATGAAAAGAAAACTTGGCAGACGTAAAGTTTTCCATGAGCTCAGTAAGCGAGCTATTCCAAGTGGAGTGTGAGATCTCGACGAGGGGGCTGACTAATTAAATAAATCACGTAATTATCACCTATGGTCACGAGCTATGGGTCGTGACCGAAAAAACGAGATCCCGGATACAAGCGGCCGAAATGAGTTTTCTCCGCAGGATGTCCGGGCTCTCCCTTAGAGATAGGGTGAGAAGTTCGGTCATCCGGGAGAGACTCGGAGTAGAGTCGCTGCTCCTCCACGTTGAGAGGAGCCAGATGAGGTGGCTCGGGCATCTCATCAGGATGCCTCCTGGACGCCTCCTTGGGGAGGTGTTCCGGGCATGTCCCACCGGTAGGAGACCCCGGGGACGACCCAGGACGCGCTGGAGAGACTATGTCTCTCAGCTGGCCTGGGAACGCCTTAGGATCCCCCGGGATGAGCTAGATGAAGTGGCTGGGGAGAGGGAAGTCTGGGAGTCCCTCCTGAAGCTGCTGCCCCCACGACCCGACCCCGGATAAGCGGAAGAAGATGGATGGATGGATGGATGGATGGATGGATGGATGGATGGATGGATGGATGGATGGATGGATGGATGGATGGATGGATGGATGGATGGATGGATGGATGGATGGACGTGATTTATGGAACTGATAGTCGTTGGATGCAAACTTGTTTTAAAAGTCACAAAACAGCTGGACCGAACGGCGGCTTGGTGGATGCGCCGGATGGTGGGGCTAGTGAAGATAGGAAAGATGAAAGGACGTGTGGGAGAGGTTTAGGAAACATAGGAAAAAAACATCCTTAAGAGGTTTCTGTGTGGAGGTAGATTGGGGTCAAATGTTTTGTACTTGAAAAAAATAAACTTGTACCGTTTTTTTCCGTGTATAGTGCGCCCCCATGTATAATACGCACCCTAAAAATGGCATGCTGATGCTGGAAAAAAGCGTGTACCCATGTATAATACGCACCAAATTTTTATGATTTTTTTTTTTTTAATTTTTTATTTTATTTTATTTTTATTTTATTTTTTTTAACTCCCAATGATCGTCACACACGCAGGGAGGCAATGGCTCCCATTTTTATAGTCTTTGGGATGGTCTTAACTAGGCTGGATGTAATTTTTTTTGTTGGCGTTGATTTCTCCGACTGCCCCTAAACGCACCACCGCGCTCCGTGCGCGGATGTGAAAAAGGCGTGCGGACGTGAAAAAGGCGGCTCTGTATGGGAGAGACGTTGAAGAGGAATAAAAACACCCTTGGAAACCAAAACTTGCCCCTCGTCGTGACTCGGAGCCGCAACAAATGTTTCGGATTTGGGTAGAGTACATTGTGACAGACAGCAAACGAGCAGGTGATCGAGCAAGCGTCTGATACGAGAGCATTGCGGTCGTATGGAGCGTGTGTGAAGTGAACAGCAGAGACGAAAGGAACAAGGCAAAGTGTTGTGAAATAAAATATTACCTGAAATACGCATTTTGTTATTTGCTGATTGAAACTGCTAATTAAACTGTGAATTGAAACTAATAGGTGGAGAATTGAACTCTCGCTCTTTATATAGCTTGCGCATCCGTTCTGCGCATCTGTAATGGCGGCCTCCGTATGACGTCCGGTCCGCGATGGAGATTAAAAAACAAACAATATTTGACAATAACACACCATCAAGGATTGCACCATCGCATCAAACGATGTGTCGTCAATTATGAATTTTACTAAGTGTGTTGGGCAGGATGGCTGAATGCGATGCGCGATTGACAACAAACAAGAAGAAAGGTGATTTCAAGTTTTATTTCGGGGGAGATTTGTCATGTCTCGTCCCCAGTTTTGCTATGTGTCTAGGTTGCCATAGTTTCTGTTCGCGTCGCCCCTCTCTTCCTGTGTCACCTCAATCGATGTAACGTGTTTTGTATTTAAGTCCTGTCTGCCCCTCGCTCACCGTCGGATCATTGCATGTGTTACTGTCATGATGTGGTTTCTGTTCCTGTCTTTGGTAATGTCACCGTCTTTTTGTTCCACGACTTTGTCGGTCAGTCCTGTTGTTGGTTTTGTTGTACCATGACTTTCTTTAAAAAAAAAAATAAAAAAATAAAAAAAATTTGTACCCATGTATAAATGCGCACCCCAGATTTTAGGACAATAAATTAGTTAAATTTTGCGCACTATACACGGAAAAAACGGTACTTGAAAAAATAAAACTTGAAACTGAAAATAAACATGTTGTACCGTATTTTCAGCCCTAAAAGGCGCACCTAAAAACTTAAATTTTTATCAAAAGTCAACAGTGCGCCTTATAGTCCGGTGCGCCTTATATATGGATCAAGTGATGAATTTGTTGATCCATACTGGTTGTACACAGTGCTCTGCCAAAATGTTTTAGTACGTTTTAGTACGACTAGTGAATTACAAGGTTGCATCGCTTCCCAGCATTACGGTAACTGTAGTCAGGGGGCGTCACCGAATAGCTGTTGTACCCGCGAGGCTATTTCATTTCAAAATAGGCTGCTCCGTTAATGTTTCGAGTAAATCTACGGATCGATATGGAAGGGAAACATAGGTAAGTAGTACCAATGCGTTAGATCGAACTTTAGTCAGTTCTGATCATTTTATAGGAGCTCGTTTGAGAGACGCGATTGTTTACACTTTGCTGAGGCTCATGGGAGATTGCGAGCTGAGGGTCATGGGTTTTTGCGGATGGCTAATGCTATAACGATAGCTGCTATACGCGCGAGGCTATTTCATGTCAAAATAGGCTGCTCTATTAATGTTTCGAGTAATTCTACGGATCGATATGGAAGGGAAACATAGGTAAGTAGTACCGATGCGTTAGATCGAACTTTAGTCAGTTCTGATCATTTTATAGGAGCTCGTTTGAGAGACGCGATTGTTTACACTTTGCTGAGGCTCATGGGAGATTGCGAGCTGAGGGTCATGGGTTTTTGCGGATGGCTAATGCTATAACAATAGCTGCTATACGCGCGAGGCTATTTCATGTCAAAATAGGCTGCTTTGTTAATGTTTCGAGTAAATCTACGGTGCGATATGGAAGGGAAACATAGGTAAGTAGTACCAATGCGTTAGATCGAACTTTAGTCAGTTCTGATCATTTTATAGGAGCTCGTTTGAGAGACGCGATTGTTTACACTTTGCTGAGGCTCATGGGAGATTGCGAGCTGAGGGTCATGGGTTTTTGCGGATGGCTAATGCTATAACGATAGCTGCTATACGCGTGAGGCTATTTCATGTCAAAATAGGCCGCTCTGTTCAGGTTTCGAGTAAATCTACGGATAGATATGGAAGGGAAACATAGGTAAGTAGTACCAATGCGTTAGATCGAACTTTAGTCAGTTCTGATCATTTTATAGGAGCTCGTTTGAGAGACGCGATTGTTTACACTTTGCTGAGGCTCATGGGAGATTGCGAGCTGAGGGTCATGGGTTTTTGCGGATGGCTAATGCTATAACAATAGCTGCTATACGCGCGAGGCTATTTCATGTCAGAATAGGCTGCTCTGTTCATGTTTCGAGTAAATCTACGGATCGATATGGAAGGGAAACATAGGTAAGTAGGGGTGTAAATCGCGGGTTTTGTCACGATACGATATAATATCGATACAAAGAACTACGATACGATATTTGTCGATATCTTAAAGCCTGCTGCGATTCATTCACGATATATTGCGATATAGTGCTCTACGATCGATTTTTTTTTTTTTTTTTTAATAGAAAATATAGAACAATATCCTGATTTATAACAATTCATACGCAAAATCAACAAGGTATTGCAAACTCTTTATTTAGGAAATTACAAGAGTATTGTAGTATACAAATTGCTTACTTTAACACTGAACTTTGATGTCGTGTTTTTTCTTTAAATGTGCGGCGAGATTTGTGCTCCCTGAATATTTGATCACCGCATGGCAGGATTTACAAACTGCACGTGTCTTGTCCGTTGAGCCATCTTTTCTTTGGAATCCAAATTGCTTCCAAACGAATGACTTGAAGCCCAAAGGGGAGCAAATTTCCTAGTCTTTTTGGACACTAGCCATAGCACCAGCCCAGGAGCCGCGTACTAGTTGTCGACTCCCCTTTCACGTGCGTGCTCTGCTCACAACACAACAACGCCGGGCGCACTGCTCCAGGAAAGAGGAAGCAAGCAACACGGCGATATAAATCGATGTTTACCTTTAGCATCGATGCCAATAAATCGTAGAGCATTATATCGATTAATCGATGTGTATCGATGTATCGTTACACCCCTAGTAAGTAGTACCAATGCGTTAGATTGAACTTTAGTCAGTTCCAATCATTTTATAGGAGATCGTTTGAGAAACGAGATTGTTTACAGAGGGCTCGTTGGTTATTGGCTAGTGGGTGCATACCGCAACCCTAGTCAACCTCAGTTTGTTGCAGTAAAGCTTCTATTTTATGCGCCTTATAGGCCGGTGCGCCTTATATATGGACAAAGTTTTAAAATGGGCCGTTCATTGAAGGTGCGCCTTATACCCCGGTGCGCCTAATAGGGGGGAAATTACGGTATTCAAAATAAAAATACTTGTATGAAAAGTTTTTTTCGAGTTGAAAATAGTTTGGCTTTGCTTTGGTACATTTTTTGAATAAACTATTTATGTTCTAGTTTCATTGCCATTTATTTTTCAAGTGTGAGGTCAGATCTTTTTTTTCAGATTCAACTCTTGTTTTTTCAGATCCTGATCTTTATTTTTCATTTAGGTGGGTGCAGGTTCGATTTCACCTCCGGCCTTCCCTGTGTGGAGTTTGCATGTTCTCCCCGGGCCCGCGTGGGTTTTCTCCGGGCACTCCGGTTTCCTCCCACAACCCAAAAACATGCTTGGTAGGCCGATTGAGCACTCCAAATTGTCCCTAGGTGTGAGTGCGAGTGCGTATGGTTGTTTGTCTCTGTGTGCCCTGCGATTGGCTGTCAACCGGTTCAGGGTGTCCCCCGCCTACTGCCCGATGACGGCTGGGATAGGCTCCAGCACGCCCGCGACCCCCGTGGGGACTAAGCGGTACAGAAAATGGATGGATGGATGGATGGATGTTTTATAATAAATGTTTCTATTTTTCAAGTTTCAAGCTCAACACGTTTGTTTTCAGTTTCAAGTTTTATTTTTTCAAGTACTACAAGTTTTGTTCTTTCAAATACATAACGTTTGACCCCAATCTACCTCCATATTTCTGGCATTGCCATGACGATGGAGGACTTGATCCTATATTCCATGTTGTAAGAATCAACAATGTTGATTTAGTGCAGCAATAGCAAAACAAAACAAATGTAATTTTAAGGCCCATTTAGTCAAAAGCAAATATTTGAGTCATGGGCTTTTAAGAGGTCTTCTCAAAAGCACCGGCGGGTCTGTTTCAAGTTCTCCATTTGGGCTTTCAAAATGCACCCGTGTGGGCAGACCAGAGAGGAAAGAGTGAGTTGTAAGAGAGTATGTTGTGTAATGAGATACTGGAATTTCAAAGCGTTTCTTTTGCAACACGGCCAACACACACAGTACATGTAATGAAAATATACTGAATCACAAGATCGCCGTTCCTGTGGTCCACGTGATCATTTGTGTCTCAACATTTTCTCATTTTACTTTTATTCTGACATTTTGCACCTCTGTCATCACTAACCTGCTCCTAGCTGCAACCTGATTCCAACAAATTTGAGCCTAAAATTGGTCCAGCAGCTTTTAGGGAGCAGATGCGGTGTCCTAAAGTGACATGCGCTGGCAATGGCACATGACACACTGATCGGTTTACTTAATGAAAGCGTAAATGCAATATGGAGAAAGGCTGGATGAAAAAGGGAAACCGAGAGGCCGGCTGATAAACATCAAAGCCCGCTGGCACAAATTACATAAAGCAGGAAGTGGAATCGGATGCATTACGTGGCCTTGAGGTTGTATCCGTTTACTGTTACAAAATATTTTAAGTATTATAAGTACTCGTACTGTGTTCCATTATTGTATACCATCAATTCATCGTAATAGTTTTCGGAGAAAATGTCAGAGTCAGTTTTAACTCTGTGTGTGTGTCCAGGTCGTTTTAACACCTTTTTTGTGTGGGACGACCACTGCCTTGGGCGAAGCAGATGGCGAATACTGGCAGACAGGGAGTGGAGCTGCTCCACCTCCACTCAATCTGCAGCTTCACCTTAGCAGACCAGGTCACAAAGGAACAGAGTAGCCGTGTGTGGCAAGACTTAATATAGATGACATTATATGTACCGTATTTTTCGTCATCACAAAAATCATGAAAAAATCCATAGATAAGCCGCATCGGACTACAAGCCGCAGGATTCAAAACTTGAGCAAAAAGTAGCGGCTAATAGTCTGAAATTTACGGTAATTGTATCCGTTTATTTCAGTCCAATGTACCGCATTTTTCGGACTAAAAGTCGCTCTGGAATATACGTCGCATTAGCCATAAATTGCACAATAAAGTGAAAAAAAACATATGTCACTCTGAAGTATGAGTCGCATTTGGGGGGAAATTTATTCGACAAAATCCAACACCAAGAACAGACATGAACGAGCAACAACAGGCTAAACGATAGGTATGCTAACGTGACATAAACACAAACGAAGGGCTGAGAACGGGCCTGACGTAACATTCAGAGTTATTCAAATAACTATTACATAAATAACACGTTTATCAAACTATCTGTGTCACTCCAATTCATTAAATCCATCGATCGTCCTTTATGGAAACGATACCGCGTATGCGCCGTGCCGCTGACGTCTAAATATTTGACTGTATTTTCTGGACTATAAATCGCGTTTTTTTTTCATACTTTGGGTGGGGGGGGCGACTTATATATGATTTTTTTCACAAATGTTCAAAATTCCCCCCCCCAAAAAAGTGAAACCGCGATAAACGAACCGCGATGTAGCAAGTGATTACTGTAGTTTGAACTGCAAGTGACGCCAGCGGCGAGGCGCAGCGGTTGTTTACATAAAGGACAAAGGATTCGATCACGGGATGACGAAGATGACGAAGAGCCCCACGTACTACCGGAATCATTAGCGGCTTTGTTTGTAAGTGACACGGAGGACGAAGAGTTTGAAGGATTTAATGATTTGGAGATTTTACGCACGCCCGGTCCCACTCTACGGAGCTCTCTTTAACCTCCGTGGATGGAAGTCGGGGGCTGGCGCTCGGTCGGGTGGCTGTCCGGGGACGGTGGATGGGGCTCGGACATGGCTTTTACGCAAGCCCCGTCCTATTCTTTGGAGCTCTCTTCCACCTCTATGGCTGGAAGTGCCACCTCCGGCCCTCCCTGTGCGGAGTTTGCATGTTCTCCCCGGGCCCGCGTGGGTTTTCTCCGGGCACTCCGGTTTGCTCCCACATCCCCAAAACATGCTTGGTAGGCCGATTGAAGACTCCAAATTGTGCCTAGGTGTGAGTGCGAGTGCAAATGGTTGTTTGTCTCTGTGTGCCCTGTGATCGGCTGGCAACCGGTTCAGGGTGTCCCCTGCCTACTGCCCGATGACGGCTGGGATAGGCTCCAGCACTCCCGCGACCCCCGTGGGGACTAAGCGGTTCAGAAAATGGATGGATGGGTTTAATGATTTGGAGTGACATAGATGGTTTGATAATATTGTTGTTTATATGATAGTTATTTGATATATTTTATTTCGTGTAGCAACTTGTATTTGTTTTTATCGTTACAGTAGTTGTTATTCCACAGACCCATATAACGATATATAAATCCATCGATCAAATTCCTCGTCCTTTGTCAACAACGGCACGCGTGCGCCGCTGACGTCAGCCTCGTCGTTATTCCACAGAGCTAGTATATAACAATATTGTAGCGTTAACAAAGTACCAGGAAAGACGTGGATTTGGTAACGGCTCTTTATTTAACAAAACAAGAGTTCAACGAGCCAACAACTACGGAACTGTAACAATACAAATATATACAAGTTGCTACACGGAATAAAATATATCAAATAACTATAACATAAATAGTTCACCGCCACACGGCCCCAAGCACCGGCGTTGACTTCCAGGCGTGTGGCGGCGTGGACTTCCATCCCCGGAGGTGGCACTTCCAACCACAGAGGTGGAAGAGAGCTCCGAAAAATAGGACCGGGCGTGTGTAAAACCCATGTCCAAGCCCCATCCACCGTCCCCGGACAGCTACCCGGCCGAGCGCCAGCCCCCGACATAGCCACGGAGGTGAAAGAGAGCTCCGTAGAGTAGGACCGGGCGTACGTAAAAGCCAAATAGTTTTTCAAACCTTCTGTGTCACTCCAAATCATTAAATCCTTCAAACTCTTCGTCCGCCGTGTCACTTACAAACAAAGCCGCTAATGATGCCGGCAATACGTGAGGCCCTTCGTCATCTTTGTCATCCCGTGATTGAATTCTTTGTCCTTTATGTAAACAATCGCCGCACCTCGCCGCTGACGTCACTTGCAGTTCAAACTACAGTAATCCCTTGCTACATCGCGGTTTCACTTTTTTTTATTTTGAATTTTGAAAATTTGTGAAAAAAATCACATGTAAGTTGCCCCCTCACCCAAACTATGACAAAAACGCGACTTATAGTCCGAAAAATAGGGTAATGTATAATTAATGTTATGTTGTGACTGATGAGAGGGTAATGAATGCAACCCTGAATGCAAAGAGCATTCTGTTTCATAACGAATGGCGTAGGTCTCAACCAATTAGGATTCATATAAAATTGCCATTTCCTGTTATGGAAAGTATTGAATGACGTTGAAGCTTATCTTATTTCCTCCAGTCCTATAGGGGGCAGTAAAGCACATTCCAGTGTCAACTTCCATGAACCCTTCTCGGAACTTCTGTTGATTTCGTTATTTACTTTACTATCCATCCATCCATTTTCTGAACCGCTTAGTCCCCACGGGGGTCGCGGGCGGGCTGGAGCCTATCCCAGCCGCCATCGGGCCGTAGGCGGGGGAGACCCTGAACCGGTTGCCAGACACTTGCAGGGCACACAGAGACAAACAACCATTTGCACTCGCACTCATACCTAGGGACAATTTGGAGTCTTCAATCGGCCTGCCAAGCATGTTTTTTTGGGATGTGGGAGGAAACCGGAGTGCCCGGCGAATACCCACGCGGGCCCGGGGAGAACATGCAAACTCCGCACAGGGAGGGCCGGAGGTGGAATTGAACCCGCACCCTCCTAACTGTGAGGCGGACATGCTATCCAGTGCGTCACCGAGCTGCCATTTACTAATTTTGCATATTAAAAAAGTAACTCATAATGAAACAATTCCTCATGTACCTTTTGCATAGGTAATCAACCGAGGCAATAAGTGGATAATTTGTCTGCAAGCCAAGAGAGTAAATTCGGGCTTATCTTCACATTACAGCCCCCAAGTCGCTCCACACTTTCGAATACATTCACATTTGAAATTGATTTCTGAGCAATTATTTATATATATTATACTGTAGCCTGTGGAAAGGAAACCGAGGAGCCGTTCCATGTCATGGTCATGATATAGGTGTTACTTGAGAAAGCAAAAGGCTCACAGTCTGTTGTTTTAGCCCAAGGTCATCAAAATTTTTGTATTTTTATTTTCACACCTACTTAATGTGTACTCATTGTTAGGGTGGTGCTCACTCTAACTTATTTTGCAAGAACCACACAGGAGTCAAGCAAGTCATATTAGACACCTGCAGGCGGAAAGTTCACTCGTTGCTGTGCTTACAGCGATGGTCGAATGAGTGGGGTTGAAAGTGGGGGTGTGGGAACACACAGGATAGGGTGAAGACGGTCCCCTGCTGATCAAAGCATAGCAGGGGACCTTTTACGACGTTCTGTAAACAAAGCAACTTTGATTGCTTCCTCTGCAGCTAGTCAATAAGTTGAAAAGATCTTAGCACTTTGGTCTACTACTTTTGTTAAGACAGGACAAGCTGGTTAAATTATTACAGGTTACATTCCAACATAATCATACGATAAAGATATTCTGCAAACCCTAACACTCATAAACTTGCATTACTCACCTGCGACTGTTATTGCTATTATCATTAGGTGTGTGTGTGTGCGTGTGCGTGTGTGCGTGTGTGTGTGTGTGTGTGTGCGTGCGTGTGTGTGTGTGTGTGTGTGTGTGCGTGCGTGCGTGTCCGTGTGTGTGACAGTCCACTTGATTCAGGTTGGCTTGTTGAGGTATTAGGCAGATGCTGAAGACAAAATGGAAAACAAATTCCCCTCAGAGACTGTATAGTATATAAGCAAGCGAGCTACACTCAATTGCTGCTGTCAGTCCAAATCACTCCAGTGCTGTGAGCAACTTGGAGTAGACCGGTTGAAGTCGTTTGTAATTATCATCCATTTGGAAAATGGCATTTATTTACGCAGACTTGAAATTTATTTTATTTTCCATCCATCCATTATCTGTACCACTTGTCCCCACAAGGGTCACGGGCGTGCTGGCAGGCAGTAGGCGGGGGACACCCTGAACTGTGTCAAGTGGCATGGTGGTACAAGATGGTGTAAAATTAGGTATTGAATTTGGCCCAGGCTATCCCAAATCATGTAGTAGGTCCAAAATTTCACCAGGAGATGGTGTTAAAGCTTGACATAGGGGTGTCCTGATTCGAAATTAACAAATCTAATAAATTAAATTGTTAGCAATTGGGAAGACACGACCTGTTCAAACACGTAGCAACGCAATTTTGGAAAGAGTTTGCTATGCCATAATTTTAAGATGTAACAGCTTGAGCAATATCAATATATGTGTTTAAGTTGGAGGAACCCATTATTGTGTTAAGTACTATTATGTGTTGAGATTGATCTTTATTAGACAAGATATATGTGATTAATGTGGCAATGTTTTGTCCAACCTGTATTGAACATTGGTGTTCCATCCATACCTGAATGTATTAAGTTGAGAGGAGACATTAAGGGCTAATAGTGAAAGAAAGAACGAGCAAAACAGGAAACATCTGCATCCGGTGACGGACTGGTGTGAGGCGCAGTGGTTGCTGCTTGAAGCAAGGTTGCCAAGACAACCAGTGGTGCAGGGATTCTGACCTTTCACCTACATATTACGATGAGGTAATGCCAGAAGCCTATAAATATGTTGCCCGGACACAGAGCGGGCGCACTTCTTCCTAGTCAGGGCGATGGACGTGACGCTGCCCGGAGTAAAAGAACGAAGATGGATTTTTCGTTCTTTTTTAGATTGAACCAAAATCTACAAAGATGAATTTCCAGAGTCTTCGAATTGGACTTTGTCAAATTTTAAGCTTCGAGGAAGGCAGAGGAGGCAGCCGCTCCGTAACCGTTCTGTAACCGTCGCTCGCCTATTCTCCAAAGTGGTCGTGCGTGTGTGTATTTGCTTTCCATATCACGCAGGAGACTTGTTTTATTTGTGTTTTGAGCCTTCAATTGTACAGTAGACATTCAGAATGTAGTTTTGGGTTTTTAGAGGATGCTTTTGTGTTTAATATTTATTTTTATCCACTTATGTTAGTGTGTATAAAAAACTTCTATAGTAACTTTTATTCTGTGTATTGTACAAAAAGTGCAATGACCATTGTCTCTATATATTTGTTTTTGCATGTATAATAAACAGAAAATGAAGCATCGTCAAAGCGGCCATGTTCCTTTTTTTCTATACGCAACACCCGGTGTAAAAAGTTTGCAATCTTTTGAACTAAACACTCATGAGATACATAAATATTAAATATGATCATTAGTTGTGTGACTGACATGCCGCCGTGGCTCTTGCTGCTGCAACAGCTCCGCCTTCCGAATGCCGCTGATCGCGGTCTGGTCTTTCAAACGCCGCCGATTGCGGCTCTGACTTTCGTATGCCGCCGATTGCGGTTCATGTCCCCCGAGTTGCCGCCAATTGTGGTTCATGTCCCCAGAGTTGCCGCCAATTGCGGTTCATGTCCCCAGAGTTGCCACCGATTGCGGTTTGGACTTTGCCACAGACAAGTGAGGTCAATTGGACTGGTGCGCTTCCCCCCCGCCCGCCGCGTGGGGGGTTCGCTTTTTGGGACGTCGGGAGCCGTCCCTTGTGTGTGTGTGTGTGTGTGTGGGGGGGGGGGGGGGTTAGGGTTAGGGCAGGGGTGGGCAAACTACGGCCCGCGGGCCACATCCGGCCCACGGGACCGTTTAATCCGGCCCGCCGACCCTGAACAAATTGTATTATTAAACTTTTTTTTTTTTTGGTCATTTTGCCTGCAATGACTGCGTTTCCCCAGTAGATGGCGAAGCGCTCGCCTGCGCATTCACTACCGGAAGCCGTGTCAGAAAGCTTGGCGCACACTCACAAGTGCGTGTACGTACTCAGTAGTACGGACATGGCGCACTCTCGCTCTATTCGTATCAGTCCCGAATTTAGATCGTGGGCTGTGACATCTGCATTCTTGTAATTCGCGCGCTGAGCTTTCAGATGCAGTTTTGCGCTAAAGCCGCCCACAAACCTTCCCCTGGAATCCTTCCATTAAAATGAGTCGCCCAAGGAAAAGCAGTGCCGAGCGTTTAAAAGAGAGTGGCCAATTTGGCTCGACGTACGCGACGTGACGTTCAGCCACATCAACATCAACCCATCACAGATCGAGGTAAACGGACCAACACCTCGGATCTCTCCTAAGAATTGCCACAACAAATTTTACTCCAGACTATGACGCACTAGCAAAAAAGGGAGACCAACAACACTGTTCCCACTGAAAATGAACGGGAGGCTCTCAAGTTTATTGTAAAAAAATGCATTTTGAATATGATTTGTACACATAGCAGGGATTGAAACTAGCGACCATTCTCATTTTCAAACAATGCAGGATGCTCAAGGACATTGATGCACCACCTATTTGCGACTAATCTTAACCTGTAAAGTTCTTAAGGCTTACTTTAAGGAAGTGTTTCCCGTTTCCTCACCTCTGTTACCAAGTGTTTGTGAGTTAAAACTCTGCTCTGATTTTCAGATACCCCTCACCGTGTTGCTGTTTTGATGACTTTATTTGGATGTATGCTTTCACCGATTCTTCAAGATGATATATTTGGTCAGAATGTTTGCCGTTTGATGTGATCTCATAAGATAAACATCTTTCATTAATCTGACCTGCAGGCACTGAAGTGATGGAGACTGTTATTCATAATAACAGTGTCGTATTTTATGAGAATCAGCAGTTTTTTAGTGAATTATTATTAAAAAAAATTTAATGCTGTTAATAAATGCATTTGTTTTCAAAAAACTTGTTTGGAATATCCATGCTTTACTACCTACTAAAGGCCAAAATCTTTTATGCAATGACCTTTACAGGTCGCTTATATGACTTCACACAAAGCCTACGTCCATCTGCTCCTGGTTCGGCCCTCCGGTCCAAATTTAGAACCCAGTCCGGCCCGCGAGTCAAAAAGTTTGCCCACCCCTGGGTTAGGGTCTCATCCCCGGTTGCTTTATGTCTGTTACCAATGGTTTCTACTGTCACGTTTCGTCCCCGGCTTTGCTATATGTCTAGGTTGCCATGGTTTCTGTTTGCGTCGCCCCTCCCGTCCTGTGTCACCTCAATCAATGTAACCACAGTCACCTGCCTTGTATTTAAGTCCTGTCTGCCCCTCACTCCCCGTCGGATCATTGATGTCGTCACGTCTGTTGTTGTAATGTCTTCACGTCTTTTGTTTCACGTCCCTGTCGGTCAGTCCTCTTGTTGTTTTGTTAAGTCATGTCAGTTTGCCGAGTCTGTTAGTTTGTTTTCTTCAATAAATCCTGGTCCAAGCTGCACTTGGTCGCCCTGCTCCATCCGATCTGTGACAGAATTCACCGACAGCTGTGTTTGTATTAGAGCGCCAACAGCTCATGCAATTTCACTCTTCCAGCAATTGTTTTACAAGAGCATCCGCATTTGAATCCTGCCCTTTTAGAGCTCCTTAACACAGATTTCTTAGCACTTCCTGTCTCTTATCATTTACATTTTCATGACTTCAGTTCGTCTTGTATCTTGTATAAAGGAATTCCCCCTGCAATTATTCCACTGTGTTACTACGAACCCTGAACATTTCTTGTAAACTCACTGCAACTTTAATCCAGTCATTGTTCTGGGAATCATAACCAAAGTGTCTACACACAACTCACATTCCCAATACCTTTCCTTTTTCGGACCTCGAGAGGAGAAAGTGCGAGACGGATGGCCATGTGAACGCAAAGGGAGGCTTGTGCACACAAATTATCATGTTACATTCCTAGTGATGAGCTTCCTTTTGGGAAGTCATTAGGAATATTAGACAGAAATACAGGAAAGTACCAATGGCAATGCTATAACTACTACTACTAAATACAATAATAATAATAATAATAAAAAAAGCTCTTGGTTGCATTGAGTCATATTCCAGGGCATGAGACTCTCGGTATCCTTCCTTTCACATGAAAAAAATAGAGTTCAGCGAAGCCAGTTACTTAGGATAAAGCTTATTCCACATGTCCATCATGAGTTGTATATTTATAACCCTGAATAGGGTCAGAAGGGAGCTTCAAGTTAAACCCACTCATGTCTCACTACCGTGCACTATTTGCTTTGGTTTAACTCCAATTGCGATGATCCAGCCAGACCAGGGGTGGGCAAACTACGGCCCGCGGGCCACATCCGGCCCACGGGACCGTTTAATCCGGCCCGCCAACCCTGAATAAATTGTATTATTAAAACGTTTTTTGGTCATATTGCCTGCAATGACTGCGTTTCCCCAGTAGATGGGGAAGCGCTCGCCTGCGCATTTACTACCGGAAGCCGTGTCGGAAAGCTCGGTGCACACTCACAAGTGCGTGTACGTACTCAGTAGTACGGACATGGCGGAACTCGCGCTCTATTTGTGTCAGCCCCGAATTTAGAGCGTGGGCTGTGACGACGGTGTTCTTGCAATTCGCGCGCTGAGCTTTCAGATACCGTTTTACGCTAAAGCCACCCACAAACCTTCCCCTGGAATCCTTCCATTAAAATTAGTGGCCCGAAGAAAAGAAGTGAGTGCCGAATGTTAAAAAAAGAGTGACCAATTTGGCTCGACGTTCGCGACGTCCTCACCTCTGTTACCAGATGTTTGTGAGTTAAAACTCTGCTCTGATTTTCAGATACCCCTCACCGTGTTGCCGTTTTGGTTACTTTATTTGGATGTATGCTTTCACCGATTCTTCAAGATGATATATTTGGTCAGAATGTTTGCCGTTTGATGTGATCTCATAAGATAAACATCTTTCATTAATCTGACCTGCAGGCACTGAAGTGATGGAGACTGTTATTCATAATAACAGTGTCGTATTTTATGAGAATCACCGATAGCAGTTTTTTAGTGAATTTTTTTTTAATGCTGTTAATAAATGCATTTGTTTTCAAAAAACTTGTTTGGAATATCCATGCTTTACTACCTACTAAAAGCCAAAATCTTTTATGCAATGACCTTTACAGGTCGCTTATATTACTTCACACAAACACTACGTCCATCTGCTCCTGGTTCGGCCCTCCGGTCCAAATTTAGAACCCAGTTCGGCCCGCGAGTCAAAAAGTTTGCCCACCCCTGAGCCAGACCATGGAGTCTAATAAATACAAATGTTTTGTTTAGCCAGTCGGGGAACGTTCCATACAGGCTGCGGAGCATAAAGCAGAGACGTGTGGCAGCTCGTGTGAGTCACGTGAGGTGAGCGACAGGAGCAAGGGGGGAATCATTCCAGTCAAACATTATCGACTTTGAGATACGGTACCTATGATTCACAACAGACCAGTAAGAATTTCCATTGCGTCATACTTTCTGTGTAAAGGTAAAAAGTGCATCCAAGTGAGATGCAAAATGAGCTTAGAGCGCATTTAAAAAATACAAAATCCTCCAAAACGACCATAAGTTGCATGACGTCAATGCTCGCAGGTGCTGCTGCAAATCTATACCAACAAAGCAGCGGTAACCCGCCAAGCCTGCTCATTGTCTCTCTCCATTGAACACATGAATAAACATCACGACCCGAGCAAATACAGGACAAGGCAACGTGAATCTCCTAAACCAAGAGAGACATGCAGCTTTGTTCTCAGAAAATTCATCTAAAATTTTAACATTTATCAAACTGAACAAAGCCTTTGTGATGTCATGACACTCCAAGCAATACATGGATTTTTATCATTTCAAAATATTCCTGGTCAGGTCAAACGTGTAGTAACAATTATTCAAGTAGACATTTTAAGATGTCTTTGGGAGCTCACAAAAAATCGCTTTAGTCATTTTGTCGTTTGAGTGGCATTTCAGAGACAAAAGTGACTCATAAACACGGAGGCCATTTATTCATTAACTGCAACAAATGTCGTCTTCATTCTCAAGGTCCATTGTGTCATTTCAAGGAGAGGACATCTGTTATTTCCAAAATATCCATGTCATGTTGCATCATTGTGGCCACCCATCATCCGCAAGATGTCATTAGGTGGAAACTGGCCCGACTAAGTGAGTGCTGAGATAAGGTTTAGTTTGACACTTTATTTTTAACAATTCTCTGGTGGTGTATGAAACGACCAACCCCATTAAGCAGCAGTTAATAAATGATTTCAACAAAATCACAAATGATTTCAACAAAATCACAAACCTACAATGCCAGCAAATAATACCATCGAGTTTGCACAGCATGTGGCCCCAAAAAACATCAACAGCAATTTATCTTGGTGGGGATGAATGAAGTCAACTAGCAATGAAATTGCAAACACAAAATCTGTGCCATCTATAAAAAATAAGACATGTGGTCGAAATATGTGCAACATATGAATAACTCAAGTATCTCCCATGTTTTTATTCTGATGTATGTAGTGGACATCAGATAACAGCCAGAGGATGTCACTTCTCATGTTTGTCCTCCACACAGTCTGCCCGACCTTCATGTGTGTTCGCACATGGGCCGCGCGGGCAATTACCTCTAAGCCTTAATTTTTACCATACGACTCTCGCCAACACACATGGCGCGACACCGACCTCCTGCAATCTTAAAAGCGTTTCCCTTTTTCAAACTCATTTGTAAATGTAAAATGGATGCATGCATGATTTGTGTGATTTTATTTGATTCTCAGTCCTCACACTGACTTGGGTCTAATGCGTAAGACCTCATTTCTAAAATGACTGCATTATAACTTCAAAGAATATCCCACGGAAAATTAGCTCCAGGCCTATTTTTATATATTGGCTCTCGGTTATGCTCACGAGGATTGGTATAAAGTGCTTCAGTGTGGCCGTTTTGACAGTAGGTCATTGTGGCTTGAGCTTGAGTGAGTACAGTGAGTACAGCATCCAAACTGTGAGCCACAAGGCCTACGGTTGGGCTCTGGTATTCCCATTAATATGTAATGGTAGCATGGAACACTGATCGCTGTGTGTTTGCAGCAGCCGTAGAGTTCACACTTCCAAAAGACCCGTGTCTGATTGGGTTACAAGTCACAGATCAGTTCTGTCTTGACCCATACACACAAGAAGATGCTGAAGAATAGAGGGAATAACACATAAGGACAAATTCACCATCTAAAGGTTTTACAAAGTTATGCAATTTGTAGAAAATTGTTATTTGGGTGTATTTAAAGACTGCAGCTGCAGCACATTTTTTTACTTTAATGTGTCCCCCCCCCCCCCCCTCCCTGCTGTAATTCATCCAAAAATGCTCCCAGCGCAATAAGCTCTGACGTTTTGTCTATTTATAAAGGTGTCCACAGGTGTCAAGCCTGGCAAAACATATTTGCATGGCTGTGCTGGAGTTCAACATGTGTGTATAATTCTATTTCATATCATTCACATTTTCAGAAACGACCTGACAGATTTGAGACTTTAGTTGTTTTTTTAACAAATTCATTTGCGTTTCAATTTATGTTGGCATGAGTGAGTACCATCTTAAGTATTTACGTATATTGGGGTTCTTTGTTCGTCAAATATGCATATATTGATTGTTTATAGCATTACTTTTAATTGTTATTCCTTATCGCACTAGGCTATTAATATTTCTATTTTTATTTATTTTTATTTATTAAGACGACTGGATTTCTGCTCCAATGCTTTGAATCACTGTAGTGGCTACATGATGTGTTGCAAGCGGACACCTGTGGTGCGTAGTGTTCATGTCAAGCGTTTGTTTTAAAGCTCACGTGTCACGTGTTTTTTGTTGCCCAGTGTGCCGCAACTCAACAAGTACCTCCCTCTGAAAATGCTGTTGACTTACCTATGGTGGTGATCACAGTGATGGCGAAATAAAAGGAGCCGGCGAATTGCCACTGCACCCCGGCTTTGTGCGGCTTGAGCTGCAGCACAACCTTCTCCAGCTTGTCAAAGTCCCCCGCGGACAAGTTAAAGGTGTGGAGCAGCTCGGCCCGGCACAGGGACACCTCTCGCCTCTGGCTCGTCTCCGTTTGCGACTCCAGCACGCCGAAAATCGCCGCGCCCACGAGCAGGTAGGTGAGGGTGCAGATGATGAGTGCCAGGGTCCGCACGTTTTGCCTCTTCATGGCTGCTGCGTGTCAGGGGGTCTGGCCCAGAGCGAGCGCTGATCTGGACGACGGGGAGCTGGGCTGGTTCATGGTTGTGCTGCTCTTCGGGGGGGGGGGGGGGGGGGGGGAGCTAGTTCCGTCTAGGACTGTATGAGGCGGGAGCTGTCCCTTCAGCACCACTCCTGCCTCCACGTAGCAACTCTCTACCCCTTACCTCATAAGAACCCCCCCCCCCCCCATTTATTTTGAATTATTTTGCACTCATGATTTTTTACCAGGGTTGATTATTTTCATTGGAAAAAACCCTACATTAAGATTTTCTTTTTTTTTTCAATAAAGCATAAAGCGCTATAGTCAATCTTAAAATTCACACTGTCAGGTCTAAATACCATCAGACATTTAACCACACGCTGGAAGGAAGAGGAGAAAAGAACCAAAACAGGTTTACTCGCGAGGAGAACGATAGAGAGAGGAAACTCAGTTACAATCTCCATCAATTCTGAGTTCTCCCTCCACGTGCTCCTCTATTTAATGTTTTGGTTGCCCTGGTTACAGAGGCGTTGCTACACTAAAGGGAGGGGAGAGTGTGACTGTAGCAACGCTCTTCAGCTAGCTAATAATGTTGTGTGGTGCGAGGCCGCATGGCCTTGGCCGATCCGTGACCCCAAGAATGCAGAGTCTGTTCTTAAATGGTTGGCAGCCTCATTCTCGGCTGCAATCTCCAAACCTGGATGTCGTGTCCCTCTTGTGCATACACTCCAGTAAACGTTTAAGTAGATGTGAGATAACTTGCATGAAGTCTACTTAAACAAACATTGAGTAAATATGGGATAACTAGAAAACTGTCTTGGACAAAAACAATCAAAAGAGAAAGGACTTCTCTTGAACTAACAAAGAACAAAGGTGTTCTGTTCATAACTAGTGAGGGCCTCTCACAGATAAGACAAGGAAGGGAGTATAAGGACTCCCCAAGGCTAGCTGGCACATATGTTGACTTGAGCGAAGATATGTGACCTCCGGTTTCAGGCCGACCAGCGCTTCAGCAAAACTAATTATTTTAACACACACCATGAGCCATTTCCAGGAATAACTCTTATTTCAACAACCAGGTCAGTCAAGTCAACTGTGACTGAGCCCACCTAAATCCTCCAATCACATGCTGGATTTCTGTAGGCACCCGCCCAATCAATACATTGATTAATCCATGACGCTTTGATCCCGACAGAAGCTTTGAAAGCACCCCTGTCACAACCAACGTATACTTGCTTCATTCATGATTGCACTCATTCCATTGTGCATGTGGAGTAACTTTAAGAAACATTATTGAGTTGTTAATGCACGACACGGTACCTTTTGCAATTGTCAACAGTGCTCTGAGACTGACATCTGGCTGGAGAGCTCATTATGTAATGACACAATACAGTATGAGGACACCCTTGAGGCAAAATTAGCTAGACAGAAGCCATCAAAGTCCCTAAGTCCTCATTCCACGAGTCTTGACCCTGCTTTCTCTCGAGTAGCAAAGCATTCTGGGAAGGTTCCCTGCCCTTCAGGTTCAACATCGCCCGCAGCTTACTGCTGACATTCAATTAAAGAGTCTTTTGCTCTGCCTTCATAACTGGGCGGCTCCTCTTGCTGTCAGTTGATAATTATTGCTGGCTAACATTCATCCAATTCCAGCTAATTCTGCTTATTAGCCTTGTTTATGGGCACCCCGATGAGCCAGGTACACCTGCACTGTGGCAGATAATCACGGAGCTCATTTGGAATATTTGAAAAGACGCGTATGTGGCTGCTCTCACCTCTGGGCACCCCCCCCCCCCAAAAAAAAAACTTGAACTCATGAAAGGAACTCAGTTGTTCCATATAAATTTAATTCTCCTGAATTACACTTTTAACACATAAATGGATTAATAGTTCATCATTCCAAATCCATAAATATAAACATTGCTAATGCAGTGCTAATGAGGTACTTCATAAATCCTGAAATATTCATCAAGGTCACCCATTCACTGGCTATGAGGCAACAATTAACTTGGAAAATGTCCCAATGTAAAACTGCTTAAAAAAAAAAACTTTGGTAACTTGTCTGTTGCACTCCTTTGGGGCCCTGGGAGATTTTTATCTACAGTTCGGTGTTGATTGTCACATCAGCAGCAATAGTCGAGGTCATCGGAGTCACTGCATGAGCCTTTTTCCAAATAGAACAGAGTAGCCTGGTTTTAAAAAAATAATAAAAAATGGATGACTGTGAGCTGGCAGGCCTCATGAGACATCATATATCTGCTCACTGTGTGTTTGCAACCACAGACACAGCCCATAACTCCTGCATGGATACATTTACAATTTTACACAGCATGTATACATTTGGAAGCCTCCAGCCTGCACGTGTGTGTCCCGCTTGTGTGGACATGGCGGCATGCTAAGCACTCTCACTTTCAGGAATGTTTATACTTGCAGCGCTCTGTACTTTAGTAGAGGGACTTGCGTTTAAAAAAAAAGAAAATTCTGGTATGGCACCTGAAAAATCTATATTGTTACCACTGCCTTGGGGAACTTTGGAATTACTAGACCCGAGTTTAACAACTATCAGCTGCTTGAGACCAGACTGTGTATAAAATAATGTTTAATATATTAGCAGACTCATGTAATTTTTTTTGCAGCTCTTTATATCTGGAGGGCATTACATTATCTCTATCCAAAAGCGACTTAGCCTGGCTTGGTGAATCATCACAGATTCTTCCACAGGCAAATTTAGATTTCTGTTATGGTTGTAGAAAAGTCGATATGGAAACGATTATTTGAAGATAACAACAGAAGCAAATAGAAGCGCCGTGACACCCGAGTAGTCTCAATCCAAAGCTGACAGAAGCTTTCAATACAGCGTGCTGAGGATTGTGACACGTCGATTGAATAATTCATTGCAGATTTACTAGTGACTACACTGAACCTCATGGGGATGCAGGTGAGCTGACTATAACTGTCAGCTGATGAATTCTTTAAGCATACCTATCGGCTGCTCTTGCAAGTGCATTATTTAAAAGTCAGGGCTCAGTCAGGGTCCACTAATCATCTTTAATGACTCAAGCTTTCATAATTTGTTTTTCTCAGATGTTGATAAAATGAAGCAGAAGAGGCAAAAATTTTGTGGGAAGAGCACGACACAAGAACAGTAAGTGGCGTATGTGTAGTATCCACATGTCATATGTTGCTTTGCTGGGCTAGTTGACAGCTGTGAGGGGAACACTCTGCTTATGTCAGGGGTGGGCAAACTACGGCCCGCGGGCCACATCCGGCCCACGGGACCGTTTAATCCGGCCCGCCAACCCTGAACAAATTGTATTATTAAACTTTTTTTTTTTGGTCATTTTGCCTGCAATGACTGCGTTTTCCCAGTAGATGGCGAAGCGCTCGCCTGCGCATTTACTACCGGAAGCCGTGTCAGAAAGCTCGGTGCACACTCACAAGTGCGTGTACGTACTCAGTAGTACGGACTTGGCGCACTCTCGCTCTATTCGTATCAGTCCCGAATTTAGAGCGTGGGCTTTGACGACAGCGTTCTTATAATTCGCGCACTGAGCTTTCAGATGCAGTTTTGCGCTAAAGCCACCCACAAACCTTCCCCTGGAATCCTTCCATTAAAATGAGTGGCCCGAAAAAAAGAAGTGAGTGCCGAGTGTTTAAAAAAGAGTGGCCAATTTGGCTCGACGTACGCGACGTGACGTTCAGCCACATCAACATCAACCCGTCACAGATCAAGGTAAACGGACCAACACCTCGGATCTCGCCTAAGAATTGCCACAACAAATTTTACTCCAGACTATGACGCACTAGCAAAAAAGGGACACCAACAACACTGTTCCCACTGAAAATGAACGGGAGGCTCTCAAGTTTATTGTAAAAAAATGCATTTTGAATATGATTTGTACACATAGCAGGGATTGAAACTAGCGACCATTCTCATTTTCAAACAATGCAGGATGCTCAAGGACATTGATGCACCACCTATTTGCGACTAATCTTAACCTGTAAAGTTCTTAAGGCTTACTTTAAGCAAGTGTTTCCCGTTTCCTCACCTCTGTTACCAGGTGTTTGCGAGTTAAAACTCTGCTCTGATTTTCAGATACCCCTCACCGTGTTGCTGTTTTGATTACTTTATTTGGATGTATGCTTTCACCGATTTTTCAAGATGATATATTTGGTCAGTATGTTTGCCGTTTGATGTGATCCCATAAGATAAACATCTTTCATTAATCTGACCTGCAGGCACTGAAGTGATGGAGATTGTTATTCATAATAACAGTGTCGTGTTTTATGAGAATCACTGATAGCAGTTTTTTAGTGAATTATTATTTTTTTTAATGCTGTTAATAAATGCATTTGTTTTCAAAAAACTTGTTTGGAATATCCATGCTTTACTACCTACTAAAGGCCAAGATCTTCTATGCAATGACCTTTACAGGTCGCTTATATGACTTCACACAACGCCTATACCATCTGCTCCTGGTCCGGCCCTCCGGTCCAAATTTAGAACCCAGTTTGGCCCGCGAGTCAAAAAGTTTGCCCACCCCTGGCTTATGTACACGCCAAACAGTGGTGGGTCTCCCCAACACACACACGCACGCACACGCGAGCGCACGCACGCACACGCACGCACGCACACATTGTGACAACAGAGGAGATGACCAGGGTATTAAGTCAAAAGGGCGTGGGCAAAGATCAGGAATTCCAGCACATTATCGCGTTAGCATGTGATGCGGTTGGATGCGAAGGGAACTTGAGTGAAACGTATTAGCTGTTGACGTTACTGTTATGCGTTCTCACGGAGCTTCTTTTATCATTGCGGAAACTCGGATGGAGTGGAAAATTAACGTAGTATCATGCTTAACAACGAGGTAACACTGCCATCTTGTGATTAGCTTTATTCCAGGTAGGATGAAGAAATGTACAGATTATATACAAATATATAATTAGGCCTGGTGTTACTGTGATGTTTGTCATAAAAACGAATAGCATTTTGATTGACCATTAGATAAAAAAATTTTTAGCGCACCTTGACCAAATGACCTTTTCCACAAAAGGTATGTGTGTAATGTAATGCAACATTAAAACGAGATTTGACCTTGTATTTATTACATCTAGAACAGGTGTGGTTTTTTTTGGTGCACATGAAGAAAAATTGCTTTTCATGCTGGAATCCAGCTGGACAGTTCACCTTTATTTCCCTCTTTCCTACAGCTTCCCTTGTAAGAGATTGGAGAGTACAGCCAAGTGCGTGACGATAAAGAGGTTTATTGCGGGTGGGGGGTAAGGTGGCCGAAGCTGGATCGGCGATCTGCTTCGACGAACAAGCGGTTCTTCTGTTTCCTCGAATTCTCCACTGACGTCAGATCGTCGTGTACCGGAGAGCGACACAACATCTCGGGACAGACGGACAATCGGGTCTGCGCTGGCGGCGTTTATATAACACTGTCCATGTGGCTGCGGCAGGTGCGCGGATTCCGCTGATGGGGGGGGCGTGGTCCTGTCGCAGGTGGCGCCAGTACGTGACAGAACCCCCCCCCACAAGGGACGTCCCCAGAGCACTAAAACACAAAAAAATCAGACGGCAGAGGAAGGCAACCCCCCCCCGGACGACCAGGCGGGGGGGGTTAGTACTCCGTCGAAACGTCCGATTCCTCGTCGGACGCAGGATCGACGGACGCGGGGGCAGAGGGCTCCGGCACCGGCGGACAAGGTCGCCTCGGGCGCTTACCTTTTGGCCCCTCAACTGTCCTCGGCCGTCCGCGCCGGGGGCCCGGTTGGTCTGGGTGACGGCGATGGAACTCCGCAATGAGCGAACAGTTGAGGATCCAGCGGCTCGGGACCCAGGAGCGGTGGGCATCGTCATAGCCCTCCCAATCCACCAAGTATTGGAAGCCACGACCGCGCCGCCGCGATCGGAGCAGGGAGCGGACGGCGTAAGCCGGGCCCCCCTCGACGAGCTGGGGCGGCGGCGGCACGGGCGCCGGTGCCAATGCGCTCTCAATAACGGGCCGCACACGGGACACGTGGAACGTGGGTCGTACCTTCATGGACTATGGAAGGAGTAGACGGATGGCGGACGGGCTGATCACTTTCTGGATGGGCAACGGCCCAACAAAGCGCGGTGCCAGCTTGCGGGACCGCTCTTGCTGCGGCAAATCCTGCGTCGAGAGCCACACCCGCTGGCCCACTCTGTACTCTGGGGCCGGCGGCCGGTGCTTGTATGCCTGGCGGGTGTAGCCTGAAACAGAGCGTAGAAGAGCGGTCCGAGCTCTCGCCCAGGCATGACGACAATGGCGGACACAAGCCTGAGCCGACGGGCACGCCGCTTCGCGTTCCTGGTGGGCGAACAAGGGTGGCTGGTACCCGAAGACGCAGTGGAAGGGCGACCTTCCCGTAGCCGAGCTGGGGAGGGAGTTGTGGGCGTACTCCACCCAAGGCAGCTGTTGGACCCACCCACGCTGGTCCCCGGCGGCCATGCATCGGAGGGACCTACCTAGCTCCTGGTTCAGACGCTCCGCTTGACCGTTGGACTGAGGGTGAGAACCCGACGAGAGGCTGGCTGTAGCGCCGAGGACTCGGCAGAACTCTGCCCAGAAGGTGGACGCGAACTGCGGGCCACGGTCCGACACGAGGTCCTGTGGGAGGCCGTGGTGACGAAACACCTCCCGCACCATGATGGACGCAGTCTGCTTCGCGGACGGAAGCTTAGGCAGGGGAATGAAGTGCGACATTTTGCTGAACCGGTCCACCAGCGTGAGGACCACCGTGTTCCCCTCCGAGGGGGGAAGGCCCGTGACAAAGTCGATGGACAGGTGAGACCAGGGACGCCGGGGAACCGGCAAGGGTTGGAGTAGCCCGGCCGGAGGACGGGTGGAGTTCTTACAGCGGTTACATACTGAGCAGGCTCTGATGTAATCGCTGGTGTCCACCTGCCAGGTGGGCCACCAGAAACGCTGCGCCACCCCGTACCTCGTGCGCACAGCTCCGGGATGACAGGCCAGGCGTGAGTCGTGTGCCCATTGCAGCACGGACGAGCGCAGGCCCTCAAGGACAAACAGGCGACCTTCCGGGCAGTTGCTGGGACCGGGTTGGTCACGTGATGCGGCTTCCACTTGGCGTTCAATCTCCCATGACAGCGCCGCTACCCGCACCGAGCTCGGGAGAATAGTGGGAGACGGACCCCGTTCCTCCTCCCCGCAAGGAAACGAACGCGACAGGGTATCCGCCTTCGCGTTGCGGGAACCCGGCCTGTAGGAGAGAGAGAACTCAAACCGGTCTAAGAACAGAGCCCACCTTGCTTGTCTCGCGTTCAGCCTCTTGGCCGATCTCAGGTACTCCAGGTTGCGGTGGTCTGTCCAGACGATGAACGGCGTGGTGGCGCCCTCCAGCCAATGTCGCCACTCCTCCAAGGCCAACTTGATGGCGAGGAGCTCCCGGTTGCCGATGTCGTAGTTCCGCTCCGAGGCCGACAAGCGGCGCGAAAAGAAAGCGCACGGGTGGAGGCGATCGTCCTGGCAGCTGCGTTGGGACAGCACCACCCCAACACCCACGTTCGAGGCGTCCACCTCGAGCACGAACTGCCGGTCAGGATCGGGGACTCTGAGGATGGGAACGGACGTGAACCTCCTCTTGAGCTCCTGAAACGCCTGTTCTGCCCGTTCCGTCCATTTGTACGGGGAGGCGGGGCTGGTGAGGGCGGTGAGGGGCGCGGCCAGCGTGCTGTACCCACGGATGAAGCGGCGATAGAAGTTCGCGAACCCCAAGAATTGTTGCAGCCGCTTGCGTGTCTCGGGTACAGGCCATGACGTGACCGCTTGCACTTTCTCTGGGTCCATCTCGACTGATCTCTCGCGCACCACGTAGCCGAGGAACTTGACAGAGGAGGCGTGGAACTCGCACTTCTCTGCCTTCACGTAGAGCGAGTTTTCCAGAAGGCGGCGTAGCACCGTCCGAACGTGCTTGATGTGTTCAGGGAGCGAGCGGGAGAAGATGAGGATGTCGTCCAAATAAACGAACACGAACTTGTCCAGCATGTCTCGTAGCACGTAGTTTATTCAGGACTGGAAAACCGCTGGGGCGTTGGTGAGCCCAAACGGAACCACCAAGTACTCGTAGTGGCCGCTCGGGGTGTTGAAGGCCGTCTTCCACTCGTCTCCCTCCCGGATGCGGATAAGGTGGTAGGCGTTGCGAAGATCCAGCTTAGTGAAGACGGTGGCACCCTGAAGGCTCTCGAAGGCGGAAGACAGAAGAGGCAGGGGGTATCGGTTCTTAACGGTTATCGCATTTATTCCCCGGTAGTCGATGCACGGGCGGAGCGTGCCCTCCTTCTCCACGAAGAACCCCACTCCCGCAGGTGATGAGGACGGCCGTATGATGCCGGCCGCCAGGGACTCCCGGATGTATTCCTCCATGGCCCGGCGCTCAGGAGCGGACAGGGAGTAGACGCGTCCCTTGGGGGGGGAAGGTGCCGGGCAGCAGGTCGATGGCGTAATCGTAAGACAGGTGGGGAGGAAGGGAGGTGGCCCTGGCCTTACTAAAAACTTCTTTGAGTTTGTGATAGACCGCCGGTACGGTGGAGATGTCGGGGCTGTACCTGGGCGGGTCTCCACCGAGCGGGCTGGTGGCCGCCCTCAGGCACGTCCGATGGCAGCGTTCGCTCCACTGCCGAACCACCCCCACCTCCCAGTCCAGCACCGGGTTGTGCTGCCGCAGCCAAGGGTGCCCCAGGATGAGCTGCTGTCCTGGGAGGGGAAGGGGAAAAAACTGGATGGTCTCGTTGTGATTGCCGGAGAGCAGTACCTTGACTGGCACAGTCACGAAGGCCACCTCGCCAATCAGACGGCCGTCGATGGCGCGTGCGGGAATGGGCGGGCTCAGAGGCAGGAAGTTAATCCCCCACTGGCGTGCCAGGCGACTGTCCATGAGGTTACCCTCCGCCCCGGAATCCACCAGGGCCGCCACGTTCCGGTCGCTCGCCGCGAGCTGGACACGTGCCTGTAACGTGAGCGTACTGGGACTGGAAGAGCCTGTGCTGGTCGAGCTCACACGGACCCCCCCACCCAGAACCATGGGCTCGGCGGGTGGAGCGGTTGGCGGGTTTCGCAGGGACCTCCACTCCCGGTCGCGCCGCCGCGTCCGGATCCGCCGGTCTACTCGGGCCGCCAAGTTCATTGCGTCCTTCAGGGCTCGCGGACGATCGCGGGAAACCAGCTCGTCCTTCATGTACTCCGCGAAACCGTGGATGAATGTGCTGACGAGCGCCGGCTCGTTCCACCCGCTGCTTCCGGCCAGGGTTCGGAACTTGAGGGCGTAATCTGCGACCGATCGGCTACCCTGACGCAGCGTCGCCAGTTCCTCGGCGGCGTCTTCGGCGGCAGAGCCCAGGTCGGACAAGCAGAGCAATTCCTCCGGGAATGCATCGAACGTGTCACAAGCCGGGGCCCCTCTCTCGTTTTCGGCCAGCCCCCACAGCCGCGCCTTGTCCGTGAGGTGGGTTAGGGCGAACCCGACTTTTGTAGCCTCCGATGCAAACGTGACGGGCTGGAGATCAAACATTATACGGTAGTTAGTTACGAACGCCCTCACGTGCTTGGGATCTCCGCTGAATCGTTCAATGTTGCCGAGGCGGGGCTCCGGAACGTCCGCGTGCCTCCCGGCCTCGGTCGACGGGCGGGTCGGGGGTGCCGCGACAGCCACCGACAACCTCTGGAGGGCTTGGGCCATCTCCTGCTGCTGTTGCTGTTACCGTTGGCCCACCCCGATTAGATTCCGGATGTCGGCGGATAGGCTGCCAATGGCGGTCTCGGCTCGCTCCAGCCGGGCGAATGCCGTCTCATCGTCCGCTGGCTGCATAGCAATGGTCCGTCTGTACTGTAAGGGATTGGAGAGTACAGCCAAGTGCGTGACGATAGAGGTTTATTGCGGGTGGGGTGTAAGGTGGCCGAAGCTGGAGCCGGAGCTGGATCGGCGATCTGCTTCGACGAACAAGCGGTTCTTCTGTTTCCTCGAATTCTCCACTGAATTCAGATCGTCGTGGACCGGAGAGCGACACAACATCTCGGGACAGACGGACAATCGGGTCTGCGCTGGCGGCGTTTATATAACGCTGTCCATGTGGCTGTGGCAGGTGGCGGTGATTCCGCTGATGGGGGGGGGCGTGGTCCTGTCGCAGGTGGCGCCAGTATGTGACATCCCTCTGTGGAGCTGTTAGATGAGCTCAGGTTACCAACGCAGTCAAACACTCCTGCCTGCTTTAATAAGTGCACTTGAGTCTGTCTTCCACAATCAGTGTTATACAACAGGTGACATCTTTTGTCTGGAAATCAATGCAAGCATCTTTAGCTGGCCAAGCAGATTAGTGACTGATCATGTTGCAGATTTTTAAGAGACCATATTTTCTTTCAGTGGAGTACCACAATGCAAATGCTTTTCCGTCAAACAGCTTGAAGCGCGCATGCTCGACCTCTTCTTTGGTCATGTTTAAAAGTTAGGGGTGTAAATCGCGGGTTTTGTCACAATAAGATAGCATATCGATACAAAGAACCACGATACGATATCATATTGATACAAAGAAACACGATACGATATGTGCCGATATCTTAAAGCCTGCTGTGATTCATTCACGATACATCACGATATAGTGCTCTATAGGGGTGTAACGATTCATCGATACACATCGATTAATCGATATAATGCTCTACGATTTATTGGCATCGATGCTAAACGTAAACATCGATTTATATCGCCGTGTTTGACCTTGGACATTAGACGCGACTTTATTTTGAAATCCAGTTCATTGTTGCTTGCTTCCTCTTTCCGGGAGCAGTGCGCGGCGTGTTGTGTTGTGAGCAGAGCAGGCACGTGAAAGGGGAGTCGACAACTAGTACGCGGCTCCTGGGCTGATTTATAACAATTCATACGCAAAATCAACAAGGTACTGCAAACTCTTTATTTAGGAAATTACAAAGTGCTCCCAAACGAATGACTTGAAGCCCAAAGGGGAGCGAATTTCCTCGTCTTCTTGGACACTAGCCATAGCACCAGCCCAGGAGCCGCGTAGTTGTCGGCTCCCCTTTCACGTGCCTGCTCTGCTCACAACACAACAACACAATGAACTGGATTTCAAAATAAAGTCGCGTCTAATGTCCGAGGTCAAACACGGCGATATAAATCGATGTTTACGTTTAGCATCGATGCCAATAAATCGTAGAGCATTATATCGATTAATCGATGTGTATCGATCAAGCGTTACACCCCTATGTAATATGTCTTGTCACCGTGGGATAGAGAAAACGTAATTTCGATCTCTTTGTGTGTCTCGGCATGTGAAGACGTTGACAATAAAGCAGACTTTGACTTTGACTTTGAAAGGCAGAATTTGTGTTTTTAGAGTTGTTCACATCTGCCTGAATGGCTTATATTTGGTTATTTTGTCATTTGAAAAATAAAGACAATTGTGACAATGAAATTTGTTTTATGTGTATTTGTGTGTATTTGCATGAAATTTTTGTAGTTAAAAAATGTCTGTCCCCCGGGCCCCTTCACTTTACTAAATCTGGCCTTCCTTGCAAAAAGTTTGGACACCCGTGATCTAGAATCAACGGGTTGCAGTACTCCCGTATAACCGCAAGAGAGCGACCAAGCCTCAGATATCCTTTAGTTCATGTCAGCTGCTCGTGCGAGCAAAAGGAATGCACAGGTTTGAAACTTTTCTTATCCACCATGCAAATAGTGGAACTTCCCACGTTGCGCGTCTCCCCTCAACTTTGAAAAAGTTTGCATTCGTCAAAACAATCATAAGGGGGCGCTACGTTCAAACGCAGGGCCACATCCGCACTGACTTTTTTTAAACATCCTTTTTGGACACACACTGGTAGTCTGTCTGCAACTCGTTTTGGAGCGCGCCTGTGTGTTGAACAGCCGAGCGCCATGGAAGGAGGGTACAAGCAGGGAGAGGACCAGACAGCGTCCCCGTTTGTCACGACGGAACCGGAAAGTCAGGGGCAGACGCCGCAGAGGAAAAGCAAGCGTTGTAAGATTATCTGTGGGGTATGTTTTGTACACTATAAGCGCACTGGGCATCCCTTTTTGCACTGCCTTCTTTGAAAATGTACATCTACGCACCACTGTACATTTAAAATTGGACTATCTGTCCTCATTATTCACTTTTTCAAAGAGTTTAAAGTCAATTGTGGTAGAGATATTGATACACTGAGCAGAGCCGTAGCCAGGATTTTTTCCAGTCAGAGGCGTAGCCGAGCCGGGGCGCGCCCCGGTTGAAAAAAATCGAGCTTTTTCGATTCTTCATTTTCATGCCGTTTTTTCTTTCGGTCTTGCGCGAATGTGCTTGCACTATTCTATGTGCGCGATGTTATCCATTCACCGTTTGCCTCCCGGACCCGGATGTTGTTTTAGCGATCAGCGAACGGCGTGGGTGATGTTAGATTTTTTTTCATGTGGGCGTGCGCCCCTACTGGAGAAATTCCTGGCTACGCCTCTGTTTCCGGCTCGCCCCGGCTTGGTCTACGCCTCTGACACTGAGGTCTTGGGTCTTATTAGGACAGCAGCATGATGGAGGAGGGTGTACCAGGAGCGTTAATTGTAATGACGTAATCATCCAGCTCAGTGGCCTAGTGGTAGAGTGTCCGCCCGGAGACTGGAAGGTTGTGGGTTCAAACCCCGGCCGGGTCATACCAAAGACTATAAAAGTGGGACCCATTGCCTCCCTGCTTGGCACTCAGCATTAAGGGTTGGAATTGGGGGGTTAGATCACCAACTGATTCCCGAGCGCGGCACCGCTGCTGCTCACTGCTCCCCTCTCCCCCAGGGGATGGATTAAAATCACACGGGGATGGGTTAAATGCAGAGGACAAATTTCACCACACCCAGGTGTGTGTGTGACGATCATTGGGTCTTTAATCTTTAATATACCCCATCCAAGACCTTGTTAAGGAGATTTTTGTCTTGGGCTATTTGTAGCGATTGTGTTAGTGCCATGTCTAAAAAACATCCAAAAGTCTTCCAAACGTGCAACATGATAAATTTGAATGAAAAAGACTACAGCTTGCAAAATATCATCATTATAGCTGCAAAAACAAACACGTTTGTCACCATGGTTTAAACTGTATGTGAGTGTGTGAACATGGAAACCAAATGTTTTCACCCTGATGCCAAGAGACAGAGCTCAGCAGACAGGAGTGACCCCCCCCCCCCCCCCATTCTCCCCACCCACGCTGCTGGAAAGGGTCAAAGGGGCTTGTGTGGGTGAGTGGTGAGGGTCTTTTTCCAGCTGCTGGTGAAAGAAAGCCTTTTTAATGACTTTTTGTGTGTCTGCAGTGAAAGGAAACACAATAGACCACACTTGTAATCTTATCTGACTGAGTTTTACGTTTGGACATTTGTTTGGATTTTCATCTTTGGAACTTTTATAAATAGCAGGATTTGTTTACTCTTACTGGAATGAATCTAACTCATAAATATTTGTGGGCAGGCTAAATCTGGAAGGCAAGCAAGGCTTTGGATAAACCGTTTGTATTGCAAACACAGTCTTGTTTATGTTTTAAAGATAAACTCTACATTGCTGGTTTTGACTGTATACAATCTGCCAATGTAGTTCAAATAGTATGTTAAATTGTGCATTCTACATTTTCTTCACATTTGCAATGTTTCCCAAGCTAAATGCAACAAAATGGCACCGGACAGTTTTAATGGGAGACATATGTGGGCAAACGTCAGACTTCAATGTGCTCCTTCCTCGAGTACGTAACAGCCACCATGCATCTGTTAGTAATTCTAACACTGGTCCTTGTTAAACTGCGTTGAGCTTGCAAAAAATAATAATTGAAGACTCGTATCAAAAGTAGGCTAACATAATGGTTGTAAGAAATCTTTTTTTTCTTCTCTGTTCCGCTAGCTTGTACAAACTTGTCATACTATAACTGCATGTTGACTATTTGTTTTTACCTCAGAGTGGTACGTAGGAGGAGCTCAGTATGTTGACTTCAAAATGTCTCACTTGTCCTTTTCATAGCAATGCAATGACTTTCAAACTAAAATAAGCTCATATTGTTTCTTTAGATCACATCTGTGTCCTTCCAACTGCCCACTTTGACAATTTAATCCCACCAAATGCCCAGACGACCTGAAAAATGTGGTCCAAAGTGTAGGCAGCCTGTTTACTTTGCCAGACAAAGAGGGCTAAAGGGCATTCCCGAGGAGCCACCTCACGCTCTTCATTATACACTATACAGCTGTGTTGGGTTCACAACATTTATCTGAACAGAATCTCACAGAGGCGGGATATGTCTTTGATGGCCAGCGACTTCTGCAGAAGGGCGCACCCCAGCCACACAGCGAGTGTGGTTGAGATCCGCGCCTTCCCTTAGTTTGGTCGTGCCTTTTATTGAGGAACAAACAATGGGGCAAGTGTACATGAATGCATAGCTTCTTTAGACAGGAAGGACATTCCACAGCACAACAGGATACTATCTCGGACAGAAGCGGTATGGTCGGCTCGTGACTTTAGCTAGACAAATGGGACGGATACCCCTGTGGCGGTCTCATGATCTCCACTTAAATAGGACGTTTGTCTGCTTCAGCTTATCGCATGACAACCTCATCTCCTGTGTATGGATAGCTAACAATGGGGCTTATTGTATAGCGCGACTCGTAACTCCAGACAGAAGTTCCTTAGCCAGCCATATGCTCCCAAGTGAACATCACGAGGTCAATATGTCACATGCTGTGGAAGATCTTGCACACATAAGTAGATACATAGAATCCAATGATAAAAAGTATATTTTTCCCAACAAGCTGTAAAACTTGCAACACGCAGGCAGACAACGTGACCGCAGCATATTTTCATACCTATCACGGAATTCCAGCTAGCTCAAAATAGTTCTCTAGTGGCTGATTTATTCTCAAAGACCATCAACTGAACACTAAATGTGATTATGTTGGACTCAACATGATTTTGGAACTGACAAAAATTATGCGAGTAGTCTAAATTAATTGATGCAATAACTGGAAAAATAAACAAAAATGACTAGATGGCCGATGCTTCTGTTTGTTCTTTCCAACTAGCTTTCCTCCACAAGAACCTCGGCAGGCCTGATGTGGTGCATAGCGCAGCAATGACAAACCTTGAGGACACTCTCAGACTATAAACTGATCTGTGAAAATCCCCTCTAATTATAAAGCCCCACCCCCGCTGCATCTAAGGAAGATTACAGGAGACCAAAAGTGAAAATCGTTTGTGGGAAAAGAGGGCATTGATTAGAAACTCTAAATTTAATAACTGATGGCTATTATTTTCTTAAATGTTGGCTTCGATGAGGACATTAAATATCAGTGAAGACAAATCTTGAGTAAATAAGGTGGTCTATGATAATAGGACCCAAAATTCAACTAATCTCCAATTTGTGTCTGAATTCAAGGTTTTTTTTTCTCTTGCAGGTTGTCTTTGTCTGCTTACTCATCCTTCTCCTTGCACTGATATTGGCGTACCAACGTCCCGTTGACGGTTTGTACATTGGGCAAAACTCAAGATAATTTCTACTTTATACCACGCCTGTGACCTCTTTTTTAAGTGTGTTTCGAAAAATTACCTCTTGCATGTGTTACAATCAATGTCAGGAATCTGAAGCATCCGATAGGTTATTCAAATTAAAAATGGGACGGACCCTTTGGGGTTTTGTCTTTCTCCTTGAAAATCCCCTTGTTTAACAAAACCCGCTGTGCACCACAAAAGGGAGGGTCACATTACCATAGCAGACAGTTCAGACATTTGTCACTTCGTGGCAGTGTGTTGTAAACATTTCCAAATTAGATTGTGGCAGTTTTTCCATGTTTTGGTTCGAGAAGAACTGTTGTCTAAAAGGCTCCGATCCAAATCTCCTGACACCTGTCCACGCGAGCCTCACTGAGCTCAGCTGTTTGCAGCTGTCGTCCTGGCTGGGTGGGGCAAACACTTGTGGCACCAGCCGAGTATTTACTATTGTATTGTATTTACTGACTCTATATTTCCACATTTAGTGTTGCGTGGAAAGCATATGGAACAAATTTGGCTTCACCACAGTCATATTTTGGCAAGAGTGCATCTTTCTTGGATCTTGTCCAACTCTGATAAAACATTCTCATTGATATCTGAGCAAAGGAGGTAGAGCTATCAAGCAAAGGTTAGTAAAAAAACAAACAAACAAAAAACCCCGATAGAAATCAGCCCAGGAGTGGTTGCGCAAGATTTTAATACTTGTTGGCAGTAATGATAAAGGTTTTCTACATTCGGAGTTTTCCTGTTTAATAACAACAAATCAATAGATAAGATGAAAATGCCATAAAAGGTCAACTGAATAGATTTGGTATTGATTTACAACTCTACATATATAGTTAATATTGAGTTCTTGGACGCTGCATCTATTTCCTGGAATTTAGTGTGACCCTTCTTTTCCCCAGACAATGGTGTGAACTGGCTCCAGATGGACGTCCCTGTGGGAAGTGAGCAGCCACAGTGTCCACCAAGGTAGCACTTTGATTTTGTCATTTAATACGTATATACCCATATCCATCAATTTATATAACACATTGTTGCCTTGAGATACAAGTTTCTTCTGATATGTTGGCAGTAAATTTAACTCACTTCACAATAAGTCATAGTTCGGCAGGCAGGTTTTCAACCAAAAAAATAAATAAAATAAAAAAATAGGCCTCAAGCTGTTTAATGCTACTCACAGTTGAAGTTCACACAAAGGTGCAGCAACACAGGTAGAAAGACAATATAATGTCTGCATGGCACCAGAAAGACCTGCTGAATTAATCATAACACCAAACTGTTTTTCTGGCATTTCCATTCATTTGAATGGGAAAAAAGTATTTATTGTTTTGAGTTATGTTTATAGTCACAACAATCTAAACTTGTATCACAAGGCACTGCTGTATTCCAATTTGAGCTTGTTGCTCTTAGATCACACCAGAGTCCTTATTCTTATCTAAAGTAATTTAGTCATGTTGTTGTTCTGTAAATAATAATAACCATTGACTGGTGACACCCACATGTATGGTGGGTGAGTGGCGACCATTGTTGTCAGCAGACCGTTCTCAGCTTGTGGCTCCGGAAAACAAAAGAGAATTGTTAGTCGGTCCCTGGATGTTCCGTCTTCTGAAAAAGTGACCTTCAGTTTTGGAAAGTTTTTTTTTTGTCAGTTTTGAAAAAAATGACTGTCTCTGTGGAAACTTGGTCAAATGACTCAGGGCTCATTGCAACATGGGAAAAACAAATATGAGGTTGTTGTTTTTTTCTTCCTTATGTTGTGTATTTGTGTGTTTTTACATCTTGAAGCAAGATTATGCAAAACAGCCTGTTGTCACTTTCTTGCGCCAGATGTGCTTTTCTCACTTTGTTGGCTTCTAGTGTGTTAGCAAATCTAGAAAATCAACCTCAAATGGAAGTTTAGTTTATACAGAGTGTGTTCACATAATTTAATATGCAACGGAAAGTCGCACTCTGTTTTATGTTTTTATACTCAGCCCATCAACGAGGCAACATTGAGCTGTGATTCCACAGGAATTTGACTGAATTTCACGGAAAATCTTCTCATGTTTAAATTCTTATGAGTCTTGCTGCCTCTTGCTCAGTTTCACCAGGCCGCCCCTCATCCTGGTGTCCTTGGACGGTTTCCGGGCCAAGTATTTAAAAGATCACGGCGACCACCTGCCCGTCATCAGCAAGTTACGTAAGTCGCCCAAACTTGCATTTCTGTGGCATCTTGTGGTTCTGGAAATGTCTTGCTGAGGTTAAACGCTGTGTTGCAGGAGCTTTGGGTACAACCACGTCACATATGAGGCCAGTGTATCCGACAAAGACATTCCCAAACCATTACTCAATTGTCACTGTGAGTATTTGCCGCAGCTCATTTTTTTTGTTCGTATTCTTTTTAGTCACTGTTCTAACCGCCTGCATGATGGCAACACTATGATGTGTCCCGTGATAAAAAAAAAGTTTAAATGTCACTTGAGTTTTGCATTTCCTAATCTGGAGTCATTTGATTTCAGTGCTGCAATAATGAATGCATTATGGAATCAAATTTGTACAGTATTAGATACTTAGGGTGTGTTCAGACCAGAAAAGTCATTTCGTCCACTTGTTTAGTCCGGACCAAAAGCGGACTTAATTTTTTTTGTTTGGTGCGGTTCCTATTCAGACCGTCCAAGTGAAAGTGAAGTACAGTAATCCCTCGCTACTTCGCGGTTCACTTATCGCGGCCTCACTCCATCGCAGATTTTTTATTTTTTTTTAAACAAATATTGCGGATAGATTTGGTGCATCGCATCTTTTTTTTTTTAATAAGTCACACAGATTCACAACGTCATATGCAATGAAGCACACAAGCCAGGCAACAAGACAGGCAAGTGCACCCCTACACCATCAGCGACTTCCCTCCCCGATGGTCGCGGCTTTTTGGGGCATCACTTGGAGCGCAGGGCTTTGTCTGACCATATGACACTAAAGGCCAATGGGAACATGTTGATCTGTGTCCTTGCAGCTGATTGGCTTAGCAGTTCTAACTATACTTCATCTCAGCCTCCCGCACTTTATTCACTCTGTCTGCGTCATCATATCAGCAGCACCTCAGACTTGCACTTCATTGCACACATACTATCACGTCTCCGGTTCTCGATCGCCAAGCTGAGTAGAACTGCGTGTCTGCTTGTCACTCCAGATCAGATCGTCCTGTTTGCCCGTCATGAAATTACAAAAGTCTTGTGCGGGTGCCCTCGCGCTGGGCAGCGGGCGCCCGACAGCCGGTCAGCAAGACAAGAGGAGAACGGAGCCGTTGCACGTTTACACTTTAAAATGACGAGCCGGTCAGCGAGCTCGCGTCGTGCATGCATCTCGTAACACAGCGGGTCAGGCAAACGAGAATCAGGTGACAGGCGTGCGTGTCAGGCAAACGAGAATCAGGTGACAGGCGTGCGTGTCAAAACAGGCAAAACTGTGAGAACTGACAGTTCCTCTTTGGTGATGCGCGCCTCAGAGGTCTAGTGTGGAGGGCGTGTGATGCCATAGGCCAGCAGGGCGTGTGATGTCATAGGCTAGCAGGGCGTTAGCGGAGATGTGTCACAGCCGCGCACGAAGGAAAAATGCACCGCCGTACAGAAACAGTCGGGACGACGGCGGTGAGCGTAACCGCGCACGTAGGAAAAAATTACTTCCTGGACGCAATGAGCACTAAGCGCAGGGCGTGCCTCTGAGCAATGTGCGGATGCCCTCGCGCTGGGCTGCTGGGGTGTGTTAGCAGATCAGCATCGCAGGAGCGGAGCCGTGACACATTTACACTTGTTTAAATGTTAAAAAATACAATAAAGTGTTTAAATATAAAATTATAAAATTCTTGCGCGGACGCGCTGGGCCGCTGTGGCACGTCAGTCGGCCAGCAGGCAAGAGGAGAGAGACGCCAGACACATTTACACTTCAAAAAAGGTTAATAAAAGTCTTGTGTGTATTATTGTAATAATATATTTACTCGTATTTCTTTTCTCATTTATTTAAATAAATAAGAATGTTTCTGCAAGTCAGCTTGACTTTAAAAAATTTACAAAAGTGTAAAATACAAAAAAAGTGTTTAAAAAACAATCAGGTACATAAAACTACAGTCAAGGTTCATAGAATTCTTGCGCAGATATTGTAACAATATATTTACACTCTTATTTTTTTTTTATCATCCTATTTATTTAAACAAAGAATGTTTATGAAAATCAGTTTGACTTTAAAATGTTTACTAAAGTGATTAATATTCAAGAGATTCAAGAGTTTTTTTTATTCGCCATGTTTGAGCGTGCCAAACAAGGAATTTGACTTCGGTAAATCACACCCTCTGTTCAACATTTAGGTGACTAACAACACTCAGGACATGTGAAAAATGGCAAATATTCTCAAACATCCCCTGATCTTAAACTCCCTAAAGGGCAAGGAAAAACTCAAAACTCCAGCTAGGGGAAATGAGAAACCTTGAGAATAGATCACAGATGGGAAGGTCCCTCTTCCAGGATGACCAGGCTGCAATGGATGCAGAGAGGACACATAGTACAAACAATGTAGACAAATTAAAAAAAGGTGTGGAGAGCAGGATGTTATTGCACAGTAATGACTCTGAGACTCTAAGAGTGGTGTGAGTTCATCAGAGCAACAGCCTGGGGGAAGAAGCTGTCTCTGTGTCTGCTGGTTTTGGCCTACCGAGCTCTATAACGTCGTCCGGAGGGGAGTACCGTAAATTCCGGACTATTAGCCGCACCGGATTATAAACCGCACCAGCTAAAATTGGGGGATATTTTAGTTTTTTTCTTATATAAACCGCACCGGACTATAAGCCGCACGTGCACACGCGTTTTTTTTTACAAAGAAAGACCGTTCACAGAAAGCCTTTTTAAAGTTTTAATAACATACTTTAACATGTCTTTCTAAACATTGCCTGTGACGCAGCAGTAGTACCGCAGCAACACGGAAGTGTGCACGCGAGTTATTAACAAAGAAAGACTGGACACAGAAAGCTTTTTTAAAGTTTTAATAACATACCTTAACATTTCTTTCCAACGTGAGTTATTAACAAAGAAAGACTGGACACAGAAAGCTTTTTTAAAGTTTTAATAACATACCTTAACATTTCTTTCCAAACACTGCCCGTGCCGCGGCAGTAATACCGCAGCAACACGGAAGTAACACACGACTAATAGGGCTGGATTAAAAAAAACGTACCCGATAAAAGTCACTGAGACGCGGCGGTAACACAGCAGCAACAGGGTAGTACAGCACCAACAGGGCTCGTTAAAAAACATACCAGTAAAAGTAAGAAAAGAGCTTCATCGTCTTCATCTTCCTCCTGTGCACTGAAACCATCAAAGTCTTCCTCCTCAGCGTCCGATTGGAATAGCGTTAGATATCCTTCGCCTCACACTTTCTCAGTCTCTCTTTCGTCGTCGCTTTTATGCATTTCTTCGAGTGTATTGAGGGTCTGTTCATGTTAATTTTATTCATGCACAAAGCGCTAAATTACATTAAACTAGCGAGCGACACGTATAGACGGACGGGACCACAAAATAAAGAAAAGGGTGACGCAACCGTCTTGACAAACTAGCACGTCTTCTTCGGCGCATTATCTCTTCTTCGTCTGTCTCGCTCTTGCTTCCTGCTAAAGCGCCCCGGAGGCCGTAAAAATTCATAAATACGCCGCGCCGCCATTTAAGCTCTATTTCCCTCTTTGACAGCCAAATCGATTGCTTTTAACTTAAAAGCTGCATCAAATGCATGTCTTCGTGTTTTCCATGAGGGTGTGTGCATGATGCGCGAAATGTTCAAAACACAAACTAGCACGTCTTCTTCGGCGCATTATTTCTTCTTCGTCTGTCAGCGAGACAGACGAAGAAGAAATGATAATAATAATAAGAAGAAGCAATCCTGCTAGAGCGCCCCCTGGAGGCCATAGAAATCCATAAATACGCCACGCCGCCATTTAAGCCTCAGGGTTCAAAGTAACCCTCTGAATAAAATGCATTAAAAGTTCACGTTCATTACAACTTGTTTTTGGTGAGCAAAATGTCAGAAGAATTTAATTTAAATGCTGATTGATTGGGTTTTAATACAATGCAGATGGTCCAAACAGCGCCACTCTTTTGTGTCTCTGAGTCACATGGCAGAGTAAGAGAAAGGGTTTAGAGCCCTTTGACGCAGGTCACCTAGCGTACATTCCTACTAAAGCTCATAATAGTCACAAACAACACAGCTAGAATAAGCAGCAGCCATAGTAGTGTTTCAAAATAGTATTTTTGTTGTTGTTTTTTTCTTCAAGATACCGCAGTGTATAAAAGTGAATTTTATTTTATTTTTTGCCATTTTCCACATGTCCTGAGTGTTGTTAGTCACCTAAATGTTGAACAGAGGGTGTGTTTTATCAGTCAAATTCCTTGTTTAGCACGCTCAAACATGGCGAATAAAAAACTCTTGAATCTTCAAGTGATCAAGTCATCACAAAAATCACGAAAAAATCCTTATATAAGCCGCACCTGACTATAAGCCGCAGGATTCAAAACTTTGGAAAAAAGTCGCGGCTTATAGTCCGGAATTTACGGTAGTTCAAACAGACTGCAACCTGGGAGAGAAGGGTCTGTAGAGATGTTCCTTGCACGTTTCCTGGTCCTGGACAGGTTCAAGTCTTGGATAGATGGGAGGTTGATTCCAATGATCTTTTCTGCAGTCCTGATTGTCCGTTGCAGTCTGTGCTTGTCTTGTTTGGAGGCCGATCCAAACCAGACAGTGATGGAGGTGCAGAGGACAGACTGGATGATGGCAGTGTGTAAGGGTTTCAGAAGCTCTCGCGGCAGGTTGAACTTGAGCTGTCTCAGGAAATACAGCCTCTGCTGGGCCTTCTTCCGGACAGAGTCTATGTGGCCGGTCCATTTCAGGTCCCGAGAAATTGTGGTTCCCACGAACTTGAAGGTGTCTGTGGAGAGAATAGTATTACTGCGGATAGTGAGGGGTAAAAGTGGGTCTCGCCTGAAGTCCACTGTCATCTCCACGGTCTTGAGCGGGTTCAGCTCCAGGTGGTTTTGGCTGCACCAGTGGACCAGCCGCTCCACCTCCTGTCTGTACAAAGTCAAAGTCTGCTTTATTGTCAACATCTTCACATGCCGAGACACACAAAGAGATCGAAAATACGTTTTCCCTATCCCACGGTGACAAGACATATTACACGATAGACATACAAGTAAACGACGCAATATAAAAAACAAGAAGGCACAAACAATAAATAATAAGAGTAACAATAAATAATAAATAAATAGATAACACAACGGATAAAAGCCAGTGTGCATACAGACAGTAAAAGTACAGGACGCTACGCAGAAAGGGGAAGCGAGTTCAGTATCCTGACAGCCTGGAGTATGAAGCTGTTAGAGAGTCTGGTGGTGTGGGAGCGCAGGCTTCTGTACCTCTTCCCAGAGGGCAGAAGCTCGAACAAAGAGTGAGCGGGGTGACTCACATCACTCACAATCGTGGTCGCCTTGCGGGTGAGATGGGAGGTGTAAATGTCCTTCAAGGAGGAGAGCGAAGCACCAATAATCTTACCAGCCGTGTTCACTATGCGCTGCAGGGCCTTCAAGTTGTAGTCAGTGCAGCCGCCACCCCAAACAGCAATACAGCTGGAGAGGACGCTCTCAATGGTGCCGCGGTAAAATGCAGTCATGACGGCCGGAGGGGCGCTCGCTCGCCTGAGTTTCCGCAAGAAGTACAGGCGGCGCTGGGCTTTCTTTGTCAGTGATGCGGTGTTGGTGGACCAAGAGAGATCCTCACTGATGTGCACCCCCAGGAACTTGGCGCTGCTCACTCTCTCATCGCAGTCTCATCACCGTCCTGGATCAGTCCGATGAGAGTGGTGTCGTTTGCATACTTCAGGAGCTTCACAGGAAAGTCACCTGAGGAGAAATCATTGGTGTAGAGCAGGGGTGTCCAAACGTTTTGTAAGGAGGGCCAGATTTAGTAATGTGAAGGGGCCCGGGTGCCAATATTTGTTGGTCAGGAAGCTGGTGATGCACTGACAGGTGGAGGCAGGCACCGCAAGCTGGATGAGCTTCTGTTGGAGGATGTCAGGAGCAATGGAGCTGAACGCCGAGCTGAAGTCCACAAACAGGATCCTGGCGTACGTTCCTGGGGTGTCCAGGTGGTGCAGGATGTAGTGCAGTCCCATGTTGACCGCATCATCCACTGACCTGTTTGCCCGGTAGGCAAACTAGAGGGGTTCAAGCAGGGGGCCCGTGACATCCTTCAGGTGGTCCAGCACTAACCTCTCGAAAGATTTCATGACCACAGACGTCAGTGCGACAGGTCTATAGTCATTCAAACCTGTGATGGCGGGGTTCTTGGCCACTGGAACGATGGTGGAGCTCTTGAAGCACGAGGGCACCTCACACAGCTCCAGAGAACGGTTGAAGATCCGTGCAAAGGTGGGCGCCAGCTGCTCAGCGCAGACTTTCAAGCAGGAAGGTGACACACCGTCTGGGCCCGGTGCCTTCCTGGTCTTTTGTCTCCGGAACATCTGGCACATTTCCTCCTCGCGGATCTGGAGTGCGGGCGCGGCCTCTGCAAGAGAGAGAGTGGGTGACAGCGATGATAAAGGTGTGGCCTGCGCAGTTGTGGGCAGAGGTGAGTATTTACCGTTTTTTTCCGTGTATAGTGCGCGAAATTTACCTAATTTATTGTCCTAAAATCTGGGGTGCGTATTATACATGGGTACAAAGAAAAAAAAAAATTATTTTTTTTTTTTTTAATTTTTCTTTTTTTTTTTTTTTAAAGAAAGTCATGGTACAACAAAACCAACAACAGGACTGACCGACAAAGTCGTGGAACAAAAAGACAGGGTGACATTACCAAAGACAGGAACAGAATGACAGTAACACATGCAATGATCCAACGGTGAGCGAGGGGCAGACAGGACTTAGATACAAAACACGTTACATCGATTGAGGTGACACAGGAAGAGAGGGGCGACGCGAACAGAAACTATGGCAACCTAGACACATAGCAAAACTGGGGACGAGACATGACAAATCTCCCCCGAAATAAAACTCACCTTTCTTCTTGTTTGTTGTCAATCGCGCATCGCATTCAGCCATCCTGGCCAACACACTTAGTCAGTAAAATACATAATTGACGACACATCGTTTGATGCGATGGTGCAATCCTTGAGGGTGTGTTATTGTCAAATATTGTTTGTTTTTAATCTCTATCGCGGACCGGACGTCATACGGAGGCCGCCATTACAGATGCGCAGAACAGATGCGCAAGACACGTCAGCTATATTAAGAGTGAGAGTTGTTTTCTTCCTATTAGTTTCAATTCACAGTTTAATTAGCAGTTTCAATCAGCAAATAACAAAATGCGTATTACAGGTAAAATTTTATTTCACAACACTTTGCCTTGTTCCTTTGGTCTCTGCTGTTCATCCTAAAACACAAAGGCGCTCTTTAAGCAATGCGACAGTGAGCGCCCGGCGCGCTGCGGTTGCGCGACCGCACCAAATTAAGCTCCCTGCGCAGTGCGCACTGAGGTCCACTTACCGTTTTTTTCCGTGTATAGTGCGCAAAATTTAACTAATTTATTGTCCTAAAATCTGGGGTGCGCATTATACATGGGTACAAAAAAAAAAATAATAATAATTTTTTTTTTTTTTTTTTTTTTTTTTTTTTTAAGTCCCAATGATCGTCACACACGCAGGGAGGCAATGGGTCCCATTTTTATAGTCTTTGGTATGGTCTTAACTAGGCTGGATGTAATTTTTTTTGTTGGCGTTGATTTCTCCGACTGCCCATAAACGCACCACCGCGCTTCGTGCGCGCACGGGACAGCAAACGAGCAGGTGATCGAGCAAGCGTCTGATACGAGAGCATTGCGGTCGCATGGAGCGTGTTTGAAGTGAACAGCAGAGAAGAAAGGCAAAGTGTTGTGAAATAAAATGCACAGAACGGATGCGCAAGACACGTCAGCTATATAAAGAGCGAGAGTTGTTTTCTTCCTATTAGTTTCAATTCACAGTTTAATTAGCAGTTTCAATCAGCAAATAACAAAATGCGTATTACAGGTAATATTTTATTTCACAACACTTTGCCTTGTTCCTTTGGTCTCTGCTGTTCATCCTAAAACACAAAGGCGCTCTTTAAGCAATGCGACAGTGAGCGCCCGGCGCGCTGCGGTTGCGCGACCGCACCAAATTAAGCTCCCTGCGCAGTGCGCACTGAGGTCCACTTAAATTTTAGAAAGTACATCAGGACTTTAAAAATATCTTCTAAATTTCAGCCACGGCTCTGTCACAATAATCGACCAGCCTGGTGCAGTTGGGCGGTCTGCGGCGCGCTACGGTTGAGCGTTCTCTCGCGCGCTCTCTCTCTCGCTCTCTCGCTCTCGCACACACGCAAACCGGATATCATACGGAGGCCGCCATTACAGATGCGCAGAACGGATGAGCAAGACACGTCAGCTATATAAAGAGCGAGAGTTCAGTTCTCTACCTAAATCCGTATTACAGGTAATATTTTATTTCACAACACTTTGCCTTGTTCCTTTCTTCTCTGCTGTTCACTTCAAACACGCTCCATGCGCACGGAGCGCGGTGGTGCGTTTACGGGCAGTCGGAGAAATCAACGCCAACAAAAAAAATTACATCCAGCCTAGTTAAGACCATACCAAAGACTATAAAAATGGGACCCATTGCCTCCCTGCGTGTGTGACGATCATTGGGACTTAAAAAATAAAAAATAAAAAAATTAATTTTTTTTAAAAAAAAATTCATAAAAATTGGGTGCGTATTATACATGGGTACAAGCTTTTTTCCAGCATCAGCATGCCATTTTTAGGGGTGCGTACTATACATGGGGGCGCACTATACACGGAAAAAAACGGTAGATTGTGCTGCAGGAAGTCCCGTTGTGTCGGAGGACCGATCAAACCTGCAGCAGAACCTGTTTAGCTGGTTAGCAAGCTTTGGGCTCTCCACAGGACGGGGGGTTCGTTTCTTGTAGCCCGTGATGCTCTGCAGACCTTTCCACACTGTTGAGGGATCAGGATTGGCAGAGAGGTGTCTCTTCAGGTTCTCCCCGTAACACGTTGTATTTTAAGAATACAAAAACATTTAAAAGTACAATACACAGTGTTTAAAAATACAATAAAATACAATAAAGCTCCATAAAAGTATTTTATGGATATTGTAACAATATATTTTCTCTACATCGCGGATTTTCCCCTATCGCGGGTGGTCTTGGAACCAATTATCAGCAATAAACGAGGGATTACTGTATACACATGCATGCTTGTGACGATCTGTGCTCCCATTGGACAACAATGACCAGGGCGGCACACAGAGCACAGACCCAGAAATAGAGGAAAACATACGAGTCGTACGCGCTGGGTTTCTGCTCTGCATATTTGTGCTGTTGGTGCGGATCTTCGCTGTTTGTATTCACACCTGAAGCGAACCGCACCAGAGTTCGTTTGGAAGCAAACCGAGACCACTTGAAAAAAGTGGGTCTCGGTCCATTTCTTTAATCCGCATCAGGATTCGTTTGCATGTATTCACACCTACACAAAAGGTCCGGACCAGCGTTCCAATCGAACCCTGGTCCGTTTAAAGCAGACCAAACAGTCAGGTCTGAATACACCCTTAATCTTGCACTTTGACATTGGTTCTACATGTAAATATTGACTTTTTTAATATAGGGGGCAATTTTTAACCTTAAGAGCTTACTTCCCTTTATCTAAACATGTTGAATGGTGGCCTGTGTGGACTTGCACTACATATGCAGGTATGGACCGGAACGGGATTAATTCTACAACCTCTCATAGTTTTTCTCCAAGCCAACTGTTGTTGCTCTGTTGTTTGTTCATTTGTTGCGTAATCATTAAGGGTTGTAAAATTTGTTATATTCAAAATTTCTCTTTGCCTACTTGGCTATTATCTAAGACAGGGGTGGGCAAACTTTTTGACTCGCGGGCCGAACTGGGTTCTAAATTTGGACCGGAGGGCCGAACCAGGAGCAGATGGACGTAGTGTTTGTGTGACGTAATATGAGCGACCTGTAAACGTCATTGCATAAAAGATTTTGGCCTTTAGTAGGTAGTAAAGCATGGATATTCCAAACAGTTTTTTTGAAAACAAATGCATTTTTTAACAGCATTAAAAAAAAAAAAAACTGAACTAAAAAAACTGCTATCAGTGATTCTCATAAAATACGACACTGTTATTATGAATAACAGTCTCCATCACTTCAGTGCCTGCAAGTCAGATTAATGAAAGATGTTTATTTTATGAGATTACATCAAACGGCAAACATTCTGACCAAATATATCATCTTGAAGATTCGGTGAAAGCATACATCCAAATAAAGTAATCAAAACGGCAACACGGTGAGTGGTATCTAAAAATCAGAGCAGAATTTTAACTCACAAACACCTGGGAACAGAGGTGAGGAAACGGGAAACACTTAAGAACTTTACAGGTTAAGATTAGTCGCAAACAGGTGGTGCATCAATGTCCTTGAGCATCCTGCATTGTTTGAAAATGAGAATGGTCGCTAGTTTCAATCCCTGCTATGTGTACAAATCATATTCAAAATGCATTTTTTTTTACAACAAACTTGAGAGCCTCTCCTTCATTTTCAGTGGGAACAGTGTTGTTGGTCTCCCTTTTTTGCTAGTGCGTCACAGTCTGGAGTAAAATTTGTTGTGGCAATTCTTAGGAGAGATCCGAGGTGTTGGTCCGTTTACCTCAATCTGTGACGGGTTGATGTTGATGCTCATGTGGCTGAACGTCACGTCGCGTACGTCGAGCCAAATTGGCCACTCTTTTTTAAACACTCGGCACTGTGTCCACCTTGCTTTTCCTTGGGCGACTCATCTTAATAGAAGGATTCCAGGGGAAGGTTTGTGGGTGGCTTTAGCGTAAAACTGTATCTGAAAGCTCAGCGCGCGAATTACAAGAATGATGTCGTCACAGCCCACGCTCTAAATTCGGGACTGATACAAATAGAGCGCGAGTGCGCCATGTCCGTACACGCACTTGTGAGTGTGCACCGAGCTTTCTGACACGGCTTCCGGTAGTAAATGCGCAGGCGAGCGCTTCCCCATCTACTGGGGAAACAAGCAGTCATTGCAGGCAAAATTACCAAAAAGAAATGTTTAATACAATTTATTCGGGGTTGGCGGGCCGGATTAAACGGTCCCGTGGGCCGGATGTGGCCCGCGGGCCGTAGTTTGCCCACCCCTGATCTAAGACTAACTTTAAATAACAGTAATATATGTTGAAACGAGGTCTCGACAACTATTATTTCCTTGCTGCAGGGCCTTTATCCAGAGTCCCACGGGATAGTTGACAACAAAATGTTCGACGTAAACCAGAATGCATTCTTCAGCTTGAAAACTGAGGAGAAATACAACTCTAAATGGTACCAAGGAGAGCCAGTAAGTAAAAATGTGCAGCCATCATGTTTTGATGTACAAACCGGGTTCGGTTGAAGTTGGGAAATTGTGTAAAATGTAAATAAAAACAAAATACAATGATTTGAAAATCCTTTTTAACCTATATTCAATTGAATACACTACAAAGGCAACATATTTAATGCTCAAACTCATAAACTTTATTTAATTTTTCAAATAATAATTACCGTATTTTCCGCCCTATTAGGCTACTTACCTATGTTTCCCTTCCATATCGATCCGTAGATTTACTCGAAACATGAACAGAGCAGCCTATTTTGACATGAAATAGCCTCGCGCGTATAGCAGCTATCGTTATAGCATTAGCCATCCGCAAAAACCCATGACCCTCAGCTCGCAATCTCCCATGAGCCTCAGCAAAGTGTAAACAATCGCGTCTCTCAAACGAGCTCCTATAAAATGATCAGAACTGACTAAAGTTCGATCTAACGCATTGGTACTACTTACCTATGTTTTCCTTCCATATCGATCCGTAGATTTACTCAAAACATTAACAGAGCAGCCTATTTTGACATGAAATAGCCTCGCGCGTATAGCAGCTATCGTTATAGCATTAGCCATCCGCAAAAACCCATGACCCTCAGCTCGCAATCTGCCATGAGCCTCAGCAAAGTGTAAACAATCGCGTCTCTCAAACGAGCTCCTATAAAATGATCAGAACTGACTAAAGTTCGATCTAACGCATTGGTACTACTTACCTATGTTTCCCTTCCATATCGATCCGTAGATTTACTCAAAACATTAACAGAGCAGCCTATTTTGACATGAAATAGCCTCGTGCGTATAGCAGCTATCGTTATAGCATTAGCCATCCGCAAAAACCCATGACCCTCAGCTCGCAATCTCCCATGAGCCTCAGCAAAGTGTAAACAATCGCGTCTCTCAAACGAGCTCCTATAAAATGATCAGAACTGACTAAAGTTCGATCTAACGCATTGGTACTACTTACCTATGTTTCCCTTCCATATCGATCCGTAGATTTACTCGAAACATTAACAGAGCAGCCTATTTTGACATGAAATAGCCTCGCGCGTATAGCAGCTATCGTTATAGCATTAGCCATCCGCAAAACCCCATGACCCTCAGCTCGCAATCTCCCATGAGCCTCAGCAAAGTGTAAACAATCGCGTCTCTCAAACAAGCTCCTATAAAATGATCAGAACTGACTAAAGTTCGATCTAACGCATTGGTACTACTTACTTATGTTTCCCTTCCATATCGATCCGTAGATTTACTCGAAACATTAACGGAGCAGCCTATTTTGAAATGAAATAGCCTCGCGGGTACAACAGCTATTCGGTGACGCCTCCTGACTACATTTACCGTAATGCTGGGAAGCAATGCGACCTTGTAATTTACTAGTCGTACTAAAACGTACTAAAACATTTTGGCAGAGCACTGTGTACAACCAGTATGGATCAACAAATTCATCACTTGATCCATATATAAGGCGCACCGGACTATAAGGCGCACTGTTGACTTTTGATAAGAATTTAGGTTTTTAGGTGCGCCTTTTAGGGTGGAAAATACGGTAACTTGGAATTTCATGGCTGCAACACATGCAGTAGAAGTTGGGAAAGGGCATGTTTACCACTTCGTTACATCACCTTTCCTTTTAATAACACTGAAACGTTTTGGAAGAGAGGAGACTAATTCTCTTAGCTTCTCACGTGGAATTCTTTCCCATTCTTGCTTGATGAACCGCTTCAGTTGTTCAACAGTCTGGGGTCTTCCCTGTCGTATTTTACACTTCATAATGCGCCGCACATTTTCAATGTGAGACAGGTCTGGACTGCAAGCGGGCTAGGGGAGAACCTGGACTCTTTTACTTCGAAGCCACGTTGTTGTAACACGTGCAGAATGTGGCTTGGCATTATCTTGTTGAAATAAGCAGCGGCGTCCATGAAAAAGACATCGCTTGGATAGCAGCATGTGTTGCTCCAAAATCTGTATGTACTTTTCAGCATTTATGTTGCCTTCACAGAAATGTAAGTGAGCCATGTCATGGGAACTAATGCACCCCCATACCATCACAGATGCTGGCTTTTGAACTTTGCGTTGATAACAATCCGGATAGTCCGCTTCCTCTTTGGTCCGGAGGACACAACGTCCAGTGTTTCCAAAAACAATTTGAAAAGTGGACTCATCAGACCACAAAACACTTTTCCATTGTGCATCAGTCCATTTTACATGAGCTCGGGCCCAGAGTCCGGCGGCGATTCTGGATGTTGTTCATAAACGGCTTTTGCTTTGCATGGTAGAGTTTTAACCCGCACTTACTGATGTAGTGACGAACTGTATTTACTGACAGTGGTTTTCTGAAGTTTTCCCGAGTCCATTTGGTAATATCCTTTACACACTCATGTCGGTTTTTAAGGCAGTCCCTGAGGGATCGAAGGTCACGGTCATTCAGTCTTGGTTTCCGGCCATAGCGCTTACGTGCAGTAATTTCACCAGAAATGAACCTTTTGATAATATAATGGACCGCAGATGTTGAAACCCCTAAATTCCTTGCAATTTTGCTTTGAGAAATGTTGTTCTTAAACTGTTCAACTATTTTCTAACGCAGTTGTGAACTAAGTGTTGAACCTCGCCCTATCCTTGCTTGTGAATGACTGAGCATGTTTGGGGGGGCTCCTTTCATAACCAATCATGGTACCCACCTCTTCCCAATTAGCCTGATCACATGTGGGATGTTCCAAATAGGTGTTTGATGAGCTTTTCTCAGCTTTCTCAGTATTTTTTCCACCTTTCCCAACTTCTACTGGACGTGTTGCAGCCATGATAATGAATATGGGTTGAGAACGATTTTCAAATCGTTGTACAGTGGAGCCTCGGTTTTCGAACGTCCCAGTTCTCAAACAAATCCGGTATTCGAACAAAAAATTCGAGATTTTTTTGCTTTGGATGTCGGACGGAATTTCGGTTGTCGAACCTCGCGAGATGAGCCGAGAGGACCCGCATGCCAACTGACTCCGTTCGTTATTACATTCTCGTTAGTCTGAGGATTGCATCATCTCTAATCCTGCCTCCAAAGGAATCAAGTGGGAGCAGTAAAGCTGATCATGGCGAAAAGAAGAAAGTAGTGCGCAAAACCGTTGAATTTAAAAAAGAATTAATTGCAAAATATGAGTCCGGTGTGCATGTCAGAGTTGGCGCGGGGTTTTGCATGGCAAAATCGACAATAACAAACCTTTGCTCTCTGTTGTGCTTTTTTTTCCCCTCACAATTTAAAAAGATATTTTACTATTAGAATGAAACACACAAGCGAGTTGCTACAGATATGCCAATACATTCTCCAGCCTAGCCTACTCTATTAATTCAGTTTATTATTTATATTACTTATTTATACATTATCTACACACTTATTCATGCAGTTTATGGTGTAAAATGATGAAAAAATGCTTTAAAAAAGCGGTTTTTGGCTTGGAACGGATTAAAATTTCTTCCATTATTTGTAATGGGAAAACATGATTCGAATTCGAACGATTCACTTCTTGAACAGCCTTCTGGAACGGATTGTGGTCGAAAACCGAGGCTCCACTGTATTTTGTTTTTATTTACACTTTACGCAATTTTCCAACTTCAACCGAATCTGGTTTGTTTTTGTCTTTATCTCATCTGTACGCCTTGCTTTGATCTCCAGATCTGGATCACTGCCATGAGGCACCAATTGAAAGCAGGAACTTTCTTCTGGCCCGGTTCAGATGTGGCCATCAATGGCAAGTTTCCAGATTTCTACAAAATCTATAATAGGTAAGAGTGGCACTGTTTATACAACGAGGCACCGATCATGTGACTTGACTCGAGTCACTAAATTTTCTTGTGCTGATTTCTCTGCATAGAAGCACCACTTTTGAGTCCAGAGTGTTGACGCTTTTTGAGTGGCTGGATTTAGCACAAGGAGAACGGTATTTTTTTTTTTTTGGTACATACTATCCCACCAGGCTCAGTGAGACTGAATGTGATTTCTTTATTTTTTCTACTTTTTTTATTGTTTTCTTTAGACCTGACTTTTACACTTTGTACCTGGAGGAGCCTGACTCATCCGGGCATCGCTATGGACCAGAAAGCAGCCAAGTAAATTACGCTTTGTCTTAACAGGTCACAGAAATGTAAAGTCGGAAAAGGAATGTTGCACTTCAAACCTATCAAGCAGCTTTGGAATTATCTAAAGCAGTGGTCCCCAACCTTTTTTGCATGTCAGAAATATTTTCGCGGACCGGCATTTATATAAATAAATACCGTTTTTCCTTGTATAATGCGCAAAATTTAACTAATTTATTGTCCTAAAATCTGGGGTGCGCATTATACATGGGTACAAATTTTTTTAATTATTATTACCGTTTTTTTCTGTGTATAGTGCGCAAAATTTAACTAATTTATTGTCCTAAAATCTGGGCTGCGCATTATACATGGGTACAAAAATTTTTTAATTTTTTTTTTTTTTTTTTTTTTTTTTTTTTTAAAGAAAGTCATGGTACAACAAAACCAACAACAGGAATGACCAACAAAGTGGTGGAACAAAAAGACAGGGTGACATTACCAAAGACAGGAACAGAAACCACATCATGACAGTAACACTCAGCTCAGTGGCCTTGTGGTTAGAGTGTCCGCCCTGAGACTGGAAGGTTGTGGGTTCAAACCGCGGCCGGGTCATACCAAAGACTGTAAAAATGGGACCCATTGCCTCCCTGCTTGGCACTCAGCATTAAGGGTTGGAATTGGGGGTTAGAAGGAGTGGAGCTCTTTACAAGCCCTAGGCTTCGTCTCCCTCCTTGCACAGTTATTGATATAATAATATGTGCTAAACAATAAACTAAACTAAACTAAAACTAAACACATGCAATGATCCGACGGTGAGCGAGGGGCAGACAGGACTTAAATACAAAACACGTTACATCGATTGAGGTGACACAGGAAGAGAGGGGCGACGCGAACAGAAACTATGGCAACCTAGACACATAGCAAAACTGGGGACGAGACATGACAAATCTCCCCCGAAATAAAACTTGAAATCACCTTTCCTCTTGTTTGTTGTCAATCGCGCATCGCATTCAGCCATCCTGGCCAACACACTTAGTCAGTAAAATTCATAATTGACGACACATCGTTTGATGCGATGGTGCAATCCTTGATGGTGTGTTATTGTCAAATATTGTTTGTTTATTAATCTCCATCGCGGACCGGACGTCATACGGAGGCCGCCATTACAGATGCGCAGAACGGATGCGCAAGACACGTCAGCTATATTAAGAGCGAGAGTTGTTTTCTTCCTATTAGTTTCAATTCACAGTTTAATTAGCAGTTTCAATCAGCAAATAACAAAATGCGTATTACAGGTAATATTTTATTTCACAACACTTTGCCTTGTTCCTTTGGTCTCTGCTGTTCATCCTAAAACACAAAGGCGCTCTTTAAGCAATGCGACAGTGAGCGCCCGGCGCACTGCGGTTGCGCGACCGCACCAAATTAAGCTCCCTGCGCAGTGCGCACTGAGGTCCACTTAAATTTTAGAAAGTACATCAGGACTTTAAAAATATCTTCTAAATTTCAGCGACGGCTCTGTCACAATAATGCGACCAGCGCGGTGCAGTTGGGCGATCGGTGGCGCACACACGCAAACCGGATATCATACGGAGGCCGCCATTACAGATGCGCAGAACGGATGCGCAAGACACGTCAGCTATATAAAGAGCGAGAGTTCAGTTCTCTACCTAAATCCGTATTACAGGTAATATTTTATTTCACAACACTTTGCCTTGTTCCTTTCTTCTCTGCTGTTCACTTCAAACACGCTCCATGCGACCGCAATGCTCTCGTATCAGACGCTTGCTCAATCACCTGCTCGTTTGCTGTCTGTCACAATGTACCCTACACAAATCCGAAACATTTGTTGCGGCTCCGAGTCACGACGAGGGGCAAGTTTTGGTTTCCAAGGGTGTTTTTATTCCTCTTCAACGTCTCTCCCATACAGAGCCGCCTTTTTCACGACCGCACGCCTTTTTCAAATGTGCGCACGGAGCGCGGTGGTGCCTTTACGGGCAGTCGGAGAAATCAACGCCAACAAAAGAAATTACATCCAGCCTAGTTAAGACCATACCAAAGACTATAAAAATGGGACCCATTGCCTCCCTGCGTGTGTGACAATCATTGGGACTTAAAAAAAAAAAAAAAAAAGATTAAAAATTAAAAAATAAATAAACAAATAAAAAAATTGGGTGCGTATTATACATGGGTACAGGCTTTTTTCCAGCATCAACATGCCATTTTTAGGGTGCGTATTATACATGGGGGCGCATTATACACGGAAAAAAACGGTAATACATTTATATATATATAAATAAATAATACATTTATAATAAATATATAAAAACGATGAAATAAAATGATACGACTGACATAAAAACAAGTACAAATGACAAAAATAAAACTCACCATTACGTTGAATTAGTGGGAGCACTGAGTTTGTTTCTCAGAAACGAGCCGGTCCCATCTAGACGTAATCGGAGACAATGACACCCGAAGTGATTAAGGTTTGTCTTTTATTGCAGGATGCTTGGTCTCCATGTGTTGAAGCAGTTTTGAATGCTTCATTGCCTGATTAGTTAGCCTGTCGCCACATATTAGCTTTGCGGGCTCGACTGGGGAAACATGTCACGTGAGTGTCTTGACCTGAATTAATTGATCGTCGATTAAAAAAAAAAAAACAATTTCTGTGCGGCTTGGCAGCCCGGTACCAAGTGACCCACGGACCGGTACCGGTCCGCGGCCCGGTGGTTGGGGACCACTGATCTAAAGCATTTCGAATAATTGGATAAGAAATATTAATAAAATATTAATGAATATGAATATAAATATTAAAGTGTATTACAAAACCCGCTTTTCTCCATTACTCTTATTAATTTATTAATTAATTATTGTCGATTAATCGATAAAATGTAACAATTTGTTCTCCAGGTCATTGAGGCCCTGAAGAATGTGGACCAAATTATGGGGATGTTAATGGACGGTTTGATGCACAGGAACTTGCTTCACTGCGTCAACCTAATCATCGTATCGGATCACGGTGAGTTGAGAATAAGCGTGGCTTTGCTTGGATTCACAAGATGAGCAACCAGAATGAATGAATGACTATGAAAACGTAACTTGTGGATTATGTATTATAAACAAAACTATGTGCGTGTTTTTCCAGGCATGGAAGAAGCAACATGTGAAAGAGCAGCATTTGTGTCAACCTACCTGAACGACACAGACGACTTCACGGTCGTACAAGGCGCGGCCGCTCGTATTAGACCCATTCGGCTGCCAGTCGACTTCTTTTCCTGTGAGTTCCTAACAACCGACTTTCCATCCTCCCAACGGGACCCCTGACATTTCCCTCACTGCCCCCTTTTTGGTTTTTTTCCACAGTCGACTATGAGGGCCTGGTGAAGAACCTGTCGGTATGCAGAAAATTCCAAACGTGACTTATTGTATTGATATAAGTGGCTGGAACGATTATCTGCTAGCTTGGCTCGGTGTCAAACGAGCCGGCCATGTGTTGATCCTGCTTGCTCTGTGTCTGTTTTCAAGTGCAGGACTCCCGCGCAGCCAATGAGGGCGTACCTTAAAGAGAACCTCCCCAAACGCTTTCATTTTGCCAACAATGTGAGGATAGAGAGAGGACACCTGTACATGAAGGAAGGCTGGCAGACAGCGCTGTAAATCATCATTCATTCGGATTAAACATAAAATGAATGTATGACTGTTTTCAATTATGCTTTTTTTTTGTTTATTTCATTGTGCGCAGAGACCGCAAGGAAATCAAGTACTGCTCGGGTGGTTTCCATGGCTCCGATAACCTTTTCACTAACATGCAGGTGAGACAAAAGCAGGATGTTAGTCACTTTGCATCCTGTTTAAAAGAAGCATATGAGATTTAGCAAGTTTAAGTCAAGGCCACTGATGTTGATAAATGAGAAGACATCAGTCAGATAGGATTTCAGGACGCAGTATTTAGGCAGGGTTCCACATCCTCATGTTGACTTTCCTGGAACTAAAATCCCCTGGTTATTTTATTTCCATTTGAATAGGACCTCACAGACTAAAGATAGTCCTTAGTTAGATTTACGACCAACGGCATGAGCTTCAAATTTGAAGACGTACGTATGTTCTTTCCAGGCAATCTTCATTGGTCACGGTCCAGGATTTCAAAATGGCACAGTTGTGGCTCCCTTTGAGAACATTGAATTGTATAATCTCATGTGTGGTAAGTGGCAAAATTATAAAAATTGTCTCAAACTTTGTTGAGATATTTGAAATTATCGTAACCCTCCCTACAGATCTTCTCGGCATCCCTCCCGCTCCGAACAACGGTACACATGGAAGTCTGAATCACCTCCTCTGGGATCCCGTCCACTTTCCCGTTCACCCTGCGCAGCTCTCCCACGACACGCCCTGCGAGGCCGCTGACCCCGACCCACTTGTCAACTTTAACTGCTCATGCAACCCACTCAAAGAAGGAACCGGCGTAAGTTTTGTTTCCTTCCACTCAATGCTGTTATCATGCCATTTACACCGTGAAATATTTCTCAATTTTATTACCAGGGTGAAGACACAGAAAGCATGCTTCCAAATGCCAGTGAGTGTCTTTTTATTTATGTACCGTAGTTTTCGGACTATAAGTCGCGTTGTTTTTCATAGTTTGGGTGGGGGGGTGACTTATATGTGGGTTTTTTTTTTTAAAAAAAAGGTGAAACCGCGATAAACCACAATCTAGCAAGGGATTACTGTAATTTGAATTTCAAGTGACGTCGTGTCAGCAGCGCGACGTGGCGTCAGCAGCGCGACGTGGCGTCAGCAGCGCGACGTGGCGTCAGCAGCGCGACGTCGCGGCGCGTCAGCAGCGCGACGTCGCGGCGAGGCGCGGCGGTTACATAAAGGACAAAGATTGACTCGACGGAGCTCTCTTTCACCTCCGTGGATGGAAGTCGAGGGCCGGCGCTCGGCCAGGTGGCTGTCCGGGGACGGTGGATGGGGCTCGGTCATGGCTTTTACGCACGCCCGGTCCTATTCTATGGAGCTCTCTTCCACTTCTGTGGCTGGAAGTCCACGCCGCCACACGCCTGGAAGTTTGTTTTGTTAAATAAAGAGCCGTTTACCAAACCCACGTCTTTCCTTGAACTTTGTTAACGCTACAATATAGTTATATAGTAGTAGATCTGTGGAATAACGACGAGGCTGACGTCAGGGCGCACGCGCGGCGTTGTTGACAAAGGACGAGGAATTTGATCGATTGATTTAATAATTTAGAGTGCACAGATGGTTTGATAACATTATTGCTTATATAATAGTTATTTGATATATCATTTATATATTGTTATATGGGCCTGTGGAATATTTTGAAGTGCAAGAGCCGTCAGCGGCGCGCACCCATTGTTGACAAAGGACGATTGATGGATTTAATGAATTGGAGTGACACAGATGGTTTTATTAACGTGTTACTTATGTAATAGTTTTTTGAATAACTCTGAATTTTATGTCAGGGCCGTTCTCAGCTCTTAGTTTGTGTTTATGTCACGTTAGCTGTCAGGTTTAATTCGCTGACTGAATAACTGTTAAGAGAAAAGCATCAGCAGACAGACCAAAAGTGAGGCAGAATATTGAGTCTTAGCTTGCGCAAGGAGTGCAGTACAGACAGCTTACAATGACCGAACTACACTAATGTCTGTCTGCTTCCTTGCTCTTTTTATTTGGATTTGCCCTACCCACAAAGTGAAACAGAAGCCACTAAGGGAAAGGGGAAGCGCTAAGGCTCTGCTTCGTAAACGTAAAAAACGGCAGGTGATATACATATATGGCGATATAGGAAGAGGCATTAAGAGTTCAGCAAGTTCAGCAACCACTTGGGCAGGAAACCAAGAGCGCTCCTAGCGCTCCGTTCCTTGATAGTGTGAGGGTGCGGTGACAGCCACTCGACCAAGAAAGATGATTGATAGACACAATGCCGTTGTAGGGCATTGTTTTCTCTGCAGCTGCATCCCGCCGACCCAGATGTAACCTCACACCTTTTCTGCGGTAAAACATAAGAACAGCAAAGCAGAGCAGCAAGCACATATTCGTAGTAATATAGCAGTAAAGCATTCGTTGTAATATAGTAATAAAGAAACAAAAAGAGAACGCATGATAACATATATATACATTTTTCCAACTATCGTTTAGCCCAGGGGTGGGCAAACTTTTTGACTCGCGGGCCGAACTGGGTTCTAAATTTGGACCGGAGGGCCGAACCAGGAGCAGATGGACGTAGTGTTTGTGTGAAGTAATATAAGCGACCTGTAAAGGTCATTGCATAAAAGATTTTGGCCTTTAGTAGGTAGTAAAGCATGGATATTCCAAACAACATCAAACGGCAAACATTCTGACCAAATATATCATCTTGAAGATTCGGTGAAAGCATACATCCAAATAAAGTAATCAAAACGGCAACACGGTGAGGGATATCTGAAAATCAGAGCAGAATTTTAACTCACAAACACCTGGTAACAGAGGTGAGGAAACGGGAAACACTTAAGAACTTTACAGGTTAAGATTAGTCGCAAACAGGTGGTGCATCAATGTCCTTGAGCATCCTGCATTGTTTGAAAATGAGAATGGTCGCTAGTTTCAATCCCTGCTATGTGTACAAATCATATTCAAAATGCATTCTTTTTACAACAAACTTGAAAGCCTCTCCTTCATTTTCAGTGGGAACAGTGTTGTTGGTCTCCCTTTTTTGCTAGTGCGTCATAGTCTGGAGTAAGATTTGTTGTGGTAATTCTTAGGAGAGATCCGAGGTGTTGGTCCGTTTACCTCTATCTGTGACGGGTTGGTGTTGATGCTCATGTGGCTGAACGTCACGTCGCGTACGTCGAGCCAAATTGGCCACTCTTTTTTTAAACACTCGGCACTGTGTCCACCTTGCTTTTCCTTGGGCGACTCATTTTAACAGAAGGATTCCAGGGGAAGATTTGTGGGTGGCTTTAGCGTAAAACTTTATCTGAAAGCTCAGCGTGCGAATTACAAGAATGATGTCATCACAGCCCACGCTCTAAATTCGGGACTGATACAAATAGAGCGCGAGTGCGCCATGTCCGTACACGCACTTGTGAGTGTGCACCGAGCTTTCTGACACGGCTTCTGGTAGTAAATGCGCAGGCGAGCGCTTCCCCATCTACTGGGGAAACGCAGTAATTGCAGACAATTTATTCGGGGTTGGCGGGCCGGATTAAACGGTCCCGTGGGCTGGATGTGGCCCGCGGGCCGTAGTTTGCCCACCCCTGGTTTAGCCTGTTGTTGCTCGTTCATGACTGTTCTTGGTGTTGGATTTTGTCGAATAAATTGCCCCCCAAAATGCAATTTATACTCCGGAGCGACTTATATATGTGTTTTTTTCACTTTTTGGGGCATTTTATGGCTGATGCGATTTATACTCCGGAGCGATTTATAGTTCGAAAATTACGGTATTTATTTTTGTTTAAAGGAGAACTCATACGTGTGGTTTGCACGCATGGAGTGTATTCATAGTTTGGAGTGCCAGCATGGGTTGTATTTTTAGGCATTTTATTGGAGTAGTTCAGCTTTGTGGCAACAGCTATGTTATAATAATGTTTTTTCAAATGAATGGGAGCCAACCCCTGCAGTTAGCTTTTTTTTTTTCTTTTCATTTTGAGGAACTATTTTGTAATCCAAACCCCAAGATTTGTGTGTGCGTGAGTGAATAAAGGTGGCTGTTGTAGTTGAAACATTTTGTTGTAATATGCTGAAAAACTCACCTATTTGCTGTAAAAGCACCAAAAGTCATTGGTGTCAAGGAACAATGTCGAAGCGATTCAAGAACAAAATAATCTACAGATAGCATTCATAAGACATTATGAAGCAAATCGAAATAATTCAAGTTTTAATGTTTGCCATTTCTATCGTAGTCGTCAAATCTAGATTACGTCGCCTCCACCATCCCTTCGGTGTGCCAAGTGTTGTCCAAGCGGATGTGACTTTTTGTCTACTTCACCAGTCCAGCTACATCACAGGCTACAGCCAAGACCGTCACATGGCTCTCTGGGTGGCGTATAACATCCCAAAACTGGTGAGTCTTTCATCCCAAAACATAGCCTCGGCTAGTTAGTGATGTGGGTTTGGAAGAGGACTCAATGAGTGTTCGACTTGACCTTTTTGAATTCCTGGCCTAAGATGTTCTTAGTCAGGGGTGTCAAACTCATTTTTTTCGCGGGCCGCATTGTAGTCATAGCTTCTTTCGGAGGGCCATTATGACAAAAAATATATATGAGCATCTCATATTATATACAGTAAAAGCTACAAAACAAACTGACAAATAACTCGTTTTCAAATCAGACAAGTAAAAACTGGTCAAATATTTAAAATAACTAATATTAAAAGTGAAGACAATTTGCAATTCTAGTAATGACACGAATTTGATGCACAATTTATCTTCGCGGGCCATATAAAATGATGTGGCGGGCCGTATCTGGCCCCCGGGCCTTAAGTTTGACACCTGTGTTCTTAGTGATCTCCATGACGGTATTGGCACAACTACGGTTCTCAATGTGTGTAAACGGTGATCTCAGGCAGAGAATTGATTTATTTTTCCCATTCGTTCAGTATTTACAGTATACAAATGCGTCACACTAAATTTGAATTACTACATTAGTTGTTGTTGTCAAAAAATGAGTCATATCAAAAATCACACCAGACACAGCAAACTATTTCTGGCTAGTAGCCAAATATTTGCCGTCTAAAAAAAAAGATTACATAAGAAACAGTCAAAACGACTTTTTGAAATTGGTCTTCTGATTCTGAAGAGTTTTCCTATGAGTAATGAGCCCGTATAATATATGAGCTTTTATTTTTTAAACTATTATAAATTAACGTTTCTACAATTTTGTTACTTAACAAAGCTTCGTAAAATTTTTGGTCACCTCTGTCTTTTAGTGGACTTAAGTGGTCTTGTCAGTTCCATGTCTACTTTTTATGAGCTTTTAATGTTGTTTCAAACCCCAGTGAGCGTGACCCTAACCCTGCTCAACAAGTATCTGTGCAGGCTCTCTAAAAGGGAGCTTCGACATTTTAAACAAACCACCCACGTAGTAATGACACTAAGCCTTCTTGTGTATTCTCAGCTACCGTACGTCAGTCGTGTTGACGCTCACTCCGTGAGATATTTTGAGCCTCGTTGCCTCTTGTTTGCTTCTTTAGTCCGAAAGAAGCCAACTCACAGTTGTTTTCTATTCTGGGCAAGAGTCAAATTAAGTGGTGGTAATGTTTAGCTGCTGTCTGGCAGCTTAAAAGCCAAATGTGTGGTCATTTGAGCCGAAAATAATCTCTTGGAATCATTTTTATGGGATACTGGCTAGCAATTCTGTCGTCATAGTGTCACGGCTTGCATACTTGAATAGCTCATTGCTGTTGCTAAACTGTTGTGCACGAAAAATTATAGGAAAAGGCCAGCAAAGTGCAATTCCACACTGAAATGGGACGTCCAACGCTGCGTGTTCGCTTTGGGGGGGGGGGGGGGGGCTGATGGGATGTCGGATGCTTATGCGCTGGATAGATTTCTTGTGCGCTGAGAATGTGCGGGCAGTGCGCGATTGCGCACGCGCGCAGCTTAGAGGGAACAATGCTCCTGACCCATTTGCTTTTTCAGGTCAGCGCGATACCTCTGGACCCAAATTTCGAGGCGTGTATTTGCAAAGACGTCCGCATACCAGCAGCCACCTGCCAGATGTGCGCCAATGACAACACCCAGGGCCTGCTCTACCCCCCCTGTGAGTGTGAGCATGATGGTCACAGCTCTTCATCCCATGAATTGAAGCTGACATCTTTCAGAACTACGTTATCGTGTAAAAAGGAACTGTGTAGTAACCGTGGTGACACTTTATTGTCAGATAAGAATAACCATGCTAAAGCCTGCGTGGAATCCAATGTGCATTTTTGCATTCTCATTGAATCCCCGCTTGGCTCCAGTTAACACTCACATCCAAATTAAGACCAAAAATATATACAGACGCAAAATCCGTGAGAAATTGAGTGGTGGCGGCAAAGGACTATTTTTGGCTAAATAAAGCTGCTTCAATCACTTGAGGTTTCCTTGGCATGATTAACATGCGCCAAAGCAATATTGTAGCACGATTGTTAAATTGTTCACTGTCGTGTGTATTGCTAACGTATTATTTGCATCTCTTGCTTCTTTTCTTCCAAAAGACCTGAATAACAAACAAGGAGCAGCAGACTCACTCATCTCCAGCAACATGGTACCAATGTTCCCTGAATTTAAAAGTGAGATATTTGTATCTGCAAACATATCTGATGGCAGTTTTTAGATGTGAATGGTAATATCAGGATTGTTTTTCTTTTTAATTTAGTCTTTCAAGTCTTCTGGGGTTTTTTTTCTGCTGTATTTTTTTCTCCACCCATAATGCTTTTGTTGAAATGTCTGCTGTGTGATGAACACATTAGGAAGGCAAATGTTTTCTTTGGGACCACCCACCACAATGGAAAATTCACTCACTCCCTGCAGGGGGACTTTGACTATTTGGGGACTCACTGTTGCAGATGCTGCCCTCAAGTGGCTGATTTGGGATCCTGCATGTCAGATCCGACATAATGAGCGTTGTACATAAAATATAATATTTTTGTGTGCATTTTGTCTTCCATCAGATATTTGGGAGTACTTCCATGGTGTCATGCTTCCAAAGTATTCAAAGCAGATGAATGGAGTCAAGGTCATGAGTGGTCCAATATTTGATGAAGATTATAATGGAAAAGTTGACGCCTTCAAGAGCCTCGCGCCGTAAGTCCATCACAAATTGGCTGTGTAATAATGTGCTGGATTGACATGATCTTATATTTCTCCAGAAATGAGGCCACAACGCCATCGCATTTTTTCGTGATCCTGACCAGTTGTAAGAATTCTACCTTTGATTCTGGGAACTGCAATGGTCCTCTCAGGGTCAAGTCCTTCATCCTCCCACACAGAGCGGAATACACCGACACCTGCTCCGTGAGTAACACCACCGATACGTGGTTAAGACGCTTCGCTGGCTCCTCTAAAATTGGTCACCTTCCCGTTGATCTGTAGACCTCCTCAGATTTAAGATGGATGGAGGAATGGATCCAGCTGCACGCGGCTCGCGTCCGTGATGTGGAACTGCTGACTGGACTAAGTTTTTACCACGATAGGTTGTCCGTTGAAGAGACGCTACAGCTCAAGACTTTTTTACACAGTGTTTGAACTCCATTAACTGTAGATCAGATGAAGAAAAAAAAAAGCGCTCTGGCTTCACTTGGTGCTTCGTTCATTTAAAAAATCTGGGATTATGGCATTTAAAATGATTGTTGTAAATACTGAATGCCATACCCCGGTTGTAGATCTTGTTCCTTGTGTCATTGAATTACTTTTATTTTGCTTCTGGAAACCAGAACCAAAGACGGACTGAAACAAATCCAAATAATTCTGCTGAAATGTGCGTCCACAGTTCAGAAAAACACCTCCGCAATGCATCTCAAGAAAGAAAATCACAGAAAGTCAAAGTCTGCTTTATTGTTAATATCCTCACGTCGACATACAAAGAGATCGAAAGACATATGAGACCCAATTGGTCCACAGACAAACAAAACATTCAAGTAAACAATACAAAAATGATTTCAGTACTGTAGATAGTTCCAAAGGTGAACTTGATATTAGATAATAAAAATTCAAGATTCAAGAGTTTTTATTCGCCATGTTTGAGCGTGCCAAACAAGGAATTTGACTACGGTAAAACACACCCTCTGTTCAACATTTAGGTGACTAACAACACTCAGGACATGTGAAAAATGGCAAAAACAGTGTACACAAATTCAAAAAAGGTGTGAAGAGCAGGATGGTATTGCACAGTAATGACTCTGAGACTCTAAGAGTGGTGTGAGTTCATCAGAGCAACAGCCTGGGGGAAGAAGCTGTCTCTGTGTCTGCTGGTTTTGGCCTACCGAGCTCTATAACGCCGTCCGGAGGGGAGTAGTTCAAACAGACTGCAACCTAGGTGAGAAGGGTCTGTAGAGATGTTCGTTGCATGTTTCCTGGTCCTGGACAGGTACAAGTCTTGGATAGATGGGAGGTTGATTCCAATGATCTTTTCTGCAGTCCTGATTGTCCGTTGCAGTCTGTGCTTGTCTTGTTTGGAGGCCGATCCAAACCAGACAGTGATGGAGGTGCAGAGGACAGACTGAATGATGGCAGTGTAGAAGGTCTTCAGAAGCTCTCGCGGCAGGTTGAACTTCTTGAGCTGTCTCAGGAAGTACAGCCTCTGCTGGGCCTTCTTCCGGACAGAGTCTATGTGGCCGGTCCATTTCAGGTCCCGAGAGATTGTGGTTCCCAGGAACTTGAAGGTGTCTGTGGGGAGAATAGTATTACTGCGGATAGTGAGGGGTAAAAGTGGTGAAGTGTCTCGCCTGAAGTCCATTGTCAGCTCCACGGTCTTGAGCGGGTTCAGCTCCAGGTGGTTTTGGCTGCACCAGTGGACCAGCCGCTCCACAATCTTGTCTGTACGCATTCTCATCCCCGTCCTGGATCAGTCCGATGAGAGTAGTGTCGTCTGCATACTTCAGGAGCTTCACAGGAGAGTCACCTGAGGAGAGATCATTGGTGTGGAAAGAGAAGAGCAGTGGGGAGAGGACGCACCCCTGAGGGGCTCCAGTATTGGTGGTCCGGGTGTCAGATGTGATGCCCCCCAGCCTCACACGCTGTCTCCTGTTGGTCAGGAAGCTGGTGATCCACTGACAGGTGGAGGCAGGCACCGCAAGCTGGATGAGCTTCTGTTGGAGGATGTCAGGAGCGATGGTGTTGAACGGCGAGCTGAAGTCCACGAACAGGATCCTTGCGTACGTTCCTGGGGTGTCCAGATGGTGCAGGATGTAGTGCAGTCCCATGTTGACCGCATCATCCACTGACCTGTTAAACTTCTAGAAGCCAAGTTCCTACCCAATTTCTGTTGCAAAAAAATGTGAAGACTGTATCAGTGCATGTGCATGGGTTCACTGGTTGTCTTGTGCCATTTGACCACTTTGTGTTTTATTTTCATTAGATCAGGGGTCTCAAACTCCAGTCCTCGGGGGCCTCATTCTTACATCTTTCCCAAGTTTCCCTCGTTAAACACACCTGATTCAATTATCAGGCTCCTGCAGAACGTGAGGATGAACTGATCATTTGAATCAGGTGTGTTTAATTAGGGAAACTTGGAAAACATGTAGGAATGCGGCCCCCGAGGACTGGAGTTTGAGACCCCTGCATTAGATGTAAATGAATATATTTGTGACACTAAATAACTTGATAAAGCTTTTATAAAGTTTTTATAGAACACAAGTGTTCTTGTGGAGCACCAACTACTGGCAAAGAAGACTTAAACAATATCAGATTTTATTTATTTATGTATTTATTTATTTATCCTTTAATTCATTTAGTTAGTTTGCATGATACTGTAATACTTTACAGCTGGTCTCGGGATCCTTCAATGCCTTGAAAAAAGGCCAGTATAAAATGCATTTGCGTGTCGAGGTAAGACTCTGACACTGAAATTGGCGGAAGGAAAACAAACCCAGGAAGCATTCATCACACATTGCAACAGAAAAAAAAGGAAGGGAAATGTGTGAAGGCAACAACGACATCTCCATGCTGGGCCAGAAGGTAAGCACTTGTACTTTGTACCATTTAAATTTGGTTTCATGACTATGATTATACGTTTGAGGAGTGATTTTGTCATTTTGTGGTAGTTTGATGACGCCTCATTTCACAGATGTGTGCAGCCAAGCCCTAGAAGACAACTGTGAGAGTTGACTGACATTCAGGCTGTGGTGATTATTGTGGCTTCTTTTTAGGGGGGCTTGCAGGAAATTCAGCTGAGGGTTAGGAAACATGTCAGCTCCCTCATATATTTCCGATTACACTGACTTTATCGTCAATGTGGGCTGCTCGGACGGTTTCCCATTAAAAATGAAACCAAACTAGGAAGCAGAGCTATCAATAATGCAAAGTTTGACAGTTGCTTTGGCCCCGCAGACTTGCTCTCGCTGCCAGGAGAGGTTCAATAGATGTCAAAGTGATTTCAAGAGAAGCTGATGATGAGGCAAAATGGATTTTGACAGTGACCTGAGCGAGACCATGGAAAGACTTGCAGGTGCCTTACTAAATATTTTTTACAAAATTGGTTTGGAATGGAAAACAGTAGCAGGATGTGAAGTCTATCTGGTTATGACGTGGAGAGCGGCGGAGGAGATAACCTTTACATGTGCCACTTCTTGAATCTTTCAGCTCCAGATGACGACGAGTTCTAAGAGGCGTCCGGTGTAGAGCAGGGAAAGTAACACATCATCCGGAGTGGAGGCGTTCATTTGAAGATGGATTTAAGTTTGCTTGAAGATCTGGAGAGGGCGAGCATCTTGCAAGTACTTCGGAGAGATAAACTGTTGCGTACAATGGAAGACGACAGGATCAAGTGAGTGACATCATAAATTCACCTTTCTGTGACGATTCTTATGACGGTCGTCAACACAGGAGGATGAAATTGCAGCTGCAGGAACTTCGAAGAAGAGGCACAAAGAACGAGTCCAGGGAGTACGGCGAGTGGACGTGCGCCCGCTGCCAGACGCCACTGGGAAAGTTCTGCAACAGGGGCGCCGTCTGCCGCGGGTGCAGCCATCGAATCTGCAGCCGCTGTCGTGTGAGCGTGAGGGAAGTGGGGTGGAAGTGTACAGTCTGCTATGCTTACAGGTAGTCTGCGTTGAACTCGGTGTGATTCAGATTTAGTGCAAACTGATGGAACAATGATTTGCTTGTTCCGTTATTGCAGAGAAGTCAAGATCCGGTCCGGAGACTGGTTTTTAGAGGAAAAATCAAAAAAGATTCCGGCTACAACAGGTTTGTTTGCATTCATGAATCAATTTTTTGACTCAAATGACTCAACTACCGAACGCACAATGGAAGATTGCTTTCTCTGCTGCACAGGCAAATATGAGACAGTTGGGGAGAAATTGTTAAACTCCTTCAATGTGCTAAGGTATCTTTGACTCACTTTTTGTGTGTGCATGTGTGCGTGCATCCATTTAACACTTATGATATTTTTGCAAAGTCACATAGCAATCGTGGCGCCGACTCCGCCAGCCTCCTCGGGATTTGACTTTGTGGGCAGATCAGAGGTAAAATACATACTCAAATTTTTCAGTCTGAATGCAAATAATATGAACCGCTGTTCATAATTTGTTTGTGTTTGTGTCTCAACAGAATTCCAACAAGGTTAGCGTTTTCCCCAAATCAATGGAAGATCTGTTTTCATTCACCGATAATTTTAGAAGTAAGTAATGAGTAGAAGTCAATATAATGAGTCATCAATCAGAATAGATTCTTTTTTTTTTTTTTTTTTTATGAAAGTTCCGTTTTAAATGTAACACGTCCTCACGATACGACTCAGCCAAGAAAATGTGTCTCTTATTGAAGCCCGAATTACATCAGGTGTGACAGCAAAAGTGTTGCGCAAAATCCTGTGACACCACCGAGGTGCTCTGATAGCTCTCGTTGTTTGCAGAGATGTCTTTATCTCAAAACAACGTGACAACCGACCTGCTAAACATCAACCAACATTTGTACTACAGCACTCAGAAGAGCCTCTCTGATACTGACATCAGCAATTCTGTCAAAGTAAGGAAATATGGCCTCACCCAAATGCCAGTAAATCTACTCTTTACACTTAATAACACTATTATACGCATTTTCCAATCAGCTCTACCATGGCCCGAGTCTTCCAAACCTGTTCAACAGAAGCAAAGATAGCGAGCAGGAGGGCTGCTCCACCGGAGCCGAAGAAGAAACCTCCAATAGTTCGGAAAACTCAGAAGGAAAGCAAGTGCGTATGAGCTAACATATTTAATCACCACTTGATCTTTCTGTTTTTCTTCATGTAAATTTTGTTTTTCTTCCCTCAGGGCAGTTACAGCAGCATCAGCACAGAGTTCAGCCTCCTTGAGGGCATCAGTGCCGGTGGGGACGTGGAACTGGCGTTGGCCTACAAGACCCACACCTCCTGTCTGGAGATCACAGTGGGAGCATGCCGCAACTTACCCCACGGAGACACCGGGAAGAAGAGGTGTCACCCGTAAGGAGAAATCAGGATGCATCTGCTGACTGCTTTGAATCCAAATAAATCAAAGTAAAATATTGCACAATGTCCACGTGTAGGTACGTCAAACTCTACATGATGCCACCCAAGAGTGACAAACGCAAGACGACGGTCAAGAGAAACACTGTCCACCCGGTCTATAATGAGCTTTTTCAAGTAAGGCTTCACCCTCGAGGGAAAACGTTGTAAAGAGAACAAAGGGAATAAAGGAGTAATTATGAGGAATAAAAAAAAAGGAAAGTAAAAACAATAAATAAATACATTTGTGGGACTTTTGGCATTTACGCAACATGTTTTTGTTTTTTTTCCTCACAGTTTCACATAGAGCGTCACCTACTGACTTTGAAGAGATTGCAGGCCTCTGTGTGGCATTCGGGGTCCCTGCACAGAAAAGTTTTTCTGGGTGAGGTCCTCATCCCGCTGGATGGTTTTCAGTTTGAAGACCAAGACTTCCAGCACTTCAACTGGTACCCGCTTTGTCCACAGGTAAAAACACACAAAACATTTCATCAGGACCGTCACTGAGAATGGAAGATATAGATGAATAAATAAAAGTTCCAAAATGTTCCATGATGGCTTATGTGTCCACAGCTGAGTGTAAATGTCCAGAGAGGGGCGCTGTACAACTGAATTGAAGCGACCCACTGTCCAGAGTTCAGCAGTCTGCAACCCCCATAATTTTAGCAGATAATTCAACAACTGCACTTGTATTGGAATCCAAAATGCATGCATGAGCATCAGTGCCGGCTCTACGCAGGGGCAAGAGGGGGCAACGGCCCTTCAAACAGATGTCCTGCCCCCTCGATTCAAACTTATAGAAGTGAAAAATCCGCTGATAGAAACACACGTTAATCAGCCCCCTCTCTTCTCTCATGTCGGTGCAGTGTCCTCCCTCACACAGCCTGCTGTCAGGACTCCGCGCCCCTCCGTAAACATCCAATCACTGTGAGTATGCAAATGAGGCAAGACGCAGCCAGAGAGTGTCAAGTTACAGTCAACGAGTTAGGAGTTGGAAGAAGCAGTAAAAACTCCACTAAACTCGTCGTAGCAACCCGTGATATAACTAATGATTAACGACAGAGGCGTAGCCAAGCCGGGACTCCCTGCGCCCCGGTTGAAAAAAATCGAGCTTTTTCGATTCTTCATTTTCATGCCGTTTTTTTCTTTCGGTCTTGCGCGAATGTGCTTGCGCTATTCTATGTTATCCATTCACCGTTTGCCTCCCTGACCCGGATGTTGTTTTAGCGATCAGCGAACGGCGTCGGTGATGTTAGATTTTTTTTCATGTGGGCGTGCGCCCCTACTGGAAAAATTCCTGGCTACGCCTCTGATTAACGACAACTCAAATAATCGTTAATATAACATTCATAATATATGTCCACCCCCCACCCTGAGAGATTGCCACCTTATTGTGGTCAGGGGGTTTGCGTGCCTCAGTGACCGGAAGAGCAATACCAGCAGAAGCTTTAATCTTCAGGTGGGACACCCAAGCTGGACAGGTCTTAGTGTAGAGGCCTGACAGAGTGCAATCCACTTCTCCAGGTTGAGATCTGGACACACGGCTAACAACTGCCGTGAAGAAAACACTAACAGTGTAAATGTAAATGTGTAAAAAAGAACATGCCCCCTTCACATTTCTGACTGCCCCCTTCACATTTCTGGCTGCCCCCTCTCATGTGCATTCCTAGAACCGGCCCTGATGAGCATATTTATATGTGAGCATAAATTACATATTTAATAATTTCATTGATTATATTTATTCATATTTATGCCAAATAAGGTACTACCTATTTGCACTTTCACCACAATAGTACTAGTATAACAGCCGGCACCTCATCCACTCGGTATTCAGATCGGCTCCCGAACACTTTTGAAGACGTCACGCTATATGATTGGCTGAAAAGACTGTGCTTGGTCTGTTTTGCGGAAATGGGATTGTCTTTCAAACGTGGACGATTTTTGCAAAGACGACTTCTGAAACAATGTACAGTCGGTGATTATTTGATTTGTTGCTTGTGACATTTGATTACGATTTGTATTTTCTAATATTGTTTTGATAAGCTTTTGTCGAAAATATCCTGACGTTATCAAACACCGGTCCGTGAAACTATTGTCTGACAAAAATCCGGTCCGTGGTGCTAAAAATGTTGGGGATCGCTGAACTAGAGGACCTAAGCCTCATAAAGATGCGCCTAGCTTGTGCATACAGAGTTTAAAAATAAATCACTCGAAACGCATTGCAGCTAGTTACCGGAAGACTCAAGCCGGATGCGTAGGACAATAGTCTTCAAGCGTCGCGTTGTCGCCGTCTATTGGTCAATTTGTGAAATGCCGTCGGTGACAACTGGAAATCCTAAATTGACGGTCCGGTTTTTCCATGTGTCTCGTGCTACGATGTTAAATTTTTGTTGTCGAAATAAATATTGAAAATCAAACTGTTAGACTTTTTTTACTCGTTCCGGACAACAAACGAGAAAATGAAGGAGTCTTCTAACTTGTGTGGATTTGTTTTGAAGTGGATTTGTTTTGAAGCGAAAATTAAATAAGCAGTCGTTTAATATCTGCTTTCAAAATAAATATCTAATGACCAAGAGAGACACGGACCCTGAGCATTGCGCATTGCACTTATGTCTGACAAAGCGTTTTCATTGGATGTCATCGAATGCGCAGGTGTCCAAGAATGCCGCACAAAGAACTCTCTCTCAGCCTGTGAAACATACGTTCCACCTCTGGTTTCTACAAACGCAAAAAAATCCTGTAGGAGTGGTGATGTCATGCAATCACAATCCTGCTCACGAGTGAAATGCTCAAAACCAAAAAATACTTTACCTTACCATGAAAGTGTCATCACAAACACTTTAGTGTGTAATCATATATATTTATTGGCAATATGTCTCAAATACAGAGATATTTCCGCGACCAAGGTGAAACCAAAGTGGCCTCATCAAGGTGAATCCAAAGTGGCCTCCTGATGAAACTACAGCACTCAGATCAAGCTCAAGGAGGACACTCAAAAACAGCATTCTGCGTTTTAAAAGTTACATTCACCATGATGCTTCTACTAGCATGGACATTAAGGCACAAGCACAAGTTTTAAGTGGCGACACTGATCTAAAGACAAAAATAAGGCTCATCCTTGATCTGAGACTAAAAGCAGGTAACATAAGACATTGACATTATTTTAGTCACTATATAATATTTAGTTTTCATCGTGAGCAAAAATATACAAATGAAGATGAAACACCCTTTTTAATGTCCCGTTTACTCTATAAATATTAAACTACGCATACATTTAAACGAGTGTAGAGCCATCTAGTGTTGTGCATAGACACAATGTGCCAGCCCTTTCTGAGAGGTTACTTGGAATCATTTTCTTTCTACACTAATGACACAATTTTAAAAGGGCAGGTGTCTTCCTTATAAAGCCTCAAACTCATCAATCCTTTGCTTGGTGTTGCCTTGCCGGATCTGCCGCAGGGTTTTGTATTTGTCTCGTCCTTCCCGCACGTTGGCCGAGTGGAGGAGGTCGTTCTGGGTGTTCTTGGACTCGTCACGCGCTTGGGCCAACTCGGCGGTCAAATCCTGAAGAAGACACAGCAAGGGAATGAGACAAGATGTTTGCCAATGAAATCTTTTTCATTTTTTTCACACTACTTTAAATAACTTGGTTTTAAAACTCGAATGTGGCCATAGAGCACAAACATTTGGCGGCCTCTGATGTATGAGGACATTTCCTGTAGTTACCCTGAGCTGTTTCTGCACACGCTCATTCTTCTGGGCCTCTGTCCGTCGATCCTCCTCCCTGCGGTGATTGTTTTGGACGCTGTCATTGTGCAGGTCGGCACTGTGCATGCTGCTGTTCTCCTCGTCTTCGCTGTTGTCGTCAAAGTTGTACATAGAGAGAGGGGGAGGCGGCGGCAGCGGCATTTCCATTGGTGTTTCCATCGGCATCTGCCTCAGCGTTTGCAAAGGCGTCGGCCTTAGCGTCTGCATTGGCGTTTGCATTGGCGTTTGCATTGGCGTTTGTATTGGCGTTTGCATTGGCGTTTGCATTGGCGTCTGCATTGGCGTCTGCATTGGCATTTGTATCGGCGTCGACATCGATGTGTGCATCGGCGTCATCATCGGCGCCATCATCGGCGCCATCATTGGCGCCATCATCGGCATCTGCATCGGCAGCACTGGTGGGGCCGCCAGCCTCACCTTCTCTAACTCCTGCTTGGTCTTAATCAGATCATCCTGGGCCTCCTTGGCCTGGTGAGAAACACAAATATGCTGTTTTCTTCTAAGACGTCCTTTGATTTTCTTTTTTTCATCCGCTCCCCCAAGTCCCCAAGTGTTCTCACCCTGAGCTGCCATGAGTCCACCTCATTCTCCTTGCGTTTCCTGGCCTCCTCCAGCAGAGTGATTCTGCTCGTGTGCTCCTTCAGCTCTGAGGCCTAACACAAAACATGACTAATTGTTCACAAATGTGACATTGGTGGACCATCCCTAATACTAATAAATACAAAAAAAAAAGCACTGACCAGCTGTTCCTGACTAATCTTCTGATTTTCAGATTGGCGAGCCAGCGCTTCTTTAGCCAGCAGGGCTGCCTGACGTTCCGCCTCCAGACGAGCCGCCTCCTCTTCAGCTTTCAAACGCTCCTTCTCCAGCATCATGGCTCTCTGCGTCTGCGCCTGAAGATCTGAAATATAGACGGGTATAATTGTTAGCTCTGTTATGACATTAAGCAATCTCATGAGCATTCAGTTAATGACAGAGCAAAGTAATTGTGACCACTTTTTCCATACCTTGCTCTACCTTCTTGGTCTTCTCCTGATACTGGTAGAGCTTCATCATAATATCCTTCTTCTCCCGCTCCATCTGCTCCTTCTCCTTCTCGATGGCCTCCCTCTTCCTCTTCTCTTTTTCCAACTGGGCCCTGCAGATAAGCATTAGCAATTAGCTAACAAAGATACATGACAGACGGACAAATAATAGTCAACGGGTGCTTTCGCTTTTGTACACTGTTGAGTTTTACAATAACAAGGGGATCAGCCTGTGCCAAGTCAGCTACGGTCTTAATGGTCTAATGGCTTTAATATGCAACATGGAGAGACATTTTGAGACTTGTTGATGATACATGGAAAAATCTGCAGATTAAAATTTTGATCTTCTGTGCCAAACTGTGCTAAGAGGGAGAATTTACGTACAAGAAATGTGTAATGATTACCTCGCAGCGGTGAAAATTTGGGCTCAAGTTATACACTTAGATTTTCACATATTTGAACTGAGATAACAACAACATACTTCTCCTTCTGTTTCTGCATCTTCTCCTCTCTCGCCTGCGTCTTCATCTGCTGCACCTCAATGGAGTCCGGCTTGCGTCGATTCATGTAGAGTTCATGGTTGCCCATGCACAGCTGAAGGATGCGTTTGTTTAAGCGTAGTCTCGGGGAATAGAACACAAAGTCCTGAAAACGAACCGAGAATAAATAATGTGGAGTCAACCTCAAATTGCTACGTTACAAATTTAATACAGGGGACAAGCACGTTGGAGCATCAACATGCATAAAAGACTAGAAGATTTACTCACCGGTGATTTTTTGTCGATGGGTTTGATGGTGAACTTTTTGTCATTGAAGGAAACATTTTTGATTTCACTCCATGGGAAGCCGATTTTTGGTGTCAGTCTGATGGAGCAAAACACACAAATGTGGAAAGCCGCGGAAAAGAATCCAACCTCCTGCTTAGTCACAAAAAAATACTGTTTCCACTGTCCGATGGATTATTTCAAGGTGTGGATGTTTTCTTGTGCCGGTTTCAGCAGAGCATGACGTTTGCTATGTTGTAATGAGACCAACAAGCACCTCGTGGTGAAACTCATGTTTGAACTTACACTGCCTAAACTGGAATTTATTGTATTTGCTTTCGCTGACACATGCTTGTGGAATTGAGACAACAATGTGGAAGTAATTTCAGAGCGCCGTGACGGGACGGATCTTTGCGTTGTAGAGTTTGCTTACGGATGAATTCAAAGGATATCTTGTGCCAATCAGTAAAAATCACAAAAAACGACGTGTGATTAGCTTATCGTGTAAAATTAAACCATTGTGATGGATGAAACATGAAAATGAAGGAAAGCAGGTTGGTAAAGAGTTTGACAACTGAACAAGATGCCTTGGCTGTGCGCTTTGTGGGCCAGCCGCCCTCATTGAAGAGACGCTGTTGTAGGTTAGCCCCACATTCTTAAGTGCCGCACAGCTTGAAAAACCAGTTGGCGTAACCATAGTTACGGCAGAGGACACCGCAGAAGACAAGCTTCTGTCGATCGCTAGGTTTACAAAAAACAAAGCTTGGTGCCTCAAAATGGCCTGTTTGTCATTAGTACCATCCAATTTTCTGTACCGCTTTGACCCCACGGGGGTTGCGGGCGTGCTGGAGCCTATCCCACCGGCAATCGGGCAGTAGGCGGGGGACACCCTGAACCGGTTGCCAGCCAATTGCAGGGCACACAGAGACAAACAACCATCCGCACTCGTACTCACACCTAGGGGCAATTTAGAGTCGCCAATTGGCCAATCAAGCATGTTTTTGGGGATGTGGGAGGAAACCGGAGTGGCCGGAGACAACCCACGCGGGCTCGGGGAGAACATCCACACAGGGAGGGTCGGAGGGTGGAATCGAACCGGGACCCTCCCAACTGTGAGGCGGACGTGCTAACCAGTGCGACATCAAGCCGCCTTCATTAGTGTTATGGAAATTAAAATTTATTTAAACAACACAATTCCTGCTGTAACCAAGTTGTCAGTTCAACTTACTTGTCATCCTTCTCATAAATATTCAGTCCCAAAGCATCCACTCCCAGCCACAACAGCGTTCCCTTCTTATTCTTGATGTCAAAGTAGTTGACGCCATACATCTCGAGGTCCTGAGCGATCTTCAGATACTCCATCATGGCATCCTCCCTGTTGGAACGTGCTCAGGTTTAGCACACCCATGTCACCACGTATAATGACATACAAACCACACATGGACTCACTTGAGCATCCCACGATGCTCCTCATGCCACACCTGAATCCTCTCCTCCCACTGTTCTTGTGATAACTTGTGCTGATCCACCACTCTGCAAAAACAGACATTAACTCAATTGAAGTGTTGTAAAGCTCCGCCTCTTCTTTAACTTTGCAGGAGCCGTGCAGCATTAAGTCACCACAAGATTCAAAGTCTGGATATTTTTTGGCTAATAATTAGTGAAAGAGGTTCAGTGAGATTCAAAGATACCTCGAATGCTTGAATGCATTAGAAACGTCTCAGCCTTGAAGGATAGCACATGCAGTTTCATTTCCGCTTATGAACTTGCTTAGTCAACATATTGTTATATTATTATGATTATTAAAAAGCAAGCATTTTAGAGATGTGAGGACCTGACAGCGACAGTGCAAGCCTTTTAGAGATGTGAGGACCTGACAGCGACAGTACTGAAGTTATATTCTTTCAAAATGATGCAAAAGCTTACAATTCCTCAAAACAGTTTTTTAATCATCCACCTATAACTATAGCTTCCACCTTATCAAAGCTGCATGGGTGCAACTCAGAAACTGAGATAACAGTACAGAAAACATGCTTCATACATAACCGTTTTGCTTTCTTTCTTTTTTTTTTGTGGTTGCCAAGGAGGACATCGTCAATTCCTTAGGGGCAGGTTCAACCAGACTAGTGGCCTACTGGCGCTGTGTGCAATTTTGAGTATCGTATATAAATAACTGACATATTACCTTCCAAACCGAACAACTTCAGTGCCTTACATCAAATAAACACAATTTTTTGGTTTTTCTTTACCTGCGAGGGAGTAGCCGTTCAGAAAGGAGGTATCCCGGTTGGTGGGTTTCTCTATCATAATCTCCATACTTGGCTTGAACAGAGTAGGACGCCAGCAGCACGGCCGTTTCCGGCGGACAGTAAACCTGGTCGCTCAGGATGCCCTCTCTCACTTGCATGAAGAAAAGCTTCTGAGTGATCTCCTGAATGAGCTCCTCATTGACTTCCTCGGGAAAGTACTTGGCCCGAAAATTAAACTGCAGCGGGTTTGTCTTCCTCACGTCCTGTTGTAACACCTGACAAGGAATTACAAATACACTTCAAATGTTTTCAGAGTGAGCCAGTCAGGTTCTGTTTAGTTGCTGAAATGAAAATATTAAACGAGACTGTTTCATATCTAAGCAAATAAAGGTAAAATATTATCAGAATTATTTTCAAATTATTCCGTTTTGCAATTGGCTGTAAATGTTGGCTTTTTCTATCATGTGCCAGACTTCATTTATCTGATTTACAAATTAGCCTGAATTATGATCAACTCCAGGAATCCAGTGGCAAAGAGTTTAGCACTGTTTACTACACAACCGAAAGTAGTTCTGGCTCAGGAAGAGTTTACGCTCCAGCTGAACACACAATAATCGCCTTAAGCAACAAGTAAAATATACAGAGAAACCAATGCGGTCTGGTTCAGATATCTGTGGAGGGAGCCACTAAGCACGATTGAGAATATCAATGGATGGCATGTACTGGATATTTTATCATGGTGAAACACAAACATTGCATCATCGAGACTACTGTGCCCATGAGGGAATGCATTCTTCTATTGTCTGATTGAAGTGTTGCATTTCATCATTGTCTTTTAAACCCATCTCACCTTTTTTTCCAGTTTCAGCCAAGTTGAATAGTCTTTTCCATCTATATACTGGAGTCCAAAGTACCAGAGCTCACGTAATCCGATTGTTTTCACCACCTGTGGATAATGATAAAAGAAAAGGAATTTGAATGGAATACAAAACTTTTCAAAACATAATGGCGTAAACAAGAAACATAATTTTGATGAATCCAATTGGAGTGGTTAAGAATTTCTAAAATCTCACTAGTCCTGACTTGATGACTATGATGATTTTCGGGCTTGGCTAACAAGCCTTTGACAGCTTTCATAAATTGCCTGCTGTCACTGTCAAATTGACTTCGAACTCATTTAAAGATACTCCGCTCAAAATACTAATCTCAAAATGCAAATGAGCTTTAAGCGGCAGGTTGAAATGGCAACTAACAAATTCATTCAAACTCTGTGACCGATTTTTTTACTTTTTTTTTTTTTTTACATTACCGCTCAAGGCCAAATGAGATGAGCTACAGGGTGTGGAGGGGAGTGGCAGGCTGTCTTTGGTATGACAGATTCTACGTTTGTGATTGCCAATAATCACCAAGGCCTGACAAAAACGGGTTTACGAGTGTTGCTCAGCAGACTGCTCGCTTGCTGGGGTCAGCGCAGCTACTTACAGTGCCTTGCGAAAGTATTCGGCCCCCTTGAACCTTTCAACATTTTGCGACATTTCAGGCTTCAAACATAAAGATATAAAATTTTAATTTTTTGTCAAGAATCAACAACAAGTGGGACACAATCGTGAAGTGGAACGAAATTGATTGGATAATTTAAACCTTTTTAACAAATAAAAAACTGAAAAGTGGGGCGTGCAATATTATTCGGCCCCCTTGCGCTAATAGTTTGTAGCGCCACCTTTTGCTGCAATTACAGCTGCAAGTCGCTTGGGGTATGTCTCTATCGGTTTTGCACATCGAGAGACTGGAATTCTTGCCCATTCGTCCTTGCAAAACAGCTCGAGCTCAGTGAGATTGGATGGAGAGCGTTTGTGAACAGCAGTCTTCAGCTCTTTCCACAGATTCTCGATTGGATTCAAGTCTGGACTTTGACTTGGCCATTCTAACACCTGGATACGTCTATTTGTGAACCATTCCATTGTAGATTTGGCTTTATGTTTTGGATCATTGTCCTGTTGGAAGATAAATCTCCGTCCCAGTCTCAGGTCTTTTGCAGACTCCAACAGGTTTTCTTCCAGAATGGTCCTGTATTTGGCTCCATCCATCTTTCCATCAATTTTAGCCATCTTCCCTGTCCCTGCTGAAGAAAAGCAGGTCTAAACCATGATGCTGCCACCACCATGTTTGACAGTGGGGATGGTGCGTTCAGGGTGATGAGCTGTGTTGCTTTTACGCCAAACATATCGTTTTGCATTGTGGCCAAAAAGTTCGATTTTGGTTTCATCTGACCAGAGCACCTTCTTCCACGTTTGGTGTCTCCCAGGTGGCTTGTGGCAAACTTTAAACGAGACTTTGTATGGATATCTTTGAGAAATGGCTTTCTTCTTGCCACTCTTCCATAAAGGCCAGATTTGTGCAGTGCACGACTGATTGTTGTCCTATGGACAGACTCTCCCACCTCAGCTGTAGTTATCTGCATTTAATTCAGAGTGACCATGGGCCTCTTGGCTGCATCTCTGATCAGTCTTCTTGTTTGAGATGAAAGTTTGGAGGGACAGCCGGGTCTTGGTAGATTTGCAGTAGGGATGCACCGAAATAAAGATTCTTGGCCGAAACCGAAAACCAAAAATGAGGAAACCAAGGCCGAAAACCGAAACCCCGAAAGAAATGATTGTCAGTTATTAGAACCACAGCATTTATGGATTTATTTATATTATATATTATGTTATTATCTTTATAATATTAATATTATTATCTTATATTATATTATTCATATTTATTTACCGTATTTTCCGCCCTATTAGGCGCACCGGGGTATAAGGCGCACCTTCAATGAACGGCCCATTTTAAAACTTTGTCCATATATAAGGCGCACCGGCCTATAAGGCGCATAAAATAGAAGCTTTACTGCAACAAACTGAGGTTTACTAGGGTTGCGGTATGCACCCACTAGCCAATAACCAACGAGCCCTCTGTAAACAATCTCGTTTCTCAAACAATCTCCTATAAAATGATTGGAACTGACTAAAGTTCAATCTAACGCATTGGTACTACTTACCTATGTTTCCCTTCCATATCGATCCGTAGATTTACTCGAAACATGAACAGAGCGGCCTATTTTGACATGAAATAGCCTCGCGCGTATAGCAGCTATCGTTATAGCATTAGCCATCCGCAAAAACCCATGACCCTCAGCTCGCAATCTCCCATGAGCCTCAGCAAATTGTAAACAATCGCGTTTCTCAAACGAGCTCCTATAAAATGATCAGAACTGACTAAAGTTCGATCTAACGCATTGGTACTACTTACCTATGTTTCCCTTCCATATCGAGCCGTAGATTTACTCGAAACATTAACGGAGCAGCCTATTTTGAAATGAAATAGCCTCGTGGGTACAACGGCTATTCGGTGACGCCCCCTGACTACAGTTACCGTAATGCTGGGAAGCGATGCGACCTTGTAATTTACTAGTCGTACTAAAACATTTCGGCAGAGCACTGTGTACAACCAGTATGGATCAACAAATTCATCACTTGATCCATATATAAGGCGCACCGGACTATAAGGCGCACTGTTTACTTTTGATAAAAATTTAGGTTTTTAGGTGCGCCTTTTAGGGCGGAAAATACGGTATATATTTATTTATATAGCATTTATTTTCAGCATTGCATGTTTTGCAAATCGCTATTCGTGGGTCTTTCTCTGAGATAGTGAAATCAGTCCACACCGCAGACGTGCTGCTGCACTGTTTGCTCACGTCATCACAAGTTTCGGCTGTGTTGTTTCGGTGATTTAGGTCTTTCGGCCAAAAACCGAAAATGCACTTTTGGGTCATTTTCGGCCAAAAATGTTCGGTGGCCGAATTTTCGGTGCATCCCTAATTTGCAGTGGTCTGATACTCCTTCCATTTCAATATAATTGCTTGCACAGTGCTCCTTGAGATGTTTAAATCTTGGGAAATCTTTTTGTATCCAAATCCGGCTTTAAACTTCTCCACAATAGTATCTCGGACCTGCTTGGTGTGTTCCTTTGTCTTCATGGTTTTCTCTGTGCTTTAAACAGAACCCTGAGACTATCAAATAGCAGGCACATTTATACGGAGACTTGATTACACATAGTTGCATTCTATTTATCATCATCAGTCATTTAGGACAACATTGGATCATTCAAAGATCCTCACTGAGCTTCTGGAGTGAGTTTGCTGCACTGAAAGTAAAGGGGCCGAATAATATTGCACCCCCCACTTTTCAGTTTTTTATTTGTTAAAAAAGTTTAAATTATCCAATCAATTTCGTTCCACTTCACGATTGTGTCCCACTTGTTGATTCTTGACAAAAAATTAAAATTTTATATCTTTATGTTTGAAGCCTGAAATGTGGCGAAATGTTGAAAGGTTCAAGGGGGCCGAATACTTTCGCAAGGCACTGTAGTGCCTGCCGGTGTGAGACGACATTAAGATGATTATACACGTCAACGTGCACCTATGCTACATATCAACTGGGCTAACCTGATGTCGTTGCTCAAAGCGCAATGACGCATTTAGTGCAAGTCATTGAATTAAAATATTTTTTAAAGAATTAAAAAAAATAACTTCGGCCACCTCTCTTTCTCCTTTGTCATATTTATCCTTCCACTTTTGCACTCAACTCAATCACTACAGTGCATGCTGCAAATGTATTTGACTACTTATTTGATTATTATGACTTCAATTTCTCTAGCTTTCTTGGTATGTTGCCAACCGAGGTGTTCTAGCACAACTGAGCTGAAAATAAGTAAACAATCAAAGCGGCTATTATTTGTGGCACACCCATCCGAGAGCAAGTCGCAACCAATCATTGTTGCAATGACAAAAATATTTATGAGCTAACTGCACATTGTAGAAACTTTGAGAATGTCTGTAGGTCTCTTTGGCCGCATTTATGCTCCGATGGAATTTGATTTGATAAAAACATTTTCTCGACAAATCTTGAGATGAAGGGTTGGTCCAAAACATATGTAGAAATTGGCTACACTAGCTATTGAAAAACGAGTTTTACAGGAAGCGTCTAACTCTTAGACTCTAAGACAATGCCTTTCTTTCGCTGAAGCTGTCACACAGCACCAAACAAGTTCACTGTAATGACTGTTAGCTGGGCTTGCGGGATGTGTTTTAAAATTTCAAACCTTGTAGACCATACATGCTAAGTCACATACCGTTTTTTTTCCATGTATAATGCGCAAAATTTAACTAATTTATTGTCCTAAAATCTGGGGTGCGCATTATACATGGGTACAAAAAAAAAAAAAAAGATTTTTTTTTTTTTTTTAAAATCCGGATATCATACGGAGGCCGCCATTACACATGCGCTTTCTTCTCTGCTGTTCACTTCAAACACGCTCCATACGAACACAATGCTCTCGTATCAGACGCTTGCTCGATCACCTGCTCGTTTGCTGTCACAATGTACCCTACACAAATCCTTAACATTTCTTCGCTATTGAGTTTGCTAGCGCATGCGCAGTGATACTGACCGGCAGAATAACATCCGGTTGTTCCCAAAGATGATCTTTTTTCTGAAATAATTTTACGTTCACGGACTTAAGTAGGAGTCAAAATTTGGGTCCGATTTTTAGGGTGCGTATTATACATGGGGGCGCATTATACATGGAAAAAAACGGTAATTATTATACATTATAGATTATACATATGGGGAAGAAGAATGGAACCATACAAAATGAGATCAATGCAATGATTATGGTGTCAGGCGCAGATACACGTACGAAAAAACAATATTGTCCAACTAATATAAAAAAAATATATATATTTTTCAACATCTGGACTTTCTTATGTTTCAGTGGGACTTTGCATTCAATAATCTAAACGGAGATGGTGTGTAGCTTACCTGGTCAAACACAACTTTGCCGTAAGCGCTTGGCAAAATGGCAAACTCCAGCTCCGAGTCTAAGGCGTTGACGTTAATATTGACCTGTGGTGGACACACACAAGAATTGACTTTCAAGTAGAATTGTAAGTGTTTCATGCAGCTCTGTATGCATCTAAGAAAAGGGATGGGAAAGATTTACAAACTCATTACCACTCAAAGGAATGGACACAAATATGTTAGGACATGCCGTCCATATTGCTTTGGCGGCCTCTTCCATTCCCAGTCCATTGTGAGCGACCAAAACTGTAATCCACCTGCTTACAGTCAACTAACTAGTTTACATCTCGCAAGGAGGGCAAATCCAATCACAGCATCTCATCATCATGTTAGCCGGCAGGGGAGCAACAGTGTAAACTGTGACACTGCCAGGGATGATTAGAGAGAGAACTTCGTGACATGGTAAACCTTTGCCTAATGTGATGGCGCTCCCAAAGCATATATGGCTTAGGATGTCATGGGAAACTTTTGCCTAATGTGATGACGCTCTCAAAGCACATATGGCTTAGAACACTCTCAGTCCGGCATAACTTTATATGCCAGTTTTGAGTCACAGCTAAAAGGTGGTGAAATACAGCCTCTACTCAACAGCCAGACAAAGGAGCCTTTGAGCCGGAGTCTATTGCTGTAGTCTTGAGGAAGCAACGCACCCAAAACTGGTCCTAAACTCAACAAAGAAGAACGCTGTGATGAGGGAGAACAGCTCATACGTAGAAGCTTAACTGCTGTATTTGCATTTACAGCATGAGAGCACATAGAAAAACACACACAGCAGCCAGTGAAGCATGTGAATGAATGTGATGGTGGAAACCATGCAAGGGTCAGTGGAAGAAATATCACGTGGCCCGATTTTGACCATAGCAAGCAAAAAATTGCACAGCGGTCAAGTAAACATTGAGACAGTATCATGAAGAAAAAGTGACTCACTCAGGATGTCACTTTCACAGCAACGCACACAAAACCTGTTGGCCATTCCCAAACAAAGCAACAACACGCTGTGTAGCAATGACCACAACCCGTTGACATGTGTTAACATTTCACTTAGTAAGCAGGTGATATGTCCAAGAAGGTCCTCTGTATGTATTTTACCTTATGGAAATACTTTACTGCATGTAGCCCAATTTCCGTGTAGAACAATAAACACGAGTTTCTTCTAAATGCCAGCAAGAAGTTTCCAAACAGATGTTTGACTGAGCAAAGTGTAATGGCACGCCAGGGTGGGGCAAGCTAGTCAGGAGCAAAACCTGATCTGTTAGAAAACATGGGAGAACTTTGTCAGCGTTACCTCCACCGAACCATTGCCAGGAAATTGTTAATTTGAAATCCAGCACCACACGAGTAACTGTCTCTAAGCGCTATGCCAAAGAACAAGCACACCACAGAATACGTTTTTTTTAAACAATCCCATTAAATTCTCATGATCTCTTGGTTCCAGTCTATTGCTTAAATTCTAAGACTTGCAAAGTGGGCCAACTGCATCAGCATTGTACCCCTACCATAAGAAAATTTGATCACAGGCATCTCGCTTACATCATGGTTTCTTTCCCTCAAGACTGGTGGGACACTCCCATCCATGATTATGAAGAAAAGTCAGTTGGAGTGGCTGGCCTTCAAATGCAAACTAGTTACTCTACTGCAGTGCTTCTCAATTATTTCCTGTGACGCCCCCCCTAGGAAGAAGAAAACATTTTGCGCCCCCCCCCCCATGTTATTAACATTAAAGGAAAAACAAAAAATAAATAAAAAAGAAAGATCAACTTACAATAAAAAATAACTTTATTAATAACAGTGTTTTTTAGTCTGTAACAGAACAGATTCAAAGTGCTGCTGTAGAGCAAATACTCTTCCAGTGATACCGCCACCCCCACCTACTGCAGTGGATGTGTAATTACCCTTTAATCTAATACAGCCAAAAGAAAAACATGTTCCCGCGCCCCCCTTGGTATCGCACTACGCCCCCCCCCCCCCCCCCCCAGGGGGGCCCGCCCCACTATTTGAGAAGCACTGCTCTACTGTAATTATTCAATACTAATACTCTGGTTATTTACGGGTAGTACACAAACTACCTGGGGTAGATGGGGAAGTTCCTGAAATAGTCCCTGCAGTGTAAAAGCCCCTAATGCTGTACCGTGTACACAATCAATACTGTATGTTCAATTAATAGGTCTAACATAGTGTAACACACATATTAGATGTATGGAAAGTAATAAACCAGTAATATAGAAAATATATTTTAAGATCCCAAAGTAAAATTTTGTGTTATATTCTTTACCTGTGGAGAATAATTAACAAAGAAATAAAATAAAAATAAATTCAATTAAATGAAATAATTGTAATTGCTTACCGCTTTTGGCATTTTGTGTCTTTTAGTCGCCTTTCGCCCGAGAAGGGGATAATATTTGTCAGACCCCCGTGTAGTCACGGTACCTTCGTCGAGAGCGAACAAGAGTTGGAACAAGTTTGGGCCTCTTCGGTGTTACTGCAAGCCGTCTGAAGGGAACCTCCTTGCACTAGTGCGGGTGACAGTCATCGTCAACAATGAATGAGGTCCACGACTGACAAGCCCGCAATATCCAAGCAAAAGAAAAGCAGGAAACGACAAGGATTAGGTTTCAAAACAAATGTAAACGCCTATATCTAACATTTTGTAAATAGCCAATAAATGTAAGTAAATGCGATGGTTATACACTAACCGATTTTCTTACATGTTTCTTTCCACCAAATGAACAACTCTGCATGATTTGCATTGTCAATCCGTCGTCCAGTACTTTAATTGTGGTACCTAAATCCAAAAATACCGGAAGCTGTGTAATTTATGATAAATATAATTTAAAATCTTCAAGAAAGTGCTTGCCTTATCCAATGGGCATGGTCATGACAACTCCGCCTATTTTTGCTTTGTTTCTTTACTTTTTTCTTTCTTTAGTACGAACGATACTCCTCACGTCATTCATGCGTCATTATAGCTATATGATGTTAATGGACCTGTATTTGTTGGCATTATAGTATTAAATAAACCAGAAACATTCCCTTGTATTCTTTAACAGTTACAGGTTTTAATCCATATTGGTACGTTCACAACAAAGGTAGGTAGCACGACTTTCATGTGTTACAACTGAGTTATTTTTATGCATGATTGCATTATGTTGCAATTTTAGAAGAGATCATTATGAAATATAAAGAAATATGATAAAACTTTGCAAGTAGGGGGTAGAACACTGCATGTCTAAGACAAAGCGTCTCTTTACGTTACATGTTAATCACAAACATGGTCGTTATTATTTTTATTTTTTTAAGAATACAAGCCTCTACGTCTCTAGCCGTGATTCTAATTGTGTATAGAGAGGAAGTTTTTTCAGGGCCACATCATGGATGATTGCTGAAACGGACAAGAAAAGTAAATTATTGAATCACACAACTAATCCGTGACTTAAAAAACAGATCCACTAGGTGGCAGTGTAACACTTTAAACGTTTAAGGTACATGCAAATGTTATGTTTAGGGTGGCAAGGTAAAGAAATGCAACTAGTCTAGATTTTTTGGGAAATACGTACTATCCAGTATTTGCCTTGCAGTATTTCTCTTTTCTAATTTGTTGTTCACCTCAGCCATTAGCCATGGGAAAAAGTTTCTCTCAATATCTGAAATTAAGCACACAGAACACTTTTATAAGCTTCCATAAAGTATGACCTCACTAGTGATGGTGTTATCCACCTTTCTCCACTCGGTCATAGAAGTAGCCATTGATCCTGAGGGACTTAAAAACTGTTGGGACAAGCTCAACCAAGTACTGCTGGGTGTAGGCTTGTGCTGCAATCTTTTCCACAGTCTCTTTTTCCATCCTTAGTGCTTCCCTCTGTTGGGCAATACGGCGCTCCTGGAGAAAATGTTTTATTAGTATCAGCCAACATTTTTTATCATGTTTGCACTCATTGGGAATGAGTGCTAGATTTCTAAAAAATAAAAATAAAATAAAAATCTAACATCAGGAGAAAAAGCATTTTCTGTGTAAACACATATCTAGCAGAATAGCGACTTTGCTGTAAATATATTTTTGTTTTTGTTTCACATCTCACATTGCAACAGTGGTTTCATTCTCCAAAGTCGCTCAAATAACATTTAGGAATGCTTTTAATCACTCGTACATAACGCTCATGAATTTAATACACATTTGAAAGCCACCACTCACCTTGACACCAAAGTCATTCTTCGCGCACTCTTAGCAGTTAGATTTAAAATATAAAACTGTGCACTGCTGACCTCTGCTGACTGTTTGGCTCATTGCCATTCCTCAACCACTTAAGTGGAACAGCATCACACTCCCAATAAAAAAAAAACGTAACAAAACTTTTAATTGGCATACTTTTCTAAACTTAGGCACAGGCTGCACAGTGGTCTAGTGGTTAATGAGAGGTTCTGGGTTCGAATCTTGGTAACCTAGAATAGGACAAAAGCTTAAGAAAATAGATTTTAAATTTTTGAAATGTTTAAGTAGTCATTGAGAAATATATACAAATTTCATTAAAGGTCTCAGGAAACAAACAAATCAAAAAGGCATACCTTTTCCTCCCTGTGGCGCCTCTCTCGCTCCTGTAGGCGCTGCAGCTCAGCCAACTCGGCATTGCGGAGCTCCTCAAAGGCCCTATGCTGGGTCCTCAGACAGGCCAGCTCCTCCTCCTCCATCGCCTCCTGCAGAGACTGCTCAATGGTCTTCCCCACCAGCACCTCCAGCAAGGGCTGCACTTCTCTATCAAAGTCGAACAACTGCGAAAGACAATCACTTAAAGCTGTTAAATGTAGAAATATAGTACAGGTTGCACCCTGCATGGTATATTGCTGCAAAGTCTAAATCTGATCTGGAGTACGTACACACGTGGGTAGGATTTTTGGTACCCTTCTGTCACATTTAAATCTAAATTGAATCTGACAAAAGTAAGAAATTAAAATAGAATAAAAAAATAACCAATGAAAAGCAGACATTGCTTTTCAACAAAATCATTAAAAAATGATTGAAAGCTTTCAGTTGGTCTATTAACATGGTATGTATCACACACTAAATATTGACTAGAGGAAGCAAAGGTGAGTCTCATGAGATTGGAAAGATAATTATAGACAAGAATAGGCTCATGATCTCCACAGCAGTTCCTTCTTTGACTACATAACAGAATAAGTTAGGATCCATGGAACTATAGCCAGAAATGAGAAATTAAAGACAAATTGAAGAGACGGATAATATGAATAGGCTACCAACAGTTTTGTTAAGTGGGATTTAAGTAGTGGAACATCAAAGCAATGTGACAGAATAGAAGACGTTCAGATTAATGTGTTCCTTCTTGGCGTGTGTTGAAAACTGAGTTTATGCTGCGCATTGGGTTACTGCAGTGTTGCCGGGAGGAGTCTTTGAAAAGTAAAAACTTTGAATGTGATTTCAATCAAAAAAAATACCAGTACTTGTATTGATCATGTTTGACATGAGAGATTGTGGAGAATTTTTTTTATTTATGCGTGTGTACCTCCCCCTCTACTATTTGTGTTGCAACATCGTTGCCCGATTTGGCGGGTATAAAAAGCGGCGTTGCTGGTCTGTCCAGGAGAGGATCAATTTGACACTCGATGTGTGAAACCTCAGTGTTGTAGCTCAACTCTTCCAGATAAAGTTCTGAAAAGAAACAAAAATGTGTATTCCCATTATGGACTGAGGAATGACTGACAAACGTGCTCCAAAGTTGATAGGAAAACAATTCACCAGTTTGCACAACATTGTGCGTTCTGCCTTGTACGGCCTCCGGAGTGGAAGACCGCAGCTGTTCCTTGGTTTTCTTTGTTTGAACTGTGGCCCTCCTCCTTATTTCTTGGTGTCTTTGCATTTCAGCGAGGTCTTCCTGCACCATCTGCACATTTGCACAGGAAATAAGAATGTTGCACAAATCACTACCAAGGCGAATTCCTCACTTCCCTCCACCGTGCTGTAAATGAGACCCCTTTCTTTTTAAATTCATGATAGGTCAGGAAAAAAATAGCTTCAATTTTGAGAACCACACTAAAATGTTTTTGTGCACCCCTATTTGTAAGTCCAATGTAATTTATATACTTACAGTTGATAGAAAACGTTGGGCATAAGTGTTTCCCCTGATGACACGGCGATCATACATGATGTTTCCATAAGTACTGTGTGCCCTGTAGACAAAATGTAAATTAAAAGCTTGGCATGTTGTGTTATATCCCATGCTGTGGAAAGATTGTGTTATATCCCATGCTGTGGAAAGAGAGCATGAAAGACAAAGAGCATTAAAGTCAAGAGTTCAACAATTCATGTAGTATAGACGAAGAGGTGAAAGTAGTAATTCTAGTAATGATTAATTGGGTCAAAATATTCTCGAGGTATTGTAATAACACAAAATTAACACTGTTTATCAGCAGTTTATGTTAGAATATACCATTTTCAAAATTCGCATTTGTCTTTTTTCCCCACAAAAAAGATCATTTATATCGTTTCACTGTTTTGCATTCACTTGTTATAAATACCAGCAACAAAAGTGAGCGTAAAAGTTTGCATTTTTAAAAACATAATTTATCTCGTTTCACTGTTTTTCATTAACAATACCAGCAACAAAAGTGAGCGCAAAAATTTGCATTTTTGAAAATATACATACTTTTCTGTCGGCTTTTCTCTGTATTTGGAGCGGTTCTCCACAGGCCTGGGCCGACTCGAGAAAGTGTACGTTGCCTTTGTGTCTTTCTGGCAATGTGAAACAAAAGACATTGTTTCAAACAAAAAAACTGTTAAATTAAATCTGCTTGTTGCGTTTTATGCAATAATGCTTGCTCGATTGCAAGGACGTCAGCAGCAGCAACAAGCTACCTTAGTAACCGTAACCAAGGAAGTAAAAAATAACAACCGTAACCGCAAAGTCACCATGGACCACTTAATACTATTTTTAGCAAATTTGGCAGAAAACTGTACAAATCTCTACGATATTTCAAGATACTTTAGTAGGGTTTATATGTGTATATTTTGAACTCATTAATGATCACTCAGCCAAAATAATGTTAACTAGCATTAGTGGTAGTATGCATTTGAGTATTCTGCACACATTTGCACGTCTGTAGTTTAGTGTTGGCTCGTGAGTGAACGATTAGTTCAAAAGGAACGAATCTTTTCAGTGCACGAGAGTGAACAAATCACTTCCTAAAGTGATTCGTTCTTTTTTTTCTTTCATATGTAGTATCGCTGATGTTATGTTATCGCGAGAACAGCAAATGACTAGAGAGAGAGCAAGGAACTAGCAGCTAACAAGAAACGGACATGTGGAAATAAAAGAGTTGAAGTTAAACAAAGACTGTTTTATTGAGGAACACAGCATTTTGGCGACGAGGAAACGGTTTATCACGAACCCAGAAGCAAGAAAGGACGACTAGGATTCTACGTCCATACTGGGAAAAAAAAGTGAGAAGACAACTGTATCGTGTTGACCATGTCGAACGGCGATGGTGCCGGAGCCGGAGCCGCGCTGGGACAAGCTGCACCTGAACCCAGGTACGCCCAACTGAACGCGCCTGCTGCGTTGAACCTTGGGGCATCTGATTTATTCACAGAATATAGCCTGTGGAAGGACTCCTGCAGTTTTTTCGAAGTTGCCAGTGGAACTATTAATGCACCAGACTTAGTGAGGAGGGCCACATTACTGCATTGCATTGGAGCACCTACGCAAAGAATTTTTGCCAATCTACCTGGAAGCAAAAGTACGTATGCACAGACTGTTGCTGCTCTAGACTCGTATTTTACACCACGAAGAAATGTAGTCCTGGAGAGACACAAGTTTAGACAGAGAGCTCAGTGTACTGATGAGTCAGTAGATGCTTTTGTGAATGCGTTAAGAGAATTGGCGAAATCGTGTGACTTTGGTGCACTGGAGGACGATATGATAAGAGATCAAATAGTGGAAAAATGTGCAATGAGAAAGCTGCGTGACAAACTGCTTCAGGAAGATGGACTGAGTTTAGATAGAGCATTGTCAACTGCAAGAGCTTTTGAAGCAGCACAGGCAGAATCTAAACTTTTCACGGAGAGTGCTTATCACAAAGCTGGAGACGACCGCATTCGCTTCACCGAGAGGAGTGTGCGTGTGGATCCCAGACGGACCGGAGATGCGAAGCGAGGAAGGAGAGGCAGCCAAGGGCAAGCCAACAGCACCACCCAGTGTTACAGATGTGGAATGGACACTCACACAGCAGACGACTGTGGAGCTAAGACAGCAACGTGTCTTTTCTGTAAGAAAACGGGACATTATGCTCGCATGTGTCTCAAGAAGAAAAAGAAAGCACAGGGAGAAAGTAACAGTGACAAAAATAAAGACGGAAATAAGGAAAAAGATAAATCAAAGACTGGTAAACCAGTGAGAGCAGTAGTGCAGGAACCTTCTGATTCAGACTCAGATGAGTTTATCCATGCTGTAGATCCTGAAGGCACAGAAAGAGTCAATGTAAATGGACAATGGCTGAAAATGGTCATAGATACACGAAGTGGAAGAAACTTCATAGGAGAGGACCTGTTCCAAAGAACATTATCCACTTTAACAAAACTTAAACCGACTAAAAAGAGATTTTATGCATATGCGCAAACTACTCCACTTAAATGTGTAGGTTACTTTGAGGCAGTATTGAGATGGAAAAACAATGAAGTCAAAGATAACATATATGTGATAGAAGGAAATGTAGAAGCACTGTTAGGCAGAAAAACAAGCTTTGAGTTAAAAATACTTAACACAGGAGAAACGGTGAACAAAGTATCACAAGAAGAGAGATATGACAAACTTGTCAGCGAGTTCCCACAAGTTTTCAAAGGACTTGGTCAGATTAAAGGATACAGCCACAAGGTAACAGTCGATGAAAAAGTACCACCTATAGCACAGAGACTAAGGAGAGTCCCTTACCACATGATAGAAGCTGTAAACCAGGAGCTAGACAAGATGCTAGAACAAGATATTATAGAAGAAGTGAATGAAGGATCTGAATGGCTTTCTAACATCCTAGTCATTCCCAAGAAAGAAACGCCAGAAGTAAGATTATGTGAAGACCTCAGGGAAGTGAATAAAGCAGTGATTAGGGAAAGACACCCAGTACCAACAGTAGATAGCATCTTACAAGCAGTGCAGGGAACAAAAGTGTTCGCTAAGCTGGATGCCAGGAAAGGGTTTTGGCAATGTGATCTAGCCCCAGAATCCAGACCCCTGACAACATTTATCACACATAGAGGGTGCTACCGTTTCAAGAAAGTTCCCTTTGGACTATCAAGTGCACCTGAAGCCTATCAGAAGGCTATGGACTCTATGTTATGCGGAATGCCTGGCACAGTTTGCTACATGGATGATGTAGTGGTTTTTGGAGAGAATGATGAGCAACTGGAACAGAGACTAAGACAAGTCTTTCAGAGATTCAAGAACAGAGGTTTAACCCTGAACAGAGACAAGTGTGCTTTTGGACTACAACAAATAGAGATACTTGGACATGTGATCTCTTCCGAAGGAATCAAACCAGACCCAAAAAAGGTTGAGGCTGTCTGCAAAGCGCCTAGACCTGAGAACATTCAACTGCTTCGTTCATTTCTAGGTACTTGTGGATTTCTGATGAAGTTCATACCAAATTATGCAAATTTATCAGAACCACTAAGGAAACTCACTAGAAAAGGACAAGCATGGAAGTGGACAAAAGAAACAGAAAGAGCATTCCAAGCAATGAAAGATGCTTTGGTGAGTGAGACATGCTTGGCCTACTTTAAACTAGAGGCACCAACTGTTGTGATCAGTGATGCAAGTCCAGTTGGACTTGGTGCTGTTTTGATGCAGACACAATCGGATGGACAGAACAAGCCAATAGCCTATGCAAGCCGTTCACTGACCCCAACAGAACGTCGTTATTCACAGATAGAACGGGAGGCTTTAGGATGTGTATGGGCAGTGGAACATTTTAGACCTTACCTATGGGGGGCCAAGTTTACTTTACAAACAGATCATAAACCTCTCATTTACATGTTCAACCCTGAGAAAGCAACACTGTCACCACCGCGAATACAGAGACTTGGTTTAAGACTACTACCATATGACTACAAAATAGAACACATAGTTGGAAAGACCAATGTTGCAGATTCACTATCGAGACTTCCATTACAAGAGACAGACTGCTGTGAGTATGTAGAAACATACGTGGACAGAGTGTTGTCAATAACCCTGAATGAAATACAAGCCATAAGTATTGATGACATAAAACAGAAAATGACACAGGATGACACAATGGAGAAACTAAAGTTAATACTGGAGACAGGAAAATGGCCGAACCCAATTCCAGAGGAATTTCAGCCCTATAACAGATGTGCTGGAGACTTGAGCAGGTATGATGGACTTGTGCTGAGAGGACACAGGATAGTGCTGCCGAGAGCAATGGTGAAACAAGCACTGAGGATCGGACACGAGACTCACCAAGGGGTGGTCCGTACAAAACAATATCTAAGGAGCAAATTCTATTGGCCCAACATGGACCTTGATGTTGAGAGACTGATTAGAAACTGCTCCGCCTGTGTTCTTAACCAGCCATTACATGAAGATCAACCTCTTCAACCATTAGAGCTACCACCTAGACCATGGACCAAGATAGGTATTGATTTGATAGGTCCTATCCAGAACCAGTACATCTTAACTATGATAGACTACTATACTTCATTTCCAGAGGCTGTCATCATTTCTGACATTTCATCAGACACTGTAGTTGCAGAAGTAAACAAGGTGTTTGCTAGATTTGGTTACCCTTTAGAGGCAGTCACTGATAATGGCAGGCAGTTTGTAGGAAACTGTTTTGAAGACTTCCTTAAATCCTGTGGAATCAAGCACATTAGAGCATCACCATATTATCCAAAGAGCAATGGGAAAATTGAGAGATTTCATAGATACCTAAAGAAAGCCTTAAGAGCAACTAAATGTGAGGGAAAGGTGTGGAAAAAGGAGCTTTCACAAATTTTAATGGCATATTGCTCTACACCACACAGAGCATCAGGAGAGACGCCAGCCATGCTTATGTTTGCACGAGACATCCACACCAAGTGTCCAACTCTGGAGAAGGCGAGTGAAGTACCAAAAGAAAAGGAGAAAACTGTTGATATCAGAAGCCATCACACGGAGTACAAAACTAAAATGAAACAGTATGCCTACCAGCACAACAGAGCAAAGGAGCACAACTTTAAAGTTGGTGATGTTGTTTACATTGCTAGTATGGAGAACGGAAAGCTGGATTCTACTTTTAAAGATGTCAGATATGTTCTTTTGAGAAACACAGCCGACAATTCTTTTGAACTGGTCAATACAGAGGATGGATCAAAAGTGATCAGGAATGTCAAACATCTACGACATACGCCCATTATAATGGACTTTGATGTTCCTGAGCATCCATTGGTTCATGCTCAAATCAACAGTGACTCTGTGGATGTGCCGATTGCTAATACCGACCATGTAACCGAGATACCACCTGAACCGGACCCAGCTGTATCTGATATCATCACTACCAGGAAGGGCCGAGTGATAAGAAAGCCCATCCGATACAGAGAGACTTGAAAAGAGAGACTATAAGTTTGTTTGTTGTTATATGTGAGACAACTTGTATTGATGTACAAAAAAAAAGAAAAAAAAATGTTTTTGTATTCTAAACAAAGGAGGAAAATGTAGTATCGCTGATGTTATGTTATCGCGAGAACAGTAAATGACTAGAGAGAGAGCAAGGAACTAGCAGCTAACAAGAAACGGACATGTGGAAATAAAATAGTTGAAGTTAAACAAAGACTGTTTTATTGAGGAACACAACACATATATAACTTCAACCAGTAATGCCCATTGAAGCTGGTGCTACCTCGCCGTAAAACAAAACGAAGAAAAAAATGATGTAACTTCCCGTTCACGAATGAGTCGTGAATTGCATTTCCCGTTCACCAACGAACGAATCTGTGAGTGAACGAATCACTCATTGAGTGAATCCTGGCTTTCCCGTTCGCGAACGAGTCAATGAGTGAAATGCTTCCCTGTGCATCAATGGATCAGTCAGTGAATATGTTGCGTCTCCTGGCGTGAACTATGGAAGCCAGAATGTAGATTTATGATTTACCGTTTTTTTCCTTGTATAATGCACGAAATTTAGCTAATTTATTGTCCTAAAATCTGGGGTGCGCATTATACATGGGTACGATTTTTTTTTAATTTTTTTTTTTTTTTAAAGAAAATCATGGTACACAAAACCAACAACAGGACTGACCGACAAAGACGTGGAACAAAAAGACAGGGTGACATTACCAAAGACAGGAACAGAAACCAAACAGACATCATGACAGTAACACATGCAATGATCCGACGGTGAGCGAGGGGCAGACAGGACTTAAATACAAAACACGTTACATTGATTGAGGTGACACAGGAAGGGAGGGGCGACGCGAACAGAAACTATGGCAACCTAGACACAGAGCAAAACTGGGGACGAGACATAACAAATATCCCTCGAAATAAAACTTGAAATCACCTTTCTTCTTGTTTGTTGTCAATCGCGCATCGCATTCAGCCATCCTGCCCAACACACTTAGGCAGTAAAATTCATAATTGACGACACATCGTTTGATGCGATGGTGCAATCCTTGATGGTGTGTTATTGTCAAATATTGTTTGGTTTTTAATCTCCATCGCAAACCGGATATCTTACGGAGGCCGCCATTACAGATGCGCGGAACGGATGCGCAAGACACGTCAGCTATATAAAGAGCGAGAGTTGTTTTCTTCCTATTAGTTTCAACTCACAGTTTAATTAGCAGTTTCAATCAGCAAATAACAAAATGCGTATTACAGGTAATATTTTATTTCACAACACTTTGCCTTGTTCCTTTTGTCTCTGCTGTTCACTTCAAACACGCTCCATACGACCGCAATGCTCTCGTATCAGACGCTTGCTCGATCACCTGCTCGTTTGCTGTCACAATGTACCCTACACAAATCCGAAACATTTGTTGCGGCTCCGAGTCACGACGAGGGGCAAGTTTTGGTTTCCAAGAGTGTTTTTATTCCTCTTCAACGTCTCTCCCATACAGAGCCGCCTTTTTCACGTCCGCACTGATCGCGGTGGTGCCTTTACGGGCAGTCGGAGAAATCAACGCCAACAAAAAAAATTACATCCAGCCTAGTTAAGACCATACCAAAGACTACCGTTTTTTTCCGTGTATAGTGCGCAAAATTTAACTAATTTATTGTCCTAAAATCTGGGGTGCGCATTATATACATGGGTACAAAAAAACTTTTAATTTTTTTTTTTTTAATTTTTTTTTTTTTTTTTTTTATTAAGTCCCAATGATCGTCACACACGCAGGGAGGCAATGGGCCCCATTTTTATAGTCTTTGGTATGGTCTTAACTAGGCTGGATGTAATTTTTTTTGTTGGCGTTGATTTCTCCGACTGCCCATAAACGCACCACCGCGCTCCGTGCGCGCACGGGACAGCAAACGAGCAGGTGATCGAGCAAGCGTCTGATACGAGAGCATTGCGGTCGCATGGAGCGTGTTTGAAGTGAACAGCAGAGAAGAAAGGAACAAGGCAAAGTGTTGTGAAATAAAATGCACAGAACGGATGCGCAAGACACGTCAGCTATATAAAGAGCGAGAGTTGATTTCTTCCTATTAGTTTCAATTCACAGTTTAATTAGCAGTTTCAATCAGCAAATAACAAAATGCGTATTACAGGTAATATTTTATTTCACAACACTTTGCCTTGTTCCTTTGGTCTCTGCTGTTCATCCTAAAACACAAAGGCGCTCTTTAAGCAATGCGACAATGAGCGCCCGGCGCGCTGCGGTTGCGCGACCGCACCAAATTAAGCTCCCTGCGCAGTGCGCACTGAGGTCCACTTAAATTTTAGAAAGTACATCAGGACTTTAAAAATATCTTCTAAATTTCAGCGACGGCTCTGTCACAATAATCGACCAGCGCGGTGCAGTTGGGCGGTCGGCGGCGCGCTACGGTTGAGCGTTCTCTCTCGCGCTCTCTCTCTCGCTCTCTCTCGCTCTCGCACACACGCGCACACACGCACACGCGCACACACGCAAACCGGATATCATACGGAGGCCGTCATTACAGATGCGCAGAACGGATGCGCAAGACACGTCAGCTATATAAAGAGCGAGAGTTCAGTTCTCTACCTAAATCCGTATTACAGGTAATATTTTATTTCACAACACTTTGCCTTGTTCCTTTCTTCTCTGCTGTTCACTTCAAACACGCTCCATGCGACCGCAATGCTCTCGTATCAGACGCTTGCTCGATCACCTGCTCGGTTGCTGTCCCGTGCGCGCACGGAGCGCGGTGGTGCGTTTACGGGCAGTCGGAGAAATCAACGCCAACAAAAAAAATTACATCCAGCCTAGTTAAGACCATACCAAAGACTATAAAAATGGGACCCATTGCCTCCCTGCGTGTGTGACGATCATTGGGACTTAAAAAAAAAAAAGAAAAAAAAAATTTAAAAAAATTCATGAAAATTGGGTGCGTATTATACATGGGTACAGGCTTTTTTCCAGCATCAGCATGCCATTTTTAGGGTGCGTATTATACATGGGGGCGCACTATACACAGAAAAAAACGGTATAAAAATGGGACCCATTGCCTCCCTGCATGTGTGACGATCATTGGGACTTTAAAAGAAATAATACAAAAAAAATTTTTTTTTTTTTTTTTTAAATTGGGTGCGTATTATACATGGGTACAGGCTTTTTTCCAGCATCAACATGCCATTTTTAGGGTGCGTATTATACATGGGGGCGCATTATACATGGAAAAAAACGGTACTTATAGTGGGTTTTAAATAACGTGTATGCAGAGGCGTAGCCAAGCAGGGGCGAGCCGGGGCGGCGCCCCGGTTAAGACTCCCTGCGCCCCGGTTAGGACTCCCTGCGCCCTGGTTGAAAAAAATCGAGCTTTTTCAATTCTTCATTTTCATGCCGTTTTTTTCTTTCGGTCTTGCGCGAATGTACTTGCGCTATTCTATGTGCGCGATGTTATCCATTCACCGTTTGCCTCCCGGACCCGGATGTTGTTTTAGCGATCAGCGAACGGCGTGGGTGATGTTCGATTTTTTTTTTCCTGTGGGCGCGCGCCCTTACTGGAAAAATTCCTGGCTACGCCTCTGCGTGTATGCATATATATGCCTAAATGTTGTTATCCAATATATCGACTGCAGTTCCACATTAGATTGCTGGTTTGAAATGTACTTTTATTATTATTATTATTATAAACATTTATGTTACAACTTGTCTGGTGTTTTATTCCTTGTTTTTATATTCGCCAATCAAAATATAAAAATCTGACATTTGGTTAACTGCTTTATATGACAATATGTATATGTGTTTTACGTTGTTATATGAGTTAGTGTCCCCAAAATTAACAAATGTCGGCATAACGGGGTTTTTTTTCAACTTTTTATAAAAAAAGTCAAAAGTCAAAGTCAGCTTTATTGTCAATCTCTCCACATGTCACAACACACAAAGAGACCGAAATTACGTTTTTCTCTATCCCACGGTGACGAGACACATAACTCGATAGACATACATGTACGCGACACAATATAAAAACAAGAAGGCAAAAATTCTAACAATCAATAGTAAGAGTGACGAATAAATAACAAATAAACAGATAACACAATAAATAACGGAGCCAGCAAGCATAGCGCAAAAGTAAAAAACATCATAAACAAAAAGGCACAAACAATAAATAAGAGTAATAACAAATAATAAATAATAAGAGCCAGTGTGCATTCAGACAGTTCAGACAGTGAAAGTACAGGACGCTACGCAGAACGGGGGAGCGAGTTCAGGATCCTAACAGCCTGGAGTATGAAGCTGTTTGAGAGTCTGGAGGTGCGGGAGCGCAGACTTCTGTACCTCTTCCCAGAGGGCAGAAGCTCGAACAAAGAGTGAGCGGGGTGACTCGCATCACTCACAATCGTGGTCGCCTTGCGGGTGAGATGGGAGGTGTAAATGTCCTTCAAGGAGGGGAGCGAAGCACCAGCAATCTTACCAGCCGTGTTCACTATGCGCTGCAGGGCCTTCAAGTTGTAGTCAGTGCAGCCGCCACCCCAAACAGCAATACAGCTGGAGAGGACGCTCTCAATGGTGCCGCGGTAAAATGCAGTCATGACGGCCGGAGGAGCGCTCGCTCGCCTAAGTTTCCGCAGGAAGTACAGGCGGCGCTGGGCTTTCTTTGCCAGTGATGCGGTGTTGGTGGACCAGGAGAGATCCTCACTGATGTGCACCCCCAGGAACTTGGCGCTGCTCACTCGCTCCACCACAGCACCGTCGATGGTCAGCGGCAGGTGTTGGGTGTGACCCTTCCGGAAGTCCACAACAATCTCCTTGGTCTTGTCGACGTTCAGCAGAAGGTTGTTGTCCCTGCACCACGTGGTCAGAAGGTCAACCTCCAGCCTGTATTGAGTCTCGTCTCCCTTGGTGATGAGACCCACCAGAGTCGTGTCGTCAGCAAACTTCACGATACGGTTGTACACATTCGATATATAATAGCACCATCAACTACAAGCCAACAAAAACAAAATTAAAACATCAATGTCGGCATAAAGTGTGTCGGCTGGCAATGGCATAGCGGCAATGCTGTCTGTCACTCACTCGTGAATCTTCGCGAACGACCAATCAGCAGCGCCAGCGAGCGATAGATGGAGGAGGGACTTTAGGAGTCAGTGACGTAATTTCCCGTTCATGAACGAGTCAGTGACGCAATTTCCCATTCACGACCGGGTGAGAGACTGTTGCCAACGGATCAGTGTGTAAGTGTTGTATTATAGAAAGAAATGTGTTAATTACCCGAGCCAATTATTATATATAATAATTTGGGGGGGGGGGTTGTGTAGTTGTATTGTTTGATGTGTATGGGCTGTTTCCATTGGATGTAAAAAATAAAATAAAAAATGTATCAGTGTGTGTGTGTGTGTGTGTGTGTGTAGGGGGGGGGGGGTAGGGGGGGGATTCATTGGACGATTCGTTTGAACGAATCTTTTGAGTGAACTGATTCTAAAGATTTAGTTCACCTAAAAGAACTGGAATGCACATTACTACTGTAGTTGTTACATAACCAGCCGTTCCAATAATCACAGTTATGTAATATTTCTATCAAAGCAAGCCGAATATTCACACCATTCACAAATAGCCAGTGGCGCCCCGGTTAGGACTCCCTGCGCCCCGGTTGAAAAATTCAAGCTTTTTCGATTCTTCATTTTCATGCCGTTTTTTTTCTTTCGGTCTTGCGCGAATGTGCTTGTGCTATTCTATGTGCGCGATGTTATCCATTCACCGTTTGCCTCCCGGACCCGGATGTTGTTTTAGCGATCAGCGAACGGCGTGAGTGATGTTCGATTTTTTTTCCTGTGGGCGCGCGCCCCTACTGGAAAAGTTTCTGGCTACGCCACTGCAAATAGCCAAACACAGCAGGTCACCTTGTTTGGGCCATGTGTTTTGGTCAACAATCATTTGTGCTCAGATGAGTGCCTTCATTTCTGTCACATTGTTTATGCTTGAACAGGTACTTATTAAGCTGCATTGATTGCTAAATGTCTGGTATGCCTTTGTCTCATTAGTCGGCTATTGAGATTATGCAATAGACAGGGCATGGGTCCACACAATCGTTTTAGTATGTATCCTCTTTGTATGTACTTCAGACATCCATCTCACAAATTCAAAAGGCACAATTGAGTCATTTATTTAAATTAATGTTCATGCATTCACGACCCTACTCAATGTGTTAAAAGGGAACATATGGCAAAATCACTTATTTGTAGGGGTGTAAATCGCGGGTTTTGTCACGATACGATATAATATTGATACAAAGAACTACGATACGATATTTGCCGATATCTTAAAGCCTGCTGCGATTCATTCACGATATATCGCGATATAGTGCTCTACGATCGATATTTCTTTTTTTTAATAAAAAATATAGAACAATATCCTGATTTATAACAATTCATACGCAAAATCAACAAGGTACTGCAAACTCTTTATTAAGGAAATTACAAGAGTATTGCAGTATACAAAGTGCTTATTTTAACACTGAACTTTAATGTCATGTTTTTTCTTTAAATGTGCGGCGAGATTTGTGCTCCCTGAATATTTGATCACCGCATGGCAGGATTTACAAACTGCACGTGTCTTGTCCGTTGAGCCATCTTTTCTTTGGAATCCAAAGTGCTTCCAAACAAATGACTTGAAGCCTAAAGGGGAGCAAATTTCCTCGTCTTTTTGGACACTAGCCATAGCACCAGCCCAGGAGCCGCATACTCCTTGTCGACTCCCCTTTCACGTGCCTGCTCTGCTCACAACACAACAACGCCGGGCGCACTGCTCCCGGAAAGAGGAAGCAAGCAACAATGAACTGGATCTCAAAATAAAGTCGCGTCTAATGTCAGAGGTCAAACACGGCGATATAAATCGATGTTTACGTTTAGCATCGATGCCAATAAATCGTAGAGCATTATATCGATTAATCGATGTGTATCGATTAGGGGTGTAAATCGCGGGTTTTGTCACGATACGATATAATATTGATACAAAGAACTACGATACGATATTTGCCGATATCTTAAAGCCTGCTGCGATTCATTCACGATATATCTCGATATAGTGCTCTACGATCGATATTTTTTTTTTAAATAAAAAATATAGAACAATATCCTGATTTATAACAATTCATACGCAAAATCAACAAGGTACTGCAAACTCTTTATTTAGGAAATTACAAGAGTATTGCAGTATAAAAAGTGTTTATTTTAACACTGAACTTTGATGTCGTGTTTTTTCTTTAAATATGCGGCGAGATTTGTGCTCCCTGAATATTTGATCACCGCATGGCAGGATTTACAAATTGCACGTGTCTTGTCCGTTGAGCCATCTTTTCTTTGGAATCCAAAGTGATTCCAAACGAATGACTTGAAGCCTAAAGGGGAGCAAATTTCTTCGTCTTTTTGGACACTAGCCATAGCACCAGCCCAGGAGCCGCGTACTAGTTGTCGACTCCCCTTTCACGTGCCTGCTCTGCTCACAACACAACGCCGCGCACTGCTCCCGGAAAAAGGAAGCAAGCAACAATGAACTGGATTTCAAAATAAAGTCGCGTCTAATGTCCGAGGTCAAACACAGCGATATAAATCGATGTTTACGTTTAGCATCGATGCCAATAAATCGTAGAGCATTATATCGATTAATCGATGTGTATCGATGTATCGTTACACCCCTAGTATCGATGTATCGTTACACCCCTTCTTATTTGCTTTACTTGCGCTATGGAATATTTCAGATGTGAAAATGCACAAATCTTCACCTGTTTATTTCTTGATTAGTAAATAATTCACCTTTTAACCAGGGCTGTGGACTCGGTTCGGACTCGGGGACTCGGACTCGGTCGGACTCTGTCATTTTTGCCGGACTCTGTGCTGATTTTGACCGAGTCCACCGAGTCCGACAATAAAAAAAAGAGGCAAGACGCAGCCAGAGAGTGTCAGGTTACAGTCAGTGCGGTAGGAGTTGGAAGAAGCAGTAAAAACTCCACCAAACTCGTCGTAATGACCCGTGATATATATTATATCCTTACTATTTTCCAGGTTCTTAGATAGCAAGAATAGGTCGGACAACGACGTGAATGATAACTGCGGGACTGCTGTGGGCTCGTGTTCACTGAGACTTGGTTGACCGTCAACATTCCGGACTCTGCCGTACATCTGGAGCGGCTAGCGTGGTATCGGGCGGACCGGGCCATTGTACAAGGGGGTTAATCTCGTGGTGGTGGAATATGCGTCTACATCCGTGATGAATGATCCGGGACTCTGTAGTGGTATGCAAGCACTGCTCGCCACTGGCAGAGTTTGTGATCATTAAGTGCCGTCCTTTTTACCTGCCAAGGGAATTTATCGCGATTCTGCTGGTCGCGGTTTACATCCCGCCTTCCAACATCGAAGGCGACAGGATCGCGGCTCTTAGTGAACTGTACCAGGCTGTCAGTGAACAACAGACAGCGCACCCTGACAGTTTCACCATCTTCGCTGGGGATTTTAATCATGCTAATCTGAAGTCTGTTTTTCGAGGCTTCACCAGCATGTTAATTTTCCTACGCGTGGCGACAGCTTCCTGGACCTGGTCTACTCTTCGCATAAAGGAGCTTTCAAAGCCGCCCCCCTCCCCCATCTTGGCCTTTCTGACCATATCACTGTTATGCTTTTGCCCGCATACAGACAAATGGTGAGAGCATCCAGATCGGTTCGAAAGCGGGTACGGGTGTGGCCTGCGGGTGCCTCTGACGCGCTTCGTGACTTGCTTTGGCTCTACTGACTGGGACATGTTTAGTAGGGGTGTAACGATTCATCGATACACATCGATTAATCGATATAATGCTCTACGATTTATTGGCATCGATGCTAAACGTAAACATCGATTTATATCGCCGTGTTTGACCTCGGACATTAGACGCGACTTCATTTTGAAATCCAGTTTATTAGCTGGTGCTATGGCTAGTGTCCCGAAAGCCGAGGAAATTTGCTCCCCTTTAGGCTTCAAGTCATTCGTTTGGAAGCACTTTGGATTCCAAAGAAAAGATGGCTCAACGGGAGTGGCGGCCATGTGAGAAGACGTGTTTTTTCGCCGCTCCGCTATTTGCGCAAATTTCTGATACAAAAAGTTTTCCTTAGCTGCAAAGTGTGATTCATTACCACTCCTAACTCTTTAGGATGCCTCCAAAAGCAATAAAAACTCCGCAGGATGCCAACGAAAAGACAAAACAATCCAAGCTAATGGACTACACTCTCCGTGACCAGGTAAAAGCTAAGGCTGGCGACAGCAGCAATACTGCGCAGCTAGCTGGGGCTACAGGCGCGGAGGGAAAAACTCAGGACAATAAGGTGGATAAAATCCTTGATATCGTCACTACTATCAAAACGGACTTGGACAATATCCGTGAGGAGATAAAGGATTGTGTCAAAAGAGTCAACAAAGCCGAAACCCGCATTTCTAATGCGGAAGACGAAGTGGAGATCCTGCGGGCTAAAACATGTACTATGGAAGCGAAACAGAAAGTGCTCGAAGAAAAAATGCTGGACTTGGAATCGCGGTCCAGGCGCAACAACTTAAGACTCGCCTTTCTGCCAGAAGGATCTGAAAGGCGAGACCCCTGTAAGTTTTTGGAAAAATGGCTGCCGGAGACATTTGGTCGTGGAATTTATGCTACTCCCTTTATCATCGAGATCGCCCACAGGATATCACCTGTGATCCACCGAGATGGAGGTTTCAGCACAAGTGGTTACAAGATGAAGAATTCATACAATTTGTAGGAAATCAAATTGATGAGTATTTTCTATTTAATAGGAATCAAACATCTGCAGGAGTCAGATGGGACGCTTTTAAAGCATTCCTCAGAGGACATATAATTAGTTATACTGGCCGAAAAGCTAAAAAAGCTAAACAAGAACTAAAACTCCTGGAAAATAATATCAACAAAGCCCAGGAGAGAGTATTTCAGAACAACGATCCTGTGGCGGCAAAAGAACTTCTACTCCTGAGAGCAGAATATGAAAAACAATCCAGCCTTAAAGCTGCATCCAGTCTCTTACGGCTAAAGCAGTCATTCTACGAACAAGGGGACAGGGCTGGGAGGCTATTAGCGTGGCAAATAAAGCAACTTGAATCGAAAACAACAATTACTACTTTAGAAAATAGAGGTCGAACAATAGTTAACCCAAAAGAGATTAATGATGCGTTTAAAGAATACTATCAAAATTTGTACAACACAGAAACAAACTGTAATATTCAGACCATGGATGAAGTCTTGGATAGATTAAATGTTCCGACTATCTCAGATGAACAAAGAAAAGAACTGGAATTAGAAATAACAAAAGAAGATATTGCAAGTGCCATTGACGCAATGAAGATAGGTAAACGGGCGGGCCCTGATGGCATTCCTATTGATATCTACAGGAAATTTAAAGATAAACTGCTGGTGCCTTTGTTAGATATGATAGCAGAAGCATTTGAAAGAAATTGCCTCCCGCTGTCCTTGAATGAAGCGTCAATAGTTCTACTGCCAAAACCCGGTAAACCTCTGACGAAATGTGAAAACCTGAGACCTATCAGTCTTTTAAACTCTGACCTCAAGATCATTTGTAAAATATTGGCAAGGCGGCTTCAGACTATCCTCCCTAAGGTAATAAGTAACAATCAAAATGGGTTCATAAGTGGAAGACAAGGCTTTCACAATGCGAGGAGGGTTATAAATGTTCTGCATTACAAAAAAGAGGAAAAAGACTGTGCACTCCTTTCTCTTGACGCAGAAAAGGCCTTCGATAGGGTAGAATGGCCCTATCTTTTTAATATTTTAGATAGATTTGGCCTTGGAAGCAATTTTACAAAGTGGATAAAAATACTTTACAGAAATCCAACAGCAGAAATTTTAACTAACAGACATTTTTCAAAACCAATTCAAATAAAAAGAGGCTGTCGTCAGGGCTGCCCTCTGTCTCCCCTGCTTTTCTCCTTAGCGATAGAGCCTTTTGCAACAGCAATACGCTCTCAGCCGCAAATATCAGGAATAAAAATAGGTCAGCATGAACATAAGATCGCACTGTTTGCCGATGACGTCATACTATTTCTATCAAAACTTTCGTCCTCAATCCCGGCAGTTTTGGAAGTAATAAAATTATTTGGGAATATCTCAGGATATAAAGTAAATGAAACAAAGTCTTCAATGTTATTGTTAAACACAATAGAAAGAAAGCATCCCAATGCCCAAATTACAGCTTACAGATTCAAAATGATAGACCAATTCGAATATCTGGGAATTCTAATATTACCGAACACAGAAAAAATGGTTAAGACTAATTATGACAGGCTTAAAGAAGAAATCAGAACATCTGTGGACCGATGGAAGTCATTGCCTCTATCTATTATGGGAAGAATAAGTACTTTAAAAATGATTATATTGCCAAAATTGTTATACTTATTTCAAAATATTGCTTTACCCCCTCCCACTGACTTGTTTACCTGGATAAGAAAAATTATTTTAAGTTTGATATGGAACAATGGAAGATCAAGGATTCATCTCTCTCTTTTATACATGCCATTCGATGGGGGAGGGTTAAGATGTCCCAATTTCTTGTGGTACTACTGGGCTGCACAACTGCGCTCCATGACTTTCTATTTCAATAACGATAACAATAACCCGCATTGGGTGGAAATGGAAGGTCAAAATTTGAAATTACCTCTGCACACATTTTTTTATTCTGACACAAAAAAACAATTATTAAAACAAATAACAAGTCCTCTTTTGAAACAAATGGTGCAAGTATGGTATGATGTCAGAAAGTATCTCAAAGATACACAAACATTATCGCAACTAAGTCCGATATGGGGTAACCAGTTGTTTACTCCTGGAAGAGCAGATGCCACTTTCAAAATATGGGCGACTAAGGGGCTGGGGACAGTTGGGAATCTCTACCCTCCACAGTCTGATGACTTTATGACCTTTGGAGAACTCGAGGTTGAGTTCAATCTTGACAAAAAACACTACTTTAAATACCTGCAACTGAGAAGTTTTGTAAAAGGGTATCAAAGTGACCTACGAAGGATCCCATTAACACGGCTGGAAAACTTGCTGTTAAGGAATAAATTAAGAAAAGGCATAATCTCAGAATTTTACATCCTACTACAAACAAATTCAAATGAAAATTCAAGAAGTAAATTATTATCCTGGAACAATGATCTAAATACTAAAATCAGTGAGCAAGAATGGGGAAAAGTTTGCAGAAAATCACAGGAAATATCTATTAATAGCCGTCTAAGAGTAATACAATTTAAATGGTCACAGCGAGTGTACACGACACCTGTTAAATTGAATAAATACAATAAGAATATTCCAGATATCTCTGTAAAGTGTGGCTTAAAAGGAACGTTAATACATTGTATGTGGGAATGCAGTCAGATAAAACATTTTTGGTTAGAAGTAAAGGATCAAATAGAGAAAATAATATCAAAAGAGCTTACTTTGGAGCCCTCGCTGTTTATACTGGCTCTATATCCAGAGAAACACAACTTCAGTAAAACAGACTCAATTTTTATTGATTATAAGCTCGTTAATGGCCAAAAGATGTATTGCTCTGACCTGGAAAAATGTTACTGGACCGAACACCTCCCAGTGGCTAAAACAAATGCTCTCTTGTCTTCCATTGGAAAGAATAACATATATACGTAAAGCCAAACAACATTTGTTTGAAGAGATTTGGAGGCCTTTTATTGATTTCGTAAAAGACTTGGACTTTTCTGATAACCTTGTTGACTTTTGAGCCCCTGCGGGAAACACTCATTTTGCCAGTTGCAATATTACAAATAAAGAGAAGCTGTTTTGTTTTGTTCTTTTAAGTTAATTTAAACATATAATAGACAAAATGTTTGGGATACATGCTTTACTCATTTTAGATTTTGCTACTTCATAATTTCATTATTTGTATTTTTTTGTAAAGAAATACCATGTAAGACGTATTTTGTGAAATTGTTTATGAATGTTGTACGTGGAAGAAATGTGAATAAAAAAGTGTATTGGGAAAAAACATGGCTCAACGGACAAGACACGTGCAGTTTGTAAATCCTGCCATGCGGTGATCAAATATTCAGGGAGCACAAATCTCGCCGCACATTTAAAGAAACAACACGACATCAAAGTTCAGTGTTAAAATAAGCACTTTGTATACTACAATACTCTTGTAATTTCCTAAATAAAGAGTTTGCAGTACCTTGTCGATTTTGCGTATGAATTGTTATAAATCAGGATATTGTTCTATATTTTCTATTTAAAAAAAATATATAATCGTTTGTACAGCACTATATCGTGATATATCGTGAATGAATCGCAGCAGGCTTTAAGATATCGGCAAATATCGTATCGTAGTTCTTTGTATCGATATGATATCGTATCATGACAAAACCCGCAATTTACACCCCTATGTGCTATCATATAATGCTGGTAGTACACAGACACTTGAGCAGCTGAGTCATGGGGACTACCTTTCTATTTAACAGTTTTCCATCAGTGGAAAACTTTTATTTGTTTCAAATAGGGCAGGGGTGTCCAAACCTTATGCAAGGAGGGCCAGATTTAGTAAAGTGAAGGGGCCCGGGGGACAATAGTTTTTTCAGACATTTTTTAACTACAAAAATTTCATGCAAATACACAGTTATAAAACAAATTTCATTGTCACAATTGTCTTTATTTTTCAAATGACAAAATAACCAAATATAAGCCATTCAGGCAGATGTGAACAACTCTAAAAACACAAATTCTGCCTTTCATTCATATCTGAAGTGTCAGATAACATTGAACAAACTGTTTGAAATACCTTACATTTACATGAGTTTAGAATTGGCACTTTCACTTAAGCTTTGATCGTGACTTTTCCCTAATCAAGTAGCCTGTTATTTAATAAAAAACAAAAATTAGGTAAACCTGAAACTTGTGTACCTAATGGAGTGTCCGAGTGACGTCACAGATCCAACAGCCAATCAGGAGGTACACCTGAAAATGGGTGTGTACCTAATGGAGTGTCCGAGTGACGTCACAGATCCATCACCCAATCAGGATCAGTGTCCACCTTTCTTTTCTTCGGGCCACTCATTTTAATGGAAGGATTCCAGGGGAAGGTTTGTGGGTGGCATTAGCATAAAACTGTGTCTGAAAACTCAGAATTACGAGAATATTAACGTCACACCCGACATTCGAAATTCGGCGCTGATAGATGAAATTACTACGTACTACTGAGTACGCACACGCACTTGAGTGTGCACCGAGCTTTCTGACACGGCTCCTTGGTGTAAATGCGCGGACAAACAGACACACTCTCTGTTGATTTCTTTGAAGAAATACTCATTTTCCCAACGTGTTTGAAATATTCTACACTCACTTGCTATTTTGCGTTTCTTCGGTGCAGCCATTTCTGGGGACTCGCGGTAAAAGTTTTTCTTCGCTTGATTTCATTTGTGTGGCGGGCTCCATCTAGTGTTGAAACTGAGAAGTGGAACAGAGTTGAGCTCAAGCTTCTTGTGCGGGCCATATTCAATTATGTTTTCAGAATTTGCTGCGGGCCAATAAAAACTGGCGGCCCGCGGGCCGTAGTTTGGACACCCCTGAAATAGGGAGTTACAATGCAGGAATGCGTTTTTAGTGTTCAGCATAAAGTTAGCTTATTTTGCTCCATAGCTTTACTATACAGTTGGTGTAATAAACCTAAATATGAAATGCAATCTTTTAGATGTCAATGATAATCAGTTTATCTTGAATTAAAGGGATTTGCTGTTATCAAACACGGAAGGAAGCTCATTTTAGGTCATAAGGCGAAACAACAATTCAGAGAAAAACCAAATCCGTCCATGTGACCCTCTCTGGTTTTCTTCTTTTTGATCGTATGCGTCAGAACACAGCGTTCTCAATTACTTCTGTTGCATAACCTACATAGTAAAGGGAAGTTGATCTTGACACTAGTTTTTCAAACATAAAATTCTGACAAAATTCCCCTGTTTTATCTACTCTCTGCTGCTGTAATCCATGCTGCTCAGTCTTATCACCACCAATGACATTCAATGTAGTGGAATAAAAAGTCCATCACAACAAGCAAGCAACAAAACATACTTGACTCTCTACTCTATTTCTAAAAAGTTAAAAAGTTTATGGCCATTATTGTAGTGTTGTTTAGCATTGTAAAAATAACCATACATGATAATTTGTTATACAAGTACATAACAAAAAAAAAAGGGGGGGGGGGGGAGTCTTTTTGCAGTTCACTTTTGTGGATGGCTGGCAAGAAGATGGACAATGTTAACACACCATTTGTGGTGGCCACAAGACTTTAGCACATACGACACTAAATATTACAGCCAAAACAAAAAGACATTTTTTCATAGCTTCATTTTAGCTAAAAGGACTAAATATCTACAAATAAAGTTGTATTTTATAATAGTACTACTCAGGTATGGCATGTACATTTATACATATGTGGTATTCATATACCAGTAGAACATAGCTGAAATTCAAAATAAACGTCTTGCATAGTGCATGCAATTCTCCAGCTGAGTGTCACCGGAGATAGAAATAATGAAATGTTCCTTTTGAGAAACTGGAGCCTGGAAACACAGTCCCTTGGTCATGAGGTTGTCGAGTTATGTCATAGTACAAAATGAATGACCGTAGGAGAGCAATTGGGGCGCCATGTCCTGCTAAGGCCCAATTATCAGGAGGCAATCCAATTCCGGACAACAGCAGGACAAATGACCCTGGAACCACAGGTTTTGTGCCTTGGAGTAATGCGTAAGAAGTCATTTCTGTGTGTCCGTTTGATGGTTGCTCAAACGTAGGACTCTTTAGCATATGGAAATTCCTCAAACACAGATTGGCTGCATCTCTGTGACACGGCCTCGTGTCGACCAGACACTGACTCGGACATGGCCCTCTGTCGGAAGACCGGCTTGTGCTCCACACTATCTAGCGCCTCTTGCGTGTAATGGAGGTCAAAGTAGCTCTGTTGGAAGGAATAATACTCAAAAGATGGGCAGGACCTACGCTCCAGAGCAATGGCGTCATACACAGTCATGGAAACGTACTCCGGCGCAAGAGGCACGCTGTGCACCGCCTGCTCGTATGGGGGCGGCCTGCAGGGCAGCCTACTATCTACCTGCCTGAAAACCTCAATGGCTGACAGCGGTCGGCGCTTGGGCTGGGCCGGAGAGAGCGCTTCACTTTGAGAGTCCTCTTGAAGTGGTTCACAAACCTTGTCATTGTGGCGTTCCTTCTTCAGACTGTGCCTGCCAAAGCCTAAGCTCTTTGTGCGCAGCAGGACCTTACAGGCGGCTCTCAATGAGCTTGAACGCTTCATCTCATCTGAATTCAAACCGGTTAAGTCCTGTTGAAGCCTAGGAGGTGCCACCTCGCTGTGGTTTGTTCTCCTTGAGCATGGAGGCGAGCCCGCTGGGGAGCTGGTGAATACTGAGCCCTCGGATTGGTGGGAGGCAGCGCTCTCCAGGGAAGAGCTCGAGCAACCCATCCTTTGATTCCCTATGTAGCTAAACCGGTCTAAGTTGGAGCAGCTGCTCAGTTTTGACAAAGACAACCCAGGTCGCTGCCAAAAGGAACCCTCAGAGATCTGCTTTTTCAAAGACTGCTCCACAAAGTTCTCAACAGAGCAGTCATCGTGACTCCGGGAATGGCCGCAGAGGTTCACCTCGTCCACAAAGGGAAGGATGATGGGCTCGGAGCAGCGACGGGTCACGGCAGGCTTGGAATTGAAGACGACGTCGGATGAGCATGTTGAAATTGTGACGCTGAGGCTGAGGGAGGGGGACGATCCGCTTCTCCCGACCTCACGGTCTCCGTCCGGATCGGTACTGTCGTACGCCGAGTCATGGTGCTGGGAGGATACCGAGTCTGCAAGACAAATGATTCAATAGTGAGTGTGGAGCTCTGGGAATACCTGAGAACTCATTTTTCGCGTACCTTCATCGGTATCCAGGAGGTGGGGGATATTATCTCCGAGGATCTCACAATGTTCAATCAGGAACTGAGTGAGCTTTGTGACCTGCAGCATAAAAAAAAATATCTAAATATTGCAACATGTCAAGGTTTCCTGTACCGAAGAACATGACGCACATTTTTACCTTTTTCATCGTCTCCTTCTGATCATCTAGCGGGATGACCTCTATCTGCAGCAAGGTCGGCGCGATGCACACCGCCAGGTTGTAGGCGTCCATCTTGTTGTGCTCAGCGTTGTCAAGGATGTGATGGAGGACGCAGACGAGGTGCTGCAGAAGGAGTTTGTTGGGCCCGGGGAGTTTGTCTCCCACACTGATAAGAGGAAGGAGGGTGAGGTGTGGGGGGCGACAGTAAAAATTGGCGCTTTTTTTTTTTTTAACTCATAAAAGAGAAGTGGTTTTGAGTTTAGGGCTAACCAATGCTAACAAATTAAATGTCATTTCTTGAATACGTCATTATCCACAGAGAGTAATGATGATGTCACTGAGACTCATTGGCCCACCTTCTGAGCTCGTGTTTTCTCTGCTGGCTATCTTCCATCTCCAGAGCAGTCATCCAATCTTTGTAAAGATTACACACCAGCAGGCTCCTGGGAAGTTCTTTTAAAAAACTCTAATTAAAATAATAATAGGCAAAATTTAGACTTAAGTGCTGCACATTGTACCTGCAGAAAAGAAAGCACAATCATGTCCATATTGAGTAAGTTAATGTAACCAGAAGAGGGTCATACTTTGAGCAGCCCGACCAGCAGAGCAACAGGTTGTGCCTTCATGTCCACTTCCAGGCCGTTGTTGAGCCTTTCTCTGAGCTCCCTCATGTTCTTGTTGTTGCACGGCTTCCGAAACACTCCCTCTGTGGACGGCCCCCTTTTCCTCAGCAACACCAGTATCTCCTGGTCAGAGGAATCAAGCTTATTACCATGTAAACATTGTTGTGTGATTGGGAATGGAATTTTAAAAGCTAAAGTGTACAATAATTGTCCTTAGATGATTTCTTGTGATAATTAAGCGACAACATCTTAATTACACGAAAGGGATCAAATGAATGACTTACTGTGATGGGTTTAGGGAGAGAGTTGTCATCTGGGCACACTTTGCAGAGGGGCCGTCCAAAAAGCTGAGTCTTGGTGTCCGCTTGAGCTGCTCTGCTGATGAAACTGGAGCCCTTCCTCAGCTTCCTCACTAAGTTCCATTTCGTTTCTGCCGGGATCAATAACGTTCCATCCATCAGCTCGAGAAAGGTACGCATTTTACTGAAACTCAACTCATTCTAAACGTGTCGTGTGCAAGGAGTTCCAAAGTGACAGAGAGTCTTTACACTTGTCTATTTCCTCCCTCTGTGCATGTGGTTTTCAACTTTGCTTTTGTGCCACGGCACATCTGGCACTTGCTGCGGGGCCCCTCCCTTTTGCACACTTGCCATTGAGGAACATTAAAAAAAAAAAAAGGAAGTTGATCTCAACTCACCAAGAGTCTGCATCAGCTTGTCCTCTTGGTTATTCAACAATTGGGACGAACTATTTACATCTCCCTGGCAACAAAATAAAACCCGTTATTGAGGATGGAAGAGGAACATGTGAATGCAGATAGCGTGGCAGAAGGAAGGGTTATTCCTTACCAACCTACCACAGTGCCGATGAGAACTCATCGACTCAAAATATGAGTATATATAATACATTTTAAGTTCCACATAGTTTGAAAAAAAATGTTTTAAGATTTGTTTTATATCTTTAATGTATGTAATTAATTCAGGTTCCTAAAATGGTTAAAAATGTTACATTTATTTTGCAACTTACATCAAAGTTTTCAAACTGCTCCATGCCACCTCCAATGAGAGTTTTAGTCTAAATGATAGACCAGGGGTCACCAAACTACGGCCCGCGGGCCGGATACGGCCCACGGGACCGTTTAATCCGGCCCGCCAACCCTGAACAAATTGTATTATTAAACTTTTTTTTTGGTCATTTTGCCTGCAATGACTGCGTTTCCCCAGTAGATGGGGAAGCGCTCGCCTGCGCATTTACTACCGGAAGCCGTGCCAGAAAGCTCGGTGCACACTCACAAGTGCGTGTACGGACATGGCGCACTCGCGCTCTATTTGTATCAGTCCCGAATTTAGAGTGTGGGCTGTGACGACAGCATTCTTGTAATTCGCGCGCTGAGCTTTCAGATGCAGTTTCAGCCACATTAACGTCAACATCTACCCGTCACAGATCGAGGTAAACGGACCAACACCTCGGATCTCGCCTAAGAATAGCCACAACAAATTTTACTCCAGACTATGACGCACTATCAAACTTTAACAAAAAAGACAGCGGTGTCTACAAGCCTACTGGAACCTACAAAAGGATTATAAGGAAGGAACACAAGAACTTTAAGAGACTGCTCATATGTGTCAGAGAGGTTCTGCTCTGACAACTGAGCTGAACTTTTATCTGTTAAGATTGTGCATGGCAAAACAGAAAGTTAATGTTCCATAGTTTTTTTTCTATGAAGAACCCAGAGATAGTTATTTAGTTATTTTTTTAGTTGTTTTTTCTGTGGAGAACTCAGAGAGGGTTATTTAGTTATTATTTATTTCATTAATAGTGTTATTATTTGTTTCCTGACTTTTTTTCTGTAAAGAGCCTGGAAAGGGTTATTAAATAATCGTTATTTGGTTATGTGTGGCTTTCTGGAAAACAATAAATATTTTACGCTCCCCTACGATCGTCACACTTTTTCTGTTACAAACTGACACCGGCCCCCCATCAGAGAAGGGAAAGGTTATGTGGCCCTCAAAGGAAAAAGTTTGGGGACCCCTGTGATAGACAGAGAAATAATCGGTCAGAATTTTTAAGCTAACCCTTTCCATTCTGTACCAACTGCAGCAGTACTTACTGGAGTGATGCCACCTAACACCTTCATGAGGATGTCCGGACATGAGGAGGCACAACCAGCCCTGGCTCTTGCCGCTTGGATTTTACTGCAAAATTTCACTTTTTATTTAACACATTAAATACATTTCAGGACCACTTGAGCAACCTAACCTAAGTTGATTCACAATCCTGCTGGAGTCCATGTAATCTTTTATGTAAGCACCCAGAACAAAACAGCATCAACCAACCTGTGGAGGGTATCACACCAGACTGCCTTCACATCAGGAGAACTGCAAGGCAAATCACAACATGAATCAACAGCATGAGAATCAAATGAGCAATGAGATCACGCGAGCTGTCACGGAGTTCTTTTGATTAAGTGGAAAGTGTAACTCAAGTCAGTCATGGGAACAGGAAGCTGCATCACGGCGACCCCCAACCAAACAACTTCCACTTCCCCACCTTCCTTGCAGCTTATCTGTGGAAAGTGAAAGGTGCCCACACTTTTCGAACTGCTGGGGCCTGAACCCACGTTAGCTACATAATTGACGTAGTGGAGTATATCATGCAATGTTGACCTTTTGTTCTTTGTATACAAAAGGTGAGGTCTAACCATTCCTATTTTGCAACATTTTGTCTTGTGATCATCGAGTAAACTTTCTCTTTGCTATTTCCCTATTTTTATGAGGGCCGCAGATCAGGTGAGTGCTTACTATTAGCCGTTGCTGAGTGTCAACTCACCAAAAAGACACTAGACAAAAAGTAAGGCCCCAGGCTAAGGCAAGGGTCACGCCGAGATCCGCATCCTCCTCTGTCCCCTCATCATCCTCTGCCTCATCTTGGAAATTGTGAAGCCAGATGTCCTCCAGTATCACTCGATGCTTGAGGCGGTAGCTGGACATCGACCTGCAAACGAGCAGAAGAGAACATTTGCTGCAATTTTCCAAAATCAATAAGCTCTGAATATCCACAAGGGCGTTTCACAATACAAGTTGTCAACAACAGAAACATCTCAACATGTCAATTTACAGTAATTACTGTGCGCCATGATATCCGTCCCTACTGGAACAGTGGGCAGACTGCGGGAGAGAATTGTATGCAACTTGCCTCTATTTGTGTATTTACTCACAATTATTATTTTTTAAACCTGGAAAGCAACCCTTTTGATATTATAATAGAATCAAGAACACTAAAAAGGCATTCTGTTATTTAGTCAGAAAACAAAGTTTCACCTATGTAAGGGGTTTCTGTTGAGTTGAGTCACGGTGACTAAATAAAGGCGGTTGGTCTATGTGGAGATTCCCTAGCAGTCTGCATATAAAGTCTAAAAACACCCAATTTGCCTTTACTTCCCCTTTTACACACCTATTCTGATACTCCTTTAAACATAAGATGACAGTAAAAAGTTATATATAGTATTTTTTTTTCATTGGAAAATCTTTGTGTGGTAGAAATGTTTAACACATGTAGGTACCCTGACGGAGTGTTGGAATTTGACAAACCTGTTATATGTTATTCTATTTATTATAGAGTAGATGGAAATCATATTGCCAATAATTAAGCTGAAACAATTTAGAACATTATTCGTATGAGACAATTTTGAGGAAGTCTGTAGTACCATTCTAAAGTATCCTGGAAAATTCTATATGTATAATATATTTGTAGTCAACTATAAACTTAGAAATTGGGATGATATACTGAAAAAGAGTATGAATCATTTTGGAAAATATGTGGTGGTGGGAGTGGTTTGGATTGGTGGTTTAGGAGTCCAATTATGTAAGAGTCTGTGTCGATTCCAAGCTAAAATTGCTCTTTCGCGGGTTGATTTTTGGAGTATGTGAGTGATGGGTAATGAAGTAAACCGATGTTGTGGGTACAATTGTGTTTCCTTTGACCCTGCATGTGTAACTACAGCAGGAATTTCATATAATTTGTTCATACGTGATATCTCACTTGATTTTAGCGAAGAATATGACATCATTAAAAAGGAAGAGGTGTCGCTCCCTTGTTTTCGTGCCCTCTGTCACATGAACACACTCGTTCAGCAGCAGTTCTCCATTCTCACTGGTGAGGCCATGGACAAACGGACTGTGCTCCAGTGACACCCGACAAGAAGTCTCCTCCCTGCCAGAGATAAACACACGCACACACACACACACACACACACACACGCGCGCACACACGCGTGCGCGCACACACACACCTTCCTTATTCCTTATTATGGAGGTTATGAAAAAAATGTCTTTGATAGACTATATTAATACATATGGCTGTGTGAATATTGCACAATGATTTCAGCAACAAAAGCATTCTGCCTTCACTTTTAATTTTAAAAGGACTACCGTGTTTTCCATGCATAATGCGCAAAATTTAACTAATTTATTGTCCTAAAATCTGGGGTGCGCATTATGCATGGGTACAACAATATTTGAGGAAAATCTCCCTCGAAATAAAACTTGAAATCACACCTTTCTTCTTGTTTGTTGTCAATCCCGCATCGCATTCAGCCATCCTGCCCAACACACTTAGTCAGTAAAATTCATAATTGACAACACATCGTTTGATGCGATGGTGCAATCCTTGATGGTGTGTTATTGTCAAAATATTGTTTGTTTTTTAATCTCCATCGCAAACCGGATATCATACGGAGGCCGCCATTAGAGATGCGCAGAACGGATGCGCAAGACACGTAATGTTTTATTTCATAACATTTTGCCTTGTTCCTTTCTTCTCTGCTGTTCACTTCAAACACGCTCCATACGAACACAATGCTCTCGTATCAGACGCTTGCTCGATCACCTGCTCGTTTGCTGTCACAATGTACCCTACACAAATCCAAAACATTTCTTCGCTATCGATTTTGCTAGCGCATGCGCAGTGATACTGACCGGCAGAATAACATCCGGTTGTTCCCGAAGATAATCTTTTTTCTGAAATAATTTTACGTTTATGGACTTAAGTAAGAGTCAAAATTTGGGTCCGTATTATACATGGGTACAGGCTTTTTTCCAGCATCGACATGCCATTTTTAGGGTGCGTATTATGCACGGGGGCGGATTATGCATGGGAAAACACGGTAATTGTTTTTTGCCAAATAATAATTAACTTCGAATTTCATGGCTTCGACACTTCCAGTAGAAGTTGGGAAAGGTGGCAAGAAAGCTGAGAAAAGCTCATCAAACACCTATTTGGAACATCCCACATGTGATCAGGCTAATTGGGTACCATGATTGGGTATAAAAGCAGCCTCCCCAAACATGCTCAGTCATTCACAAGCGGAGGATGGGGCGAGGTTCACGACTTAGTCCACAACTGCGTGAGAAAATAGTTGAACAGTTTAAGAGCAACATTTCTCAAAGCAAAATTGCAAGTAATTTAGAGTTTTCAACATTAAAGGGAAATGTACTTTCGGCAGTTTGCAAACATATTTGATTGAGGCTGCGTTAGACTTATATTTAATCACATCAATATAAGTTTCAGTAGTAGTGTGCTCGTGTAGTCGCATGATGAGCGATAAAGAATGTGCAGGCAACTGCATGAACTTATTTTCTACATAGTATTGTGGAACAGGATGTCCAGACAGGGAGGACATCTCAAGGCCGGTGAGGAACGCGAATAACAACTCCTCATGGTGGTCCAGACCCAACCGCCCACAACTGAGACCAGACACCTGCGCTGAGCAGAAAGACACCCAAATGAGGAGGAGATGACCATCGACCAATCACCACACAATATTTTGCATGCTTGAATATTCATATTGTGTTTCTTTAAAACTGGGCAACCCGGAAGAATGTGTTGTCTTTGATGGTCACGAAGGCACACGAGTTTTTTGGTGTTAAGGACCCGAGACCCAGGCACCTGTATTAGCTTGCTTTGTCAGGATTAAACAATTGGTAAATTCGGCCTAATTGATCTACTGGTCTTCTCTTTGACAGAACGAACTCGCAAAATTGTTAGGTGTACCAGTGTGTGGATTAGGACATAACGACTCATGTGTTAAGTGTTGATCGCAATTTGGAGTCAGATCAATAACTAAAATCCGTAGCCTAACAACATCTACGGTCCATAATATCATCAAAAGGTTCAGAGAATCTGGTGAAATCACTGCACGTAAGCGCCACGGCCGGAAACCAAGACTGAATGATCGTGACCTTCGAGCCTTCAGACGGCACTGCCTTAAAAACTGACATGAGTGTGTAAAGGATATCACCAAATGGGCTCAGGAAAACTTCAGAAAACCACTGTCAGTAAATACAGTTCATCACTAAGGATGAAAGGAACATCTCTACAGACCCTTCTCACCCAGGTTGCAGTCTGTTTGAACTACTTCCCTCCGGACGGCGTTATAGAGCTCGGTACGCCAAAACCAGCAGACACAGAGACAGCTTCTTCCCCCAGGCTGTTGCTCTGATGAACTCACACCACTCATAGAGTCTCAGAGTCATTACTGTGCAATAACATCCTGCTCTTCACACCTTTTTGAATTTGTCTACACTGTTTTTGCCATTATTCACATGTCCTGAATGTTGTCAGTCACCTAAATGTTGAACAGAGGGTGTGTTTTTACCGAAGTCAAATTCCTTGTTTGGCACGCTCAAACATGGCGAATAAAAACTCTTGAATCTTGAAGTACCGTTTTTTTCCGTGTATAGTGCGCCCCCATGTATAATACCCACCCTAAAATTGGCATGCTGATGCTGGAAAAAAGCCTGTACCCATGTATAATACGCACCCAATTTTTATGAATTTTTTAAAATTTTTAAAACCTCAGTTTGTTGCAGTAAAGCTTCTATTTTATGCGCCTTATAGGCCGGTGCGCCTTATATATGGACAAAGTTTTAAAATGGGCCGTTCATTGAAGGTGCGCCTTATACCCCAGTGCGCCTAATAGGGCGGAAAATACGGTATATAGAAATATATATACAGAAATATATATATATATATGTATATATATATATATATATGTATATATATATATCGGCTGGATAGCTCAGTAGGATAGTCGCCAGACTATCAACCAGCGGGACCCGGGTTCGAGACCAGGTCGGGGCGGAGCCATACCATCATCCAGTGTGGGTCTGTGGGCAAGACCCTTGACGATATCGCCTACCTCATAAACATGATGAGAGATAAAGAATCAAATGAGATGCCGGCTCAGACGTCGCCCGGACAAACAAGGTCTGCGTCAGGCGTTGGGGAACCAGAACGCCTAGATGTAAAGTGGGCTACTGGAACAAGGCGGAAATGGGCGAGATGCGAGAACCTAACACTGTTGGAGTGCTACTACTCCAGTGAACCAAGACAGAGAGGGTACATGAAGCGAATGTGGGAGCAATGGCAAGGGCGATTTCCACACTCAACACTAACCGCTAAACAACTAGTAACTCAGTGCTCCAATATCCAGAAACGACAATTGATATCACAACTTGAGATTGACGAGGTACAACACAGATGCCAAGTCACACAGGAACCCGAATACCAGGTCAGAGAGGAGTCAACATCAACTGCCCAAGTAATTGGGTACACAGCTCCAAGAGAATATGCAAGCCTGAACAAGTCAGCAACTGACCTGAAAAATAAGATCATGTCTCGAATGAACAGCGGCCAACCCCGACGCCAACTACAAAGGCTAAGAGAAGCACCACCAGAAGATCTGGTTGAAAATCTGAATGCAGCACTGAGAGCAATCCCTACAACCACCATCACTGAAACCAATGAGTTGATATACACTTCAGCAACAGTGATCCTGGAGATGCTTGGTTACAAGAACAATATCAAGCATGGGATACAAAACCCACCATGGAAAACAAGGTTGGAGGCTAAGATCAAGACAGTGCGGAGAGACGTGAGCCAACTATCGGAGATCCAGAAAGGTGCAATGAAGAAACCAGCACCCAAGAAGTACAGCCAGATGAACGTACCTGAAGCACTGGAGACTGCCAAACAGAGGCTCCTAGCCCTGTCCAGCCGCCTAAAGAGATACACAAGAGAAAGTGAAGCCAGGCGAATAAACAGGCTCTTCACAACCCAACCAGGAAAGGTGTACTCTCAATGGCAGGGTAACAACAGCAGAGCAGACCCACCAAGACTGGAGACTGTGCAATACTGGAAGGGCATATGGGAGAAGAACACATCACACAACAGGGAGGCACAATGGCTAGTCTCTCTAAGAGAAGACCACAGCAACCACCCTGAGCAGAACCCAGTTACCATCACTGTGACAGACATCCAAGAGAGAGTCTCAGGTATGAAGAACTGGACAGCACCCGGGCCAGATATGATCCATGCCTACTGGATTAAGAAGCTCACTGCACTCCATGAGCGCCTAGCAGAACAAATGAACCAGCTACTAAAAGTTGGAACTCACCCCGAATGGTTAACTGAAGGACGCACAATCCTGATCCTGAAGGATCCCACGAAGGGTACAGTCCCATCCAACTATCGGCCAATAACCTGTCTCCCTACAACATGGAAGATCATGTCAGGCATCATAGCGGCTAAGATAAGTGTGCACATGGCTCAATACATGAGCACAACACAGAAAGGCATAGGCAGCAATACCAGAGGAGCCAAACACCAGCTGCTGGTTGACGGAACAGTCGCCCGAGACTGCAAGACTCGACACACCAACCTGTGCACTGCCTGGATTGATTACAAGAAAGCCTACGACTCCATGCCACACTCATGGATCACTGAATGCTTGGAACTGTACAACATCAACAGGAACCTGAGAGCCTTCATTGCAAACTCGATGGGACTGTGGAAAACAACCCTTGAGGCCAATTACAAGCCAATTGCACAAGTCTCCATCAAATGTGGCATATACCAAGGAGATGCTCTGTCCCCACTGCTGTTCTGCATAGGTCTGAACCCCCTCAGCCAAATAATCAACAAGACTGGCTACGGATACCGACTCAAAAATGGGGCCACCATCAGTCACCTCCTATACATGGATGACATAAAGTTGTATGCCAAGAGCGAGCAAGACATCGATTCACTGATCCACACAACCAGGATCTACAGCACAGACATTGGAATGTCATTCGGACTAGAGAAGTGCGGTCGCATGGTGACAAAGAGAGGGAAGGTAGTCCATACAGATGGGGTCTCACTCCCAGAAGGAACAATAACAGACATTGAGGACAGCTACAAGTACCTTGGTATCCAACAAGCAAATGGCAACCTCGATGAAGCCACAAGGAGAGGAGCCACAGCCAAATACCTACAACGAGTAAGGCAAGTCCTCAGAAGTCAGCTAAATGGCAAGAACAAGATCCGGGCAATAAACAGCTACGCCCTGCCAGTCATCAGATACCCTGCAGGAATAATAAGATGGCCAAAGGAAGAGACTCAGACCACAGATGTCAAGACACGGAAGCTCCTAACCATGCACGGAGGGTTCCACCCTAAGTCCAGCACCCTGAGACTGTACACTAGCCCCAAAGAAGGAGGCCGAGGACTACTGAGTGTGAGAGCCACTGTTCGGGATGAAACAGCCAAGATCCATGAGTACATCAAGGAAAAGGCCCGAACGGATGTCGTGCTCAGTGAATGTCTCAGACAATGGCAAACAGAGGAGGAGTGGCTAGAGACACCATCATGGGAGGACAAACCCCTACATGGGATGTACCATCGACAGATAAGTGAAGTGGCTGACATCAAGAAATCCTACCAATGGCTGGAAAAAGCTGGACTGAAGGACAGCACAGAGGCACTCATCATGGCTGCACAGGAACAGGCTCTGAACACCAGAGCAATAGAGGTCAAGATCTACCACACCAGACAAGACCCAAGGTGCAGGCTGTGCAAAGAGGCCCCTGAGACAGTCCAGCACATAACAGCAGGGTGTAAGATGCTAGCAGGGAAAGCATACATGGAACGTCATAACCAAGTGGCTGGCATAGTGTACAGGAACATCTGTGCAGAGTATGGACTGGAAGCCCCAAGTTCAAAGTGGGAAGCACCCCCTAAGGTGACAGAGAATGGGCGAGCCAAGATCCTGTGGGACTTCCAGATCCAGACTGACAAGAAGGTGATGGCGAACCAACCGGACATTGTGGTGGTGGATAAACAACAGAAGAAGGCCGTGGTAGTGGATGTAGCAATACCAAGCGATGGCAACATCAGGAAAAAAGAACTTGAGAAGCTAGAGAAATACCAGGGCCTCAAAGAAGAGCTTGAGAAGGCCTGGAAAGTGAAGGCCTCGGTGGTGCCCGTGGTCATTGGGGCACTTGGGGCAGTGACCCCCAAACTGGAGGAGTGGCTACAGCAGATTCCAGGAACAACATCAGACATCTCAGTCCAGAAGAGTGCAGTGCTAGGAACAGCCAAAATACTGCGCAGAACCCTCAAGCTCCCAGGCCTCTGGTAGAGGACCCGAGCTTGGAGTGGGAGACCACCCGCGGAGGGTGAGAGGGGAATTTTTTTTTTATTTTTATACATATATATATATATATGTATATATATATATATACATATATATATACATATATATATATATATATATATATATATATATATATATATATATATATATATGTGATATGATCATGATGATGTGTAGTTTTGGCTCTTTGATGTTGATCTACTGACCTGATTGGAGACCACGGCATGCCCAAAGCCTTCCCCAAAACCACTGACGGAGCAGAGCGACACCGCTGAGCCATATTGCGGAAATGCTGTAAGAAAACAAAAACAGTAATACTGAAGTCACGAAAGCTAATTACTGAATACCGTAATTTTCGGACTATAAGTCGCACCGGAGTATAAATCGCACGAGCCATAAAATGCCCCAAAAAGTGAAAATAAAATATACAAGTCGCATTTTGGAGGGCAATTTATTCGACAAAATCCAACACCAAGAACGTGTCACAACCGTGCCAGAGCACGGGCTGCCTGCACTTCCCTCGGCCACACCCCTTTCGTTACCGTAATGTCTGTCACCTGGTTCCTCTTGTTACCCTGTGTATTTAAGCCCTGCCCGTGTATTTCTCCCTGTCGGTGTCTACTGCTGTGATCCGTCCCTGTCCGCGCCCAGTGTTCCTGTCGTTTGGTTTTCCTCGGTCTGTCTGGAGGCTCACGGTCAGAATTTTATCCTTGTCCAAGTGTCCATGTATCCAAGTTTCCAAGGAGACTTCTGTCTGTTGTCTGGCCGTGAGTCTCTATCCCGTTTGTGTCTTCGTTTCCCCCACCTGACTCCCTTCCAACTCCCTTTCCCTTCAATAAATCCTAGTTCAAGCTGCATTTGGTCGCCCTGGCTCACCTCATTCCTGACAGAAGACACCGACCAACACAGCGACCAGCGCTTGGACCCCCCTCCACCACCAGCTTCCGTTGCCAAAGCCGAAGCCATGCCAAGCCAAAGCCAAGCCAAGCCAAGCCACAGCCAAGCCACAGCCGGGCCACAGCCAAGCCACAGCCAAGCCCAAGCCACAGCCCAAGCCACAGCCCAAGCCACAGCCCAAGCCACAGCCCAAGCCACAGCCCAAGCCACAGCCCAAGCCACAGCCCAAGCCACAGCCCAAGCCACAGCCCAAGCCACAGCCCAAGCCACAGCCGAGCCAAGCCGCAACCAAAGCCGAGCCAAGCCGCAACCAAAGCCGAGCCAAGCCGCAACCAAAACCGAGCCAAGCCGCAACCAAAGCCAAGCCAAGCCGAGCCGAGCCGAGCCGAGCCAAGCCAAGCCAAAGCCGAGCCGAGCCAAGCCAAAGCCAAAGCCGAGCCGAGCCGAGCCAAGCCAGAGCCGAGCCGAGCCGAGCCGAGCCGAGCCAAGCCAAGCCCCATCTGCGACGCCATCGGACCCGTGGCCGCCATCGGTTCCCCAAGTCGCCGCCCGAGTGCGGTTCATGTCCCCCAGGTCGCCGCCCGAGTGCGGTTCATGTCCCCCAAGTCGCCGCCCGAGTGCGGTTCATGTTCCCCAAAGTTGCTGCCGATTGCGCGTCAGGCCCCCAGTGTGTGCCGCGAGTGTGGCCCTGGGCCCCTGACCTCCGCTGAGTGCAGTTCTGTTCCCCAAGTTCCTGCCGATTGCGCGTCAGGCCCCCAGTGTGTGCCGCGAGTGTGGCCCTGGGCCCCTGACCTCCGCTGAGTGCAGTTCTGTTCCCCAAGTTCCTGCCGATTGCGCGTCAGGCCCCCAGTGTGTGCCGCGAGTGTGGCCCTGGGCCCCTGACCTCCGCTGAGTGCAGTTCTGTCCCCCAAGTCGCCCCCGAGTGCGGCTCTCTGCCCCTAGTTGCCGCCGCCCGAGTGCGGCTCTCTGCCCCTAGGCGCCGCCCCCCGAGTGCGGCTCTCTGCCCCTAGTCGCCGCCCCCCGAGTGCGGCTCTCTGCCCCTAGTCGCCGCCCGAGTGCGGCTCTCTGCCCACCCGCCCCCCCGCGTGCCGTCGTGAGGGATTGGATTTTGGGACGTCGGGAGCCGTCCCTTGTGGGGGGGGTACTGTCACAACCGTGCCAGAGCACGGGCTGCCTGCACTTCCCTCGGCCACACCCCTTTCGTTACCGTAATGTCTGTCACCTGGTTCCTCTTGTTACCCTGTGTATTTAAGCCCTGCCCGTGTATTTCTCCCTGTCGGTGTCTACTGCTGTGATCCGTCCCTGTCCGCGCCCAGTGTTCCTGTCGTTTGGTTTTCCTCGGTCTGTCTGGAGGCTCACAGTCAGAATTTTATCCTTGTCCAAGTATCCAAGTTTCCAAGGAGACTTCTGTCTGTTGTCTGGCCGTGAGTCTCTATCCCGTTTGTGTCTTCGTTTCCCCCACCTGACTCCCTTCCAACTCCCTTTCCCTTCAATAAATCCTAGTCCAAGCTGCATTTGGTCGCCCTGGCTCAACTCATTCCTGACAGAACGGTCATGAACGAGCAACAACAGGCTAAACGATAGGTATGCTAACATGACATAAACACAAACTAAGAGCTGAGAACGACCCTGACGTAAAATTCAGAGTTATTCAAAAAACTATTACATAAATAACACGTTAATAAAACCATCTGCGTCACTCCAATTCATTAAATCCATCAATCGTCCTTTGTCAACAATGCGTGCGCGCCGCTGACGGCTCTTGCACTTCAAAATATTCCGGGGGCCGGCGCTCGGCCGGGTGGCTGTCCAGGGACGGTGGGTGGGGCTCGGACAATGCTTTTACGCACGCCCGGTCCTACTCTACCGAGCTGTCTTTCACCTCCGTGGATGGAAGTCGAGGGCCGGCGCTCAGCCGGGTGGCTGTCCGAGGACGGGGGATGGGGCTCGGTCATGGCTTTTACGCACGCCCGGTCCTATTCTATGGAGCTCTCTTCCACTTCCGTGGCTGGAAGTCTACGCCGCCACACGCCTGTAAGTTCGTTTTGTTAAATAAAGAGCCGTTTACCAAACCCACGTCTTTCCTTGAACTTTGCTAACGCTATAATATAGTTATATAGTAGATCTGTGGAATAACGACGAGGCAGCGCGACGCTGCGTCAGCAGTGCGGCGGTTGTTTACATAAAGGACAAAGATTGACTCAACGAGCTGCTGCTGACGCGACGTCGCGCTGCTGTCGTCACTTGAAATTCAAATTACAGTAATCCTTTGCTACATTGCGGTTCGTTTATTGCGGTTTCACTTTTCTTCTTTTTTTTTGAAAGTTTTTGAAAAAAAAAACACATAAGTCGCTCCCGAGTATAAGTCGCCCCCCCACCCAAACTATGAAAAAAACCGCGACTTATAGTCCGAAAATTACGGTACTCAAAATGCTCATTGATGACAAATGTTCATCTGTAATAACGAACTGATGTTAGATAGAATAATTTGATCATGAACTCTGAGCGTCGGCGTCAGAAGAGTACTCACAGGACGCAGCGAGGCCGCAGTTTCATCATAGCTTCTTCTCCTCATTGCGATGCTTCCGCTATACAAAGAGTCCATGCTGGAGCTTTCTGGCAAACTTCCTCGCTGTGTGCTTTGTGCTCTCGACACCCTGCGAGTGGAAGGGAAAAGACTTGAGGTGTTCAGTTCAATGGCGCTTTTGCAAATGAGCAATTTGAAAAACTCCCCCTGACTGGTGCTAATGAGGGTCAGGACGGTAACACTGCAGGCCCAGCTGGCACAAAAAATGAGGGCAATGGGGGGCTGGGCTTGATCTGGTCCTATGGTGTCAGTCTGATCTCACCACCACCCCATCACATCCATCCCACTTTCTCTTTATCCTGTTCTGCTCCATTGGTGCAGCTTCCTTACATAATGAGCTCGCCGTGTGGGCCTCATGAAACGCCAACAAGGGGTCCATCCATCCTTAGAAAGGGCAATATAATCATAGTCGAGGGAATCAACTAAAGGTAAAATGAGGTAGAAATTATTGTTTTTCTGATTAGGAGGTGTCAGGTCTAAATACCATCAGACATTAATTTACACGCCGGAAACAAAGAGGAGAAGACAACCAGTATTCCTTTTGCTCGCGAGGAGAATTACGTACAAGGCCCAGTTACAGTCCTCCACCAATTCTGGACTCCTCTTCCGCTATGTCCTCTTTCCATTTTGGGTTGCCCTGGTTACAAGAGGCGTTGCTACACTAAAGGGAGGGGAGATTGTGGCTGTAGCAACACTGATTAGCTAGCTAACAATGTTGTGTGGTGCGAGGCCTTGGCCGATTCGTGACCCCAGCAATGCAGAGTCTGTCCTTAGGTGCTTGGCAGCCTCGTCTAGGCTGCGATCTTCAAACGTGCTGGGTGCCGTGTCCCTGTAAAACAGGGGTGTCCAAACCTTTTGCAAGGAGGGACAGATTTAGTAAAGTGAAGGGGGCCGGGGGACAGACATTTTTTAACTACAAACATTTCATGCAAATACACACTGTTATAAAACAAATTTCATTGTCACAATTGTCTTTATTTTTCAAATGACAAAATAACCAAATATAAGCCATTCAGGCAGATGTGAACAACTCTAAAAACACAAATTCTGCCTTTCATTCATATCTGAAGCGTCAGATAACATTGAACAAACTGTTTGAAATACTTTACATTTACATGAGTTTAAAATTGGGACTTTCACTTAAGCTTTGATCGTGACTTTTCCCTAATCAAGTGGCCTGTTATTTAAGAAAAAACAAAAATTAGGTAAACCTGAAATCTGTGTACCTAATGGAGTGTCCGAGTGACGTCACAGATCCAACAGCCAATCAGGAGGTAGACCTGAAAATGGGTGTGTACCTAATGGAGTGTCCGAATGACGTCACATATCCATCAGCCAATCAGGATCAGTGTCCACCTTTCTTTTCTTTGGGCCACTCATTTTAATGGAAGGTTTGTGGGTGCCATTAGCGTAAAACTGTGTCTGAAAACTCAGCGCGCGAATTACGAGAATATTGACGTCACAGCCGACACTCGAAATTCGGCGCTGATAGATGAAATTACTACGTACTACTCAGTACGCACACGCACTTGTGAGTGTGCACCGAGCTTTCTGACACGGCTCCCGGGAGTAAATGCGCGGACATTATACTCTTTCATCACAGCAACATCTTCATTACAAATCAAACAGACACACTCTCTGTTGATTTCTTTGAAGAAATACTCATTTTCCCAACGTGTTTGAAATATTCTACACTCACTTGCTATTTTGCGTTTCTTCGGTGCTGCCATTTCTGGGGACTCGCGGTAAAAGTTTTTCTTTGCTTGATTTCATTTGTGTGGCGGGCTCCATCTAGTGTTGAAACTGAGAAGTGCAACAGAGTTGAGCTCAAGCTTCTTGTGCGGGCCATATTCAATTATGTTTTCAGAATTTGCTGCGGGACAATAAAAACTGGACCGCGGGCCGTAGTTTGGACACCACTGCTGTAAAACAATGCTCTAGACTTTCTTGCTACGTTTCACACAATAATAATAATGAGTAAATAATCAGATACCTCTCATCTAAACACTCCAACAAACATTAAGTAAATGTGAGATAACTTGCATAAAGTTCTCTCGAACAAACATTGAGTAAATATGGGATAACTTATGTACAACTACTTCAACATACATATGTATATGTCTTCTCTATAACACTTGATATCAAAGAAAACCATTCTCGGTCAACAACTATTTATGAATAAAAACTACAAGGTTTATTAAGAGAAAGAACCTCTCGAACTAAACAGAGTACAAAGGTGTTCTGTTCGTAACAAGTGAGGGCCTCTCACAGATAAGAAAAGGAAGGGAGTTCAAATATGTTGGCTTGAGCAAAGATATGAGACCTCCGGTTCCTAATTATTCTAACAGGAGGTGTAATGTGTAATCAGCTATAGTGCACACTTTGTCAGTGGGGAAATGCATACGATGGTACTTCGCTTCCACATTTCTCGTGATTGCAGCCTTTGCAGGTGCAAAAGAGAGTAATCCACTGTGAAATTACTTTTCACAACTCGTGACAGCCCACAAATAAGATATGCATACATCTTATTTGCTGGATTTGTATGTTGATTTATTGGACACCATCTCTCTCGGATCACAGAATTAAAGAATTGAACAACGTACAAATAGAGAATTAAATAAATGCATATATTTCCATTTAAGATAATATTAAAATAATAACAGACTGTACAGTGGGCGGCACACAACAACATGTAAATATCAGCATATGCACAACACAAGAATATCACAGTATTCAGTATATTGTACATTCATAGTTTTTAGCATAGATGTAATGCTGGAGAGTCAGGCAGACTTTTGGATATTTTCTTTAAACCACAAACCTGAAAGAAAATACAGCCCAGCCAGTAGTGTGCAGCGTGTTCAACAACACAGTAAACGTCAGTAACAGCTAATGTATCCAATGTTGCAGACATTTAAATTTTGTTTTATTGACTGATATGCCTTGTTGTATTTTGTCCACAATTTAGGGAACGCGCTATCTGCGCCTCACGGCAAAAGCCATTGCCAATCACCTGTTATCCAATTTACTCACTGCATGCTCGTTTGATTTCTTCAGATTTAGGAAAATGCTAAGACACTGAAGCAGAAATAAGACTTACACAGGTTGGTTGAGTTCAATCACAATTCTTGTTAAGAAAGCTCTGTTTTCAGGAAAGTACAATACAGCGCTGGGCCTTTCGTGCGACCATGCTCAAGAGCAGAAAGTCTCCATTCCGAAAAAGCAACGTTCAAGGTTCTTTGGTCAGCTTATATTCAGTTGCACATGCCGGTGTGGGCCGAGTTTGATGGGTGATGAGTCTTTCGGGTGGGGTAAGTTCGCAGGAGATTTTGATTCCATGGGAGTGGTTGCTGGTTCGGTGAGAGATGGTTCCGTGGGGGTGGGTGCTGATTATGGCCGATTCGGTGTGTGCGGGGGCTGTTGTCTTCCATCCCGTCTTTCAGCCTTGGCGATCATCTTTGGCCGGGTTTTTGGCTGTCTCCCTCTGGCACCTGCTGGTTTTATCTCCAAGTGACCTTCCTGTAAACATTCTGCTCCATTCTTACACGATCACCAAATGATTCCCGAGCGCGGCACCGCTGCTGCTCACTGCTCCCCTCTCCCCCAGGGGATGGATGGAAATCACACGGGATGGGTTAAATGCAGAGGACAAATTTCACCACACCCAGATGTGTGTGTGACGATCATTGGGACTTTTTTTTTTTTTTACACATACACTGTGCGACCTCATCCATTCGTCATTCTTTCAATTTTGTCATTTTGTACGGAATTATGTGAGCTTTTGGCTGTGACATCATCAATTTATTAATGTGCCCTGACTATGGAAAGTTTGTACTCACCACTTACCATGTTTTTGTTTGTTTGTTCTTTTGATACGCCATGTACTTGTCTACGTCATCATATTCTTAGTTTAATCATGCTTCCAACCATATCTTTTCTTTGTTAGGCAAAATATTTCCCTCTGTCCAGAACGTTCAGTTGTAATCGAAAACTGGCGTCTAGCATTAGTCAAAAGATAAGATACAATCAAGTACTGAACATTTTTAGACGACTTTGGCAGTGTCCGTGATTTAGAAAATCATCAGGCATGCATTAAACAGTTCCTAAGCTATTCATGCAATATATCAAAAAACATTTGTTATTTCAAAGTGCTCAGAAATATATATCAGATCATAAAGTTATAAAAACCTTCGTCATTACCACCTATCAAAAATGTCTAGTTATGTCGTCTTTATTGATTTGGTGTGTAGGTATAATTATATGCTTAAAATATTTCTTTTATTGCTTTAATATGTGAATATACTTGTCTGCTCATGTACTTTATTCAATGAGGTTTGAGCATATCTGTTTTTGTAGCTAGGCAGGACTTTTTGTATTTCGACCCCATTCCTTCAGCCTGATGTTCCTGAAGGTAGTCAATAATAATTTTTCACACTCAAGACTTAGTGAATATACACGTTACAATACAAACATAAACCTGATCCCTCTTGTGAGGTTTTTCTTTTTTTTACATTTACTTACAATTTCATTTGGGGGGCACAAGGAGCAACTGTAACACATGGAGTACACATGTGTAGACACATAATTCAGGACCAGTAAAGTTTGATAATGTCCAGCATATTTAACAATGTTTATTATTACCGTAATTTTCGGACTAAAAGTCGCTTCCGGAATATAGGTCGCATTAGCCATAAAATGCACAATAACGTGAAAAAAACATATATAAATCGCTCCGGAGTATAAATCTCATTTTGGGGGGAAATTTATTTGACAAAATCCAACACCAATAACAGACATGAACGAGCAACAACAGGCTAAACTAGGGGTGTCCAAACTACGGCCCGCGGGCCAACTGCGGCCCAGTTTTTATTGGCCCGCAGCAAATTCTGAAAACATAATTGAATATGGCCCGCACAAGAAGCTTGAGCTCAGCTTCTCAGTTTCCACACTAGATGGAGCCCGCCACACAAAGCGTTTGACGTCGCATTAGCACCCCCCCCGGAAGAGAAGCGAACGCGCAGCGTTAGACGTCCGATTAGCCCCCCCCCCGGAAGAGAAGCGAACGCGCAGCCTTTGACGTCCCATTAGCACCCCCACCGGAAGAGAAGCGAACGCGCAGCGTTTGACGTCCGATTAGCACCCCCCCCCCCCCCCCTTGAAAGAGAAGCGAACGCGCAGCGTTTGACGTCCGATTAGCAACCTTCCTTGCCCGGTAGGCAAACTGGAGGGGGTCAAGCAGGGAGCCCGTGACCTCCTTCAGGTAGTTCAGCACTAACCTCTCGAAAGATTTCATGACCACAGATGTCAGTGCGACGGGTCTATAGTCATTCAAACCTGTGATGGCGGGCTTATTGGCCACTGGAACGATGGTGGAGCTCTTGAAGCATGAGGGCACCTCACACAGCTCCAGAGAACGGTTGAAGATCCGTGCAAAGGTGGGCGCCAGCTGCTCAGCGCAGACTTTCAAGCAGGAAGGTGACACGCCGTCTGGGCCCGGTGCCTTCCTGGTCTTTTGTCTCCGGAACATCTGGCGCACTTCCTCCTCGCGGACCTGGAGTGCGGGCGCGGCCTCTGCAAGAGAGAGAGTGAGTGACAACGATGATAGAGGTGTGGACAGAGCAGTTGTGGGGAGAGGTGAGTATGTAGATTGTGCTGCAGGAAGTCCCGTTGTGTGGGAGGACCGATTAAACCTGCAGTAGAACTTGTTTAGCTGGTTAGCAAGCCTTGGGCTCTCCACAGTTCATTTCTTGTAGCCCGTGATGCTCTGCAGACCTTTCCACACTGTTGAGGGATCAGGATTGGCAGAGAGGTGTCTCTTCAAGTTCTCCCCGTAACACCTCCTGGGTTTCCTGACCTCTCGGTTCAGTGTGTTTCTGGTCTGCCTGAACAGGTCGCGGTCGCCGCTCCTGTAGGCCTCCTCCTTGACTTTGCGCAGCCTCCTGAGGTTCGGACTGTAAACCAAGGTTTGTCGTTGTTGTACGTGCAGAAGGTCTTACACAGTCACACACAGATCCTCACAAAAACTGATGTATGATGTGACAGTGTCAGTGGTTATATGAGTTGGTGTCCCCAAAATTAAATTGTCGGCATAGTGGTTATATGAGTTGGTGTCCCCAAAATTAAATTGTCGGCATAACGGGTTTTTTTTTCAACCTTTTATTCAAACACAAACGCATTCGATATATAATAACACCATCAACTACAAGCCAACAAAAACAAAATTAAAACATCAATGTCGGCATAAAGTGTGTCGGCTGGCAATGGCATAGCGGCAATGCTGTCTGTCACTCACTCGTGAATCTTCGCGAACGACCAATCAGCAGCGCCAGCGAGCGATAGATGGAGGAGGAACTTTACGAGTCAGTGACGTAATTTCCTGTTCATGAACGAGTCAGTGACGCAATTTCCCGTTCACGACCGGGTGAGAGACTGTTGCCAACAGATCAGTGTGTAAGTGTTGTATTATAGAAAGAAATGTGTTAATTACCCGAGCCAATTATTATTATATATAATAGTTTGGCGGGGTTGTGTGGTTGTATTGTTTGATGTGTATGGGTTGTTTCCACTGGATGTAAAAAATATATATATATATGTATCTGTGTGTGTGAGTGGAGGGGGGTTTAGGATTGGGGGATTCATTGAACGATTCGTTTGAACGAATCTTTTGGGTGATCTGATTCTAAAGATTCACTTCACCTAAAAGAACTGGAATGCACATCAGTAGTATGCGCCGTCTGTGCACTCTAAATCATTAAATCCATCGATCAAATTCCTCGTCCTTTGTCAACAACGCCGCGCGTGCGCCCTGACGTCAGCCTCGTCGTTGTTCCACAGATCTAGTATATTGTGGTGTGCAAGGCAGACGCAGCCCAGTGTCCGAGTCTTTGAGCGACTGGATCCCAGGATCTGAGGCTTGGTCAGCACTCATACTTGAGTAGTCGAGCCCCAGCTGAACCGGTCCGCCTCCTCCGCCAGAGCACGCGGCTCCGTAATAGTCGTATATACGAGGGCCGTTTGGACGTGCGGCGGCATATGTCGCAGCAACAGTTCCATGAAAAGAAAATTCGGCTCTTCCCCACCCAGCAGGTTTAACATAATCTCCATGTGTTCAGAGGGTTTGCTGTCCCCTATGCCTTGAATAGCAAGCAGGCGCCGGGCTCGTTCGGATCGTGACAGTTCAAAAATCCTGAGGAGATAAGCCTTGAGCCCGGCATATTTATCCTGGGCCGGAGGGGAAGTGATGAAACTTACGGCTCTAGCCGCGGTGGAGCTTCCGAGTGCTGAGACAACGTGGTAGTAGCGTGTGGCGTCATCCGTAATTCCCCGGAGGGCGAAGTGAGCCTCCGCCTGGGCGAACCACGTTGCCGCAGAAGTCTCCCAAAACTCAGGCAGTCTGAGGACGGCGGACTGCGCCATGCCGTCTCGCTCGGTATTCTGTTCAGTCCCGGAATCTTCAGCGGGACTGACGTCGGGGTCACCAGTGTGGTGTGCAAGGACTGGAGTCGGAGGCGGAGTGACAAATGACGGTGCCAACGGCAGTTGTTTTAATGACATTTATAATTAGCTTCATTCAACCACGGGCCGACTCTTTTCCCCTCGAGATCCTAACACACTAAACCAAACAGGAAACTCCCACACGTGTAAACAATCCCACCGGAACTCGGCAACGTGAACTTTGGTTCCGGGTGAATTGTGTCACCCCACTACAATATAACTATATTGTAGCGTTAACAAAGTACAAGGAAAGACGTGGGTTAGGTAAACGGCTCTTTATTTAACAAAACAAACATCCGGGCGTGTGGCGGCATGGACTTCCAGCCGGATGTCTTTAAATTCATCCGCGTTCTGCCATTGAAGCGGGGGGCATTCAAAGACCAGTCGTACAGGCGGAATACTCATTCACTTCACCAAAACGCAACAATATAATTACGTGAGCTCTTTGCATAAACCTCGATGCAAAGAAACTCCTCTTTTTGGGTACAGGCTACAAGGAGTATATATTACAAAGGAGACTTTATACTTAATTGTGATCATCATTCATCCATCCATCCATTTTATTTTATTACTCAGGTATTTTCAAAGCAAATTAATATTGTTGCATTTATTAATTTGCTTTAACATGACAGCGCAATATAATTAAATGCTGACACTACAGCAATGTCAAACGTGTTCATTTAAGAAAAAGCCACACACGTTTTTTGATCAAATCTTTCATAACGAGAATGATTTGAGTGAATTGATTTGAATGAATAATTGAGAAGAAATTTCAGTTCTGACGGCTCCTTTTGTCCCAAGCAAAGTGACAGACGGTGGGGAGGGGGGATAAAAATTGTAACAAGAACTCTATAAAAAATGTCAAGCCGTGAGGATATGTTTACCCACCCCCTTTATTTTGAGAACGGTGAGTGCTGGACTCCAGCTGGTTTTTTTCTGTCTTCCTGGGGGTCCTTTCAGGTTGTGTGGAAAATTTGAACAGGTTCCCTCATTCCTAGGCCAAATTACAGGGGGGGAACAAATCCTCACAGCTGCCCCGTGAGAATATGTTCCCCCCCCTTATTTTGAGAACGGTGAGTGCTGGACTCCAGCAGTTTTTTTTTCTGTCTTCCTGGGGGTCCTTTCAGGTTGTGTGGAAAATTTGAACAGGTTCCCTCATTCCTAGGCCAAATTACAGGGGGGGAACAAATCCTCACAGCTGCCCCGTGAGAATATGTTCCCCCCTCTTATTTCGAGAACGGTGAGTGCTGGACTCCAGCAATTTTTTTTTCTGTCTTCCTGGGGGTCCTTTCAGGTTGTGTGGAAAATTTGAACAGGTTCCCTCATTCCTAGGCCAAATTACAGGGGGGGACACATCCTCACAGCTGCCCTGTGAGAATATGTTCCCCCCCCTTATTTTGAGAACTGTGAGTGCTGGACTCCAGCAAATTTTTTTCTGTCTTCCTGGGGGTCCTTTCAGGTTGTGTGGAAAATTTGAACAGGTTCCCTCATTCCTAGGCCAAATTACAGGGGGGGAACAAATCCTCACAGCTGCCCCGTGAGAATATGTCCCCCCCCTTTATTTTGAGAACGGTGAGTGCTGGACTCCAGCAATTTTTTTTCTGTCTTCCTGGGGGTCCTTTCAGGTTGTGTGGAAAATTTGAACAGGTTCCCTCATTCCTAGGCCAAATTACAGGGGGGGAACAAATCCTCACAGCTGCCCCGTGAGAATATGTTCCCCCCCCTTATTTTGAGAACGGTGAGTGCTGGACTCCAGCAGTTTTTTTTCTGTCTCCCTGGGGGTCTGTTCAGGTTGTGTGCCAAATTTGAACAGGTTCCCTCATTCCTAGGCCAAATTACAGGGGGGGAAAAAATCCTCACAGCTGCCCCGTGAGAATATGTCCCCCCCCCCTTATTTTGAGAACGGCGAGTGCTGGACTCCAGCAAATTTTTTTCTGTCTTCCTTGGGGTCCTTTCAGGTTGTGTGGAAAATCTGAACAGGTTCCCTCATTCCTAGGCCAAATTACAGGGGGGGAACAAATCCTCACAGCTGCCCCGTGAGAATATGTTCCCCCCCCCCCCTTATTTTGAGAACCGTGAGTGCTGGACTCCAGCAGTTTTTTTTTGGTCTTCCTGGGGGTCCTTTCAGGTTGTGTGGAAAATTTGAACAGGTTCCCTCATTCCTAGGCCAAATTACAGGGGGGGGGACAAATCCTCACAGCTGCCCTGTGAGAATATGTTCCCCCCCCTCTTATTTTGAGAACGGTGAGTGCTGGAGTCCAGCCATTTTTTTTCTGTCTTCCTGGGGTTATCAGCAAAGGCACATGATGTAAATAGGTACAGGCTGCAAATTGCCACCACACTTCTATTAGAGACTGGTAAGTAATATGCACCCAAGAGATGTTATTGCCACCCAAAGAATGGTCCTGACTGTCCTATCAATGCTATATACAACTCAGTTAAGTTTTACACAGGGAAGTACTATAGCAATTCTTCTGTCTTTGTTTTCACAGATGATTTATCTAACTTGTGCTGTGTTTGTGGGGAAGCTACTAAAGGGAAATGTACTTTCGGCAGTTTGCAAAGACATTTGATTAAGGCTCCGTTAGACACATATAACCATATCAATATAATTTCTAGTAGTAGTGTGGTCGCTTAATAAGTGGAAAGGAATGTGCAGGCTACATGAATTTGTTTTCTTCAAAGTATTGTGGAACAGGAGGTCCAGAAAGGGAGCATATCTCAAGGCCGATGGGAACGCGAAAAACAACTCGTCCTTGTGGTCCAGACACCTGTGCTGAGCAGGGGAAAACCCAAACGAGGAGGAGATGACCATCGACCAATCACCACACAATCTTTTGCATGTTTGAATATTCATATTGTGTTTCTTTAAAACTGGGCAACCCGGAAGAATGTGTCGTCTTTTCTGGTCACGAAGGCACACGAGTTTTTGTGTTAAGGACCCAAGACCCAGGCGCCTGTATTAGCTTGCTTTGTCAGGATTAAACAACTGGTAAATCCAGTCTGATTGATCTACTGGTCTTCTCTTTGACAGAACGAACTCGCAAAATTGTTAGGTGCGCCAGTGTGTGGATTAGAACATAGCAATTCTTGTGTTAAGTGTTGATCACAATTTGGAGTCAGATCAATAGCTAAAATCCGTATCCTAACACTACACATGACACAGACAACAGATGGGTAATTATGTCAGGTCTTGTTAACTAATGCATGTGATGATTAAAAAATATATTGAATAACCCATTTGTTGTAAATTATTGTAAATGTGCTGCATTGTATGATCTTGCTTTTTTCTTTGTTTACCAGATTCAGTGTGACGAGTGTTGCAGGTGGTTCCATCTTGTATGTGTCGGGGAGCCTCCAACCGAAGGCTCTTTTTTGTGTACAGCATGTAAAGAAATTAAATGCTAAATATTTGAAGCTTGCTTGAAGACCATTTAGCTTTTTTTTTAATTAAAATTTGTATTTTTTCATTTTATTTCATTATTATTTAAAAAAAAAAATTCTTAATAAAGTTCAAAGTTATAATTTTTGATGTATGTTATATGATTAAGAAACAAAGTTGTTTGACCAAAATAGGGAACATATTCTCACGGGGCAGCGGTGAGGATTTGTTCCCCCCTGTAATTTGGCCTAGGAATGAGGGAACCTGTTCAAATTTTCCACACAACCTGAAAGGACCCCCAGGAAGACAGAAAAAAATTTGCTGGAGTCCAGCACTCACGGTTCTCAAAATAAGGGGGGGGGGGGGGGGGGGGACATATTCTCACGGGGCAGCTGTGAGGATTTGTCCCCCCCCCTGTAATTTGGCCTAGGAATGAGGGAACATGTTCAAATTTGGCACACAACCTGAACAGACCCCCAGGGAGACAGAAAAAAAACGGCTGGAGTCCAGCACTCACCGTTCTCAAAATAAGAGGGGGGAACATATTCTCACGGGGCAGCTGTGAGGATTTGTTCCCCCCCTGTAATTTGGCCTAGGAATGAAGGAACCTGTTCAAGTTTGGCACACAACCTGAAAGGACCCCCAGGAAGACAGAAAAAAAACTGCTGGAGTCCAGCACTCACCGTTCTCAAAATAAAAGGGGTGGGGGTGGGGTGTAAACATATCCTCACGGCTTGACATTTTTTATAGAGTTCTTGTTACAATTTTTATCCCCCCTCCCCACCATCTGTCACTTTGCTTGGGACAAAAGGAGCCTTCAGAACTGAAATTTCTTCTCAATTATTCATCCAAATCAATTCACTCAAATCATTCTCGTTATGAAAGATTTGATCACAAAACGTGTGTGGCTTTTTCTTAAATGAACACGTTTGACATTGCTGTAGTGTCAGTGTTACTGCTATATTTCGTTTCTTTTCATTTTCTGTGTATTTTCATTATTATTACCGTTGAGTGCCACCAGAGGGCGCTATAGTGTAAGTGAGCTTTGTAAGAAGAAGTAGAGGTTAGTTTCGCAGAAGAAGCGATCTCTCGAGTGATCGAAAGATGCGTGACTGAAGCGTGGTCACAAAGCTAACTTGTAAAGAAAGTTAAGAAACAATAAGAAGAAGAAGACGACTGAAACTAATTCCTCTCTCGGTACTCAGCCAACGAGGTATTTTTTCACGGTGTGTTTATGAGTCTGAACAAGCTGGATTCAATAAATTCATCAGTTGGGAAAGCCACTTGTGTCTGTTGGTACCTGGAGGAGTTACAGTGAAAACTCGACTGATCTGCGCGAGTGGAGGCGAGGCGGCATGATCGGATGAGCAGCAGTCTTGCCACAGCGTGATCGGCACGTGCACGGAGCGGGCGCGCGCACGAGACCAAAGCGGGATTTGAAGACCAACACTTTAAGATAAGGCCATAAGAAATGCGGACATTCATAAGTTAAGAGTTTGTCTGAAAAAAGGAAAACAAAACGCAAGTTTAAGGTTGATTAATCAAACTGTGATTTAAAGTAACGTTTGCTATTCCTAATTTTTGTTTATTAAGCCACATTGTAAGGTCTAAAGCACTTAAGTTTAAGCATCAGTAGGCTACATTTGTTTTACACTGGCCTATTTGTGCCAAAAATGAGAAATGTGTTTCATGTGAACAGTTTAAATGTGAATAACTCTTATTTGAATACGTTTTTGGTATATTTAAGTTGAAAGAGTTAAGTTACTTTCACATTACTGTATAAAGATTCAGTATTACATTTTTATTTTATTCTGCCTTTATATTTCAAATGCCGACTGTCTAGGGGTGACTTTTAGTTTACATAAACATTTTTGCTGTTTAGTGACAAGTGACAGACGTTAAAATGACTGATCCAAATACACTATTAATTAGTACAGAACCCCAAAGTCAGTCTGAAGAAACCCAAGGTACTGATCTTAGTGAGCAGCAAGACTCAGTACAACTTAGAAGAAGTCAGAGAGTGAAAACACTCACAGAAAAGGGAAGAGAAATGCAGGATGAGAAGATTAAAGGACTCCAGCAAAGATTTAACTACAACTACGAAAAGTGGAGAACACATGCAAAGGCATCCAAAGTACCCCTCTCTCAACCAGGACCCTCAAATAAAGACATTCTTGAAGATATAACTGGTGATATTAGAGGTCTTTGTGCAGATGTCACAAAGGTTTATGATGAGTTACGCAAGCTCACCCCACCGGATCAAGAGACACGTCGCAGAGCAGATCTGTGTGTGGAGATCTCAGGTTTCCTTGTGAATAAAGCAACTTGCCGATTGGAAGGAAGAGAGGAACAAGATTGGCCGGAAGCAGGCTCCCTCTTTCAAACTACGAGCAGTAAGTCAAGCTCCTTCAACATAACTAAGAACTCATCTGAACATTCACATAGATCCTCTGTAAAACATCAAGAAGCTGCCGCAGAAGCAGCAGCGAGTCAAGCTGTTCTAAAAATATTAGAAGAACAACAAATGGAACAGCAAGAGATAGAAAGACTAGAAACTGAAGTCAAAAAGCCTCCTGAAGAGGAAATCAAGAAACATCTGAAAGAGGATCTTCAGAAACAAGAAACACGAGATTCCAAGTCAACCATTGTTCAACCTCCTCCAGGAGAGTTTATGAAAGAAGATTTATATCTTCAAAACAGATGGAGAAGAGTCCAATATTTAGCCAATGAGTTTTGGATCCGTTGGAGGAAAGAATATTTGCTCAACTTGCAACCAAGACAGAAGTGGACTGCACACAGAAGGAATCTGAAGGTGAATGATGTAGTGCTTCTAGGAGAGGACATGGCACCACGTAATGAATGGAAGCTAGCCAAAGTCACTGATATCTATCCAGGAACCGACGACAGAGTGAGAAAGGTTCGACTTTTGGTTACTGAAAGGACATATGACAAACGCAGTAAACTTGTGACTAAAACAGTCTCATTAGAACGACCTATTCATAAAGTTATTGTTTTGCTAGAAGCTGACTAAGGGCTTGTGTGTATTTTCATGTTCAGTTTGGCAGCCTGAATGTAATTCATAGGAATCCCACAGCAAGAGTTGTGAGATTGGTGGGAGTGTTACTGCTATATTTCGTTTCTTTTCATTTTCTGTGTATTTTCATTATTATTACCGTTGAGTGCCACCAGAGGGCGCTATAGTGTAAGTGAGCTTTGTAAGAAGAAGTAGAGGTTAGTTTCGCAGAAGAAGCGATCTCTCGAGTGATCGAAAGATGCGTGACTGAAGCGTGGTCACAAAGCTAACTTGTAAAGAAAGTTAAGAAACAATAAGAAGAAGAAGACGACTGAAACTAATTCCTCTCTCGGTACTCAGCCAACGAGGTATTTTTTCACGGTGTGTTTATGAGTCTGAACAAGCTGGATTCAATAAATTCATCAGTTGGGAAAGCCACTTGTGTCTGTTGGTACCTGGAGGAGTTACAGTCAGCATTTAATTATATTGCGCTGTCATGTTAAAGCAAATTAATAAATGCAACAATATTAATTTGCTTTGAAAATACCTGAGTAATAAAATAAAATGGATGGATGGATGAATGATGATCACAATTAAGTATAAAGTCTCCTTTGTAATATATACTCCTTGTAGCCTGTACCCAAAAAGAGGAGTTTCTTTGCATCGAGGTTTATGCAAAGAGCTCACGTAATTATATTGTTGCGTTTTGGTGAAGTGAATGAGTATTCCGCCTGTACGACTGGTCTTTGAATGCCCCCCGCTTCAATGGCAGAACGCGGATGAATTTAAAGACATCAAATGAGAATAATCCTTTATAAAAATTAAAATTGACTGACGCAAACGTGAGTTCTTCATGTTTTTATTGAAAACAACGTAGTGCTGACGCCGTGCGACGCCGTACGACATCGGTTTTTCGCTTTCCAAATAAGGTGTGCGCACTCCCGCGGCAGGGGAAACAAAATCTCACGGGGGAACCAAATCAAGCACAACACCTGTTCCCGACTTCTATCCACGGAGGTGAAAGAAAGGTAGAGTAGGACCGGGCGTGCGTAAAAGCCATAATAGTTTTTCAAACCTTCTGTGTCACTCCAAATCCCTAAATCCTTCAAACTCTTCGTCCTCCGTGTCACTTAGAAACAAAGCCGCTAATGATGCCGGTAGTACGTGGGGCCCTTCGTCATCGCGGTTCCACTTTTTTTTTTTTTTTTTTTTTTAAATTCACATATAAGTCGCTCCTCATTATAAGTCACCCCCCCACCCAAACTATAAAAAAACAAAAACGCGACTTATAGTCCGAAAATTAGGGTATTTAGTTTCGTAGTTCAATGAGATGGTGTCCCCTGCAAAACAAAAATTAATGGCTTGGCTTATTTTACACATAAAACTTTCAAATCCCATGCAAAAGACCCATGATCAAAATAGCTATAGCTGACATTGTCACATTGTGTTTCTCTCTGCGGGGGTGGTGGTGGTGTTGGGGGGGGGGGGGTTAGTCTTGATATAATGCAGTGCTTCTCAAATAGTGGGGCGCGCCCCCCTTGGGGGGCGCCGTGCTATACCTGGGGGGGCGCGTGTGACCCTGGGGAACAGGCTTTTTTTTGCAGTACTAGAATAAAGTGTAATTGCGCATCTTCCCAGCAGGGGGCAGTGGCGCTCTCATTGTTACTTCTGTGACGTTTGCGACAGTGCAACATTTTACGATTTACAAGACAAGTTAGGATAGTCACGGTGGGGAGGGGGAGGGGGGGGGGGGCGCGAAAAGTTTTCTTCTTGCTAGGGGGGGGGGGCGTAACAGAAAATAATTGAGAAGCACTGATATAATGCAACCAGACGGGTAGGATAGCATGAATCGATAAAAACTGGTCCTACTGGGGCTAATCATGTGTTGTTGTTGTTCTTTAAATAACCCTTACATAACCTGCCAGAATCTGTTTTATCGCACAAAGCGCCTTACTTTTAGAGGGTTAAATGTGAAAGCTGAAGGAATCAATTCACCGTCTGCTTCTATCTGATTGTAAAGCAGCAATTATGGGACCCTTCACATCTTTGGGTCTAAACGTTTTTTTAAATAGAGGTCACAGAGGCAGCCAAAGAATTGTTGACACTTTTCTTTTTCAAGAGATTGGCGGTGTTCTTTGGCGTTGACCCCCAGCAGGTGTTCACCAGTTTTGCATGGGCGTGGTTACTGCTGTTACTTTTAGCGCTTTTGCTTTGTGTGTGATCCCTCGATAAAGCAAAGGCCCTACAGATGTAGCCTCGCTCCTGGAGCTGGATATAGATGGGGTCAGGACCCGGGTGGCTCAAAATGACTTGGGCTCCAACCCGATTGCCTCCCAATTTGGGCCAGAAATAGACCAGGAAGGACTGGAGCTCCTTCTGGAAGGTTTTGTTGAAGTAGAAGTAAATAAACGGGTTGTAGATATGGGAACTTTTGGCAAAGAGGGCAGGGAAAACAAAGCCCTCAGGAGTGTTAGGATACGGATTTTAGCTATTGATCTGACTCCAAATTGTGATCAACACTTAACACAAAAATTGCTATGTTCTAATCCACACACTGGCGCACCTAACAATTTTGCGAGTTCGTTCTGTCAAAGAGAAGACCAGTAGATCAATCAGACCGAATTTACCAATTGTTTAATCTTGACAAAGCAAGCTAATACAGGCGCCTGGGTCTTGGGTCCTTAACACAAAAACTCGTGTGCTTTCGTGACCAGAAAGACGACACATTCTTCCGGGTTGCCCAGTTTTAAAGAAACACTATATGAATATTCAAACATGCAAAAGATTGTGTGGTGATTGGTCGATGGTCATCTCCTCCTCGTTTGGGTTTTCCCCTGCTCAGCACAGGTGTCTGGACCACAAAGACGAGTTGTTTTTCGCGTTCCCATCGGCCTTGAGATATGCTCCCTTTCTGGACCTCCTGTTCCACAATACTTTGAAGAAAACAAATTCATGTAGCCTGCACATTCCTTTCCACTTATTAAGCGACCACACTACTACTAGAAATTATATTGATATGGTTATATGTGTCTAACGGAGCCTTAATCAAATGTCTTTGCAAACTGCCGAAAGTACATTTCCCTTTAGGAGCCATGTACTGGTTCTCCTTGTGGAATATGAAGAGGAAGGACACGATGGTGTACAGTGCCCAGGCGATGACTGATGCAGAAAAACATTTGGGGGGAAAAACGGATAGATAAAAGAAAATAACATTGGTAATGATACAGGACATAGAGATGAGTGAGTCTAAGTGAAGAACAGAGAAAACAGCACACACACACAACATTCACAGCTCACCATGAAGAGTCGTGCCTCGCGCCAACAGTGAATAAGAGAAGCGGGATATCTTGTACAAGACCTGGCAATGGGACATTACAATGACCAAGACAGGCATCAACGTAAAGCACGCAAAAGAGCAGATGACATAGAAGGCGTCCTTGGCGGAGGTGTGGTAGCCCCGCCAGGCGATGGTACATGACAATCCGTAGGGCTCTGGGACATACCCGCCCCAGCCAAAGAGAGGGAAGCTGGACCACACTGTGGCCACCAGCCAGATGACACAGCATACCAGCCTAATGTTGGTGTTCTCCAACCACGCAGCTGAAGAAAGAAACACTTTAATTGGTCCTGTTGTTAAATCACCGGTTTCATGTAAATTTTGATTTCTACTTCAAAACGTATGGTCACGCGATTTTATTCAGTCAAATCGAGACAGTGCTCACCGTAAACCAAGCTCTAGCACGTTTTAAGATAGCGTATAATGCTGATGGCGGCGATGGTGAACATGCCGCACAGGCCAAAGATGTAGCAGCCAAGGCCATAATAGATGCACGTGACATATTCGCCCAGCCACGCATGGTGGAAGGATGACACAATGGAGAGCGGGTAGAAGCAGATGCAGCACAGGAAGTCCACCACGGCCAGGTTAATGCATAGCAGTTCAGAACCCACCATCTTCTTCCGGCGGCGGTAGCAGATCACCAGAACAATGCCGTTACCCAGAACTGAGAGCAACACTGGCGTAACCAGAAACAGATGACAATCACTGAATTTTTTTTTTTTTCTTTTTTTAATATTGGCAATATGTCATACATCTGTCCATCTTCCATTACTATCATGATTTTATACATTTATACAGTGTATGTTATTATCATAATTTCCAGCGTGGAAGCCATTTTAACTTAGGTTTCCTGATTAAAGGAACGGTTGCTAATACTGATGAAGGTGAACTTAACTATAAATTGCATTGCTTGCATGAAGGTCTCCATCCCCAAACAATGACAAATCTCTACTGTATTAATGGTGCTAAATCAGCAATTATTCATTCATTCATGTTCGTGCTGGAGCCAATACCAGTTTGGAGTGGTCAAAGTAATTACGTTCTATTAACAATACTTTATTATGAATCGACACTGACTAGTGATTAATAGGGGTGTAACGATTCATCGATACACATCAATTAATCGATATAATGCTCTACGATTTGTTGGCATCGATGCTAAACGTAAACATCGATCTATGTCGCCCGTTTTTGACCTCGGACATTAGACGCGACTTTATTTTGAAATCTAGTTCATTGTTGCTTGCTTCCTCTTTCCGGGAGCAGTGCGCGGCGTGTTGTGTTGTGAGCAGAGCAGGCACGTGAAAGGGGAGCCGACAACTACGCGGCTTCTGGGCTGGTACTATGGCTATTGTCCAAGAAGACGGGGAAATTCGCTCCCCTTTGGGCTTCAAGTCATTCGTTTGGAAGCACTTTGTAATTTCCTACATAAAGAGTTTGCAGTACCTTGTTGATTTTGCGTATGAATTGTTATAAATCAGGATATTGTTCTATAGCGATCGTAGAGCACTATATCGTGATGTATCGTGAATGAATCACAGCAGGCTTTACGATATCGGCAAATATCGTAGCGTGACAAAACCCGCGATTTACATCCGTAGTGATTAACATACATTCATGTATTTCTGATTGCACGCCATATCTTTTCATTGTAGTTTAAGATATTGACTACTTAAAATGATTGCTATTGCAATTGTATTCATTTGCTCATCTCACTTTTTGAGAAAATCAACTTGCTTTTCATTATTATCTGCTGGTATTGCTCTTCGGGACACTGAGGCACGCAAACCCCCTGACCACAATAAGGTGGCAATCTCTCAGGGGGGGTGGGGGTGGGGGGACATAGAATATGAATGTTATATTAACTATTATTTGAGTTGTCGTTAATCATTAGTTATATCACGGGTCGCTACGACGAGTTTAGTGGAGTTTTTACTGCTTCTTCCAACTCCTATCGCGCTGACTGTAACTTGACACTCTCTGGCTGCTCTTGCCTCATTTTCATACTCACAGTGATTGGATGTTTACGGAGGGGCGCGGAGTCCTGACAGCAGGCTGTGTGAGGGAGGACACACTGCACTGACATGAGAGAAGAGAGGGGGCTGATTAACGTGTGTTTCTATCAGCGGATTTTTCACTTCTATAAGTTTGAATCGAGGGGGCAGGACATCTGTTTGAGGGGGCGTTGCCCCCTCTTGCCCCTGCGTAGAGCCAGCACTGGTCCGAAAGCAAAGATGTTAGCAGCCCCTCCTTTTTTCTTCTCTTCCTCTCGCTCTCTCTCTCTTTCTGTGGCCCCACATCTTTTGTACCTCGTAAGACAACAGCTGCGGTTCGAGTCTCAGTCTACTGGTTGCTTTTGATGGCCTTAAAAGGACATGGACAAGGGTCTTCCTGGTCACGGACAAATGGCCCTTCCATATTCTAAGTACCTACACGGGTCTTCCTGGTCACGGACAAATGGCCCTTCCATATTCTAAGTACCTACACTACTGAAACTAAAGCTTCTCTGTACCGCAAAAATAACTTATGGTAGTCTCACTCCTGCTAGTTTATCACCTGCAGCAGTGGTCCCCAACCACCGGGCCGCGGACCGGTACCGGTCCGTGGGTCACTTGGTACCGGGCCGCCAAGCCGCACAGAATTTTTTTTTTAATCGACGATCAATTAATTCAGGTCAAGACACTCGTCCCGGTCACGTGACATGTTTCCCCAGTCGAGCCCGCAAAGCTAATATGTGGCGACAGGCTAACTAACCAGGCAATGAAGCATTCAAAACTGCTTCAACACATGGAGACCAAGCATCCTGCAATAAAAGACAAACCTTAATCACTTCGGGTGTCATTGTCTCCGATTACGTCTAGATGGGACCGGCTCGTTTCTGAGAAACAAACTCAGTGCTCCCACTAATTCAACGTAATGGTGAGTTTTATTTTTGTCATTTGTACTTGTTTTTATGTCAGTCGTATCATTTTATTTCATCGTATTTATAGAAACATATAAATGTATTATTTATTTATATAAATGCCGGTCCGCGAAAATATTTCTGACATGTAACCGGTCCGTGGCGTAAAAAAGGTTGGGGACCACTGAAAAGGAAACATACAAAGACGCAGGGAATCCGAAATTTACTACAATATCACATGCATGCACATTATTTCCTCCATGGCGCAGGACTTGTCGCCAGGGCAACCGCACGTAAAGGCAAAAAGCGTGCAGGGAGAAGAAATCCGTGAGATAATCAGCAAGTACCGTCAGGACACTTCATCGGGTACCCAATTGGCAACAAACCTACAATCTAATGAGATACGAGTGCAAGTGGCTGCTGTATAGCTGGACATTTGGAATTCATGTTACCATACTTGATATGTATGCCTTCCCCGCATGCGTGTGTGTGTGTATATGTTAAGTGTACTGCTGCTAATATAGGAGTTTCCCCACTGAGGGAATAGTAAAGGATTATCTTATATTATCTTATGTAGTACACATCCATCAATCATCGGGTGCAGTGCGAGCTGGGCGGCGGCCAAAGGCAGGGACCTTGGCGGTCTGATCCCCGGCTGCAGAAGCTGGCTCTTGGGACATGGAATGTTACCTCTCTGGCTGGAAAGGAGCCCGAGCTGGTGTGCGAGGCGGAAAAGTTCCGACTAGATATAGTCGGACTTGCCTCCACGCACAGTTTGGGTTCCGGTTCAAGCCCTCTCGAGAGGGGCTGGACTCTCTTCCACTCTGGAGTTGCCCACGGTGAGAGGCGTCGAGCAGGTGTGGGTATACTTATTGCCCCCCGGCTGGGCGCCTGCACATTGGGGTTCACCCCGGTGAACGAGAGGGTAGCCTCCCTCCGTCTTCGGGTGGGGGGACGGGTCCTGACTGTTGTTTGTGTCTATGCACCAAACGGCAGTTCAGAGTACCCACTCTTCTTGGAGTCCCTGGAGGAAGTGCTGGAGAGCGCTCCTTCTGGGGACTCCATCGTTCTACTGGGTGACTTCAATGCTCACGTGGGCAATGACAGTGAGACCTGGAAGGGCGTGATTGGGAGGAACGCCCCCCCCGATCTGAACCCGAGCGGTGTTCTATTGTTGGACTTCTGTGCTCGACACGGATTTTCTATAATGAACACCATGTTCAAACATAAGGGTGTCCATGTGTGCACTTGGCACCAGGACACCCTAGGCCGCAGTTCGATGATCGACTTTGTAGTCGTGTCATCGGATTTGCGGCCGCATGTTTTGGACACTCGGGCGAAGAGAGGGGCGGAGCTGTCAACTGATCACCACCTGGTGGTGGGTTGGCTCTGATGCTGGGGGAAGATGCCGGTCCGACCTGGCAGACCCAAACGCTCTGTGAGGGTCTGCTGGGAACGTCTGGTGGAATCCCCTGTCAGGAAGAGCTTCCACTCCCACCTCCGGCAGAGCTATTCCCACGTCCCGGGGGAGGCGGGGGACATTGAGTCAGAGTGGACCTTGTTCCGCGCCTCTATTGTTGAGGCGGCCGACCGGAGCTGTGGCCGTAAGGTCATTGGTGCCTGTCGTGGCGGCAATCCCCGAACCCGCTGGTGGACACCGGCGGTAAGGGATGCCGTCAAGCTGAAGAAGGAGTCCTATCGGGCCGTTTTGGCGTGCGGGACTCCGGAGGCAGCTGACAGGTACCGACCGGATGGCCAAGCAGAACGCGGCTTCGGCGGTTGCCGAGGCAAAAACCCGGACGTGGGAGGAGTTTGGCGAGGCCATGGAGAATGACTTCCGGACGGCTTCGAGGAAATTCTGGTCCACCATCCGGCGTCTCAGGAGGGGGAAGCAGTGCAACGTCAACACTGTTTACAGTGGAGATGGCGTGCTGCTGACCTCGACTCGGGACGTCGTGTGTCGGTGGGGAGAATACTTCGGAGACCTCCTCAATTCCACCGACACGCCTTGCATTGTGGAAGCGGGGCCTGGGGACTCTGAGGCGGACTCTCCAATCTCTGGGGTTGAAGTCACCGAGGTAGTTAAAAAACTCCTCGGTGGCAGGGCCCCAGGGGTGGATGAGATCCGCCCGGATTTCTTAAGGGCTCTGGATGTTGTGGGGCTGTCATGGCTGACACGTCTCTACAACATCGCGTGGACATCGGGGACAGTGCCTCTGGATTGGCAGACTGGGGTGGTGGTTCCCCTCTTTAAGAAGGGGGACCGGACACCCTCAACGCCTTGGCTGCGCCTAGAAATTCTGTCCATAAAAATTATGAACAGAATCGGTGACAAAGGGCAGTCTTGGCGGAGTCCAACCCTCACTGGGAACGAGTCCGACTTGTGTGTTCCAATTACAGGGGAATTACACTCCTCAGCCTCCCTGGTAAGGTCTATTCAGGGGTGCTGGAGAGGAGGGTCCGTCGGGAGGAACAGTGTGGCTTTCGTCCTGGCCGTGGAACAGTGGACCAGCTCTTCACCCTCAGCAGGATCCTCGAGGGTGCATGGGAGTTCGCCCAACCAGTCCACATGTGTTTTGTGGACTTGGAGAAGGCGTTCGACCGTGTCCCTCGGGAGGTTCAGTGGGGGGTGCTTCGGGAGTACGGGGTACCGAGCCAACTGATAAGGGCGGTTCGGTCCCTGTATGACAGATGCCAGAGTTTGGTCCGCATTTCCGGCAGTAAGTCGGACTCGTTCCCAGTGAGGGTTGGACTCCGCCAAGGCTGCCCTTTGTCACCAATTCTGTTCATAATTTTTATGGACAGAATTTCTAGGCGCAGCCAAGGCGTTGAGGGTGTCTGGTTTGGGGACCTCAGCATCGCGTCTCTGCTTTTTGCAGACGACGTGGTGCTGTTGGCTTCTTCAGGCCGTGATCTCCAGCTCTCACTGCAGCGGTTCGCAGCAGAGTGTGAAGCGGTCGGGATGAGGGTCAGCACCTCCAAATCCGAGTCCGTGGTCCTCGATCGGCAAAGGGTGGAATGCCCTCTCCGGATCGCGGATGAGATCCTGCCCCAAATGGAGGAGTTTAAGTATCTTGGGGTCTTGTTCACGAGGGGAGGATGGAGCGCGAGATCGACAGGCGGATCGGTGCAGCGTCGGCAGTAATGCGGACTTTGTACCGGTCCGTCGTGGTAAAGAGAGAGCTGAGCCAAAAGGCAAAGCTCTCAATTTACCGGTCGATTTACACTCCTACCCTCACCTATGGTCACGAGCTATGGGTCGTGACCGAAAGAACGAGATCCCGGATACAAGCGGCCGAAATTAGTTTTCTCTGCAGGATGTCCGGGCTCTCCCTTAGAGATAGGGTGAGAAGTTCGGCCATCCGGGAGAGACTCGGAGTAGAGTCGCTGCTCCTCCACGTTGAGAGGAGCCAGATGAGGTGGCTCGGGCATCTCATCACGATGCCTCCTGGACGCCTCCCTGGGGAAGTGTTCTGGGCATGTCCCACCGGTAGGAGGCCCCGGGGACGACCCAGGACGCGCTGGAGAGACTATGTCTCTCAGCTGGCCTGGGAACGCCTTGGGATCCCCCGGGATGAGCTAGATGAAGTGGCTGGGGAGAGGGAAGTCTGGGAGTCCCTCCTGAAGCTGCTGCCCCTGCGACCCGACCCCGGATAAGTGGAAGAAGATGGATGGATTGATCAATGAAAAACGTTTCCCATAATGCAGGGGTGTCAAACTTATTTTTTTTCGCGGGCCTCATTGTAGTCGTAGCTTCTTTCGGAGGGCCATTGTGACTGTCAACCCAAATAAATGTATGAACATCTCATATTATATACAGTAAAAGCTACAAAACAAACTGACAAATAACTCATTTTCAAATCAGACGAGTAAAAACTGGTCAAATATTTAAAAAAAAAAAGGTATTATGAAAAGTAAAGACAATTTGCAATTCAAGTAATGACACACGGATTTGATGCACAATTTGTTTTCGCGGGCCACATAAAATGATGTGGCAGGCCGTATCTGGCCTTAAGTTTGACACCTGTGCCATAATGTGACTGAATACAGTCCACTAATTTGCACACGCACGTATATTATGCATAAACCAATTGTACAAATCAAACGCCAGAATACAAGTTTAAAGAATTTAAAGTATTTCGAGGATAGCATTTAACAACAGTGTGCCAAATCGAGCACAGCATGGTAGGAATAATGTCGCAGTCTTGTGACCACTATGGTGGACTACAACTGGTGGGAGCAAAAAGACAAGCGTGTTCTCTGCTTGGAATAGAAAGATAGTGGACTTTATTTCATGAGGGAAATCTCAGAAAAATCTGAGATTACAAAACAGGTTCTATCCGTTTCCAGCGCAAACGAGTAAATTTAAACATCATGGATGTTGGAATGCTGTACCGTCAGAAAGGCAGCAGAGAAACCGAACGAAAATATTTGAAGTTAAAAATGACAGTTGAAGACCACCCATTCCTAACAACTACAAGGAAAAAAGTTTACTTATAGACATAAGAGAATCAGGAAGAACAGGTAGTAAAGTTTCCTTCTCAAAACAACAAAGTGTTTATTTTCTTGTTTCACTACTTCATGATACATCTTGACGCGAGGAAATCTGGAAAATGTGTATTTCATGACCAGTTGTCGTTTATGCGCAATGACAACACTACAGTGACGTTTGAACAATTCCATCAGTGAATTGAATCTTAATATATATGAAACGTGGTTTATAGGGTCAGGAGAGTATCTTTAAGGCCTTCCCTAAACTTGCCAAAGGGGAGGTGGTCAGAAAGGAACTTTACATTTTACTACTAAATTGTCAACCACATGACAAACTATCATCATCATCTGGACCTGACAGTAGAATAAAACCGTTCATCTCACAGGTAGAACCTGTGTGTTATGTTACTGTACATTTACATTAATACTTTGAAACATTTATAACTGAACCAACAACGTCATATAATCAATAGGTCCCCTTTAAATAGAGTGGCATTGTTTTTTTAAATCACCTCCAAGCTAGCATACAAATTAGGGAAGCACTGATACCAATACCAGAATTGGTGCAGATTCCATATATTATTACTTGTACTTATAAAAAGGCTCTGATATTACCAAACCAATACCACTTCATCAGCCTGACAGTTGGTGGAGTCATGTCAGTGGTGCTGAAATACTTTAAGGTAAACACAGATGATAACATTACAGCCAACTGCAAATTATGCTCTGAAAAATGAATTTTGAAATCTCGTCAAGCTGTGACGGAGGCTGCTGTCACGCAGAGACAACATTTCTCCAGCTTGTCTCCAAGACACAAATGTACTTGACGCAGCCCGTTAAAGTGGTATCGGTGCATCCCTAATAAAAGTATAACCATTCGACTAATATACTGTACAATCATCAAGCCTACCTGGCAACCCAGTTTAGTCCATTTGTGAAATGGACTGCCAAAAAAATAATTTCTGGAAAAATATAGTACTGTATGCCTTATTTTCCCCTCTACATTTTTTTTTTACAGAAATAACTCAAAGTAATAAAAAAAAAAAAAAAATACTTTGCTTCCCTGCCTGTGTAGTTAGACATGACAGAAATACATCCTATGCTGAATCTTTGCATAAAGACTGGAAACGCGAAAATTTGATTTAAAACAAAAACATTTTTGGGCAAAGACTGTTTTTTAATTTGTTTCTAAAAAACGGATGCACTGTAAATTTTGTATTGGTTTCCAGGCTTTACACTAAGCTAACAGCTATTCGCAGTATATATTTGTCTATTAATATACTGAAAGACATGACAGCAGCGTCACAGTATCCCCCAACATGATCACGCAATTATCAATTCACCTCCTAACACTAATCCAGGCTAAAAAGTGGAAATTGAAAGCCCTGTGTCAATACTTCAGTGTAAATACTCGGAATAAAAGCTGCTGTGCTGCTCCCATGGTTTCACCCAGATAAAAAAAAAATTATTTACCTGAAATGTAAAACTAACTGTGAAGAACAATATTCAACTCCAAACACCCCTGCAAGATCCAGACATAGACACAATCAATTGGTATGTTTAGAATGATTGTTCCACCTCTATCATTGGAGGTTGTTTTGTGTACATTTCAGCAAGTCTCCTGGTGGGCGTGGTCCCGTCTGCCTCTTAACTGCACCCCCAAGGTCAGCAGCACACAAGTGTTGGCAGCGACGACAGTACAAAATAGACATCTTTGTTGAGAGATTCAGCTGGTGGCAGAAACAATCTGAGTCTTGTGGCAGAAACAATCTTGAGTTGCTGAATTCAAGTCATTTTTTTCTCCCCCCCCGCCGACGTGTACACGGAATACAATGAGAGCAGAAAAATCAACGATATAGTGCCGGTAATGTCAAATCTTTTTCCTTGAGGCGTTCAAAGTCACTCAATGTTTTCTAAAATTGCTGAGGTGTCTCAACACCACTCCACCCCCTCCTCCCCATCTGTGTTCATCCTTTCCCGACAAACCTGGAGATGAAGTCAGTCCATTAAAGACAAAACCTCACTGGCTATTCTGGTTATTATTATTGCTATTCTTGTTGTTGTTCTGAACACTTAGGAGCTTGTGGCTGTTGTTCTGTTCTAGTGTACTGTTGCTGAGCCTCAGCTCATCCAGCTTCTTCCACAGCTCATCGCGGTCCTGCTCCTTCTTCTTTTCCCTGAACGTGGTCAAACCAGAGCAATAAGCATTTCATGTTTGTTATCCAGCTATTTGAAATGAATGATGACACTAAAATAATTTTCTCCCTAATACATGATGCGCGGAAAACGACGACATTGATGATTAGTGATTTGAACTCACCTTTGCCGGTCTGATTTATAGGAGGAGGTTAACTCATCAAAGAGTGTACAGTTCATCTCCATCAGTGTCTTCAGCACATTGTAGACCAGAGCTACGATAGTCCTAAAATGTACAATGTGTCAATAACAACAACAGGAAAACTGGTACAGATTAATCAATAGGTGTCTGTTTCTAATACTTAGTTTCCATTATAATTGAAAGAACAACAATCACATGTAGACAAAAGCAAATTTTCTGTCTTGGTTTTCAAATGAAATGACAGCTTGTAAAAAGTGTCAACTGGAGTTATCTCTTCTTCGGCACCTTAATGTGAAAAGTACGTACGGATTCCAGTGCTCTTTGGAAATTCTGTACAGGCTACAGAACATGATGGGGAGAACCTTGTCGATGTTCTCCTCGATGAGGCTGAGAATGTACTCATTATTCCAGAAGTACAGCGCTCGCTCTGCTACCTGTTGGGATGGAGGGAAAATAATCTGCAATGGTTTCAAGTTTCCATACAGGTGACTGAGAGCCATTTTGGTGGTTAACAAAAGGGGCTGACTTTTTTCACCCCAATACTAAAACTAAACATAAAAATGAGAAATTAACAGACTAAAAAAAACGTGACAACATACATTTGTAATTAGCTAAATCATAACTTACTTGAAAATGTGGATTGGCCACACATCTGGCAATCTGCTTGAACAATGGCTCCTGGATTTTCTTGAACTGTGTAGGCTCAATGACATCCAAGATCTCCTCAATCTCACCCAGGAACATCACCTGTTGAGACGCAACAAACATGAAGCCATAAGAAAACCAGCTGCGGTTGATGCACATGGATTTTTATAAATGTACCTCTTTCTGGCTGCAGGTCTTGGGCCAAAACTTCAGCAAGCCTCGGATAACCTAAATATAACACGAGAATTCATTGGGGACTCCTTCAATGTGCAAAATGTATCTTTCTCTCAGTTGAGTAGGTGGGTTTTAGCACCAACGGCAGAATTCTCTGCAGCGTGACTAATTGTAGCACCCTCGCATAGTCTGCGGAGTAGGAGGAATGTTTATTTCTTTTATTTATTTATTTTACCGGTTCAGTTAGTGTCGGATCCTTTTCCAGGAACTGGACCACGCAATATGCCAGCTGAAAGACAAGATAATTGATATCCCATGACAAGGATAAACCAGCATCAACAGGACGACTGTGCACAAAATGATTCTTTTTTCTCGGTTATTGTGATTATGAATCAAAGCCACATTATACCATAACCACTAGAGGGTGTTGTAAAAACATTCTTACCTGAGCATGAAAGAGAGCCAGTCCCTTTGCTGTGTGCAATGGGATGAGCACCTTCATCAGGAACTGTTTGTGTTCTGCTTTCAAAGGCAGTGCAAACCCATTGATGATACTGCACACAAGAAACACAGTCATCATTATATATTCCTTCACTAAAAGCAATTACATAACCAGGAGTCGAGTTCAAATCAAAATAGACTAAAAATATTGCAGTCTAGAGATCTTTTAAGAACTTGAAAGTTAATTGTGTGACCATACACTCACCTTCCTAGAATTTCTAAGAGCTCAGCAACCCCATTGAAATGTTCAGTCTCATAGATAAACCTACAAACACAACAAGTAAAATGTTAATGGAATAAATACAACCACTTGCATTATGCTGAGCGACAAATACGTGATTTATCTCCTGTGTTCACCACACACTTTTGGTATGTACATACAACGCCTGACAACGATGGCACTATTTTTATCTGGCATAGCAGATGGTCCAAGTGGGCGCATCCATTTTGGCACCCTTGCCTTTTGGAAACGACATTAAGGGTCCCCTGTTTGATTCATCCAAATCCCATTGTCACGCAGCAACGGGGGCTGTAAAGAATGCACACGTTGTCGGCAATGTTTGACGCCTCCATCTGCACTTCGTACTTATGACCGACGCGGGCATGAGTTAATAATGAATCTCCTTTCTTTCCCACACAAAGTCCAATTAAGTTATATTTGGTGGCGTTTAGATTTTTTTTCAATTCTCCAAAGGACACGATCATTAGTAATAGAAACACAAAACATGTTTAACTCACCGCAAGAAGATGTTGTTGATCTGCTTCCTGATGAAGGCTCGTAACCCGAGGAACTTTCCATAAATCCGATGCAGGATGGTCTTCAGGAAGTCCCTCTCTCTTGGATCCTCGCTGTCAAACAGTTCTAGAAGCTAAGACGACAGAGGGGAAAAAATTCCATGAAAGTCGGAGTACTTATTCAGGTTTTGTTATGATATAGTTAAGGACTGTCAAACAAACTCACTTGGCAATGAACTCATAATGAAAGTTATTTCATTGGAGAAAGGTAACCTTATGACTCACACTAGTTTGTGTAGGGCTTGTACGAGCACCACATATGATAAAAGAGGAAGTGTGTGCAGAGTGTAAAACAAATGCAATGGATGCACCCGCCGTGTCACATCTAACGAATTTGCGGCATTACATGCGATGAGTCACCATTACGAGGTATGGAGTTCAAAAAGGAATTCTGGGCTCAGCATAGGATGGCACCAATCTTCCAGTTATCTTATATCACCAGCACCTCTGTGGTACGGGTGATAGGATATATTTAAGCCTCCACATGTTTAGAAAATTGTCACTGTGCATGCAAGCTCGTTTGCACAATTTGCAGTCATACTAATGAATTGGAATTTCATCAAAACATTTTATTTTTATTTTTATAATAGAGTCAAATTTCTTAGCCAAGGAATGTGAGTGACCACGTGAGTGGCAAGAGACTTGATTAAAGCATTTAGGTATGAATACTTGCACATAATGAACCATTATTACGACGCCAAAGATTTCCGTACTATTCAAATGCACAATGACCATTTTAGCATACGACTTTATAGAAAAGGAGCTATTTTCACTGCAGCGACTTTAAACGTCTGCATATAGGAGGACTTAAATTGACCAAACTGATGTATTTCTTTTCCCACGTCACACTTGCCACCCAAACCTCCATCCAACCACCCTGTCAATTTGCTTCCAACCGCAGCCCTCTCGTCTCATCCTAAATAGCAAAACAACAGGCAGCTATTTAAAGCTCCCCACGACACGCTCTCATCATGGAAAAATCAGTCCCGGCACCTCTGATGCAGCCAAGCCAACATTCCAGGCCCTTTGGTTCCTGCGGAGCTGTAGAGTGATGGACTCCTGTACACTAACTACAGTGCATATGACTCATACTCTCAGAGACAAATTCCTTGCATGTTCTTACTTACATACTTGACCAACAATTTTATCAAGACCTTAATTATGAAACAGTGGACATGTGATATTTTTTGCAAAAGTAATTGCTGAAAAATTGCTTACCTGAAGTACAAACTTCTGATCAATGTAGCGTTTTGCAATACTGGGCTGGAAATCCGGATTCTCGAGGAAACGCAGAAGAAACTCATAGACAAGCTGAAAGATTCAATTAAAAAAATTGTTTACTCTCTTGATTGATTTCTGCTAGTGGCATTTGCGACATTGTCAGTGCAGCGACAAAACACGCTTTGCATCAAAATGTATTTTAGGAAATTCTAAAACATCTCAGCACAGGCCCCTCCCAGCGGGATGCAGCTCTATGGAAATAAAGAGAAGCAACAAAATCATATCCTTACTTGGATATGTGGCCATGAAGCTTCTAAAGTGGGTTCATCCTCCTCCGGGTCAAAATCTGGGTTGTCGCTTGGAGCAAGTGTACGGAATATGTTTGTGCTGATCTGTGGAGAGGAATGATGCTGTTAATTAAACATATACATAGGAACTAAAATGTCAAAAGTCGACTTAACACTGGGAGCTTTTTTTTTTTTATCATAATTTCTGTGAGCTAACTGGCAAGTCATTTATGGGGGCCCAAAATTGACAAAAATCAAAAACAAATAGTGAAAATAAAAGCAAATTAAAACTAATATATAACTTAAAAATACATTATATAAACTGTTAATGTTATCATACTTATATTTTTGCATTTATTCCACATTTATTTTTAAATTCTAGATGTTTTATTTTTTTGTATCTAATTTACTTGTATTATACATTTTTGTTGTTTTTATTTCTATATAGTATAATATTTTTAATTACAAGTTTCAATTATTTTAAAACATTTTTTATTAAGTTTTTATTTTCACTTTTATTCTATTTTTTATTTGGGCAGTGTTCACACTCCAATAAACAAGAAAATATTATTGAAATGAGGGGGCGGTCCTAAGCTTCTCTTGGGTTGAACATGATAATATAAGCAAACCTGTTTAAACACAAGCCCTTCCAGCATTTCAGCTAGAATGGACATGGCAAAATGGTAACAAAGTATATCCCATATACAGCTGACATGACAAAACCTGTCTAGACAGTAGACACATGATCAGCTTCCATTTTGTAATCCCCTAGAGTGCATGCGATGTTTCCCACAGCATGTGTAGAAGATCAACACCTAAACCTCAACTCTATAGTAGATACTAAAAAAAAATAGTCTCCCAAATGACACAATTCGCTCATGTAGTGGCTGCAAATTGTGCTTCATGTTTTTTCAGGTTAGGGTTATTTAGCAGGCAGTGCATCCTGATTCCCCTTCTGCAAGCTATACTGACCATCGCGGTGATCTCAGGGTATGCAGATTCAACAAGCACTCCTCTGTTGGTGGACACATAGTCCACCAACTCATTCAGTGTGGCCCTCTTGATCTCCTTGCTCTTCAGGTCCGTCACAGAGTCCAGGAAGTCAAAGAGCATGCAGCACTGCTGGAGTTTCTGGGTGAAAAGTTCCTGCTGCTCAGTGGAGGGAGCGTCTGAAATCACACAAGGGAAAATGGAGAGAGTGCTCGCCACCACCAATCACTAAATGAAGGAATACATGTTGTTCATACTTTTGAAGATAATGAGTCACAAAGAGGGAGTCTAGTCATTCCCAGCTTTGACTGTAAAGCCTTTTATGGATTAGACTGTGATTCTGTCCATGGTTATTAAAGCTGTCCAACCCAGCCAAGCTATTAACAGCATTTGGAGGCCACCCAGACAGGTACACTGCATGCTGATGTTATATTTGGGCACAGCGTAGGTAATCACTGTGGCCACAGGACAGCATCCTACTGAGAGTAGCATCGCTCTGACTTCAGTCACTTTGTGCAAGGTCAAAATCTCTAAGATGAGTTCAACATGCTGAGCATCTTACAACTAAGTATGGAGTTGCTTAAATGTGCCCTGTAAATGTTGCCATTCTCTCGTTTGGCACCCAAAAGTGTGATGCCATTGTGGTTGGGGCGTGCCTTGAGAAATAGTTGGGTTTCCACGGCGACACTCAGACTGCAGCTACATATGCATAAGGCAAAATGTCTTCTCACACAACCAGAACCAAACTAATATTGTGTATGAAGTGGTACCATAATCATGGACTCAGTGTTTCAGATCCGATCACAGATCAGCTCCCTGTTCATGGAGACATCAGCGGATGATGGTTTTGACATGCGACGAAGCACTTATGCAACTGTGAGGGCATTAGAAAAGGTGAGGGGACCTAAATGTGCTTTTGCTACAAAACGGAAATGTATAACCACCAAAAAAAATCAGCATAGCAGAACTGTTAACATTTGAGACCGGCATTAAATATTTATACGTATGATTATCAATGATCATAAATAATTCTAAACTGGAAATTGTACAAGATGAACATTCCCTTTGTAACCTTAAGCCCAAGTTAACCTTTCACAAATACTCTACATAATTATTTTCTATTATTCAATATTATGGTTACTCATAAGATGACAGATTTAGCCTACTGTTTTTCTACAAACAACACAAGCAACGGTCAAATTTGGATTAGACATACCCCACTTGAATTTGAAATCCATGCTTGAAGTTGTGTCTTTGTGTCTCTTTATAGACTTGAGTCAAATTATTTTACCGCCAACAATGTGATACTATTTTTGCCTTGATGCATCAGAACGAAAACTGATTTCTTTTACACCCCGAAAACTAGGCATACTTAGCCCTGAATCTAAAATGATGTAGTCACACAAACAAAGCACATTTGGTAGCCTGCTTGATGTTTCCAAAGCATTTGCTTGCACATCCCCAAGTTGCACAAGTGCCATTGAAAACACAAAGACACGCACCTACATGATATCATAAGGACAAGCTATGCCTATGTAAATAAAGGATACAGTATATGCAATGTCTTAATAGACGATATAATGAGATTACTTTTGACCTGATGTGTGCACGCCTGGTTCAGTAATGGGCAACTAAACTCTTTGCTCCTCTTTTCATGACTCGGCATGTTTTGTATACAAGTCAGAACGTGTGAAGAGAAAGACAGAACTATTCATGAGAAAACAACGGCCACAAACCGGTCTGATGGTGAGACAAACTGGGGGAGGGGGGGTTGGAATGCCCGCGAGAGTCACCGAGGCCAACGTTGCTCGGCCAGCTAGCCGGCTGCCTACCCCATATATAATTTTTTTTTTTTTTTTTCAACGGATTTATACGATTCACGAAAATACTTTAGACGGAAAAAAAACACGGAAATCCGCGGATCCGCGGAAAATTCTCATTACTGTATAATTGAAATATGTCGGATATTAGCAGAAGTACTGCAAGAGCTAATGCAGCTGGGTTATGCAACAATTTTCCATTTTAGCATCCAGTATTTCAGTAACCTCTTGCAGCAGAGGTCAACTCTCATGGGAAACAGATATTCAATACCCGGATGGTCCATTCGTAGCACAGTGGCTGTTGTTACAACACAGAGACATGTAGAAACATAGTGCCGTATTTTCCGCCCTAAAAGGCGCACCTAAAAACCTAAATTTTTATCAAAAGTCAACAGTGCGCCTTATAGTCCGGTGCGCCTTATATATGGATCAAGTGATGAATTTGTTGATCCATACTGGTTGTACACAGTGCTCTGCCAAAATGTTTTAGTACGTTTTAGTACGACTAGTAAATTACAAGGTCGCATCGCTTCCCAGCATTACGGTAACTGTAGTCAGGGGGCGCCACCGAATAGCTGTTGTACCCGCGAGGCTATTTCATTTCAAAATAGGCTGCTCCGTTAATGTTTTGAGTAAATCTACGGATCGATATGGAAGGGAAACATAGGTAAGTAGTACCAATGCGTTAGATCGAACTTTAGTCAGTTCTGATCATTTTATAGGAGCTCGTTTGAGAGACGCGATTGTTTACACTTTGCTGAGGCTCATGGGAGATTGCGAGCTGAGGGTCATGGGTTTTTGCGGATGGCTAATGCTATAACGATAGCTGCTATACGCGCAAGGCTATTTCATGTCAAAAGAGGCTGCTCTGTTAATGTTTCGAGTAAATCTACGGATCGATATGGAAGGGAAACATAGGTAAGTAGTACCAATGCGTTAGATCGAACTTTAGTCAGTTCTGATCATTTTATAGGAGCTCGTTTGAGAGACGCGATTGTTTACACTTTGCTGAGGCTCATGGGAGATTGCGAGCTGAGGGTCATGGGTTTTTGCGGATGGCTAATGCTATAACGATAGCTGCTATACGCGCGAGGCTATTTCATGTCAAAATAGGCCGCTCTGTTCATGTTTCGAGTAAATCTACGGATCGATATGGAAGGGAAACATAGGTAAGTAGTACCAATGCGTTAGATCGAACTTTAGTCAGTTCTGATCATTTTATAGGAGCTCGTTTGAGAGACGCGATTGTTTACACTTTGCTGAGGCTCATGGGAGATTGCGAGCTGAGGGTCATGGGTTTTTGCGGATGGCTAATGCTATAACGATAGCTGCTATACGCGCGAGGCTATTTCATGTCAAAATAGGCCGCTCTGTTCATGTTTCGAGTAAATCTACGGATCGATATGGAAGGGAAACATAGGTAAGTAGTACCAATGCGTTAGATCGAACTTTAGTCAGTTCTGATCATTTTATAGGAGCTCGTTTGAGAGACGCGATTGTTTACACTTTGCTGAGGCTCATGGGAGATTGCGAGCTGAGGGTCATGGGTTTTTGCGGATGGCTAATGCTATAACGATAGCTGCTATACGCGCGAGTCTATTTAATGTCAAAATAGGCTGCTCTGTTCATGTTTCGAGTAAATCTACGGATCGATATGGAAGGGAAACATAGGTAAGTAGTACCAATGCGTTAACTCTAGTCAGTTCCAATCATTTTATAGGAGATCGTTTGAGAAACGAGATTGTTTACAGAGGGGTCGTTGGTTATTGGGTAGTGGGTGCATACCGCAACCCTAGTCAACCTCAGTTTGTTGCAGTAAAGCTTCTATTTTATGCGCCTTATAGGCCGGTGCGCCTTATATATGGACAAAGTTTTAAAATGGGCCGTTCATTGAAGGTGCGCCTTATACCCCGGTGCGCCTAATAGGGCGGAAAATACGGTAAATTATTTCCATCACTATCAATATACAACCTCCTGTTAGTTGTTTTCAAAGGGTGAGTACCGTAATTTTCGGACTATAAGTCGCACCGGAGTATAAATTGCACCAGCCATAAAATGCCCAAAAAAGTGAAAAAAACAACAACATATATAAGTCGCTCCGGAGCTCTCTTTCACTTCCGTGGATTGAAGTCGGGCGATGGCGCTCGGCCGGGTGGCTGTCCAGGGACGGTGGATGGGGCTCGGACAATGCTTTTACGCACGCCCGGTCCTACTCTACCAAGCTCTTTCACCTCCGTGGATGGAAGTCCACGCCGCCACACACCTGTAAGTTTGTTTTGTTAAATAAAGAGCCGTTTACCAAACCCACGTCTTTCCTTGAACTTTGTTAATGCTACAGTATAGTTATATAGTAGATCTGTGGAATAACGACGAGGCAGCGCGGCAATAGGACAAAGATTGATTAGACGAGCTGCTGCTGACGCGACGTCGCGCTGCTGTAGTCACTTGAAATTCAAATTACACTAATCCCTTGCTACATTGCGATTCGTTTATCGCGGTTTCACTTTTGGAAACGAGGTGGAATCGAACCCGCACCCTCCGTGCTGTGAGCCGGACGCGCTAGCCAGTGCGCCACCGAGCCACCTCATTATTAACCAAATCAAAGATATTTATATCATATTTAAACAATCTTAAGTCCCCCATGTAAAAACTCCTTGACATTAATACCCGCCCTGTTGGTATCGAGCAACATTTCATAGGATTAACCGAGCAGTGACAACAAAAACAAAGTGAGCATGCTGGTCTGGTGACCTCTGAACAAACGTTTTTTTTGTCTTGCACCAAGATGACAATGGCGGTGACATAACATTCTATTTCGTGGCATGTTTTAAGGCTTTCCAACAATGCTTGGGTCATTCTAGGGTTCAGCAGAAATCTTGGTCAAATTTATATTTTTCACAAGCGATAAAAATGTACAGTTTTTTTCATTTTTTTTTTTATTCAGCACCAATTTCTTTCGAAAGCTAAGTGAAACTCACCTATGGTCATCAAAGAATTGGTGTACCGATTTGGTGGAATGTTTGCAGTTGTAGCAGTTGCTAAAATTATCTTTCTCACGTGTACAGTGTACACATTGAAAGCATGCTGCTACAGTCGCTGTTTAAAGCAGGTTAAAGTGTCACTTAGACAAAGACCAGGAGTCGTTGAATGGGAGGGTAGATGCCCACGTTTTCAATGATAGAATTATCAAAAGCAATACTAAACAATTCTAACGTTGCATAAGTCCAATGACAGGGCGGCAGCACAGTCTCGCTGTGATTTGCTTCCGTGTGCACATGACTTCAAAATTAGTATAACTAAGAAAGAAACCTGGCAAGCTAGGTCTCAAACACATTCCTGTGGCAGTCTTAACTGATAGAGCTTAACACATCGTGATCTGGCTTCACATAATCCTAACAGCCTCATGAGGGCAACTTGACACCGCTCCTTTCAAGCTGCAGGCACTTGTTTTTGGGAAGCCTGGAGCAACAAAGAAGATGAAAACCAAGTTCTTCTGAACAGGCACCGGAATAGACGTGTGCCTCGTCCTTGACATTTAAGTATTGTTCAAAAGCCCCACTTTATATTGCTACTATAACGAAACAGTGAAGAAGTCAAGCTCAAATGTCAGCTGCCTTAATAAGGATTAGAGGAAACCAAAAGTGTAGTAATTGATTAAAGCACACAGAATATGTAATACGCTGAGACTTACTATGGAATGTATATCAACTACAGAGGACACCTAGATGAAATATGCTGATAATCCATTCCAACTCCTAGAACTGTCGTCCAGTGTGCAGGGTTTTGCATTTCATCATATTAACCAATACATATATTAAGCTCAATTACGAAGGCTGTATTTTGAAAATAAACCTTCTTCCTGGTCTGCTCTTGAGGCTTTAGGTTGTCACGGCAACGGTGGTCTCTGAGTGACTCATGTTTTAGGTGCCTATCACACAACGGGGAGCTCTACATACCCCAACCGCAGGAGGCCTGAAGCATCTTCATAGTCCACCAGTCAGGACCCAAAACCTGCCATTACAATAGTAACATAGCTGTGCATGTAACAATAAACGAGTGGCAACATTATAGATATACGATTTTAAACCCGACAAAATATCCAACCCAACAGCACCATCAACGTTACACTTTATGCTCCGCTGACCAACCCATACTGTCACTTTTCATTTGTTACTTGCTCACCGTCATACACGAAAGTGCCCTTAGAGCAGTGCTTCTCAAACAGTGCAACATTTTACGACTTACAAGACAAGTTAGGATAGTCACGGTGGGGAAGGGGGGGCGCGAATAGTTTTCTTCTTGCTAGGGGGGGGGGGGGGGGGCGTAAAAGAAAATAATTGAGAAGCACTGCCTTAGAGCATGGTGGCACACCAACAACCCGCAAGCTATGAGCAGTACATGAGCATTTGATCCAGACAGGCATGTAATTCAAGAACGGTACAGAAAATGGAGGGATGGATTTATAATACACAAGACAGAAAACCGAAATGTCAAATAGGAGAACAATTCCTCACCCATCAATGGCAAGGTGGCTTCAGAGAGCAGTTTTTGCAAATACAGAGCTGCATTGAAGTGACCTGACTTGACATTATCCAATTGTATGTGTATGTGTAATTGTATGAAGGGAATTATTTACTACAAAAAAGAATGCATTCACCGGTGATCTATTCCAGTGAAATAGCAGCAGGCACAAAAAACTAAATGCTCTTCCACTTCATGGCAAGAGGTACAATTAACCAAACCTAATTGCTATTTTTCATTGGAAAGGTGTGCCTTGTGCATTTTCCTAATGTAAAATATGTGCCGTGGCTCAATAAATATCAGGAAACACTGCATGACATAGCTAGAACTGACAAAGCCAAAGCAACAGGTGGCCCTTGTCTTCTTTTAGAAGGCTTGCCATCTTGAATCAGTGTTAATGCAAACTGACTTCAAAGTTCACGTTCAGTTCCACACACTTGGTTGAATATAGAGGGTGGAAGTGTGATCAAGGTGTGATTCCGGGCAAGTGGGCATAGCATGTGTCACAGGGATGGCCTATTTTAAACACCCACCAGACCTCCATCCTCCTCATCATCCTCTTTACCTTTGAGCTGAGGCAGCGGTGAAAGCTCCACCGGGGCGATCTGAGTCCTGTACTGAGACGAGCTGGGAGATTTTCTCTGTTTCTGGGCCTTCCTCACCGACTTTCTCGTAAATCCGTCCACTTTCTCGGCTGCAGAGATGGCCGACATTTTGATGCGCAGCCCGGGGACGATCCGCCGTGGCGCTCCTCGTCAGATTTGCAAAAACAAGGTTTTCTCCTCACTGTGTTTCCGCCCCTGGAGCGTTCACATCCGCAAATAAATGGGGAGCAACCTGCACAACTTGACGCTCGCCACCTGCCAAAAACCTGCGACGTTACTCAGCGTGATCCGACATTGCATGTCGGAGGAGGCTGCATCTTATCTATGCCTTGCTGTTTTATGGGGACGATCTTCAACAAGCAAAGCAAAATAGCCAAAGTACAACTCGACATAGCCTCTGGGAACAAACAAGTCACTCGCCTGTACGAAGAAAAAACAGCCGAGGAGTTACTTCAACACTGTTTTGCTTAAATGTTTATAAAATATAGACGTGTATCTCGCAAATCTAATTGCGATACCGCGATGAAGTTGTCGATGTGTGAATGTACGCAGCTGGCTAACCACAGTACTGTACTGTGCGCTGGTAGCTAACACCTACCTAGCACGACTAGCTTTCTAGCATAGCTGACTTTAGACAGATACTGAAGGATTGTTCCACCATCGCGATCAGAGGCGAAAAGGGTAGTAGCGCCGTATAAAGCTGTGATGCCCTTTTTATAAGGAAGTAAATCAATCAAAATTTATATATTTAAGAAAAATCCGTGTACACAGGCCGCTTTTGCATGCTGGTTGCAGGCGGAGTATTTTCACTCGCGGTCGATGAAGTTCAAATTCCCTCTATCCTCTACGCCTTAAACACTTAAAAGTTAGCCGCGTGCCTCAGCGTGTCACACGATGCTAATTATGTCCCCTACCAAAACGACGATTACAATTCGGCACCATCCGGTAAAACAAATATTTTCTTCGATGTGTCTAAATAACCAAACCTCTGAAGCGAGTCGGCAGTCATAAACGACCCCAGCAGCACCACCGCTGTGTGGTTGTGTTACGACCGAGACAGTTAGACTGCATGGCATGGCGGGTTTTTGATTGACGTTCCCAGGGAGCAATCACTGAAGAGATTGTACAAAACAGGAAACCTTTTAACCAATAACGTGTCACGTGGAAACAAATACAGTAAAGGTACAGAAGTTTCTGTAGTAGATAGACATGAAAATCAAGCCCAGAACGCCATTTATAGTTTTGAAATATTTTCATTTTAATAAAAATCTGTCCATTCAACAGGGTGTCACAAATAACCACCTGCTATTTTGTACATATTAACAACTGGAGCATAAGAACAGAAATGGTGAGCAGAAATGAGTTGATGTACTTGATAAGATAGTTGATAAACTAAACATGTTCATATTAGGGCTCCAAGATGAACTGAATAATTACTACGTTAACTTATGTGCTTAATGAGACAATTTATCTGGATCTTAATAGATTTTGCATCAACAATCAGATAAAATGGAAAGAGTTGTGTCAAATAAGTGTAGCATGGAAGAGTAAAACATTTTTTTTTTTTCATTACACACCTGTCAGTCAGTGACTGCACAGCGTCAAAAATGTTGAGGCACTACTCATGGATGCTGATGGGTCAGTCTGTGCCTCTCCTCGTGAAATAGGAGGAGATTTTTTTCATGTTTCGCGGTGAGTTCAAAGTCTGAAAAGGAGAAATTAGAGAAAAAATTTAACTGCAGGTTTTATTTCAGTGGCATCTTGCATCATGGTCTGCGAATTTCTTTTCAGTTCATAACAATGAAGTTGCAAGAGACCTGAGCGTGATTTTCTTGACTGGCAACATATTCAGAATGCCTGAATCATGACTGAATCATGATAGCTGCCGTAAAGAGCAGGAAGAAAAAAAAAAATAAAATCACTTTTTGTGTCTTGCGAGGTGCAAGTTAAACTACCGTAATTTTCGGACTATAAGTCGCACCGGAGTATAAATCGCACGAGCCATAAAATGCCCCAAAAAGTGAAAATAAAATATATAAGTCGCTCCGGAGTATAAGTCGCATTTTGGGGGGCAATTTATTTGACAAAATCCAACACCAAGAACGGTCATGAACGAGCAACAACAGGCTAAACGATAGGTATGCTAACGTGACGTGAACACAAACTAAGAGCTGAGAACGACCCTGACGTAAAATTTAGAGTTATTCAAAAAACTATTACATAAATAACACGTTAATAAAACCATCGGCGTCACTCCAATTCATTAAATCCATCAATCGTCCTTTGTCAACAATGCGTGCGCGCCGCTGACGGCTCTTGCACTTCAAAATATTCCACAGGCCCATATAACGATATATAAATCATATGTCAAATAACTATTATATAAGCAATAATGTTATCAAACCATCTGTGCACTCTAAATCATTAAATCCATTGATCAAATTCCTCGTCCTTTGTCTCTGAACAACGCCGCGCGTGCGCCCTGACGTCAGCCTCGTCGTTATTCCACAGATCTACTATATCACTATATTGTAGCGTTAAAGTTCAAGGAAAGATGTGGGTTTGGTTAACGGTTCTTTATTTAACAAAAAAAACTTACTGGCGTGTGGCGGCGTGGACTTCCAGCCACGGAAGTGGAAGAGAGCTCCGAGCGCCGGCCCCCAACTTCAATCCACGGAATTGAAAGAGAGCTCCGTCGAGTCAATCTTTGTCCTTTATGTAAACAACCGCCGCGCTGCTGAGTGGGGGCCGCGCTCGGCCGGGTGGCTCTCCAGGGACGGTGGATGGGGCTCGGACAATGCTTTTACGCACGCCCGGTCCTACTCTACCGAGCTGTCTTTCACCTTCGGGGATGGAAGTCGAGGGCCGGCGCTCAGCCGGGTGGCTGTCCAGGGACGGTGGATGGGGCTCGGTCATGGCTTTTACGCACGCCCGGTCCTATTCTATGGAGCTCTCTTCCACTTCCGTGGCTGGAAGTCCACGCCGCCACACGCCTGTAAGTTTGTTTCGTTAAATAAAGAGCCGTTTACCAAACCCACGTCTTTCCTTGAACTTGGTTAACGCGACGTCGCGTCAGCAGCACGGCGGTTGTTTACATAAAGGACAAAGATTGAGTTGACGAAGCTGCTGGTGACGCGACGTCGCGCTGCTGACGTCACTTGAAATTCAAATTACAGTAATCCCTTGCTACATTGCGGTTCCACTTTTTTTTTTGAAAATGTTTGAAAAAAAAAAACATATATAAGTCGCTCCTGAGTATAAGTCGCCCCCCCCACCCGAACTATGAAAAAAAAAAAGCGACTTATAGTCCGAAAATTACGGTACTTGTGTCATGCAAGGATGTAGTTTGTACGTCTATAATGGGAGTCTGGTGTGAACCCTGAACCTTTCTATACAAACCCAGACTTAATATCCTATTTGGGCTAATGCTTGTAATTTATTCCGTGCCATTTTGCAGGGATTTAGTAATTGCAAGCATCCAGGAATAGCACAGACCCATCATGTGCATTTTAATGCATTCCTTGTGACTCAGTCAACCCAAATCCATGTTAAACATGCAAGTCAATGAGAAATATTAATATGTTAGAACATAGAATAGAAAAGAACAATTTAAAAATAATAATAATAAAGCTAAAATATTTGGAGGGACAACAAGACATTTGGTCGGAATTGCTCAAAATCCTTACTGGTGATGCTGGCGTCTTGCCCTCTTGTTTCTTTGGAGCACTGGGGCTTCGAGGGCTACGAGAGTTTCCTCTCATCTTTTGGCCCATTGCTGACAGCCAGTCTCTCACCCCAGGGCAGTAGTTTTCTTTTCCAGACTGTATTGATAACTCTCGGCCTTCCTCAATATGATTGTCTGTGTGATCCCCTTGAGCTGGGCGGGCAATGCCAGACTGCCCCTTGCACCTTTTGGCAACAGGGTAGAGTTCGGAGACACACTCGCTCAGCTTTGTGCCCTCACATTCATCAGTTGAGCCGTTGACAGTCTCCAGCCTGCGTTTGGCTCGCGGTACCAAAGGAGAAGTGCAATTTGTTGGGCTCTGAGGACACGGACTCAGAACTTTACACAGTAGAGCGCTCGTTTGGCTTGGAGATCCTTGACTGGGGGAGAGCCAGGACTTAATGGAAGTTCTCTGATAATTAGCAGCTTTGGCTTGCCGAGAATGGACAGGTGAGGTGGTGCTGGAGGAGAGCGGTAAGGCGGCACCACTGGGAGCACAGGAGGCGAGGCACGGAGAGGCCAGGCCTCCAATGCTCCCAACCATCTGCTCCTTAGCAAGTGTTGTCTCAGTGGGATTCGAAAGTTCTAAAAACACAGATCAAATGAAGATTCAGCAAATAATATGAGATAGTGTTTATTTTTTTTTATGACAAAGCACAACATAATGACATCAGAAAAAAAAACATTGTAGGTGTGTCAATAGAGCGAGTTATAAAACAATTAAGGATGGATAGTAATCGGTCTGTATAGTAATTTATCAGCTATTTACAAAAGATTTCCTTACTGCGTGGACTTTTTGGACGTGCCCAGCCAACAAGATTGGCCTCTCCCACTGATGACTGTTCTCCGCCCATTTCACGACGTAGGCGCCAGATGCGCACAGTGTGGTCATCGGAGCAGGAAGCGATCTGCCATTAGAGAAGAGAATTGAAAATTATATATAAACAAAGAAGAAATCAATCTTCCTACCTGCTTTGCTTGAATGCTTTCAAGACCATCATCTCACCTTAGTGAAGTCTGTTGGGCACCATGCAACAGATGTCACTTCCTCACTATGGCCTTGAAGAGTCATGGGAGGCTGCGTAGGATCAGAGATCTGAAATGGAAAATTATGTACAGGTGTTCTGATCATTTGGATTCATGGCAAATAAATAAGCGTTTACTTTTTTTTAACGAAATTATGATGTACCTTCCATATGTATGTGTGGTTATCACTTGAGCCACTGGCCAAGAACTGGTTATTTGGACTAATTGTGGATTTGATGTAAAAAGACGAGTTTTGGTGGCCACTGAACACAGCCTCTGTGGGGGAAAAAAACTGGAATGAGAAACAAAAACATGACTGTGGGCCAAAATTTTTGAGTAACTTTTGCAGTGACTGTTTGAGTCAGTATCATTTTTAAACTGTGCAGGTGTTGTAATGAATTTCATAACAGGTCCGTCTTGCAAACCGACCCTGTCGACATCACGACTACGATAAGACTAATGTGAAACCTCTCGAATAAAATATCACAGAAGTTGTACAAGTCAGCATTTGGACAAGTTTTTGAGAAAATATAGAATGTTTCTTAAGTCAAACAAAACCTGTGAGTTTAAATTGAGACTCCTTATTACATGTTTTTACTCTTGAAAATGTTGCCCTCTGTGTACCGTATTTTGCGCCCTATTAGGCGCACCGGGTTATAAGGCGCACCTTCAATGAACGGCCCATTTTAAAACTTTGTCCATATATAAGGCGCACCGGACTTTAAGGCGCATAAAATGGAAGCTATACTGCAATAAACTGAGGTTGATTAGGGTTGCGGTATGCACCCACTAGCCAATAACCAACGAGCCCTCTGTAAACAATCGCGTTTCTCAAACGATCTCCTATAAAATGATTGGAACTGACTAAAGTTCGATCTAACGCATTGGTACTACTTACCTATGTTTCCCTTCCATATCGATCCGTAGATTTACTGGAAACATTAACGGAGCAGCCTATTTTGAAATGAAATAGCCTCGCGGGTACAACAGCTATTCGGTGGCGCCCCCTGACTACAGTTACCGTAATGCTGGGAAGCGATGCGACCTTGTAATTTACTAGTCGTACTAAAACGTACTAAAACATTTTGGCAGAGCACTGTGTACAACCAGTATGGATCAACAAATTCATCACTTGATCCATATATAAGGCGCACCGGACTATAAGGCGCACTGTTGACTTTTGATAAAAATTTAGGTTTTTAGGTGCTACTTACCTATGTTTCCCTTCCATATCGAGCCGTAGATTTACTCGAAACATTAACAGAGCAGCCTATTTTGACATGAAATAGCTTGCTGTGTATAGCAGCTATCGTTATAGCATTAGCCATCCGCAAAATCCCATGAGCCTCAGCAAAGTGTAAACAATCGCGTTTCTCAAACGATCTCCTATAAAATGATCGGAACTGACTAAAGTTCGATCTAACGCATTGGTACTACTTACCCATGTTTCCCTTCCATATCGATCCGTAGATTTAGTTTAGTTTAGTTAGTTTTAGTTTATTGTTTAGCACATATTATTATATCAATAACTGTGCAAGGAGGGAGACGAAGCCTAGGGCTTGTAAAGAGCTCCACTCCTTCTAACCCCCAATTCCAACCCTTAATGCTGAGTGCCAAGCAGGGAGGCAATGGGTCCCATTTTTACAGTCTTTGGTATGACCCGGCCGGGGTTTGAACCCACAACCTTCCAGTCTCAGGACGGGCACTCTAACCACTAGGCCACTGAGCTGGTTTACCATGATTTACTCGAAACATTAACAGAGCAGCCTATTTTGACATGAAATAGCTTGCTGCGTATAGCAGCTATCGTTATAGCATTAGCCATCCGCAAAATACCATGAGCCTCAGCTCGCAATATCCCATGAGCCTCAGCAAAGTGTAAACAATCGCGTTTCTCAAACGATCTCCTATAAAATGATCGGAACTGACTAAAGTTCGATCTAACGCATTGGTACTGCTTACCTATGTTTCCCTTCCATATCGATCCATAGATTTACTTGAAACATTAACAGAGCAGCCTATTTTGACATGAAATAGCTTGGTGCGTATAGCAGCTATTGTTATAGCATTAGCCATCCGCAAAATCCCATGAGCCTCAACTCGCAATCTCCCATGAGCCTCAGCAAAGTGTAAACAATTGCGGTTCTCAAACGATCTCCTATAAAATGATCGGAACTGACTAAAGTTGAATCTAACGCATTGGTACTACTTACCTATGTTTCCCTTCCATATCGATCCGTAGATTTACTCGAAACATTAACGGAGCAGCCTATTTTGAAATGAAATAGCCTCGCGGGTACAACAGCTATTCGGTGACGCCCCCTGACTACAGTTACCGTAATGTTGGGAAGCGATGCGACCTTGTAATTTACTAGTTGTACTAAAACGTACTAAAACATTTTGGCAGAGCACTGTGTACAACCAGTATGGATCAACAAATTCATCAATTGATCCATATATAAGGCACACCGGACTATAAGGCGCACTGTCGACTTTTGATAAAAATTTAGGTTTTTAGGTGCGCCTTATAGGGCGGAAAATACGGTAGTTATTAAAGGTTATCTTACTGTACTCCTTTTAGTTTATAGCTCCATCTAGTGACGAGAACTGGTTAAAAATTACACTGGAAGTCCTGTTTTGTTAATAAGTATAGTTTTTGGTTTACCTGGTGTAGTTTTGATTCCACTGACATTGAACATGTAAATGTTGTCATCAGTGCAGTTGCACATGACATTAGACCTCGTGGAGTCCAGGACAAGACCAGAATAACCTATAATACAAGAATAACGTGTCACTTTTACTGTCATTTGAATACAAGTTCATGTGAGGAAGAGTCCAAAGTGCAGAACTAACCGAGACGCATACGCATAGAAGAGCCGGGATACGGGTACGTCTGCAGGGCTACAGGTTGGTGATGGTGCGCGGTGTAGTTTTTCCTCAGGTCCCACATCTTCACAAACCTTTTAAGGTCAAAAACAAACATGATTAACCTGATAATCAAAGTTCAACATAAAATACGAGGAGGTGCGTCTAACCCATCAACTGCCCCAGAGGAGATGAGAGTGTGCTGATCTTGAAATAACACCACAGTGACACCCTGCTGGGTGTCCTGCAAAACATGGGATGGTCAGAATTGCTGCAACACAAGGCTCCATTTGCTTGAACATTTTTACGTCAAGGAAACTCACCACACTGGGAGCCATGCCACGAACACTGAGTCGTCTTTTCTTTGTTTTCGATAGGGGGTTTGTCTCTGCTTTGTTATGAGCACCCTGGATTTGTTTCACTGGTTTGTAGAAACCATCTATGAAGAATACAAATTGTAATAAGTTCAATCTGTTAAAGTATGATGAAAAATAAATGTAAGTTTGTACCTTTTTTGCTGCATCTGGTATCCCACACCAAAATATTTCCATCTCTTGCGCCAGTACAGAATACAGCTGTGAGAAGACGAACAACGTTAATATAATAGGAAAATATTTATTTTTTGTAAACATAGTTGTTATATGTCCATCTATTTTCTCTAATACTTCACTAGTAATACAGATGATCTGAAGCCTATCCCATCTCACTCGGGCGAAGGGCAGAGTTAAATTTAGTGGCTCGTGGCTACACTCAAATTCACACCTAAAAACAATTTAAAATATTTACTGCATTTTTTGGACTAAAAGTAGTACAAGTCGCATCAGCCATAAAATGCACAATAAAGAGGAAAAAAAACATATATAAGTCGCACCGTAGTGTCAAATTTATTTGACAAAATCCAACACCAAGAACAGACATGAACCAGCAACAACAGACTAAACGATACGGTATGCTAACGTGACATAAACACAAACGAGGAGCTGAGAACGGGCCTGACGTAACATTCAGTTGTTCTTGGTGTTGGATTTTGTCGAATAAATTGCCCCCCAAAATGTGACTTATACTCCGGAGCGACTTGTATATGTTTTTTTCACATTTTTGGGCATCTTATGGCTGGAGCGACTTATACTCCGGAGCGATTTATAGTCCGAAAATTACGGTAATATAAACAACAATCGAACCATCCGTGTCACTCCAAATCATTAAATCCATTGGAATCTTTGTCTTATGTCACTTAAAAAAAAAAAAAAACACAGCTGTTGACGCCGGAACTACGTGCGCCGCTGACGTTAGACTAAATATATCAAATAAATGTAATATAAACAACAATTCTAACGAACCATCCGTGTCATTCCTAATCATTAAATCCATTGGAATATTCGTCCTCTGTGTCAATTAGAAAAAAAAAAAACACAAAAAACAGCTGTTGACTCCGGACCTACGTGCGCCGCTGACGTCAGCCTTGTCGTCAGTTGCGGCTCCAACTATTCCACAGATCTACGTATATAACTATATAGTAGCGTTACCAAAGTACCAGGCAAGACGTGGGTTTGGTAACCGGCTCTTTATTTCACAAAACTAGAGTTCAACAAGCAAGCGCTTGTGTGCTCTAAGCAAGCGCCCTGGATCGTTCTTCCTCTTCACGTCCTCGCTACTGAAGTCTAACAACATATACGTTGCTACTCTTAATAAACTACATGTTAAATAACTATAACATAAATAACAAGTTTATCGAACCATCTGTGTCACTCCAAATTACCAAATCTCCTGACTCCGGAAGTCAGTGAATGGAACTCATTGTCAGTGAGGCTCCAATTATTCCACAGCCATAGTGCACCCTCATGCGGTTTAAAATGAAAATAACCGTGATGAAGTAATAATAATAATGTGAAGTGATCAACTATACTAGTAAGTAAGTAATGTGTTAATGATTAAGTAAAATTGTGTGAATAATTTCACATATAAGTCGCTCCTGAGTATAAGTCGCCTCCCCCACCCAAACTATGAAAAAATAAAAAGTGATTTATAGTCCGTAAAATATGGTACGACATTTATTTTGAAAACAACCTCAAAACTGTGGGACGGCTGTGCTAACCACTCATTCACTCTGCACCAAGCTGCTTTTTGAAAACTAAGAAGTCACACCTTTGTCCTCTGAAGTGAATGCAACAGATTTGAGGCTGCAGAGGTGGCCTCTGAAGCCACCTAACAGTTCGCCTGACTTCACGTCCCACAACCTGGCCATCTGGTCGCCTGCAGCAGTCACCTAAGGTGGATGCATGATAATAAAAAAAAATAGTAAAATAAAGCTTTGTGTGCAATGTTTATACGTACATTGATAGGTAGGGGATGGCATTACATCTTACCAATTGAGACTCCCCAGGCACCCATGCTATGTCAAAGACAGCATTCTCGTGAGCCAGCCATTCTGCAAGTATACACACACTTAAATTATTCTATTCCAAAAGGATGTGAGGCTGCAGAAAATGTGTCATGCTGCACCTTTCAGAAGTCGGTCTCCTCGCCCCTCAGTGTTGTAAATCCTAACAATGCCTTCTTCATTTGCCACAGCCAGAACATCCTGAATCTCCCTCGCTGTAAGAACATGAATACAGCTTGGTGTCAAACGGCAAGTGATCATCTGATGATAAGTATCAAGTGCTTTACCAGAGGAGAAGGATAGTCCAAATGGGGGGACTGAATCAACAAGGCTGCCATAGGAGATATGTTCATCATTGCGAACACACTGGTAGCCTTCCAGGAGGGAGCTCAGGGGATACATGGTCCGGGTTTGAGTAGGTAATGCTGGACAGATTAATGCATAAAAACATAATTTAAAAGATGTTACGTTTTGAGTCAATGTGACAACTGCTATGGTCAATGGCAGTGGTAAATGTAAATCACGTTTGGAACTCAATGTGTAACAAGTCAAATACTAGAGCAACAATTCAATGAAAATACCTCAATGATGTATTACGTCAGAATTTATAACAAATTAAGGAATTCATCTATCTAATCAAATATCAATTGTACATTGATCAAGTCAGCTACTAACCAAGACAAAACACAACCTCAGACAAGTAGATCACCAATTTTAAACGGCAATGATAGTGAATTCAGTGAAACCCAACATAACAAAACAACTTGGGTTGTGCGAATTTTAAAGTAGTAGTATTACTATTATAGCACACATATATTTATAACCAAAGTATCATAGCTTCCGTTAAACAGAACGAATTGTTCTTTTGAAAAACGCATATTCTGTTTTACCATTCTGCCGTTGTCTGCCGAGACGATTTTCAATTATTGAACGAAAAAGCATCCCTATGTTTCAGTTGGAACCGATCTGATAATTCCAAAATATATTTATGTGTATTTGTTATTCCTCTTATCTAGTAGGAGTACGCTGTGTTGATGTGTCTTTCTTTCCCGCGAACCGATCGTCTGAACGCGGTGACTGAATTCCGCGCTAAACCAGCATTCCGAACAACCATTGGTTCATACAGCCACTTCCGCTCCGGGGGAACTTTCACTTCCGCTTTCTTTGCGCCACTTGACGTAGTCCCCCCCCCACACACACACACACACGCGCACACACATACATTTACGACTTCGATATTTGAAAATATGAACATGAATCGTTCCAGTTTAAGTATAAGACAATAAAAGTTAAACACGGTTCTAAGAATACTCTAATGACATATTGGGTGGATTGTATGTATATTTTGTGTATTTTATTGTGACAATGTCTTTTATGTTTACATCCGGTTTCAATATGAACGCAAAATAAAAAAGATCGTGTTTGTGCATTCACATGTGAAATATTAACACGGAAAAGGACGCAAAATGTCTCTTTCTACCGCTCGTTCCTTCCTGTCGGAGGCTTGCTATGGCGAGCAAGAACTTGATGCCAATTCCGCACTCTTGGAGCTTGACAAAGGTGCCGACATACTAGCCTGCTCACGAGTTAGCATAGCTTCCAGTTCTTATTGATTGCTGTCCAGTCTTAAACCGTATGATGATGTTGTGGATTGCAGAGTTTTGGTACGTCTTGTTTTCAGTGTTCTTTTGTTCCAGGGCTGCGATCGGGAAAGCCTGGGGAGCAGTGTGAAGCTGTGGTGCTCTTCCCAAAACTCTTCATCAAGTATCCCTTTCCCATCCTCATAAACTCTGCATTTCTGAAACTTGCAGACATATTCAGACTGGGGTATGTCTGTTAAATCTGGATTACAATTTAATGACTTTCCAGCGTTCTGTAACCGTCATAAGAATAGTAAATAACATGAATGGGTGCATACTTAATATTGTTCTGCTTTAGGAACAACTTTCTTCGTCTCTGTGTTCTAAAAGTAACACAACAGAGTGAAAAACACCTGGAAAAAATCCTCAATGTGGACGAATTTGTAAAAAGGGTGTTTTCAGTTATCCATAGCAACGACCCTGTGGCCCGGGCCATTACTCTGAGGTAATCTATATTGGAATTTTGAACCGTTTCGTATACAGCACTTTGTTACAGCTACACGTATTGTTAAAGTGCTATAGAGAAAAAGTAAATAAAACCAATTAATTGCCCAGCCCTACTATATTGCCGGTATTCATTGTTCTGCACTGACATTGGAGCAATGATAGTCTACAATGTTTTTCGTTTTCATCAGGATGCTTGGCAGTTTGGCCTCCATCATCCCAGAGAGGAAGAATGCCCACCACAGTATTCGCCAGAGTCTCGACTCCCATGACAACGTGGAAGTGGAAGCTGCTATATTTGCTGCTGCCAGCTTTTCTGCACAGTCAAAGTAAGGATAGTATACAGTGTAAACATAATCTACTTTTACTACTTATAAAAATGATTTATTAGATTACACAATTCTACTCTCATATTTTACCACTGTTTTCAGAGTCTTTGCTGCTGGGATTTGCAACAAAGTCAGTGAGATGATTCAAGGTAATATTTAAAATTATTGACAATTCTTGAAACTGTTGCTAACCTCAATTCCAATAGTTTTCTTTTGACAAAAAGTAGCACCTGCACTTTGTGTCATACTCTTGTTTGAGGAGTCACATTACTTGTCTCAGATTTGGAGACCCCCGTTGACCTGAAACTGAAGCTGATTCCCATGCTGCAGCACATGCACCACGATGCTAGTTTAGCATCCAGCAGTCGAGAACTTTTACAAAACCTGGTCACCTCTTACCCTTCCACGCCCATGGTTATCGTGACCCTTCACACCTTCACCCAGCTCGCTGCCTCCTCCCTGATTGACATCCCCAAGCAGGTTTTGCCTTTTGGATAGACCATACCATTTCTGCCATAAGAGCCCCATTTAAGGTATTTTTGTATTTTGACCCTATAGTTACAACTCCTCCTTCAATACCTAAAGGATGACCCACGCAAAGCCGTTAAGAGACTGGCGATTAATGATCTAAAGCTTTTGGCGAAAAAGGCTCCACATCTTTGGATAAGGGAAAACACTCAGGTACTGGTTCAGCTACGGACCTGCTTTGACTTGAACTAATGTGAAATCAAATTACCATAATTTGGTATTGTTTAAACTTCAGCGGTTGAACCTGTTGTGTAGTTGTGGTTTGCAGTCCAAACTTCATGATAAATCTGATCAGATTCTCATTGTCACTTGCAGACCCTATGTGAGTGTGCACTGAGCAGCCCTTATGTCAGTTTGAAGCTGGGCATGTTAGCTGTGCTCTCAACCCTCTCCGAAACGATTGCAATTAAGCAGTACTTCATTCCGACAACTGGTAAAATATATATTTTTTTCTACACAATTAACCCTCGCATTTGCTTAAACACCGTTAATTAGATCATTTTGATCCAAAACAGTTTCTTCAGCGTCCGCTACCCCTCGGATCACTGACCTAGTGAAATTGGCACAGGAGTGTTGTTACCACAGCAACCTGTCTGTCGCTGCCCATGGGATCATTGTGCTCTCAAATATTGTAATTTCCTGTCCAGAAAAAGGTATGTTGACATATGATTTATTGACACTTCTTGTACCAGCTTCTTACAAGTTATTACTTCTCATTACACTGACTTGTATTTGTCTATGTGTGTATATCCTCAGATATTGCCCATCTGGAACAGGATACAATATTAGGTTTGGAGTCCCTGCTGATGCTTTGCAGTCAAGACGACAGTCCCAGTGTCCAGGCTACGCTTAAAGTAAGGCAACAGGAAAATAACAAACTGCTTCCTGCCTTCCCTAAACTCGGTCGACTAATGCCTAATAGAGGTCTCATGAAGAATGTTCTAAATAGCATCTAGTTTGCTTACAATTTTCCTAATCTATGATGTTAGACCACCCTCACCTCATTGGTCAAGCTGCTGAAGAGTCGCCCTCACCTCAGCCAGTCCGCTGTGGAATTCCTGCTCGGTCAACTCCATTTGTCTTGTGACTCCTCTCGCGTTCTCATGTGCCACACTTTGTCCGCAATTGCCACCCATCTCCCGGTGCTGGGAGACAGCATGCTTGGAGATCTGGTGGACCTCTACCGCGTGGCCAGTCACTCGTCCACCAACAAACAGCAAGAGCTCCTGGTGAGAAAAGTGCACACATTTCAATGTAGTTTTCATTTGTACTGACATGTCAACCAAAACAGGCTACTCTGCTGTATAGATGGCACATTGATCTTCTATCCCTCATTCTTTCAATCTTCTATGATCTCATTTAGGTTTCTTTGGCGACTGTGATTTTTGTTGCCAGCCAGTCATCGCTATCAGCAGAAGTAAAGACTGTCATCAAGCAGCAGTTTGACAATGTCGCCAATGGCTGGACTGTGTACCGGATCGCACGGCAGGCTTCTCGCATGGTAGTCATCACATCTTATTGATGTCCTAGCAAACGTAGCAATGTTTTTTTTCTTTTTGACATAAGGGCAGTTTAGTCTAAAGACACAGAGGAGGCGCTGTAAGAGTGTCTCGATGTCACTGATGGGTTCCACTACAAAATAAAATAGACTTTAAATTGCATGTAAACCTATAAAGAGAATTGTAGTCTTCACTACTGAGTGCAATGCAACTTTTTACTGCTACATAGAGCTTTGCGTGGTCGCATGAAAGTGTTCTCCTGAATCCGCAGGGGTGCCACGAGCTCTCCAGCGAGCTGTACCAGAGCCTGCGAACGCGCGTGGCATCAGAGCACTTTTACTTCTGGCTCAACAGCCTCAAGGAATTTTCCCAGGCCGAGCAGTGCTTGACACACATGAAGGACGGAGACTACAGCGAAGCCATGAGCGCCATTGCCGAGGCCCTGCGCTCCTACCAAAAGGGCATCGCCTCCCTCACAGTCAGTAAACCGCCAGACATCTGGCTGCCATTCCACATTTATTACAAGTCCATCACCGGTGACCGATGCTCCTAGCCAATGATCCTCTTGATAGTCTTGCCGTTGGATCGCATCCCGCGCAGCCTGTTAGTGGATTCTTGCGCATAATACTTGCCTATATCTTGTCAATTCATCTCAAGGCGTGCCTGACTGCTGTGTTAATGTCAGGTTCTGCGATTAATCCTCTCCTCCAGGCAGCCAGCACTCCTCTAAATCCACTTACGTTCCAGTGTGAGTTCATTAAGCTGCGCATCGACAACCTGCAAGCACTCTCCCAGCTCATTTGCACCTGCAACAGCCTCAAGACAAGCCCTCCCCCGGCCGTCGCCACCTCCCTTGCCCTAAGCACGGGCCACGACCTGCAGAGTTGCGGCCGCATCTCTCTACAGGTAAAGAATTGCACCCATCTGTTTTCCTCATTAGCTTCTCTTACACTGGTAAACAGAAAAGATGATGGCTGGTTAAGTGCTAAAATTAAAAACCAAGATGGAATTGCCTATCTGTCTGTTTCATAAATCTGAGTCCCTGTACATTTACGGTTTTCAGATGAAATTATGCATGGACGAGTTCAAAAGTCTTGCCGCCTGCTACGCCGACTTACATCAGTCATCGTTTGACGCAGACTGCGCCACCCTCCGAAATGTGGAGCTGTATCCTACTACTAGAAATGCATTGATACCAGGATTGTGCTTTCTGCCATTTTGTGTTTCTGAACAATATTTGATTAAGATGGAAACACATTTTCATCAGAATTGTGAGACCGTACTCAGATGTGTTTGTACTTACGTATACTGTGTCTGTGGGAAAATTGGTATCGGTGCATCACTTTTCAACCCTGGTCTCCAAACCTTCTGCAGCAATATTTTTTTATTTTTCTTAACTGCCTGGTAAGACAACAACAAAGCTGTCTACTCGTCTCTCACGTGATCGAGGCTCTGATATTGGACCCACAGGCTGCCAGGTAAGCCCCGTTTGCAAAAGTAATTTATACAGTCGGAATACATTTTTAATAGAATTTACTCCGGATTCCATAGCGGCACATTACCAACAGCTGTTTAGTCAAAACATCTTTTGCTTTCATTTTTTTTCTCTGACCGCCACTGCCCTGACATTTGGGAACATTAGTAATTTCCATGTGGTGCCTTGTTGGAGACGCATCCGTGAAATGTCAACTTAGTTTATATGCATGCTAATGAGGTTCCGGTGCACTGGTTCTATCTTCAGTGTTGCATAGATATACTAAAAACGTTGCTGAAAACTAGACAAGAACTGATCACTTTGTTCTCTGTGTATGCGTGCGTGTATGTGTGTAGTTACCAGGAGTATGGCCCCCTTGGCTCCGTTCAGTCAGAGAGTGAATATGAGAGACGGCTGATGTCAGTCTTTACCCACGTGCTTGAGGAAGTGGAGACGCTAAACAAGAAGCATCCACCTGTGTCATACCTGGTAAAAAAAATACTTTATGCAGGTTACAGGACATATCTAACTACTATGTTTTCTTCAGCATACAGGTTGTCTTTGTGATGCCATCATAGCACTGCTGAAGGTGCCACTGTCTTTCCAGAGGTACTTCTTTCAAAAGCTTCAATCGACCAGTATCAAGGTAAAATGTTTTTGCCAGTAGACTATAAAACATAAGTCATTGATAGACTGAGCCTTACTGCTGTACACTCTCACGGCTGACGCACGTCTTATCGTATTTCTCCAGCTTGCCCTCTCGCCGTCCCCACGAACACCAAACGAGCCTATCTCGGTGCAGAACAACCAGCAGCTGACTCTCAAGGTCGAGGGGGTGGTTCAACATGGTTCCAGCCCAGGACTTTTCAGGAAGATCCAGTCGGTGTGTCTCAATGTCACATCAACTCTTCAGAGCAAGGGACCGGGAGCAGACTACAAGGTTTTTTCCTGGTCATATGTCTAAAATCTTGCTTAAAATATGCTGATTCATTTTCACTTGTCTTTTTGTTATAATGAGATTAAGATGAGAAAGGAAGGAACAGGTTGCATGTGTTTATTGTTTTGATACTTTTCAGATACCTCTGGACAGTACAACCAATGAGATCGAGCAACGAGTACAACCCCACAACGACTACTTCAGCACGCAGTTCCTGCTCAATTTTTCCATCCTGGGCACTCATGCTGTCACTGTGGAAGCTTCTGTGGTGGACGAAAGCGGCATCGAGTGGAAGACCGGACCCAAGACGACTATGTCGGTGAAGTCAATGGAGGATCCCTACTCCCAGCAGCTACGCCACCAAATGCAACAAAACGCAGCTCAGCCTGCTCCTCAGAGGAGCGCGTACAGTCGCTTTTAGTCATTGTTTTAGAAATAGCTGCTCAGTTGTCTGTATGTACACATTTGTTACAGTGATAAAATGCTACATTTAATTTCATTTAATTGTTTTGAACGCTGTCAAGGGCTCTATAACTGAATGCCACACAGTATTCTATCTACACAGTATGCATCGCAGGTGAAGATTTGCGGCATAAAAGTCAGTAAACAGCTCATGCAAAATCGCTCGGACATTCATGACCCTTTCTTAATCCACAAATACTGTATATCATGCTGTAATCTCGAGGACATTTTAGTAATGGATGCCCTTGGATTACAGAGTTGTTTTTCACAAAAAAGACCATCAGGGGGCAGACTACCAGTAATGATCACGTAAATCGTAAATGGACTGCAGTTATATAAGCGCTTTATCTACACCGTGTGGTGCCAAAAGCTTTTATTAACTAATTTCAAACAACATTGCGATTTCATTAGTTGTCTGACTCTGTTGTAATTGTGTGCATTATAGTTGACGCAAATGAAATAAATTTTCTTTTCCACGATTAAAAGCTAAGCATGTACTTGCTTTTCGACATTAAACTCACGCCCTTTCTCAGGATGTAGCGAGGATCGATTTCCTAACAAGATAATAAAACCATCATCATTTGACAACAGAGTTTGCGCTCTTCGGGGATGAGGAGACCGCTACCAGGTGAGCCCAAGTGAAAGATGAAAATGCTTGACTTCCACTTTGAAATTTCATAATAAAGGATAACCTTTTGTAAATAATGTTGAACGTAAGCGTGGCATATGGTATGACAAATTATTATTTTTGAATCATTAGTTTAAATTCTAGGGTTTAAAAAAAAAAGTGTATTTCAACGTGTGTTTATAATTGTTTGTTCTTAAAATGTTTATTGTGAACGGATATGACTCTTTTCCGCCGTCATCTACATGTACACTGTGCAACTCACTGCCGTGTGAATCTCGACTTAAAGCAGATAGATAACGGGTCCTGGCAGCCTGCAAGAGAAACATCGCCGTTGAGCCCATTTGACTGTTATATGTCTTTACAATTGAACGCTTGTCGCGTCTGCGCCGACGCCCGATTCTTCTATTGTGTGTGGAAGACAGGATCTCGATAGAGATCTTAAATCAGACGACCATGATGGTGATGATGCATCCGTGGAATTATCAGCCCGGTGTCTGACTGCGATGGAGCCGACCGCGCTCAAGTGGAGCTCCTTGCTAGCTAGCTAGCTAGCTGGCTAACGGTGCCCGCCGGGATTCACTCGACCCCCCGAGCAGCCCTGGATAACGTCGCCTCGATGGCTGTGATTGCTGTTTGTTCCGACTACATCAGACCAAATTGAACGGTGTCCCTCGTTTTGACCAAAACATGGATCATATCTGCTGGAAAATGTGTTAACTTATTGGTTTAGGTTTTTTCTCCACATGACGGCGTTCTCTTTTTCTCAACACACTCTCTTTTTGCTACATCTTTAATGCTCTTTGGATGCCTCTGTGACATTACTTCGGTAAGTAACGACCTACTTCGTCAAGTCTAAATCAGGGTCTGACTATATCCTGGAAGTGCAGTTGCACTATTGCGCATTGGCTCAGCCGTTGCGCTCCCACTTAATGTCCAGTCAAATATCTGCGCTTTCTTTTGAATGTGTATGTTATGTACGCGTTTACACGCGCTGGTTTCTTTCTGCTATCATTCCTCCTCTTTGCTAGCACAGCCCACACTGCTAGCTAGCTTGTCATGAAGTCCTTTTATGGTCCAATCTTTTCACGCATCATAGTGGCGCCAAGGCAACTTGCTTGAAGACACACAGACTTAAATTATTCTCATTTATGACGGTCACTTCACTACTTTATCTGTATTTCTACTGAAACTTTCCCATTTCTAATGGGCAAGTTTACAAAATTACTAAAAGTAGAAATAATACAAAAGAACAAAAGAAGGTTATGACGTCAACTTATCACGTTTTTTAATTGACCAGACTACAAGTCAATAATTTTGAACAAAGATGTCAAAATGCCAGGGCCTATTTTGCATGATTGTTTTGTGTATGTGCGAGTCTAGCCCTGCATAGAAGTTTTGCAAAATTATTTAAATTCTAAATATGAACATGCAGCAACAAATGCTGAAAATATATAGAGGCATTGTAGTTTTTACTAAATGTAAAAGAACAAGTCATTTTTCAACACTTTAGATTGGTCAGTAATGCCTAAACAAACATGACAAGTCCAAATGGGGACTTACCAATTGGATACATTTTTGTGAAATTGTCAAATTAACCAAATTTAAACAGGAATTTGTCATGCATTTATTCCAGACGGTGTGGATCACGATGGCCCAGCTGTTGGACAGGGCCGGCAAACTTGGCTGGACTCTTCTGAAGGCTGTGTCCCGTTTTGTGTTTATGTTCATTAACAACTGTGTCGCCATCCCGTCCTACTGCCTGTACCTGCTGGTGCTGCAGCCCTTGAGAATATGGCACAGCTCCACGTTCTGGCACCTCGAGGGCGTCATGTTTAAATGGCTGCTGGCCATGGTGTCGTCGTGGGGCTGGATCGCAGGCTATACAGGTAACATTCTTTTGAACACATAATTTTGAACTGTCACGTAACTCACAAAAACTATAGGGATGTTTGATACCACTTTTTTCCAGACTGTACTCAATCATTCAGTAGTCACCGATACAGATATTGATCCCACTCGTACTGTCTGTTCATATGTGATTCTTGCATTTTTCTTACTTCTACATGAACATTTAATAACAAAAGCACTACTTGAGGCACTAGAAGCCATAGGAAGTCTCTTAATTGTTACTCTAACCAACAATGAAAGTAATTGCTGTGTAATATGAGAGTGGGGGGGGAAAAATCACCAAGGTCCGTTTGTATTATTTCTGACAACTACTGGGTTGAATCTCGCAAGTGATTCATGCAGTCAATGGTTTGGTTGCACGGGGGCTGCGACTGAAATGCTTACTAATTGTAAGTGGCGTTCATAGCGAGTAACAAGGTGTACTGATAATGCAATAATGCATTTGTCAGCCTACCTGGTATTCTGTTTTGCAACATTTGCATACCTACAGATTGTCAAACTGAGGAGGGTCGCAGTCTACACTATGGTTGTAACACAGTCATGGTAAGTGATTGGATGACTGCGACATTTGATCATTAAAAACATGGTTGAGTTTGTTTGCGATGAGTTCATGATGCCACATTTGCAAAAGGAGCAGCCCCAGAGGTAAACATTGCTCACACCCTGTGAGCAATGTTGTAAGAGAAGTGGATGCTCTCGAGGTTTGTTGGGTAAGAATGGATTTGAAATTGAGTTTTGTGGCCCTTGCTGTCTTCCACGAACGGGGCCCAATCAACGAGGATCAAGCACTTGGCCTGGCAAAAATTTGCATGTGAAAAATAAACGTGAACCGCTCGTCATTTGTTAATGCCAATGTGCAGTCATGCAGCACCCACGCGCGTGTTGTTGGTTACTTGGCACAGACCTATTTTGTGGGCACAGGCAGACCGTACTTGATTGACGTGGTCCTCATTATACAGTGTTTGCTGCACCTGTTTATTAATATGGTATTATATCATCAACTGCGGATAGCCCTCCTATTTCGTCCAAGTTACCTGTATTATCGTTTTGTCAGGCCTTTGTAGAGGGGAATATTGGAGCCAAAAAATAATACCTATGATTGAAGTCCAAATATAAGTCGGTGTGTCTGAATGTTTCATGTAACTGAATAAAAACGTGTTAATTGGGGCAGGGGTCACATTACCAAGTCATATGGCCGCAGCACTGCTTTAATCAGGGCAGAAAACATATCTCACCCAATTTAATTAAGTCTTTCATAGAATATCTCAGGCACCGTTAGAATAATGAACATAAAACGATCCTCTAATTACTCTGCATGTATGTTTCTGTTTTATTTAGAAAATGTGTATTTATGTAGAAAGATTTATGTCGCTCGCGAGGCTCCACAGATGTGAATATCATTGACAACTTGGCCCTTAATCTGTAGCTTGCCGGTCGAGTCGCAACGGGGGTGAGGAGAGATTAATTAAGAGGGTCAGTGGCCAAATTTTCCTCTGCCTCGAGAGAAGGAGGAGCGCTTGCACGGGTGGCTTTCATTGAGTGCCCGTAGCATGGTTGTCACCCTGCTATGCTAACTGTCGTCTCTCAAAGACGATTTCCCTAATGTATTTCTATCTGACAGATGACCCATCTCTGTGATATCGTTAATGCTAGTCTCCGGCGCCAATGGGGACATGGGCGAGCAGGAGAGCGTGCTCCTTCTGAAATTACATTGCCTTCAGGGCGTGCACACACACGCAGTGTCGCAGATGTGTCATGTTTTCTTCAAGTGACATCTCAAAACTATTTTCTCAGGAGAATTGTTTTGAGATGCAAAAGGCGAACTCTACTGCAACAATTACATCACACAACCTGAGCTGACCCTCCCATGACTGTGGGGATTCCCTGCACATGACAGAAGCTCAGCTGAATCTTTTCACCCTCGGGCTTGTAGCAGATCTCCATGGTTTTCGGTTTATATACTGAGCTGCTCAAGTGTACTTTCAATTGCTAATGGTTCCGCGTGTTCTCCGGGAGAACTATTGTTTCCGACCCTCGTCAAACATAAGCCACATTTCCCCTTTTTGTTGAAGCTCTTGTATGTGCTGTCAACAATCACACTGGCAATTGGCTTGTAAAATAGCACGTATGCTCTGAATAGATCCTCAACAATGTAAATCAGGACACAAGGACCAAAGACCACTTTAGATTTACTCAATCAAGTGTTAGTTCATGCTGGTTATTGTCATGCCGAAAGAGCTTTGTCTGCCTCAAGGAAACACAGTTCCAAGTTAGTAATGGTTATGTATTATTCTCTTGGTAGCCAGGTGCTCATGTGCAGCATGCCATTTGGCCTGCGGGAAAAAAAAGCTTGCGGCTATATTTTTCTCTATTATTTTTAGCACTTTGACAACAAAAGGCAGTGCTGCTGGTTCTGTACTTTGCTTTTCTGATCAAGTCTTACTAATCGATTGTTGACACGGCGTTTTGCATATGAGAATTGTTTAATCTATGACAACTAACAAATCTACTATGTACACACGAAATCCCTGTTGTAATAGTTTCAATTGATTAGAAAAACATATTCCAACGACTTAATCAACTCATCAAGGTTAATATGGAGCTGTAGTTATTTGTCATTTTCTTATTCCAATTCTAGCCTACGCTTGCTTGCAGTCCATGTGGCCCATATAAAGAATGCGAGCTGAAGTCTTTGTATCTCATTTGCTTTGTAGTCACCGAGTGGGGCGATGATGTGCGGCCCATTTCTGAAGATGAAGCCATGGTCATTGTCAACCATCAATCCACGGGAGATGTATGCACCCTTATGATGTGCCTGCAAGACAAGGGCATGGTAAGACTACAGACATTGTGTGCAACCTGTATGATTATAATGTTGGCCTCAAATGAAGTGGCTTCAGAAGGTGTTTGAAATTATTCTGAAAATAGAATTGAGAGTCACATTACAGTGCCTTGTGAAAGTATTCGGCCCCCTTGAACCTTTCAACATTTCGCCACATTTCAGGCTTCAAACATAAAGATATAAAATTTTATAATTTAAACTTTTTTAACAAATAAAAAACTGAAAAGTGGGGCATGCAATATTATTCGGCCCCTTTACTTTCAGTGCAGCAAACTCACTCCAGAAGTTCAGTGAGGATCTTTGAATAATGTCCTAAATGACTGATGATAAATAGAATGCACCTGTGTGTAATCAAGTCTCCGTATAAATGCACCTGCTCTTTGACAGTCTCAGGGTTCTGTTTAAAGCGCAGAGAGAACCATGAAGACAAAGGAACACACCAGGCAGGTCCGAGATACTGTTGTGGAGAAGTTTAAAGCCGGATTTGGATACAAAAAGATTTCCCAAGCTTTAAACATCTCAAGGAGCACTGTGCAAGCAATTATATTGAAATGGAAGGAGTATCAGACCACTGCAAATCTACCAAGACCCGGCCGTCCCTCCAAACTTTCCTCTCAAACAAGGAGAAGATTGATCAGAGATGCAGCCAAGAGGCCCATGATCACTCTGGATGAACTGCAGATAACTACAGCTGAGGTGGGAGAGTCTGTCCATAGGACAACAATCAGTCGTGCACTGCACAAATCTGGCCTTTATGGAAGAGTGGCAAGAAGAAAGCCATTTCTCAAAGATATCCATAAAAAGTCTCGTTTAAAGTTTGCCATGCGACCTGGGAGACACCAAACATGTGGAAGAAGGTGCTCTGGTCAGATGAAACCATAATCAAAGTTTTTGGGCACAATGCAAAACGATATGTTTGGCGTAAAAGCAACACAGCTCATCACCCTGAACACACCATCTCCACTGTCAAACATGGTGGTGGCAGCATCATCGTTTGGGCCTGCTTTTCTTCACCAGGGACAGGGAAGATGGCTAAAATTGATGGAAAGATGGATGGAGCCAAATACAGGACCATTCTGGAAGAAAACCTGTTGGAGTCTGCAAGACCTGAGACTGGGACGGAGATTTATCTTCCAACAGGACAATGATCCAAAACATAAAGCCAAATCTACAATGGAATGGTTCACAAATAGACGTATCCAGGTGTTAGAATGGCCAAGTCAAAGTCCAGACCTGAATCCAATCGAGAATCTGTGGAAAGAGCTGAAGACTGCTGTTCACAAACGCTCTCCATCCAACCTCACTGAGCTCGAGCTGTTTTGCAAGGAAGAATGGGCAGGAATTCCAGTCTCTCGATGTGCAAAACTCATAGAGACATCCCCAAGCGACTTGCAGCTGTAATTGCAGCAAAAGGTGGCGCTACAAAGTATTAGCGCAAGGGGGCCGAATAATAATGCACGCCCCACTTTTCAGTTTTTTATTTGTTAAAAAGGTTTAAATTATCCAATCAATTTCGTTCCACTTCACGATTGTGTCTCACTTGTTGTTGATTCTTGCCAAAAAAATAAAATTTGATATCTTTGTTTGAAGCCTGAAGGTTCAAGGGGGCCGAATACTTTCGCACGGCACTGTAACTAGGGCCTACAATGCGGCCACTCACCTTTCCAATAGGTTCATTTTCCCCCTCTCCAAACTCTGGCTACACATGGCCAAAACTCAGGAAAACAAAATAGCCTTGAGATGAGGCCACATCCCTCAGAACGGCTTTGACCTTAAATGGCAATACTGTATGAAGCCTAGTTACACAATGTGTTTTTCTAACAGCATTGTTTTCTCAGGGGTGTACCTCTAATGCAGGGGTCACCAACTCCGGTCCTCAAGGGCGCCAATCCAGCCTGTTTTAGGTGCAGCCTTACAACAACACACCTGATTCAAATGATCAGCTCATCAGCAAGCTCTATAAAGGCTGATAGCGATCCTGATTATTTGAATCAAGTGTGTTGCAGGGGGATACATCTAAAACAGACTGGATTGGCGCCCTTGAGGACCGGAGTTGGTGACCCCTGCTCTAATGGGTTGCCTGTTTTTCTGAATGGCAGCAGAAATGCAAACAAAAGGTTTTTAAACACTGGCTGATAATGCAGGAGAAAAATATTACCGTTTTTTTTCGTGTATAGTGCGCAAAATTTACCTAATTTATTGTCCTAAAATCTGGGGTGCGTATTATACATGGGTAAAAAGAAAAAAAGTTTTTTTTTTTTTTTTTTTTAATTTTTTTTTTTTTTTATAAAGAAAGTCATGGTACAACACTTTGCCTTGTTCCTTTCGTCTCTGCTGTTCACTTCAAACACGCTCCATGCGACCGCAATGCTCTCGTATCAGACGCTTGCTCGATCACCTGCTCGTTTGCTGTCCCGTGCGCGCACGGAGCGCGGTGGTGCGTTTACGGGCAGTCGGAGAAATCAACGCCAACAAAAAAAATTACATCCAGCCTAGTTAAGACCATACCAAAGACTATAAAAATGGGACCCATTGCCTCCCTGCGTGTGTGACGATCATTGGGACTTAAAAAAAAAAAAAAAAATTAAAATTTAATTTTTTTTAAAAAAAAAATTCATAAAAATTGGGTGCGTATTATACATGGGTACAAGCTTTTTTCTGACTAAGTGTGTTGGCCAGGATGGCTGAATGCGATGCGCGATTGACAACAAACAAGAAGAAAGGTGAGTTTTATTTCGGGGGAGATTTGTCATGTCTCGTCCCCAGTTTTGCTATGTGTCTAGGTTGCCATAGTTTCTGTTCGCGTCGCCCCTCTCTTCCTTTGTCACCTCAATCGATGTAACGTGTTTTGTATTTAAGTCCTGTCTGCCCCTCGCTCACCGTTGGATCATTGCATGTGTTACTGTCATTCTGTTCCTGTCTTTGGTAATGTCACCCTGTCTTTTTGTTCCACGACTTTGTCGGTCAGTCCTGTTGTTGGTTTTGTTGTACCATGACTTTCTTTAAAAAAAAAAAAAATTAAAAAAAAAAAAAAATTAAATTTTTTTTTCTTTGTACCCATGTATAATACGCACCCCAGATTTTAGGACAATAAATTAGGTAAATTTCGCGCACTATACACGGAAAAAAACGGTACCATATTTGTCGGACTATAAGTCGCGTTTATTTTCATAGTTTGGGTGGGAGAGCGACTTGCATTGAGGAGCAACTTATATGTGAATTTCTTAATAAATTAAAAAAAAAAAAGTGGAGCCGCGATGTAGCAAGGGATTACTGTAATTTGAATTTGAAGTAACGTCAGCAGCGCGGCGCGGCGGTTGTTTACATAAAGGACAAAGATTTGATCACGGGATGACGAAGATGACGAAGGGCCCCACGTACTAACGGCATCATTACCGGCAAGTAAACTGTCACGATTAAACTTTGTTTATAAGTGACACAGAGGACGAAGAGTTTGAAGGTTTTAAGGATTTGGAGTGACACAGAAGGTTTGAAAAACTATCATGGCTTTTACGTACGCCCAGTCCTACTCTACGGAGCTCTCTTTCACCTCCATGGATGGAAGTCGGGGGCCGGCGCTCGGCCGGGTGGCTGCCTGGGGACGGTGGATGGGGCTCGGACATGGCTTCTACGCACGCCCGGGCCTACTCTACGGAGCTCTCTTTCACCTCCGTGGATGGAAGTCGAGGGCCGGTGCTCGGCCGGGTGGCTGCCCGGGGATGGTGGATGGGGCTCAGACATGGCTTTTACGGACGCCCGGTCCTATTCTATGGAGCTCTCTTCCACCTCCGTGGCTGGAAGTGCCACCTCTCCGGGGATGGAAGTACACGCCGCCACACGCCTGGTGCTTGGGTCCTTGTACTTTGTTAACGCTACAATATAGTTATACACTAGATCTGTGGAATAACGACGAGGCTGACGTCAGGGCGCTTGCGCAGCGTTGTTGACAAAGGACGAGGAATTTGATCGATGGATTTAATGATTTGACTTAGACTTAGACTTAGACAGACTTTATTGTCATTTTGTAAACACTCAGTGCACACAAAACGAAATTACGTTGCATACGGCCCTCAACAAAGGAATGACATTTCGGCTGGATAAAAGTGACATTTCTATATAAATATGAAATAAGATAAATATATATATAAGTGCAGCAATGAAGGAAACAAAAACAGTATTTACAAAGTGCGCAGGGGAATGCTAGGCTGACTGTTCAACAGTCTGACGACAGTAGGGAAAAAACTATTGCAGAACCTGGTAGACCTGCAGCGGATGCTGCGAAACCTCTTCCCAGAGGGTAGCAGGGAGAACAGTCCTTGGTGGGGGTGTGATGGGTCACTAATAATATTTCGGGCTCGGGACACGCAGCGCTGGGATGACAAGTCCTGAATGGAGGGAAGAGGAGCCCCGATGATCCTCTCTGCTGTCCTCACCACTCTCCTTACGTTCTTCCAATCAGAGGCGCTGCAACCCCCACACCACACCGAGAGACAGCTCGTCAGAATGCTCTCTATGGTGCTTCGGTAGAACGTCCTCATGATGGGTAGGTAGGCTCTCCTCATCCTCCGCAGGAAGTACAATCGCTTCTGTGCCCTCTTGACCAGTGTCGTGGTGGTCCCAGTCCAGGTGAGGTCGTCTGTGATGTGGACCCCCAGGAATCTAGTGCTGCTGACCACCTCCACATCTGAGCTGTTGATGATCAGTAGAGCGTGGTGAGGCTGGTTCTTCCTGAAGTCGACGATGATCTCCTTCGTCTTCTCCACATTCAGGATCAGGCCATTGTCTCTGCACCAGCCCACCAACTGCTCCACCTCCTCCCTATAGTCCAGGTTGTCATTCTCGCTGATGAGGCCCACCACCCTTGTGTCGTCTGCAAACTTCACGATGTGATTGGTGGTGAACCTGGGGACGCAGTCGTGTGTCATCACGGTGAACAGCAGGGGGCTCAGGACGCAGCCCTGAGGGGAGCCTGTGCTGAGGGTGATGACATCTGAGGTGTTCTGTCCGACCCGGACTGACTGAGGTCTGTTGGTGAGGAAGTCTAGCAGCCAGTTCCGAAGGGGGGTGCCATTTGGAGTGACACAAATGGTTTGATGGTTATTGCTTATATCAGGGGTGTCAAACCTACGGCCGGAACCGGCCCGCCAGTGGGTTTAGTCTGGCCCGCGGGATGAATCTGCATTATCAAAAAAATGATAAATTTAATTTTCTTTAACAGTTTCTGTATTGTCCGCTAGGGGCGCTGTGTTTTAGTCAGTTCTATCGCTTTACCCGCTTTTTCTGTTGACCCTGGCCCCCTCTTCAGTGAAATGTCTTTGTCAAAAAAGAGAAAAGTGGAGACAGAGTGTCGGATTTTTCAAGAAAAATGGACCTCTTCCTATATGTTCACGGAGGTGAATGGGAAACCCGTGTGCCTGGTGTGCATGCAGCAAGTTTTGGTGCTTAAGGAATACAATATTCGGCGCCACTATGAAACTCAGCATGGAGAAAAATACAACAGCTTGCACGGAAAATTGAGAAAACAGAAAGTAAATGAAATGCGGGGGGGTCTGAGGAAACAGCAATCTGTTTTCACCCGGAGCAGAGAGGTCAGTGATGCTGCGGTGAAAGCCAGCTACGTAATTGCTAGCCAAATAGCATTAGCGTCAAAGCCATACTGTGACGGGGAGTTCGTCAAAAACTGTATGCTGAAGGCTGCCGAAATTGTGTGTCCTGAGAAGCGACAAGTTTTTGCCAATATTAGCTTGACGAGAAATACCGTGGCAGACAGAATTTCGGAACTATCGACAGACTTGGACAGCCAACTGAAACGCAAAGGGGAGTCATTTCTGGCATTTTCCATTGCAATTGATGAGAGTACTGATATTCCGGACGTCGCTCAACTGGCCATATTCATTCGTGGAGTTGACGAGACTTTGACTGTCACAGAAGAGTTTCTCGAGTTGGTGCCTATGACCGACACCACAACAGCTGATGACATTTTCCGCTCCGTTGTTGGAGCGCTGGACAGAGTCGGGGCGGACTGGTCCTGCGCAGTAAGCCTGGCTACTGATGGTGCGCCATCAATGATCGGGAAAAAGGCAGGTGTTGTAACAAAGTTCAGAGAGAAAGTACAAGCCGCAAATGGAAGAGGTGATTTTTGGACATTTCATTGCATTTTGCATCAGGAGGCATTATGTTGCAAGTCGCTAAAAATGGATCACGTCATGGAGGTGGTTGTCCGAACTGTTAATTATATCCGAGCCAGAGGTCTCAATTATCGTCAGTTTGACAGCTTTCTCAGTGACTGTAACATTACCCATGGTCTGCCATACCACACTGAAGTGAGATGGTTAAGCAGAGGTGCTGTGCTGAAGCGCTTCTTTGATCTACGTGGGGAAATCTGACAATTCATGGAGAAAAAAGGAAAACCTGTTAAGGAATTACAGTGCCCACTTCGGCTGCAGGACCTTGCATTTATGGTTGATATTACAGAGCACTTGAATAATCTGAACAAAATGTTGCAAGGACGCAAAAAAATTGTAACACAGTATTATGACAGCATACGTGCATTAAAGTTAAAGCTCGCGTTATGGGAGACGCAGATGGCAAGCGGTGACCCTGCTCATTTTTTTCCCTGTCTCAGAGATGTGTGCGCAGCAAGCCTTAATCCTTAAGTGACACAGTACAAAGACAAGATTTCAGGGTTGCTGAGGGAGTTTGAGAAGCGATTTCAGGTCTTTTGCGAACTTGAGACAGAATTTGCAGTTTTTCGCTCACCATTCACAGTCAGAGCTCCTGATGTGCCCGTTGAAATGCAACTTGAAATCATTAATTTGCAGTGTGATGTAGAATTGAAGGACAAATTTGCTTCTGTGGGCTTGGACACATTTTACAAGTATCTCCTACTACAAGTATCTTAAATTGACAGCGCTGGCTGCAAAAATGTTATCCATGTTTGGGACTACCTACTTTTGTGAGCAGGTACATTAATAAAACAAAGCTTCGCTCAAAGCTCACACATAAGCTCTTAAATGAGATTCTGAAACTGGCTGCTTCTCAGGACATGATGCCTGATATTGATGCACTTGTGCAGGCTAAAAGATGCCAAGTTTCAGGGGCAAATACTGAGCAAGACTAAATCCCTATGGAATGCTGCTTTCAACATTGCACTATGAAAATAAACAGCTCTGAATATTTGCTGTTGTAATCTCTGGGAAAGTCAGTGCTAGTCAGTTTTCTTGTCAGTTTTCTTTGCATTATTTCTCATGCATGCCATATATGTTATGTGAGTTTTGCACTTGAATAAATGTAAAAGTGTTGTTGAAATTGCACATACTTTTCTTAAAAACTCTTAGGTTGTTAGTTACCGTATTTTCCGCCCTAAAAGGCGCACCTAAAAACCTAAATTTTTATCAAAAGTCAACAGTGCGCCTTATAGTCCGGTGCGCCTTATATATGGATCAAGTGATGAAATTGTTGATCCATACTGGTTGTACACAGTGCTCTGCCAAAATGTTTTAGTACGTTTTAGTACGACTAGTAAATTACAAGGTCACATCGCTTCCCAGCATTACGGTAACTGTAGTCAGGGGGCGTCACCGAATAGCTGTTGTACCCGCGAGGCTATTTCATTTCAAAATAGGCTGCTCCGTTAATGTTTCGAGTAAATCTACGGATCGATATGAAAGGGAAACATAGGTAAGTAGTACCAATGCGTTAGATCAAACCTTAGTCAGTTCTGATCATTTTATAGGAGCTTGTTTGAGAGACGCGATTGTTTACACTTTGCTGAGGCTCATGGGAGATTGCGAGCTGAGGGTCATGGGTTTTTGCGGATGGCTAATGCTATAACGATAGCTGCTATACGCGCGAGGCTATTTCATGTCAAAATAGGCTGCTCTGTTAATGTTTCGAGTAAATCTACGGATCAATATGGAAGGGAAACATAGGTAAGTAGTACCAATGCGTTACATCGAACTTTAGTCAGTTCTGATCATTTTATAGGAGCTCGTTTGAGAGACGCGATTGTTTACACTTTGCTGAGGCTCATGGTAGATTGCGAGCTGAGGGTCATGGGTTTTTGCGGATGGCTAATGCTATAACGATAGCTGCTATACGCGCGAGGCTATTTCATGTCAAAATAGGCTGCTCTGTTAATGTTTCGAGTAAATCTACGGATCGATATGGAAGGGAAACATAGGTAAGTAGTACCAATGCGTTAGATCGAACTTTAGTCAGTTCTGATCATTTTATAGGAGCTCGTTTGAGAGACGCGATTGTTTACACTTTGCTGAGGCTCATGGGAGATTGCGAGCTGAGGGTCATGGGTTTTTGCGGATGGCTAATGCTATAACGATAGCTGCTGTACGCGCGAGGCTATTTCATATCAAAATAGGCTGCTCTGTTCATGTTTCGAGTAAATCTACGGATCGATATGGAAGGGAAACATAGGTGTGTAGTACCAATGCGTTAGATCGAACTTTAGTCAGTTCTGATCATTTTATAGGAGCTCGTTTGAGAGACGCGATTGTTTACACTTTGCTGAGGCTCATGGGAGATTGCGAGCTGAGGGTCATGGGTTTTTGCGGATGGCTAATGCTATAACGATAGCTGCTGTACGCGCGAGGCTACTTCATATCAAAATAGGCTGCTCTGTTCATGTTTCGAGTAAATCTACGGATCGATATGGAAGGGAAACATAGGTGTGTAGTACCAATGCGTTAGATCGAACTTTAGTCAGTTCTGATCATTTTATAGGAGCTCGTTTGAGAGACGCGATTGTTTACACTTTGCTGAGGCTCATGGGAGATTGCGAGCTGAGGGTCATGGGTTTTTGCGGATGGCTAATGCTATAACGATAGCTGCTATACGCGCGAGGCTATTTCATGTCAAAATAGGCTGCTCTGCTAATGTTTCAAGTAAATCTACGGATCGATATGGAAGGGAAACATAGGTAAGTAGTACCAATGCGTTAGATCGAACTTTAGTCAGTTCTGATCATTTTATAGGAGCTCGTTTGAGAGACGCGATTGTTTACACTTTGCTGAGGCTCATGGGAGATTGCGAGCTGAGGGTCATGGGTTTTTGCGGATGGCTAATGCTATAACGATAGCTGCTGTACGCGCGAGGCTATTTCATATCAAAATAGGCTGCTCTGTTCATGTTTCGAGTAAATCTACGGATCGATATGGAAGGGAAACATAGGTGTGTAGTACCAATGCGTTAGATCGAACTTTAGTCAGTTCTGATCATTTTATAGGAGCTCGTTTGAGAGACGCGATTGTTTACACTTTGCTGAGGCTCATGGGAGATTGCGAGCTGAGGGTCATGGGTTTTTGCGGATGGCTAATGCTATAACGATAGCTGCTGTACGCGCGAGGCTACTTCATATCAAAATAGGCTGCTCTGTTCATGTTTCGAGTAAATCTACGGATCGATATGGAAGGGAAACATAGGTGTGTAGTACCAATGCGTTAGATCGAACTTTAGTCAGTTCTGATCATTTTATAGGAGCTCGTTTGAGAGACGCGATTGTTTACACTTTGCTGAGGCTCATGGGAGATTGCGAGCTGAGGGTCATGGGTTTTTGCGGATGGCTAATGCTATAACGATAGCTGCTATACGCGCGAGGCTATTTCATGTCAAAATAGGCTGCTCTGCTAATGTTTCAAGTAAATCTACGGATCGATATGGAAGGGAAACATAGGTAAGTAGTACCAATGCGTTAGATCGAACTTTAGTCAGTTCTGATCATTTTATAGGAGCTCGTTTGAGAGACGCGATTGTTTACACTTTGCTGAGGCTCATGGGAGATTGCAAGCTGAGGGTCATGGGTTTTTGCGGATGGCTAATGCTATAACGATAGCTGCTATACGCGCGAGGCTATTTCATGTCAAAATAGGCTGCTCTGTTCATGTTTCGAGTAAATCTACGGATCGATATGGAAGGCAAACATAGGTAAGTAGCACCAATGCGTTAGATTGAACTGTAGTCAGTTCCAATCATTTTATAGGAGATCATTTGAGAAACGCGATTGTTTACAGAGGGCTCGTTGGTTATTGGCTAGTGGGTGCATACCGCAACCCTAGTCAACCTCAGTTTGTTGCAGTAAAGCTTCTATTTTATGCGCCTTATAGGCCGGTGCGCCTTATATATGGACAAAGTTTTAAAATGGGCCGTTCATTGAAGGTGCGCCTTATACCCCGGTGCGCCTAATAGGGCGGAAAATACGGTAGTTAGTTTTAGTTTATTCTTTAGCACATATTATATCAATAACTGTGCAAGGAGGGAGACGAAGCCTAGGGCTTGTAAAGAGCTCCACTCCTTGTTCATAATATATTTAGTAAAAGGGACAATTCATTTCATATAAAGACTTTTTATAATTTACGTCTTCTTCTTTGCACTAATACAAAGAAAAAAAGGTGGACTTATTGTTAGTTCTATGTAATTTTTGACCTGGTCTGGCCCCCTTGAGATCCGTTTAAGTTGTATGCGGACCCCAGACGAAAATAATTTTGACACCCCTGGCTTATATAATCATATAATAGTCATTTGATATATAATTTATATATCGTTATATGGGCCTGTGGAATATTTTGAAGTGCAAGCGCCGTCAGCGGCGCGCTCCCATTGTTGACATAAAAGACGATCGATGGATTTAATGAATTGGAGGGACACAGATGATTTTATAAACGTGTTATTTACATATGTAATAGTTATTTGAATAACTCTGAATGTTACGTCAAGCCCGTTCACAGCTCTTCGTTTCTGTTTATGTCACGTTAGCATACCTATCGTTTAGCCTGTTGTTGCTCGTTTGTGTCTGTTCTTGGTGTTGGATTTTGTCGAATAAATGTCCCCCAAAATGCGACTTATACTCCGGAGCGACTTATATATGTTGTTGTTTTTTTCACGCTATTGTGCATTTTATGGCTAATGCGACCTATATTCCGGAGCGACTTTTAGCCCGAAAAATAGGGTATATTAACAGTATGCTACGGTTCAAAAAGTACGTTTGTTTTCCTTTCCAGGTGGTACGAAAAATGATGTGGTTGATGGACCATGTGTTCAAATACACAAACTTTGGCCTAGTGTCCCTTATACACGGCGACTTCTTCATCAGACAGGTAAGAACTCATCACATCATGTGAAATATTAAATCATCACTCCTGTCCCCGCTGGAAGGCTTACACACATTTAGTCTTCTGAAGGCTGTGGCGTTCTCTGTGAAGGTCAGCTACTATGGACAGTAGTGTGTGGAGTCTGGGGGGTTGTAGGCCGCTCAGCCCTGCTAGGTCAGACTAACCCTTTGTTGTGGGGCAGAGCAGGCTGCTTTGACCAGCCTTCACGAGGACACCCACTGGGAATATACTGTGAATGCTATCCTCCCTGAATTCCTGGAATATAACGCATGTTGTTTTAAGGCTTCATTGATTCATTCTTATCGCCAGTCAGCATTTATCTGCTTTTAATCATTTTACTTGAGTGCCCAGCAAATTTCTGCCTCAGAATCCCTCGTAGAGCACCGTGTCAAGGCCGATTCACCTTGAACCGCGTACAAGCCTGACTGGTCTTAGTCATTTCTTTGATCCCTTCTGGCAGTCTAGTGTGCATTGCTGACATCCTTCCCCAAAATACCTCACGCAGCGACAGCCAGGCAAGCATCTGCTGTTCATGGGGCGGAGCTGACATATCTCGCCACCATGTGCACAGCAGCAGTAGGCTGCACATGGAACAAGATCCAATTTTAAACACATTAGCGTGGTGCTAAGAAATATCACATACTCTACGTACTGTACACTGGCTATGAAATGATATCCCAGTCAGTAAAAGGGTAAAATAATGTGGCCTATTTTATAAATAAATGGAGAAAAGATTCCAGAAAAAAATCTGTTAATTTCATGTGATTTTTAAGAATAATTATTTTGTATTGGTATAAACATTTTTGATTGTATTGCACACCTGCCTCTAGTGTCAATTTATCCTCTAATATGGGTGGACTTTATATTTCCCTCAACCCTGACACATAAACGATGCACTGATCTCTTCTCTGATTGGTGTGCCACGCAAGTTTATAACCCCGCCAAAAGCCCGTATGCCGCTGATGCATTTAAATTGGCTTTTGACCAACTGAACTTTACTGGAGATCAATCCTCTCAACCTCCCTCCATGTCATTGCTAATGTCCCTAATGTCATTTTTTTCACACCCGTGGCGTGACAGTATTACTCATCAGAGTGCTCGACAGTTGTGCTGCCACCAATTTATTAGTGTTTGCTTGTAAGTGTTGTCAAGGCATGTCTTTATTCCCTTCAGGGTAAAGCCCACCGAGACAAGCAGCTGGTCTACTTGAAGGAACACTTAGACAAATATTACCATAGTCGTGACAGGAAGTGGATCGTACTGTTCCCCGAGGGTGGCTTCCTGCGCAAGCGGAGGGAAACCAGCCAGTTGTTTGCCAAAAAGCATTCTCTACCCCACCTGACCCACGTCACGCTGCCTCGCCTCGGTGCCACCCAGGTCATCCTGAAAACTTTGTCAGCCCAACATGAAAATGGCAGTGTGGGCAATGAGAGCGGGACACCCAACCAGACCGGTAACTAACACGTACATGTGCAAAAACGGCGCCCAGGTTTCAGATCGAAGCAACCTCGTGCAAATGGTTGCATTTATTTAAATTTAAAAAAACTGTTGTAGGGATGGATCATTTGTATTTGGATGCTTACTGAGCTGAAACATTTGACTAAACCGTTAAATTTGTATGACCTTAGAAAACATTAACACACAAAAGCAAAACCAACACGAATGCCTAAAGTAATCCAATTGAAGGGTGATTTGTTGTAGTTTTAGTCCCAAGCATGTTTTGGCCAGCATTGTTGAAAATGCGGCTCAGCTGCGTGCCCTAAAGGCAGGCTCGGTGCTTGATGCAAACCACTGTGAGTTTATCAAGACAAGAGTGTCAAAACACGCTGGCCCCGTGTGCAGCCTGCGCATGTTCTTGTTGTAGCCGCTTTCTCTCAACGCTGCAAGCAGGTTGGTGCAGAGAGGCTTTGTCCTTCCACTTGAATCTTGCTAATGGCTTTTAAACATAGGGCAGGAGAAAAAAAAACAAATACCCCAAAGTGTACTCTGTCCCTATGTCCTCTACGTACGCTTATGCAAGCGCCATCTCACCCCGACCATCCCTGATGCTCTGCAGAGGTACCCACATTTTGCTGACTCACACCGAGACAAATGGGCCACTTGCAGAAAACCAGATTTGATGTAAATACTATGCGTGCCGCTGTCTAACGGCCATTCAGTGTCTCCTTGGCTTAAACACTGATAAGGTGTACATGTTGGCGAAAAGATAGGAAGCACCCCGGCAAAGTTCATGACTCGAAACGGTTTATGATAAACCATATGAGTCGACCAATCACAAGCGTGCCTCTGGGTGATCTTGAGTCTACTGTCACGTTGTAGTTCCGACCAAGGTGCTGCATATGTCCCCCTGGCAGTGTATGCTGAAGGACGCACCTCTGCCGTTTATTACAGTGTGGTTTGTCACTGTAGCGATGCGTTGGCTCAAAGCCTCGTACTTTGGCCCGCTGCACACATGAGTGTGGCTTCCTCTTTGCGTGGTTAGACAAAGCTTGGGATCCAATTACCCATGCTGTGATGGCTGTGGCGATTCCCATCAATGCCAAGAAAGCCCGCTAAGTCACTTATTCTGTGGTATGAATAAGCCGGTAACGTGTGCCATGGTTTTTGGTTCACCTTGCTAATTTGCAGACAAATATGCTCAGTCAACACAAGTTTGTATACAGTTCACTAATACTGGCTTGCCCATTCAATTAGATGTCATTTCATAGCCAATTATTTATTATAAAAAATTGTAAAAATTCAAAGCAGATAGACAATTCACCCCTATTACCCTTTATCACATTCTGCTTGGCATTATCATTTTGGTGTCTACTCCGTTCCAGGTAAAAAGCGCAAAGGGCTGCAGTGGGTGATAGATGTGACCATAGCTTATCCCAAAGCCAGACCCATGGACATCCAGACGTGGATTTTTGGCTACAGGTCGGCAACAGTCACCCATGTTCACTACAGGTAAGGGTGAAATAAAATCAGATCAGCAAAGTTGCAGCGACTGACACTCCTAAATTCAGTACATAGACTTTGAGACTGATATTGTCACTCTCCTAAGGTGTTTACTTCTATCGAGGGAGAATTTGAGAATCCACTCACTGATAGCTCAAGAGTACAGAAGGAAGTCCCCACCAACTTGCTTTCATACTTAGTGAGTCAGCGGAATGCACCAGAGCTGAAGAAGTTATTAGATGACTTAATGCACCACTGTCCTCTGTTCGGTCGCTGTGATGACCTTCCCCCCCAGCTGTGGCATTTGCGCTTATTCAAGATTTTTTTTTTTCTCAACAAAGGTGTTTTTACCTTTGCTCCTTTGAATTTAGAAATGCAAATGGGGGCTATTTTATCACTTTATACTCTCTGCTGTTCACTTGCGACCACCAGACATTTAGTACTGTTAATAATATCGCTGCTCTTGGTAGAGAAAATGTCCTCTCGCTGTCCTCAAGGTCTCCTTGTGTAGTTATCCTTTCACTTAATTATACGATAAAGGTGCATCTGGATTAGCTTCGTTGCAAGACCCCAGTCAAGATAAATGTCTTTTTACTGTACACAGCATCTATGTAGTATCTTATGAGGGATGCATTCAGGGTCAAGCGGCAGTTGCTGGAAGTCATGATGACCCTCGGGATGCTGTGAACACTTCACTCTGCAGGGTGTAATTGAACAAAATGTGATTTATTGAAGTTGCCTTGATGATCTGTCTCCGTAGTTGTTGTTTTTTTCTGGTCATTCACCAACTTGGACTAAAGCAAAGGGCTCATTGTGTTTGTTATAAATTGTCAGAGATGTCACAATTTTGAGACAGTCTAACCAAACATTAAAACAGTCACCTTCCTTTGCATAGTAAGCGGTTCTGCAGACAGGCACCCCAACTAGCGGCACAGCTGTTAAACTTGCGCGCACACACGTCAGTGATCAAGATCCAGGCTGGTACAGGTGCACAGACGAGAGGAGTTATGTGCCCGCTGTTCAGATAAACACAGGAGTGAGTACTATGATGTACTTCAGAACAACACATTTTTATTAAGAAGAGTATTCAGATGTGCTCGGTTTAGGCAATTAGGTCTGACCACAGGCTGAATTGTTCTAACGGTAAATATTGAGTGTGCGCAGTCTTGATGACTTCTTTAAACAGGGTGTACTTCAACAAAAGTACGTTTTAATGACAAGATAAACATTAAATTGAAACCGAAAAGGAGGAATGTTATGCACTGATGAGAAGAAGCGCTAGAAGTTGGTGTTATCAGGAAGAAAAGCAACAGGGAAGACCTCACTCACTGTCTGTTCTGAGTGGTTGCCCTGCCAATTAAATCACCCACTTGCTGTGGGGGGTCCTTATTTTTACCGTTTTTTCCATGTATAATGCGCCCCCATGTATAATACGCACCCTAAAAATGGCATGTTGATGCTGGAAAAAAGCCTGTACCCATGTATAATACGACCGCAAATTTTGACTCCTACTTAAGGCCGTGAACGTAAAATTATTTCAGAAAAAATATCATCTTTGGGAACAACCGGATGTTATTCTGCCGGTCAGTATCACTGCGCATGCGCTAGCAAACTCAATAGCGAAGAAATGTTTAGGATTTGTGTAGGGTACATTGTGACAGCAAACGAGCAGGTGATCGAGCAAGCGTCTGATACGAGAGCATTGTGTTCGTATGGAGCGTGTTTGAAGTGAACAGCAGAGAATAAAACGCATCTGTAATGGCGGCCTCCGTATGATATCCGAATGAAAAAAAAAATAATGAAAATAAAAATTGTACCCATGTATAATGCGCACCCCAGATTTTAGGACAATAAATTAGTTAAATTTTGCGCATTATGCATGGAAAAAAACGGTATTTGTCCAAGCATGTGGGTTTCAACACATTTAGAGTAGGATTTAAACGGTTTGTATTTCTATCATAAACATCTTACTCGTGTCACAAATAATAAATAATAATAATACATTCAATTTATATAGCGCTTTTCAATAACCCAAAGACGCTTTACATGGAATAAGAAAAAAAAGAGTGGACGGGGGGGGCGGGGAGAGACAGTAGCTTATAGTGAACAGGACATCGGTCAGCAGTGAAAGGGGATGGATGGAGGAGCAGGAGGGGCGGGAGCGGAGGTTGTTGAGGTTGCCAGTACGGGAGGTGGGGGTGACGGGGGGTTGGTAGTCCATAAGGAAGATGGGTGAGCCATCTGAGAAATGCCGGACAGATGTAGCGGCGACGGCGAAGGATCCCAGCCTCGTGTGGAAGGAGCAGTGGACCAGGTGGTGATGCAGGTCGACCTCGACTGCACCCGCTCGAACGGCAGGCCCCAACGCACCACGGCGGCACACAGCAGAGCCACGGTTGGCGAGCCCGCAGGGAGTGGAGCCCGTCCCACGCGGACGCCGGACGGAAGGCCAGAGAACCGGGCCAGAGCTGCCGTCGAGTCCGCAGCAGGCGGCCACAGGCTCCAAGTCGGGAGGCAGGAGGGTCTGGTGGTGGTTTTGTCCAGTTGGCTGTTGGCTAGCTGGCTAAAGTAGTTGGTAGAGGAGACAGATGGGTGAGAGCGGAGCTGCGGGGAAGCGAGGTGGACGGAAGACAACACGAGAAAAATAAGAGAAGAGACGGGTGGACTGAAAACGGGAAAACGAAAAACAAGTAACGGACACGGTCCGGGACAGAAGCAGCAGTCAACAAATCTGACGCCAGCGTGCTCTAACCCGGAAGACAACAGACGGTGGGGGAGGGGATAGTCCTACACAAGTAGGTAGAACATTGTTCTTCTTGCCATCCTTCTATTTTATAGCTTCCTTCCATTATTACATCAACACTACCACTTGTCCAGGTGCCTTTTGTCTAATGAGACACAGACTGCTTGATATCAGTTTCCCTGGTGACATGATGAGATTATTGGTATAGTGTAGAATCATCAATGGATCACAATTAGTGCTGTAATCATTCCATCTTGGTTGTGGTGAGGCAAGAGGTCTTGAATCCACCTGTTCCAGCCTCTTTCTGTGTGTGTGTTTTTTGCCTGATATCAGATTACCGGGACCAAGCCTCTCAACAGGCAGCTGAGCATTGTGTAGCATTCTAGATGAATCTGTGCTCTGCATGTTTTTTTTAATCCCATCCACCCAGCCTTTTTCTTGTGCCTTTTCGCCATATAAGACCAGTTTTACAGATCCTAAGACTACAGAATGTCACTTGAGAGAGTTAGGTGGGTGTACAGAGGCAGAGCGAAGGCAGTGGTAGGTGTTGAAGATTTTGCTTTTTTTTGTACGGGCTCATTTTTCCTTGTTTAATGCTCTACTGTCTGCTTTAATGAAAGCTACTCTTGGCGGGAGCTGCAAGGTGTCTATGACAAGATGCGGGTCACACGTCTGAATTGTTGAGCTTGCACTTGTACTGCTTTCTCAAGCCTTCTTTGGATTTTTCTTCCGCCCACAAAACAGCTGAGCTACGGGGCCAGTACGTGGAACACTTCACATTTCCTACTTGGATTGGCTTGGTTTGAGGGCTTCCACAATCAATTCGTCACACCTTTGAGTACCGTAATTTCCGGACTATAAACCGCACCGGACTATAAACCGCACCAGCTAAAATCCGGGGATATTTGTTTTTTTTCTTATATAAGCCGCACCGGACTATAAGCCGCACGTGCACACGGGTTTTTTACAAAGAAAGACAGTACACAGAAAGCCTTTTTAAAGTTTTAATAACATACTTTAACATGTCTTTCTAAACATTGCCTGTGACGCAGCAGTAGTACCGCAGCAACACGGAAGTGTGCACGCGAGTTATTAACAAAGAAAGACTGGACACAGAAAGCTTTTTTAAAGTTTTAATAACATACCTTATCATTTCTTTCCAAACACTACCTGTGACGCGGCAGTAATACCGCAGCAACATGGAAGTAACACAAGACTAATAGGGCTGGATTAAAAAAAACATACCGGTAAAAGTCACTGAGACGCGGCGGTAACACAGCAGCAACACGGTAGTACAGCACCAACAGGGCTCGTTAAAAAACATACCAGTAAAAGTAAAAAAAGAGCCATCTTCATCTTCCTCCTGTGCACTGAAACCATCGAAGTCTTCCTCCTCACTGTCCGATTGGAATAGCGTTAGATATCCTTCGCCACACAGTCTCAGTCTTTCTTTTGTCGTCGCTTTTATGCATTCCAAATCGATTGCTTTTAACTTAAAAGCTGCATCAAATGCATTTCTTCGTGTGTTTTCCACAATGAGGGTGTGTGCGTGATGCGCGAAATGTTCAAAACACAATCAAACTAGCACGTCTTCTTTGGCGCATTATCTCTTCTTCGTCTGTCTCGCTCTTGCTTCCTGCTAGAGCGCCCAATGGAGGCCGTAAAAATCCATAAATACGCCGCACGGCCATTTAAGCCTCAGGGTTCAAAGTAACCTTCTTAATAAAATGCATTAAAAGTTCACATTTATTACAACTTGTTTTTGGTGAGCAAAATGTCGGAAGAATTTAATTTAAATGCTGATTGATTGGGTTTTAATACAATGCAGATGGTCCAAACAGCACCACTGCTTTGTGTTATCTCTGAGTCACTTGGCAGAGTAAGAGAAAGGGTTTAGAGCAGGGGTGCCCAATACGTCGATCGCGATCGACCGGTCGATCGCCGAGCCACTATTGGTCGATCGCGTGATATTATTATTTTTTTTTTTATTTATTCATTTCCGCACTTGACGCATGTACAAACAACGGCGCTAACAACACAAACACGCTAGCTCGCGAGTAAACTCCAATTGTCAGAACCCTGTTTTTTCTCTTAAACTTAAGAAAGGGTATAAAAATGAGTGGGGCAGCCGGCCATAGTAAGAAGTATCACTTTCATAGGGAATGAAAGTAGGACTTTTTTTCACGTTGACATATACCGTAGTTTTCGGACTATAAGTCGCTCCGGAGCATAAATCGCACCAGCCATAAAATGCCCAAAGATGTGAAAAAAACCCATAAGTAAGTCGAGTATAAGTCGCATTTTGGGGGGCAATTTTTTCGACAAAATCCAACACCAAGAACAGACATGAACGAGCAACAACAGGCTAAACGATACGGTATGCTAACGTGACAAACACAAACGAGGAGCTGAGAACGGGCCTGACGTAACATTCAGTTATTTAAAAATTTACATAAATAACATGTTTATAAAACCATCTGTGTCAGTCCAATTCATTAAATCCATCGATTGTCCTTTGTCAACAATGCCGTGTGCCGCGCTGCAGTTCAAATTATTCCACAGGCCCATACAACGATATACCGTTTTTTTCCGTGTATAGTGCGCCCCCATGTATAGTACGCATGGAGCGTGTTTGAAGTGAACAGCAGAGAAGAAAGGAACAAGGCAAAGTGTTGTGAAATAAAATATTACCTGTAATACGGATTTAGGTAGAGAACTGAACTCTCGCTCGTTATATAGCTGACGTGTCTTGCTCATCCGTTCTGCGCATCTGTAATGGCGGCCTCCGTATGATATCCGGTTTGCGTGTGTGCGAGAGCGAGAGAGCGAGAGAGAGAGCGCGCGAGAGAACGTTCAACCGTAGCGCGCCGCCGACCGCCCAACTGCACCGGGCTGGTCGATTATTGTGACAGAGCCGTCGCTGAAATTTAGAAGATATTTTTAAAGTCCTGATGTACTTTCTAAAATTTAAGTGGACCTCAGTGCGCACTGCGCAGGGAGCTTAATTTGGTGCGGTCGCGCAACCGCAGCGCGCCGGGCGCTCACTGTCGCATTGCTTAAAGAGCGCCTTTGTGTTTTAGGATGAACAGCAGAGACCAAAGGAACAAGGCAAAGTGTTGTGAAATAAAATATTACCTGTAATACGCATTTTGTTATTTGCTGATTGAAACTGCTAATTAAACTGTGAATTGAAACTAATAGGAAGAAAACAACTCTCGCTCTTTATATAGCTGACGTGTCTTGCGCATCCGTTCTGTGCATTTTATTTCACAACACTTTGCCTTTCTTCTCTGCTGTTCACTTCAAACACGCTCCATGCGACCGCAATGCTCTCGTATCAGACGCTTGCTCGATCACCTGCTCGTTTGCTGTCCCGTGCGCGCACGAAGCGCGGTGGTGCGTTTACGGGCAGTCGGAGAAATCAACGCCAACAAAAAAAATTACATCCAGCCTAGTTAAGACCATACCAAAGACTATAAAAATGGGACCCATTGCCTCCCTGCGTGTGTGACGATCATTGGGACTTAAAAAAAAAAAAAAAAAAAATTAAAAAAAAAAATTTTTTTTTTTTTTGTACCCATGTATAATGCGCACCCCAGATTTTAGGACAATAAATTAGTTAAATTTTGCGCACTATACACGGAAAAGAACGGTATAAACTATATTTGAAATAACTAACACATAAACAATATTATCAAACCATTTGTGTCACTCCAAATCATTAAATCCATCGATCAAATTTCTCGTCTTTTATCGATCGTCCTTTGTCAACAATGCCGTGTGCCGCGCCGCAGTTCAAATTATTCCACAGGCCCATACAGCGATTATATAAACTATATTTTAAATAACTATCACATAAACAACAATATTATCAAACCATTTGTGTCACTCCAAATCATTAAATCCATCGATCAAATTTCTCGTCCTTTATGTCATCCTGGTGACAGAGGACATGTCCAGAGGATATGGCGCTTTAAAGTGTTAATTACTTTATTTGATTTTTTCTCTCTATTTTGTCATGTTTGGAATATGTTCAAGATAAAGATTCAAAGCATTGAAGTGATCAACTATACTAAAAATAACATGTGAACTGGTCAACTACTTGTAAGTACCGTTTTTTCCATGTATAATGCGCAAAATTTAACTAATTTATTGTTCTAAAATCTGGGGTGCGCATTATACATGGGTACAAATTTATTTATTTATTTATTTTTATTTATTTTTTGTAAGAAAATCATGGTACAACATTTTTTGAAGAAAATCTTGTGTGGAGTGTGGAAAGGAGCAGGGCGACCAAGTGCAGCTTGGACCAGGTTTCATTGGAGGAACTCAAAACACAGACTTGGTAAACTAACATAACTCTCTAACAAAACCAACAACAGGACTGACCGACAAAGACGTGGAACAAAAAGACAGGGTGACATTACCAAAGACAGGAACAGAAACCTGTGTTATTGTCAAATATTGTTTGTTTTTTAATCTCCATCGCGGACTGGACGTCATACGGAGGCAGTATCACTGCGCATGCGCACTATGGATCCGATGCGAATAGTCCTCTTCTTGACTGACAATGAATGTGATAGTTTAATATAATCAGCAAATAACAAAATGCGTATTACAGGTAATATTTTATTTCACAACACTTTGCCTTGTTCCTTTCGTCTCTGCTGTTCATTTCAAACATGCTCCATACGAACGCAATGCTCTCGTATCAGACGCTTGCGCGATCACCTGCTCGTTTGCTGTCACAATGTACCCTACACAAATCTGAAACATTTGTTGCGGCTCCGAGTCACGACGAGGGGCAAGTTTTGGTTTCCAAGGTTGTTTTTGTTCCTCTTCAACTTCTCTCCCATACAGAGCCGCCTTTTTCACATGTCCGCACGTCACTTTCCTCTTTTCATTTTAACCGAACTGATCGCGGTGGTGCCTTTACGGGAAATCAACGCCAACAAAAAAAATACATACAGCCTAGTTAAGACCATACCAAAGACTATAAAAATGGGACCCAGCTGCTCACTGCTCCCCTCTCTCCCAGGGGATGGATCAAAATCACACGGGGATGGGTCAAATGCAGAGGACAAATTTCACCACACCCAGATGCGTGTGTGACGATCATTGGGACTTAAAAAATAAAATAAATAAATAATAAAAATTGGGGTGCGTATTATACATGGGTACAGGCTTTTTTCCAGCATCAACATGCCGTTTTTAGGGTGTGTATTATACATGGGGGCGCATTATACATGGGAAAAAACGGTAAGTGATGTGTTAATGATCAAGTAAAAATCTGTGAAAAAAAAAACATATAAGTCGCGCCTGAGTATAAGTCGCCCCCCCCACCCAAACTATGAAAGAAAACGCGACTTGTAGTCCGAAAATTACGGTATATAATTTATTTTATTATTTTTTAGTTTTTTATATTTTTGTGACTTGGTCATTTCAAAAGTAGCTCGCGAGCTGAAAAAGTTTGGGCATCCTTGGTTTAGAGCCCTTTGACGCAGGTCACCTAGCGTGCATTCCTACTAAAGTTCATAATCACAAGCAACACAGCCAGAATCAGCAGCAGCCATAGTAGTGTTTCAAAATAGTATTTTTGTTGTTTTTTTCTTCAAGATACCGCACAACAACGGTCCACAGCCTTTTTACGAGTGTATAAAAGTGATCAAGTCATCACAAAAATCACGAAAAAAATCTTATATAAGCCGCACCGGACTATAAGCCGCAGGGTTCAAAATTTTGGAAAAAAGTCGCAGCTCATAGTCTGGAAATTACGATATACGAGTTGGTTTTTTTTTTTCCCTCTTTCCCAGCACAGGATTTTGTTCATCTTTCTCAGCATCGATTTGGTCATTGGTTCAAAGCCTAGTGAAACAGTCATCAGAAATAGACATTCAAATGTGTCTCCAAATGTACTCGTATTATTCAATGTTTACTGCTCGACTATCTGTCAGCTTAGCATAAAGTTCATGATCACCTGTGACAATGACGTGATAGTTCTTTACTCATGACCTCTGCACTGATAAGAGGCACCCGGCCTAGACACTCATTAACTTCATCCCCCACACATCAGTTTAGATACAACTGATGACAGTGATAAAGTGATAGTTCTTTACTCATGACCTCTGCACTGATAAGAGGCACCCGGCCTAGACACTCATTAACTTCATACCCCACACAACAGTTCAGATACAATTGATCACAGTGATAAAGTGATCTTGCTCCGTAGACACACACACACAGTGAAGAAAGAATAACTGTAGTATTTTAACTTGTGCAGTGTCAATGCATCCTTAGAGTGACGGAAAGCTCTTGAATATCAACGTGTTGGTAGTTCACTCAGCTGTTTCCTTCGGCCAAGCCTTTTACATTTGTCACGTCAATTGTTTCTGACCAAATCATTTCCTGGAACGTAGACAGCCTTAAGCCTTGTATTCTTTCACTGATTCTTCAAGATGATGTATTTGGTCAGAATGTTTGCCGTTGGATGTGATTTCGCCTCATTAGAGAAACATATTTCATAAATCTGACCTGCAGGCGCTGAAGTGATGGAAAATGTTATTCATCATAACAGTGTCGTATTTAATAAGAATCACTGATAGTAGTTTTTTGGTGAAATCTTTTTTTAATGCTTTTAATAAATGCATTTGTTTTCAAAAAGCTTTTTTTAATATCCATGCTTTAGTATCTTCTAAAAGTAAAAACCTTTTATGCAATAACCTTTACATGTCATTTATATTACTTCACACAAACACTACATCCATCAGCTCCTGGTTCGGCCCCCCGGTCAAAATTTAGAACCCAATTCAGCTCGCAAGTCAAAACGTTTGCCCACCCCTGGTTTAACCAATCAATACATGTTAAATGGAATCAATACTGTATGGCCCATTGCCTTCTTCCTCCAGATCCTCTCCACAGATGTCCTTTTAAATGGTCAGGAATATTAAAGTAACACTGAGTGCAGAAGAAATGCTCCTCTGAGGGAGGAGCCGTAACCTCTATTTGAAGGTGACCAGGGGCTGCGTGAACGCAGCCCACTAAGGCCCCCGTGTGGCTAGACTTTGAGTGTGACCTTTGAGTGTGAAATAAAAACACTTGAACTCGCTCAGGTGAGTGGGGGTCACTCTGCTAATGATTTTTCTAGTCCAAGCTACTGTAAATACGCACAGAAAGCATTTTATCGACTGTCATTTAAAATGGGCTTCAGACTGTTGCTGACGTGCAAGTTCTTCGCCGGATCCGTTCACACATTTCTTTTGTGTCTTCTTTCAGGATGTACCCAATTAAAGAAGTTCCTGTAGAGGAGCAGGCTCTGACAGACTGGCTGTATCAGAGGTTTGTGGAAAAAGAGGACTTACTGGCCCACTTCTACGACACAGGTTTGTGTGCTTTTGATGAATTTCTATAGTAGTTTTCACAACATTTGCTACACTTCAATATATCGCTTTACTGCAATCTAAGACTCGTCATAACCATCCACATTGATTCCTGTGTTGTTTTGATACAGCTCATATCTTGGCGGTGAGCGTATGTAGCGTGAACTCGACTAGCAGTGCTAACTAGTAGCCGTGATTGCCACTAGGAATCAATCACCTTTCCCATTCCTCGTCTCCTTCTCAACAGGAACGTTCCCGCCTCCAGAGGGCCAGAAAGAAGCGATCTCTCGGCAAATGACACTGGACCCCGTGTGGCTGTGCGCCATCCAGTCATTTGCCTTCGTCTCCGGCTACATGTGGTACAGCCTCTTGCGGCACCTCTACTGCGGTATGTTTTGAGTACGCCGACGAGGTGAGCAGGAAGAAGCGCCTCGGGCTCCGCCGGTGTCATGCGATGGATGACTGTACCTTTGCAATTCACGCGGCGGGAATAAAGACTGGGGGGCACTAAAAAAAATATATATATAGTATGTATACGACGTGTAGACAAACAGAATTACAGGCCCAACACGACACATGATCTTTCACATCATGGCTCTCATGTTGATGTTTACACACAGGCCTGCGCATTCAAGAGGCTCAGGACAAAGGACTGCTGTAGTTTCATGAAGTGTGTTTGGACATGTACGTCTGTGAATACTGTGAGAATACAAGCATCAAGTCCACCTTTTAGCCTGCCCTCTTTCTCATGGCCAGTGGACGTCTCGAAGCAGACGCGTGGACGCTCTGCTCCTCACCCCCCTCAGCCCACATTGCACTAAAGATCCAAACTGCTCCCTGTCCCAGGATATCTTCCTGAATGGTAGCTGCCTACATATGTGTTTTTTTCCCCATTTCTTTTTAGCCTGCGCATCTCCACGACAGCCAGCACATTTATCTTTTTTTTGTCGTCTGGACTGTTTACACTGGCGAACCCGCTCCAAGTTAAACGGCGTCAAACCTTAGTGGAAACATACAGATCACTTGAAAAGCAATTTGTCTTTTGCTCTATGTGCTATTTGCTATGTGCGTCATCTCAAAAAAGATGGACTGGGAAAGCTAGACTTTTTTTGTTTCCACTCTTTTATCACGCGGTATAGTTTTACATTTATTTAAGCCATATGCTCATCTGTCCACAAACACAAGGGAACATAATTGTTTGTACTGAATGGGTGAGAGAGAAAAAAATATATAACTGTTCACTTTGGCTTTAAGAAGTGCAGCCATTCATACAGTAGGAAGAAGTGATCATGTGTGGGTGGCCCCTCCCTTATTTTTTAATGAACTTTTTCCCCTTGAATAATGTGCTTTATGTGTTGTTACTGTGTGACGTCAGAAGGTGGAGACAATTCATAAAATATTTCATTTTAAAAACACAAAACCCTCTGTACATAACAAACCTCGAAAAGCAATTTCCGTCACCTGTCTGTGAGTAAGTCAAGTTTTATTTTTATTTTATTTTTTAAACAAAATATAATTTTGTGTGTACTTCTCATTGGTACACTGTTGTGATTTTAATTTTATTTTCCTGTTTCCAAACAAGACGGTATTGGCAATGCTACCCAAGCCTTGTGTCATCCCGAACACTTTTGGTCGTGACGATCCAATGTTAAACCATCTTTTTGTTCTAAGCTTTTGCCAATTCCTTAGGACAGAGTTTCCCAAAAGTTAGCTCAAGCCTTGAATTTTGTTCCTTTACTAAAATGGACATGAAAATGTATCATTAATTTTCTATTACAACAAGCACCAATTGCCAAGAAATGGAGGACTTTGTATTTTAGTTGAAATTTACATAAATTACTTTGACAATCGGAAACCCAAATAAAATGGACACAGACATCATTTTGGGGAAACCCTGTCTAAAAAGATTACATTTCCCAGTTATGGTGTTTTCCTAAGGGAAAAAAAGATTTGTTAGGACCAATTGTTCCAAAAGGGTTGAGCTGAAAAATGTTATTTAGTTCTGAAAGTCATTTGATTAAAAAAAAAAAAAAATCTAGAGGTGTGGCATTTGTTGTTGGCATTAATAATAAAAATTGTATTGGTTGCCGGCCCGCATTCTATGTCACTTTTGGAAAAAACTGTTAAATACCAAAAAAAAATACCTAACTTAAAAGGTAAACATTTTAAAATCTGTCATTCATTGGTCCTTATCCGATTTTTTTTTTCAACCGTGTTCCGTGTTTCCAAAGAAGGCAGGGAAAGTGATGTTTTCCTAGCTGTGGTTTTAGGAAATAAACACAATAAGGATTAAAACAAATGATACTAGAACTGTCTGTAATTCCCCATTTTGTACTCCTTTCAATTCCTAGTTACACAGCCAACACACAAAAAAACTTGTGCTGGAATAAAATATCAAAGATCGTAAACTCTGTGCTATGCTTGTCCTTTATGCTCTTTTAACCAGGGAAAAACCTTGTGGCAGCAAGTAATAAAACATCCCTTTACCCCTCATAGAAGATGTCAAAAGGCTGCAGTGAAGACCAGGCTGAAGGCTGCAGCCTTCAGGACGCCCACCCCCCTATATAGTCTCAAGAAAATAGGATGGCAGGATGTCTATGAAAGCCTTTCGGTTGTTTTGGCTCCCACGTGTCAGTCACCTTGAAATGTTCCAGTTTATGATAAACAAGCAGGCATGTTTTAGGTTTTTGCTGTGGTATGGTTTCAATGTCAGTATTGAGGTAAAATATGGAAGTCAGTACTTGATATTATGATCACATATAGTCCATGGATCGCCACCTTGCCGTGGTGGAGAGCCTTGCGTGTTCCGATGAACCTAAGAGCGATGCCGTCTGGAGTCTCGGCTCCTGGTAGGTTCAACCATGGCGGTAAGGTCGAAGGGGAGGTTCCAGACAAAGTGCGATCCAAAGACCTCAACGGTGGGAGTGGCGGAGGATGACACTGTGAGTCACAACGGCACTGAAGGCGGACGAAGGCTGCAACAGAGGGTGGTCTCAAATCGTCATGGACCCATGCCATTGGATCCCGGCCCCTTTCTGCCAAGGACCGTGTGGTGGCTGCAGGCGCATCAGTCTCCCCACGTTAAAAGACGTCACGCGCAGGCGTATTGAAGGGAACGTATTCCATTTTACATCCTGGACAACAAAGTCCTGTGGCGATCAGGAAGTGGTAACGGGGGCAGGACAGTGAGGTCTGGCAGCCCCTAGCCACAACCTGACACACAGGCGGTGGGTGTTAGATTCAGCCGTTAAGTTTTTGGACTGAGGCAGAAGAGCTTCTCGGCAGCTGCACCCAGGGCTGAGCAGCCCTATTTAGGATCCACTCTGCTCACCCCATTTAGGGGAGGGGGTTAGAAAAGGTACCCTAAATATAGCCTGCCTCACAAAATCCTGTCTGGAATACCGCATCCAGAGGGATCACCATCACGCGGTCAGAAACAAAAACATGTACACATTGGAGCCTGGAACGTGCGGACCCTAACGGACAACCAAGCCAGTGATCGACCTGAAAGGCGAACTGCCATCATCTCCAGAGAGCTAAGGAAGTTCCAGATCGACGTCGCAGCACTCTCCGAGACCCGACTAGCAGATGAAGGGCAGCTGAAGGAGCAAAAAGGTGGATATACTTTCTTTTGGAAAGGAAAACCTGCAACTGAGCCAACAATCCATGGTGTGGGTTTTGCTATCAAGAACCGCCTCATCAACCACCTCCATGAACTCCCTGTGGGCATTAACGAGCGCCTAATGACCATACGCCTGATCCTTGCCAACAATCAGATGGCCACGGTCATTAGTGCCTATGCACCAACACTTGATGCACAGGACGAAGATAAGGAGGCCTTCTACGCTGACCTAGACAAAGTCCTATCGGAAGTCCCCAAGGAGGATAAGCTAATCCTGCTTGGAGACTTCAACGCCAGAGTGGGACGAAACCACCACCTATGGAGGGGTACGCTGGGACGAGAAGGGGTTGGAAACACAAACTCTAATGGCACATTACTACTAACCAAGTGCTCAGAACACAACCTGGTCATCACCAACACACTTTTCCGTCAAAAAACCAAGTTCAAAACATCTTGGATGCATCCTCGCTCCAAACTGTGGCATCTCATCGACTATGTCATTGTCCGCTCTAAAGACCGCCACGATGTCCTAAACACCAGAGCAATGACCAGTGCAGACGACTGCTGGACCGACCATCGCCTCATTCGCTCCATCATGTCCATCCGCCTAATGCGGAAAAAACTGATCCAGAAAAGACAATGTCGGCCAAGAATAAACATCGAGCTGTTGAATGACACCGCCTACCAACAACAGCTGCAGGAGGCTCTTAGTGCAGCGCTGCCCAACCACTACCCAGAGGATACTGAAACACACTGGAGCACACTTTCGACTACCATAATGAACACCTGCAAAAAAATCCTCGGGCACAAAAAGCGGACGCATCAAGACTGGTTTGATGAGAATGACACTGAGATCCAGCAGCTAATTAACAACAAGCGGCAAGCTTTCATCACCTGGCAAAATGACATCCACTGCAAGGTGAAAAGAGTAGCCCATGCCAAAGCGAAGGCAGCCGTCCAAACACAGGTTAGGAAACTGAAGAACCAATGGTGGACAAAGAAGGCTCTGGAGATCGAGCAGCTTGCTGACTCTGGAGACACGAGAGGCTTCTTTGATGCCACAAGAGCGGTGTATGGTCCCGGCCACCGCTGCCTAACCCCCCTTCGCTCAAAGGATGGCCTGCTGCTGAAGGACAAGGAGGCAATTGCAAACAGGTGGAAAGAACACTACGAGGACCTCTTAAACAGGGACACTACACCTGAGATGGAGGCTCTTGATCAACTACCACAACAGCCCACAGCTGAAAGCATGGGAGAGCCACCCAGCCTGAGCGAGCTGCAGGATGCCATTGGGAAGATGAGGAACAACAAGGCTGCTGGGCCCGATGGAATTCCAGCAGAGGTCTTGAAGAAAGGCGGACCCGACCTTCTCAGGCACATCCATGCCCTGCTTCTTAAGATCTGGGAAGAAGAGGAAATCCCTGCGCAGCTCAGAGATGCCTTAATCGTCCCCGTATTCAAGAAAGGAGACAAGGCAGACTGCGGGAATTACCGTGGCATTTCTCTCCTCTCCACCATAGGGAAAGCCCTCGCTCGGGTTCTGGCCAACAGACTCACCCCCCTGTCAGAAATCATCCTTCCTGAGTCTCAGAGTGGATTTCGCCCAAGCAGAGGCACCACAGACATGGTTTTCATTGCTCGACAACTGCAAGAAAAATGCCGGGAACAAAATCAACCACTATACATGGCCTTCATAGACCTCACCAAAGCCTTCGATTTAGTTAACCGTCAGGCCCTTTGGCTGGTTCTATCCAAGATTGGCTGCCCAGACAAATACATCCGAGTACTGAGACTACTGCATGATAACATGTCAGCCACAGTGCTCAGCGGCAGTGGAGACGAGACGGAACCCTTCAGGGTTGACACAGGTGTCAAACAGGGATGCGTCATCGCTCCAACACTATTTTCCATCTTTATTGCTGCTATCCTCCGCCATACATGCAAGCATCTGCCCCACGGAGTCAAAATCATGTACAGAACTGACGGCCAACTCCTCAACATCAACCGACTCAGGGCTAAAGGTCAAACCACCACCATATCCATCATGGAGCTGCAGTATGCGGACGACAATGCCCTTGTGGCCCTGTCAGAAGTAGACCTACAGAGTATTCTGTCTGCCTTCACGAAGGCATACAAACAGCTTGGTCTGGCCATTAATATAAAAAAGACCCAAATCCTCCACCAACCACTACCAAACTGCAGTTTGCTTGTCTGCCCCCCAAACATCTCTATTGATAACATCCGACTGGAAAATGTTGACCACTTCCCCTATCTTGGCAGCCTCCTGTCATCGAAAGCCACCATTGATGATGAAATTGACCATCGCCTCAGCTGTGCCAGTGGGGCTTTCTCAAGGCTACGGAAGCGAGTCTTCGAGAATCGTGACCTCCAAGCAAAGACCAAAATCCTGGTCTACAAAGCTGTGGTCCTCCCCACCCTTCTGTATGGGTCAGAAGCCTGGACCACATACAGCAGGCACTTAAGGGCACTGGAGACCTACCATCAGAGATGCCTCCGGAAAATCCTCAGGATCAGCTGGAAGGACCGACGCACCAACACCAGCGTCCTGGAGGAGGCTGGCTTGCCTACCATCACTGCCACCATTGCCCAAAACCAACTGAGATGGATTGGCCATGTAATCCGCATGCCTGACTCTCGCCTCCCAAAACAAGTTCTTTATTCCCAGCTCGCTGAAGGGAAGCGGGCCCCGGGAGGTCAGAAGAAGAGGTTCAAGGACAACATAAAAGCAAACCTGAAGAAGTGTCACATAAACCTTAAAACTTGGGAAGACAAGGCCGCAGACAGGACGACGTGGAGAATCCTTGTCCGTGACGGCACCGCGCAATATAACGTTGACCTCCACCATGCCGCTCAAGACAAACGCAGACGCAGAAAGGAGAGAGTCCCCACCAAGCAGGCCCAACCCAAACCCACCACCATTACATTCCCCTGTCCACACTGCACCAGAGTTATCGGGTCCAGGATCGGCCTCTTCAACCACCTGAAGACCCACAAAGACCAAGAAGGAGGACCGTCATACTCGACTACGAGTGACCGCCGATGATGATGATTATGATCACATATAGTCACACAAGTAGATGTTTTATTTTTAAAACTCAGCAATTCTTAATGGTTATTGTCCACAAAACGTAACTGAAGAAGGGGGGTATCAACTCCCTCTAGACCAGGGGTGCCCAATACGTTGATCGCGATCGACCGGTCGATCGCCAAGCCACTATTAGTCGATCGCGTGATATTAAAATGTTTTTTTTTTTTTTATCATCACAAAAATCACACAAAAATTCATGTGTGCTTAAAATTTCATAATTCGTTGTGCAAAAAATGTCGTGTGCAAACAAGACATGTTAAATGGAGATAGTTGCCTCGTATTTACATTTCTTTACTGTACTCCCATTGCCCTACGTTTAAATGCTGTCTTGGTCTATGCAAATATTTGGCGTCCTCTAGTGGAGATCTAGTGCGCTTACCGCTCTATTCTCGCGGGTCTTGCTCACAACAGTATCCTTGGCAACGTTGCCACGCCCATCCGGTCTCTAACCAATTAGGGCTTCTCGTCTTCAATACGTAGACCAATCACAATCGAGATACGCTATTACGCTATTCAAAACATCAGAGCGGTTTCCGTTTTCTTAACTGCAACAGCATGCGCACAAACTTGCTGCACATTAAACATCACTTCAACACAAACAAGATGCCGTCCAGCATGTATGACTACGAGGTGCTACACACCATTGGGTCCGGTTCTTATGGACGATGTCAGAAAATAAAACGGAAATCTGACGGAAAGGTGAGGAACCATTGGCATTTTTTTTTAAACTATTAAAATATTGTATTGTATTCGTAACCTTGAAATGCCCATAATTACAATAGGTAGTTTGTATGAGCCGTCTCCAAATGTTTAACTTTCTCTTTCAAATTTGAAAATTAATGAATAATTAGATTTTTAATTCAGCCTGGTTCTTGGCGTTTCTCATTTTTAAGTCCCCTGTATTGCTATTTTTCTCTTACTGTTGTTGAACCCAAGGTTCTGGTCTGGAAGGAGGTGAATTATGGCACAATGTCTGAGAGCGAGAAGCAGATGCTGGTGTCAGAGGTGAACCTCCTAAGAGGGCTGAAGCATCCCAATATAGTGAGATACTACGACCGCATTGTTGACCGCACCAACACCACGCTGTGCATCATCATGGAGTACTGCGAGGGTGGAGACCTGGCAAGCCTCATTGCCCGATGCATCAGGGAAAGGTGACTCTTTAACCCTCACAACACGTTTTTACGAATGCTGATAGACAAAAACAGTAATACAAAAGACCTCTGATATCTTAATAGTACTTTAAAAAAAAAACATTTCTGCATGGCAACCGCAACGTTTAAGGTTTGACTCTCTTTCCGTTTCCTCAGACATTATTTAGAAGAAAAGTTCATCCTGCGTGTCGCAGCACAGCTCATGTTAGCGCTAAAGGAGTGTCACAAGCGGGATGACGACAGGCCCACCGTCCTTCACCGAGACTTGAAACCAGCTAACATCTTCCTGGACGTCAAACAGAACGTGAAGCTGGGTGACTTTGGCCTGGCCCGGATCCTCAACCACGAAGCCAGCTTTGCCCAGACGTTTGTTGGAACGCCTTACTACATGTCTCCTGTGAGTTTTCATAAATTGCAAATGCTGTAGTTCCGATCCCTAAAGATTTTGAACAGATTGATGCAACGTTTGTTTTTCAGGAGCAAATGAACCAGATGTGTTACAATGAAAAGTCGGATATCTGGTCACTGGGTTGTTTGCTGTATGAGCTGTGTGCCCTTAGGTAAGTTTGCTCGAGCGCATTGCCGCACGGATAGCTTTGTTTACTGAGGAGCACAAATCTTTCTTTACAGGCCCCCTTTTACTGCCTACAACCAAAAAGAGTTGGCCGTCAGGATTCGAGAGGGCAAGTTCAACAGAATTCCGTGTCGATACTCGGAAGAAATAAATACCCTACTCAAGACAATGCTCAACTTGAAGGTTAGAAATAATATGAATATTCCCCGCCCTCCGGTGTGTCATTAATGGTGCTGTCTGTTTTTCTTTTTTCACCAGGACTATCTGAGGCCATCTGTGGAATCCATCCTCCAGAGCAGCCTTCTGGCCGAAGCAGTCGGCGAAGAGCGGAGGAAAACGCGGCAACTTCGGAGGCAGTCGGCGGGCTCCGGCGTTGCTTCCAAAAAGCCCACAGATGTAACACCTTCTGTCGCAGAGCTCAGGCTCCGAGAGCAGGCCTTGAAAGAGCGAGAAAAGGCACTTAAAGAACGTGAAGAGATGCTGGAGCGTGAGCTTTTTTTTTTTTTTTTCCCTCATATTTAGAATTTACCTGAGCTTTACTTACGGGTCGCCATCACGTTTTGTGCTGGATCATATATTTCAAGTGTTGTAACATGGCAACACAGCAATTGCAAGCATATGTAATGTACGGTTTCTAATTTGCATTTGTTTTTTAGGACGGGAACAAGAGATGTGTTTTCGTGAAAGCCTCGCAGACGAGAAACTATTAAGGTACTTTTTGAAAAGAAGAAGGAAAAAAAGTAGCATTAATGACATATGACCTGGCAGCATGGCTGAGTACATCTCTTTCACTGTTCTGATTTTTGAGTTTTTTTACAGAGCGGAGTATTTTTTGAAGAATTTCCCTGCGGCGCATCAGAGGGAGCAGAGCATAGGTACGCAAACCCGATGAAGACCTCTGGAGACACACAAGCTCAGCTTGGAAATATTGTCTGTTTACTTTTTTTTGTTTTTAATTGGTTAAGTGGTAAAGATAAATTGATAATTGTGTCAATAAAGATTTTTGTCAAAATTTCAAAAGCATGTCACAGGACTTACCTTATCTTGTCTCTGGACACAGGAATGCTTTAAAAATACTCTTTTTGCTCCCATAGGTGTCTGGGAGCAGTATTCCCCTGGCAAGAAGTTTCATTTTGTAGGCGACAACAAGGAAAACCGTCAGCTGGATCACTCTGTGGCAATGGCGCCGCGATACGACATGGTCAGTCAGCATGGTCAAACCCTGACGAAATTCGAAAAAGCCTATCAGATCCTCCGCATGCGCATCTGACAGTCGGCGTGTGCCCGTATAATTGTAAATATTTTAAGTGTTGGGTCTACTTAACTTGAATTAAGCTTGTGTGTATGTGCTATTTATAAAGTGCCGTGCTTGTTTTATCGACAAGATTTTGTATTGAAGGTTGTCATTATTATAGGTTCAAAATACTACAACAAAGGCCAAATTAAAGGTTTGAATACATTTAGGTTATAATTGGCATAAATATGATTGTCTTTGACCAAAGGGGAATATGCAGGAAATTTGGTTCATTCTGGAAATTTAGACAGCTATGGCTAAATACAACAACCAGGTAGTACAGATGAACAAAAATGTACTGTTTAACCAAACCAAATACTCTTTTCAAGTACTCAATCTACCACAAGAGGTCACTCGTTTACCACAATAGTCCATTGAAATCAATGTCTGACTATGCCACATATTGTCTACTTCTGATTACCACAATCGTTATACCGTGTATATTTACTTTTACATGGTCTTTAAGTAATGGAAAATTAGTAATTAGAACTATTGTCAAAACAAATTGAATTTCAACATCACAGTTGATTGTACTGATATGTCACATTTGAGTTATTGGGATTTCGGAAAAATAAAATGTTTTGCACCAGTAGTGCCCACGATCGTTATCCGGCACGTAACATAAACCTATCCCTTAATTTCTCCGTTGAGAATCTGTGGAGTGTAAATTAAAAGTAAACATTTAGGGGGGAAGACACGCCTGCACAAGCAATTGTTACTTGAAGCTTGGGAACGACGAACATATTCGTGTCTGTCATCATCAAGAACTCACGTTATCCACGTCAAAAGTGTAGCATACGTACATATTCCAGTAAGCAATGTTTATAGAGCAACTTCCTGTAGTCATCGTTATTTTATATAGTGTTTTTTTATTGGTCTTCTCAAGCCTAATACGACAATGCACATGTCAATCATCGCGAAACAACACTCGTGCGGCTTGCGTAGCAACCACCGTTGCCCGGTTACTCTGTCCTGCCCACTTTAAAGTGTAACGACATCTAACCAATCGGCTTGGACCTTTTGTCCTCTCGTTCAATAGGAACTCGCACAGGGCGTGCTCTTTCGCCGGTTCTTCTGGTGTTCCGTGTGGAAAGTTTACCGGCTCGGGTGCAAAGTTTCAGTTCGTCTGCAAACTGGAGCTCGGGCGAGCGTCGACATTATGGTGTTTGCCAAGTCACTATAATTCCGATGAATCTTCTTCCAGTTGAAGTGCTGCTGACGTTACGGGGTAACTGTAAGTGTGAGTGTAGTGTGGGGTGCTCGTATTGTCTCTCTGGGAGCCAGTTAGCTCGAGTTGTCAGCACGGAGTTCATACTAGCTAGCTTGCCGGAGTGAGCTAGCCCCCCCCCCCCCCCTCCCCTTCTATAACATCGACTGGAAAATGGCTTGTGAGCCTAATCGAGTCCGGCTGCTATGCATGCTCTTGCTGACGTTCGCCTTTTTCATCGTGGAGGTGGTGGTGAGCCGGATCACCGCATCCCTCTCGATGCTGTCCGACTCCTTTCACATGCTGTCGGACGTCATCGCTCTGATCGTAGCTCTCGTCGCGGTGCGCTTCGCCGAGAAGACCCAAGCGACCGAGAAGAACACGTTCGGCTGGATCCGGGCCGAGGTAATGGGGGCGCTGGTCAATGCCGTTTTCCTCACGGCGCTGTGCTGCACCATCGTGCTAGAGGCGATCGAGCGCTTCACCGAGGCCCGCGAGATCGAGCAGCCGCAGGTGCTCGCCGGCGTGGGATTCGCGGGACTGGTGGTCAACCTGTTTGGGCTCTGCTTGTTCCACGGCCACGCCAGCGGAGGACACGGACACTCGCACGGGGGAAAGAAGAGCAAAGGCGCAAAGTCTCACCGGGCCGGCAACGGGACTCCAGGGGAAACCAACATTTTGGTGGGGAACCACAGCAGCTCCACGGACGCCTGTCAAACCGGTAAGCGTGGGTGCAGACTTTTTGTTTTGTTTGATTTATTGTTTGTTACTACAGCACTAATGGCACTTAGATTACAGTGAGACGAATCAATTGGCCCACGAGCCATAAAGTTGACCCCCACCCTTTCCCAAGGCAGCCTTCTCCACACTATCTCCATAGTCAGCAGTCCATATTGCATAACAGTACAATCCATTTTCTAGTAGCCTATACAGAAGCAAGCGGTCACATGATAATTTTGGTTTCTAGGCATGTGTCTCTCTCACTTGTTTAGACACTGAATGGTTAAAGCCATTCCCAAGGACCAGGTTTCTCGCCCACATGCACACTGCCTGGCCTTGACATTTTCAATAAACGGAGACTGCTCAAACCCCTCCTCCATGCCCCTGGTAGCACTAACTGGAACGTACATCAGTGTAATGGTGGAGTCAACGACCAAAAGCACACCATTAGCCACTGATGAACGAGCCGCCACTGTGTCAGGGATTGAGGGAAATAGTTTCTTACCTTGTGCACACACCCTAATCAATGATTGAATTTTAGTCATTGTGAAATGAGTAGTATATTTAAAGTCAACTTTAAACAGTCAAGACTGGGATTTGAACTCTGTTAATTGTATCAAAATTGTTGTCACTTGTTCAGGCAATTGAGCCAAAATTTCTTCTGAAACAAATACATTTTACTTTCTCTTTCTGCAGACATGAGCCCTAAAGAAAGCGCAGAGATGCAGATCAACGGCGGCGCTCAGTACGAGGACATAGATCACGACCACAATGCATCCTCACAGCTCAACATGCGCGGCGTCTTCCTCCACGTGCTTGGCGACGCCCTGGGCTCCGTCATCGTCGTGATCAACGCTCTCATTTTCATCTTCGTGTGGCAGCCCTGCAACAAAGACGAGCTCTGCGTCAACCCATGTATCAAGAGCCACGCCACCGACCACTACCATGGCAACCACACGCTGGTGGATCTCATAGGGGGCCCCGGCACACCCAGCACCAAGATGGCGGGCCCCTGCTGGGTGCTCTACCTGGACCCCACACTCTGCCTCATCATGGTGTGCATCCTGCTGTACACCACCTACCCGCTGCTCAAGGAATCAGCCCTCATCCTGCTGCAGACGGTCCCGAAGCAGATCAACATCCACCGCCTCAACGAGCGCCTGCTCAACCTCGACGGAGTCCTGGCCATCCATGAGCTGCACGTGTGGCAACTGGCGGGCAGCCGCATCATTGCCACGGCGCACATCAAGTGCCATGATCCCACATCCTACATGGACGTGGCCAAGCGCATCAAGGACTTTTTCCACAACGAGGGCATCCATGCCACCACCATCCAGCCCGAGTTTGTCACATTCAGTTCTGAGTCCCAGGATTCCTTGTGCGAGCTCTCCTGCCGGACTCAGTGCGCCCCCAAGCTGTGCTGCGGTGCCAGCGACAAGCAGAACCCCGTCATCGACAAGAAGACAGCTGGTGACCTCAGGGTCATTGGCGAGAGCCCGGAGCCGGCCGCCCTGCCACTGGTGCAGCCGGAGGTCATCATCACGTCGGAGGTGGAGTCGTCTCTGTGAGAGAAACTGGAAGCTGGATCAACTGCTGTTGTTCAATATGGGAAAATTGGCTCCAGCTCTACCAGCGAGCATGCAATTTTTCAACCTAAGTCTTTTTGTCACAAGCCCCCTCAATCTGGGTATGAGTTTCCAAAAAGTATCTGATTACTTCCTTTGTTTTTAAATCAAAACCAAAGGGTTGCCTGATTTTCCATAGTAGAAATTGAAAAATGGGCCAAATGATTGAGTTTGATTTTAATAATAGTTTAGCAGAATGTTTGGTAACAAGTATCCATAAAGATACGTTTTCTTGTTATTTGCCACAATTAGTCAGGAAAATTTGTTGAGACAAAATGTATATCTCTCTCTTGGCACACCTCTCACAGCACACTGGTTTCGGAATGATGTCGTACTTACGGTGTCCCTCAAAGGGCCGTAATGACTGAAAACCTTTTAACTGTCACCATCGTAGTATCACATATACGTACACAATGAATTTGATCACAACCAAATAAGCATGCTATATTTTGATTTATTTTGATGTGAGGTGATTTGGTGAAAATAAAACTGATGCTTGTATTTGTCCAAAATTCACAAACTGGTTCTGACTAGCAAAAGGACATCTTCTGTGGCTAATGTTATTTGCAATGCTTGTTACCGAATTCCCCAGTTACTTAAACACAACCAATCAAATATTAAAACCAAACCACGCACTATGGCCCGTTTTTCAATTTCTAAGCCAAAAATGTAAGTATGAAAAGTCTAGTCTTTTTTTTTTTTTGGTCAGATTTAAAGACCCCAAAATAATGAGTTACTTTTTCACTTGTAAATTAAAATGAAAAGACTGATTGATACACTGATTCTTATAGTCACTGGTGACATGTCAGGGTTCACTGTCTTTGGAACCTCATCCATCCCATGATGTTGCTGTGCCAAAATTTCTCTTCAGAACCTCAAAATGTCACGCTCATTTCAGCCTGTGAATCTTTATGCGTGTATTCTCTGAATCCCCTAACTCCTAAAAATGGAGTATTGTATTGCTTAATGAAGTATTTAAGTTATTAGAAATAATCTATTTCTCTCTGTAGATCAGGGGTGTCAAATTCCAGTCCTTGGAGACAGCATTCCAGCATGTTCCCCTCACCAAACACACCTGATTCAAATGATCAGTCCATCCTCACATTCTGCAGGAGCCTGTTAATGATCCTGATTAATTGAATCAGGTGTGTTTAACGAAGGAAACTTGGAAACCATGTAGGACTGCGGCCCCCGAGGACTGGGGTTTGACACCCCTGCAGTGTAGGCTTCTGCTCTCTTTGGCCCACCATCTATGCCGTGAGTTAGAATTTTTGGCCTTTTTTTTTTGATAAGCTGGATGAACATCTCCTCAGCCTGCCTTGCACTCACTGGCAAAAGCTTTGAGTGTATCTGATGTAAACCGCAACGACACGGCTGCAGTCATTCAGGATTTAATGCATCTCGTTGCTCGAAGACGAGCCCCGCAATGTCGCCAGTCGGATCCCCGTGGCGGCCAGTTGTTTGGTTGTGTTCTGTCCAAAATCAAGAGCTCCAATGTTGCATCGTGACACAACTCTTCTCCCAAGCATACATGCAGTTTGTTTGTCCGCTGCTTTGGACAGCTGAGCACCCAAGTCCTTCTCGTGGCCTTTAAATTGTCGAGGGAATGAAAAGAAAAAAAAGAAAGAAATCACTCTACAGTTTGTCACTTAACAAGGTGCAATTGAGAATTCCACTCCTGATTCTATGTATATGCAATGTCAACAAATGTGCTGGGAAGTATTTTGACGTTTTCATTTTTACAATTTGCAGTCACTTTTACACTGTTGTAAGTACAGTAATGTGAAAATATGAATTACGTTTGTTTTGTTTTTTAGATATGAAATGTCAGCTGATGTTTTTTGATATGTTATCTACAGTTGCTGTCCATTGTGTCATCTTGAGACAAAAATATATTGCTGTTTGGTACAGTTGCTGTCTCTTGCTCTTTTGTATATATCCAACTTTGACGGGCCCAAAAATTTGTTGACTTTGTTGAAATGCATGTAATTGATTAGGCCAGCAACCCAGCATTATTTTGATAATCAATTACCTGTTGATTGATCAATCACTGGAATTAGATTTTTTTGAGAAATAAGATTTCCATTCCTTTATTAATAAGACATTATTTCACATTTGAAGGTGGAGAAAATCCACAGACTCATGATTCTATTTCTGGTTTAGTATTTACATCCATCAGAACATTGGCAAGAATGTAAAAGCAGATGTTTGTAAATTTCTTATTTTTTAAAAGATCTGCTTTGATGGAGGACTCAAGAATCCAAAGAGCAAGGTACACAAACAAGTCTGTCCTGTCCTTAAGCTAACTCTGTGCCATTTTTTAGCACCCATCAAGGCTGACACGATTCGCCATGTTTATTCAGCAGCTCCGAGGAAGAGTATCTTTTGCTTTCATTGTTTCTCCGTAAACCTCATTTTGCAACCCCTTATTTCTTACAATGGACGTTTATTTTTTATTTTTTACACAGTGTGTAGGGTTTTTCTTTTCCTCATTTTGCTACCCAGTATTTCTTACAATGTACGGTTCTTTGTGTTCCGACTGTCAAACACAATGCATGGTACCAAATCAACTTGGCTACAAAAGTCAAAACAAAACTTTGTCAATGTACTATTATTTCCCTGTGTATTATTTTCACACATAATGCCCATGCTAGAAACTGCAGCTGTTTGTCAATGTCCGCTGTGCCTGCTGACCATGTGATGGGCGGGGTCTTACATAAGAGGTGGGGGGGCACTGCAAAGGCAACATGCACACAAGGCTTTCCCCAACATTCCAGCGTGCTGCTGTGATGCTGTTTCATGTCGAACGCCGCTTTGTGCGTGCTCTCTGTTCACACCAGGTGTTCTTTGCCCCTTGCCTGTGAGCTATAGTGTACGTGTGCAACATTAAAAAGCGAGTCAGGATGCCGTCTGTGTTTTCATTCAATTGATTCGCCTTCAGAGTCAAGGGTCAGAGATTGTAAAGTAAATCCTGACAGACATGACATCAGTGACGCTGAATGCCCCTCCTGATGGAACCATGAACTTGGAGACTCTATGGATGCCTGGTAACTCCACAAAGATTCAAATGAATAATTAACTCATTGATATATAAAAAAAGTTGGTTGAATTATTTCTGATACAAGGTTTCCCCAGTCCTAATTTGTCCTGTTTGAAAGCACACACGCAGTGTAAACAGTAATGCTTGTCACGCTAACTAGTAAGCACTGTATTGTTGAGTTGCCCTTGAGCAAGGCACTCATTTCCTTGTATCGTGGCCATTTATGTTGTTATCTGCAGATTATGAGAAGATTTATTTAAAAGTTCATTTGTTTAAACCAGGGGTCACCAACACGGTGCCCGCGGGCACCAGGAGACCCGTGAGGACCGCATGAGTAGCCCGCAGGACTGTTCTAAAATTAGCTCAAATAGCGGCACTTGTCAGTGAGCTGCATCTATTTATTTTACAGTCAAACCTCGGTTTTCGAACGTCCTGGTTCTCAACAAATCGGAATTCGAACAAAAAATTCGAGATTTTTTTGCTTTGGTTGTCAAACAAAATTCGGAGGTCGAACCTTACGAGATGAGCCAGGAGGACCCGAGAAAACCCGACCGCGCGCCCGGATGCCGACTGATTCCATTGTTATTGTATTTTCGTTACTTTGAGGATTGTATTAACCCCTAATCATGCCTCCAAAGAAAGCAAGTGGGAGCAGTAAAGCCATCCTAAAACACAAAGACGCTCTTAAAGCAATGCGACAGTGAGCGCCCTGCGCGCTGCGGTTGCGCGATCGGACCAAATTAAGCTCCCTGCGCAGTGAGGTCCACTTATATTTTGGAAAGTACATCAGAACTTTGAAAATATTTTCTAAATTTTAGCGACGGCTCTGTCACAATAATGCGACCAGCGTGGTGGAGTTGCACGGTCGGCGACGCGCTACGTTTGGGCGTTCGGCGGTGCGCTGCAGTTGTGCGATCGACAAAATTAAGCTCCCTGGGCACTTAGGTCCACTTAAAATTTCGAAAGTACATCAGGACTTTAAAAATAATTTCTAAATGTCAGCGACGGCTCTGTCACAATAAAGCGACCAGCGCGGTGCAGTTGCGCGGTGGGCGACGCGCTACGTTTGCGCGATCGGACAAATATGCGGAAATGAAAAAATGCTTTAAAAAGGCGGGGGGGGTTTTCTTGAAACGAATTAATAAAATGTCCATTATTTGTAATGGGGAAAATAGATTTGGAATTCGACCGACTCGTTTCTCAAACCGCCGTCTGGAACGGATTGTGGTCAAAAACCAAGGTTTGACTGTATTTTTGCTATTCTTGTTAAAATCACATTTACATGTGAACTGGAAATGACTAATAAAACAGTGAAAGCCAAATTGAGCAAATTGGTTATTTCAGAAGTGTGTCAAACTGGTAGCCCTCTGCCTTAATCAGTACGTAGCTCTCGGTTTAAGAAAGGTTGGCGACCCCTGGTTTAAACAAATGATGCTCACAATAATGCGACCAGCGCGGTGGAGTTGCACGGTCGGCGACGCGCTACGTTTGCGCGTTCGGCGGTGCGATGCAGTTGTGCGATCGACAAAATTAAGCTCCCTGCGCACTTAGGTCCACTTAAAATTTGGAAAGTACATCAGGACTTTAGAAATAATTTCTAAATGTCAGCGACGGCTCTGTCACAATAATGCGACCAGCGCGGTGCAGTTGCGCGGTGGGCGACGCGCTACGTTTGAGCGATCGGACAAATATGCGCAAATGAAAAAATGCTTTAAAAAGGCGTTTTTTTTTTTTTTTTTTTTCTTGAAACGAATTAATAAAATGTCCATTATTTGTAATGGGAAAAACAGATTTGGAATTCGACCGACTCGTTTCTCAAACCGCCGTCTGGAACGGATTGTGGTCAAAAACCAAGGTTTGACTGTATTTTTGCTATTCTTGTTAAAATCACATTTACATGTGAACTGGAAATGACAATAATAAAACAGTGAAAGCCAAATTGAGCAAATTGGTTATTTCAGAAGTGTGTCAAACTGGTAGCTCTTTGCCTTAATCAGTACGTAGCTCTCGGTTTAAGAAAGGTTGGTGACCCCTGGTTTAAACAAATGATGCTCACCATGACTAACGTGACAGCTATCAGAATAGAGAGCACAATTTGAGGAACAACTGTATTTCAGGAATAGTGCAGTTTATTGTTATTTTATTTCCATCTTCATTGAAGTTATGGCTGAAGGGTACTCATGTGGATTCTTATAAAAGGCATTTAGAATGAAGAGACTTTGATTTGGACTTGTGGGATTGTGGATTTAAAAAGATGACAACCAAGACCTCTCCCACACTCTTGAGGTTGTCTTTTTTTTTTTTAATCTGGCCACATGGCAGCTCAGTGGCCTCCACTAAAGAGCTTTCAGTCAAGTGGGAGAGCCTATATAAACCGGCTGGAATGTTAACTCTGCTGACCACCACCATCATGACAATGATAACGAGGATGGGGATGACCTGTCATTTAGTGGCCATAAAGAAACGGTGTGCATGTCCGCCATGTTTGTGGAATATTATTTTTGTAGCCCGACAATTTGTTAGATGGTTCCTTAGGGGGTGCAACAAAAACTTATTTGAATGAGGAAAATTATTTTTGATTAACCCAAATCAAATTGTTCTGTTTGAAAATGTACCTTTGAAACTTCGCACAGAAAATGTTTAAAAAAAAAAAAAAAAGCTATGCGTAAGATAAGATATGCTCATAGGGAAGTCGTTGTGTCACAGTGGTCAGTGTGCATAGATTCAAATACGTATGGTTGCCAGAGTTCTGAATGAAAAAAGTGTGGACTAATTTCTCCCTTGTAATGCTCAGACTTTTTGATCACAGGGCTAAGTGGTTCCAACCAGCAAAATTTAATTACCGACAAATCATAAAACACTTTAAGGATAGCAAGAAAGAATGATGGATGATGAAAGCAGCTACCTTCCCATCCTTGTGACCAATTCGTCTGCATACAGTAAAGATAAAAAGAGGGGTTTATGGGCACGTGGTGGCACACAGGAGCTGTTATCAGTATTAGTTAGCAGTATCCTTAGAAAAGACAGATGAAAAGTTAAACATTGCAATGATCATATTCCAAAGTGATATAGTCTGCATCCTCCCAAATGGGATGGGATTGTGATGCTTGTCAATGCATTTTTACATTGCATATTCTGACCATTTGTGCTGTTGAGCTTTGTGACAATTGAACTGTAAGTGTCGGAATGGCAGACTGAAGCCTCGGTACAGAGTGCTTATGGGGCTTTTCTACACAAAAGGGGAAACTGGCCAGTGAAAAGTGGCGTCAGCACATTAGTGGAGTTTTTTCCTCTATGCTCGTGACTAGCCAGAACTTACTTCTGTATAAACCCCGTCGTTCAAAAGAAGCATGCCTGTCATTATGAAACCTAGCGGCAGCAAGTATTGTGAAATAACAAATGAGCAAGGTGGCTTGATGATTTAACAAGACAGATAAGAAGTTCGTGCCTGTTCACACATTCCTTTTTTCACTCTCCCCTTTCTGGCCGAGCTCGTACTGTTTCTTTTCCTAGTCGAAAGTTGACACGCCTTTTTCTCCCCCGTCTAATTCCATACAAGCTACCTGAATTTTGAAAAGTATCAAAGTTCTCGTTTCAATACAAATATGTGGAAACTCTGCCCTCTAGCGGAAGCTTTGAGTTATCGCACACGAGTGATGATGATAGAACTTTATTCATTCCAAAGCGGGGAAATTCACTTGTCACAGCAGCGCATAATGAGTGCAAGAACAATACGAGTGCAAATAAAAACAAGGGGGCGTTGGTGCGCCCGACCCATGGGAGGGACAAGTGTGTCGTTATGTGCGTCGAAGCAAGCACCATACGTTTAGAGGACAGCAGTTTAATAAACTCACACGAGGATTCAGAGGACAAAATATATCACTTGGTTGCGTTACATCCGGGGAGCGAGAGCAGCTTCTTCGTCTCAGCTACGGTAGCCGTGCGGGACATTCTTTTAGCACAATACACAATCATGCAATTATCTACATCCTCTCCTTTTAGAACATTGCCTCTATAAAAAATATTGTTAACTAAAAAACTGTAATATACAAATGTGACGTGACAGTCTACAAATAAACAAGTCTGCGTAAAACTGGCAGCATAAAACTTACTGAATTAACAAATTATTCCTCTTGGAAATGCACGAAGGTACACTTGGTAATAATAACAAGTATGTAAACAACCTTAGAGCTTAACTTTTTTTTTTTTCAAAACGCAACTAACAAACATGCAGTTCAATCCTTGTACTTCGGATTCGGCTTAGAAATCCGACCTGAGCGAGTCACATAAGCAGAACAATTGTGTGACACTCGGGTGGGCACGTCAGCTGGAGATGTTGTCGATTGCTCATTGGTGGAGTAGTGAGCAGATGGTTGAGAGAAGTGAGACGGTCGGGCATGTGGACTGGATAGAAGAGGGTCTGGCGTACTCGGAACCGGTGGTTGAGAGTGATGGTCAGAGTCGGCGTGCAAAGGTGGGGTTGGTTCAGCAACAGGAAGGATGTGACGGCGATTCCTCCTGTAGATACCTCCGTTGGATTCAACGATGTAGGAGCGCGGCTCTTTGCAAGCCTGAACCACTTTCCCGAGGCGGTCATATCCCTCTGCAGTCTGTAACCGGACAATTTGTCCTCTCACAAGTGGCACCAGAGGGCGACTTGTTGCATCATAGTACTGCTTTTGAACAAGTCTTCTCCTTTGAAGCTGAGTAGCCACTTGTCCTGCACCCTTTATTGCAGGCACAAGCAGAGTGTTGTTGACAGGAAAGGTAGAACGCGTCTGGCGAGACATGAGACGCTGTGCAGGTGATCCAAGCGTGCTGTCTCGAGGAATGTTCCTGAGGTTGAGCAGGTTGAGAAAAACATCCGTTCCATCTCGGTGTGACTTTTCCATGAGCTGTTTGGCACTGCGGACGGCACGCTCGGCTAATCCATTCGACTGCGGGTATCCGGGACTGCTGGTAACGTGCGTAATGTCCCACTGTTTGGAAAAGTCGCGGAACCGTTGGCTAGTGTATTGTCTGCCATTATCAGAAATCAGTGTATGGGGTGCTCCATGAACAGAAAAATGTCTCTTTAGCTTTTTTATCACTGTAGCTGAAGACAAATCACGAAGCAGATCAATTTCGAACCATCCCGAGTAAGAGTCAACAAGGACTGAATACTGTTGACCATGCCATTCAAAAATGTCCGTTGCGACCGTAGACCATGGCAGGGTAGGGACAGGATGAGCTTTCAGCGGTTCCTTTTGCTGGTGTGGTCGTGTGCTATTGCATACAGCACAAGACAGTAGTACTTTTGTGATGTCCGTGTTCATGTTGGGCCAAAACACTGTACTTCTGGCTCTACATTTAGTTGATTCAAGGCCTGGGTGACCTCTATGCATAATTTGGATGTACTCTTGTTGCAGTGAGATTGGTATGACAGGTCTGTGTCCTTTAACAACAATACCTTCTTCCACTACCAACTCGTCTCTGTATGGAAAGTATGGGCGGACAGAGAGCGGTGCCTGACGTTCTTTGTTAGGCCATCCATTCTGGATCACATTGCTAAGAGTTTGAAGCACTTGGTCACTGGCAGTGTGTGTTCTCAGCTCTTCAAGCCTGGCTGTCGAGATAAAACTGACTGACATGACTTCAAACGAGCTGTGAGCACTAGATAATTCAGAAACTTTACCGTTTGGGGCTCTTGACAGGGTGTCGGAAAGGTACATTTGCTTGCCCTTTTTATAAACCAAGGTGATGTCAAAAGCTTGTAGACGAAGTAGCATCCTCTGCAGACGAGCTGGAGCTGTGAGGATCGGCTTCTTCAGTATAGTGACCAGAGGTTGGTGGTCTGTTTCAATGACAGTGTGCTTGCCATAGATGTAGTCCTTAAACTTAGTGCATGCAAAAACAACAGCAAGGAGTTCTTTTTCAATTTGCGCATAACGGGTTTCTGTATCTGACAATGTGCGAGATGCATACGCAATTGGCTTTCCATCTTGTAAACATGCTGCACCCAACCCATAACGGGATGCATCACATGTTAGCATCACAGGTTTCCCTACATCAAAATAAGAAAGGACAGGTGAGCTGGATAGACATGACTTCAATTCCTCAAATGCCTGTTGGTGTTGGGGGAGCCAGCACCATGCAGCGTCTTTGTGAGTGAGCTGCCTGAGTGGTGCTGCAATGTCGCTGAGATTTGGGATAAACTTCCCCAAGTAGTTCACCATGCCCAGGAATCGTTGCACAGCTAGGGCATCTTGCGGGACCGGCATCTCCGTGATGGCTTCTGTTTTCGTTGGATCGGCTTTCAGACCTTCTTTTGTGAATATGTGACCAACATAGCAGACTTGGTCGAGCCGAAACTTGCACTTTTGAGAGTTGAGTCTAAGTTTGATCTCTTGTGCACGATCCAATATTTTCTTCAGATTAGCATCATGTTCTGCAGCATCGCGACCTCCCACAATGATGTCATCGACTATGACAGCACATGGGTAACCGGCAAACAGTTGTTCCATTGAGCTTTGGAAAACTTCACTTGCTGAGTTGATGCCAAATGGCATGCGGAGAAATCGGTAGCGCCCAAAAGGTGTGCTGAATGTTGTCAACATGGATGACTTTTGATCTAGCTTTATTTGCCAAAAGGAGTTCTTGGCATCAAGCACCGAAAACAGGGTGGCACCTGACATTTTGCTGGCTACGTCTTCCACACTACGCATCGGATAGTGGGGTCTCTTTAAAGCATTGTTCAAGTCTTTTGGGTTGATGCACAGTCGTATCTCTTCTTTGTCTTTCTTGTGTGCTGCTACCATCGATGAAACCCAGTCCGTGGGCTCAGAGACGGGGCAGATGACTCCTTTGCTTGTCATGTTATCAAGTTCAGCTTTAACGCGGGCCTGCATCGCCAAGGGGACACGGTGCGCTGGACGCACGACTGGCCGTACAGCTGGATCTACTACCATGGAGTAGGTGATTGGCAGTTCTCCTAATTCATCGCTGAACACATCTTTGTATTTCTCTTTGATATTTTTGACAAAGTCTGTAATAGTCTCCGTGCCGACCTGGTGGACGTGAGGGCTGAATGTGACAAGTCCGAGACGCATACATGCACGAAATCCCAAAAGTGGAATAACATCACGCTCCACGAGGAAGAAGGGTAGCGTGTGTTGCTGTTCATCCAAGTAGCATGACAGTGAAACAAGACCTGCAGTTTCGATCTTGCTGCCGCCATAAGCCACTAGATTTGTAGACTTGCCACAGGGAATAATGTTCCCCTCAGAGAGTTGTACAAACATGTCCTTAGCCATTACATTACATTTCGCTCCGGTGTCAATCTTCATTTCGATGGGTTTCCCGTGCACATGCAGAGTGACAAAGCCTTCATCTCTATTTTTCATATGTGCATTGATAGTGTCCACAGAAATTCCATCTACATAGTATGTATCATCATCAGCGGTGTATTCTTTCTCTTGCTCGACCTTCACGTGATACACTGGTCTTCTAGTGGAGCTTTTCTTTGTGAAACTCTTTCTTTCTGTGTTGTGATACGCTGGCTTTGACTTGCAGCAATCCTTGAAATGATTCATCTTTCCACATTTGTGACATTTCAAGCCAAACGCTGGACATCTATCCCTTTGCGCTGGGTGGCTGCCTCCACAATGATCACAAGTAGTGATGTTCTTTGAATCATATTGATTTGCTTTCTTATTTCTTGACCTGTACAGTCCTCTATTGGAGCTTTGTTGTAGCGCATCCACAGGGTTTACTTGCAGAGTTAATGCTTTTGTGTTTTCCTCGGTCATTTCATAAATACGGCAGATAGAAATTGCCTTAGCGAGGGTCAAGTCACTATCGCGTAGCAGAGCCTTTCTTATACTGTCGTTGTTGATGCCACACACGATTCTATCACAAATCAATTCGTCCGTGAGCTCTGCAAAGTGGCAACTCTTTGCTTTTATCTTCAAATCACTGATGAAAGATTCAATAGTCTCACCTTGCTTCTGATTTCGAGTGTGAAACTTGTGCCTTTCCATCGTCTTGTTGTGTTGTGGATTGCACATTTCTCGAAATTTTCGCTTGAGACACGTGGGGTCTTCCCGAGACTCGGCCGGGACCATAACGGCTCCATTTTCTCCTGGCGCTCTAACTTCCGCAGCGTATACAAATGAACGCTCCCGTTCAATGGCTTCTGCTCCTGCAAGGTTGAGGAGGATGTACGCTTTTGTCTTGGCAGGTTTATCCGCGTGTGCAGCCTCGATAAAAATGTCATATTCACTTTCAAAAATACGCCAATTCTCGGCAACGTCTCCTTCAAAAACAAGAGGGTCTGGCCTGCGAAATCCTTCCGCCATAGTCAGCCTTCACTTAATTCCCCTCGCACTTCGGAGCACGGCGAAGAAAAAAAACACCACTCAATACACAGAGGGCAGGTCCGAGACGTCTTCTGACACCATGTCGTTATGTGCGTCGAAGCAAGCACCATACGTTTAGAGGACAGCAGTTTAATAAACTCACACGAGGATTCAGAGGACAAAATATATCACTTGGTTGCGTTACATCCGGGGAGCGAGAGCAGCTTCTTCGTCTCAGCTACGGTAGCCGTGCGGGACATTCTTTTAGCACAATACACAATCATGCAATTATCTACAAAGTGTACCAAAGTAGGTTCCCCCGTGAAGATGTGTTTACCCCGCCGCGGGAGCGTGCACGCCATGTTTCGAAAGCGATAAACCAATGCCGTACAGCGACAGCACTAGGTTGTTTTAAATAAAACTTGTACTCTTTACCATTGTCTGACCTGACACACTTGATCTTCCCATAGGGGGCAGTGTCAGCTATGAATCTTTCAGTGGCTTTGGCAGTATCGCTCTTTGCCTTTAAAAAGTAAAGAAAGACTGCGCTGCTGTAGTCATCAGTAAATGTTACAGCATATCTGAAACCATCTTTTGCCCCAGGTTCAATAGGACCAGCTAGATCTGTGTGCACCAACTCAAGTGCACTCTTAGCTCTTGTCACGATTTGTCCCCGGTTGCTTTATTATGTCTGTTACCATGGTTTCTGTTCACGTCGCCCCTCCCCACCTGTGTCACCTCAATCAATGTAACCACAGTCACCTGCTTCTTGTTACCTTTTTTGTATTTGAGTCCTGTCTGCCCCTCACTCCCTGTCGAATCATTGTTGTCGTCATGTATTGATGTCTTCACGTCTGATGTCTTGTTGGTTTCTGTCGTTATCAAGTCTGTTTCTGTTTGCCATCCCTGTCAGTCAGTCAGTCTGTCATGTTGTTAGTTTGCTAGTTTCCGTCTGTTTCCCTTGATGCTTCGTTCCACTTCCCTTTTCCCTCAATAAACCCTGGTCCAACCCTGGTCGCCCTGCTCCATCCGATTCGTGACAGCTCTGATGTCTGGCTCTCTATTTCTACTCTGAGCGTACTTCCCTTGAATGCACACCTGACACTTTGGGTTAGCTCAGGGGTGGGCAAACTTTTTGACTGGCGGGCCGAAATTGGTTCTAAATTTAGACCGGAGGGCCGAACCAGGAGCAGATGGATGTAGTGTTTGTGTGAAGTAATAGAGATGTCATGTAAATGTCATTGCATAAAAGGTTTGTACTTTTAGTAGGTAGTAAAGCATGGATATTCAAAAAAAGCTTTTTGAAAACAAATGCATATAGATGCATTACAAAATATTTCACCAGAAAACTACTATCAGTGATTCTCATTATATACGACACTCTTATTATGAATAATAAGTCAAAGTCAAAGTCAGCTTTATTGTCAATCTCTCCACATGTCACAACACACAAAGAGACCGAAATTATGTTTTCTGTATCCCACGGTGACGAGACATATTACACGATAGACATACAAGTAAGCGACACAATATAAAAACAAGAAGGCAAAAATTCAAACAATAAATAGTAAGAGTGATGAATAAATAATAGATAAACAGATAACACAATAAATAAGAGGAGCAAAACGGAGCCAGCAAGCATAGCGCAAAAGTACAGGACGCTACGCAGAATGGGGAAGCGAGTTCAGGATCCTAACAGCCTGGAGTTTGAAGCTGTTGTTGAGTCTGGTGGTGCGGGAGCGCAGGCTCCTGTACCTCTTCCCTGAGGGCAGAAGATCGAACAAAGAGTGAGCGGGGTGACTCACATCACTCACAATCGCGGTCGACTTGCGGGTGAGATGGGAGATGTAAATGTCTTTCAAGGAGGGGAATGAAGCACCAATGATCTTACCAGCCGTGTTCACTGTGCGCTGCAGGGCCTTCAAGTTGTAGTCAGTGCAGCTGCCACCCCAAACAGCAATACAGCTGGAGAGGACGCTCTCAATGGTGCCACGGTAAAACGTAGTCATGACGGCCAGAGGAGCGCTCGCTCGCCTGAGTTTCCGCAGGAATTTCCATCACTTCAGCGCCTGCAGGTCAGATTTATGAAATACCGTGTTTTTCCATGCATAATGCGCCCCCGTGCATAATACGCACCCTAAAAATGGTATGTCGATGCTGGAAAAAAGCCTGTACCCATGTATAATACGCACCCAAATTTTGACTCTTACTTAAGTCCGTAAACGTAAAATTATTTCAGAAAAAAGATCATCTTTGGGAACAACCGGATGTTATTCTGCCGGTCAGTATCACTGCGCATGTGCTAGGGAACTCGATAGCGAAGAAATGTTTCGGATTTTTGTAGGGTACATTGTGACAGCAAACGAGCAGGTGATCGAGCAAGCGTCTGATACGAGAGCATTGTGTTCGTATGGAGCGTGTTTGAAGTGAACAGCAGAGAAGAAAGGAACAAGGCAAAGTGTTGTGAAATTAATAGGGGTGTAACGATACATCGATACACATCGATTAATTGATATAATGCTCTACGATTTATTGGCATCGATGCTAAACGTAAACATCGATTTATATCGCCGTGTTTGACCTCGGACATTAGACGCAACTTTATTTTGAAATCCAGTTCATTGTTGCTTGCTTCCTCTTTTCGGGAGCAGGGAGCAGTGCGCAGCGTTGTGTTGTGAGCAGAGCAGGCACGTGAAAGGGGAGTCGACAACTAGTACGCGGCTCCTGGGCTGGTGCTATGGCTAGTGTCCAAAAAGACGAAGAAATTTGCTCCCCTATAGGCTTCAAGTCATTCGTTTGGAAGCACTTTGGATTCCAAAGAAAATATGGCTCAACGGACAAGACACGTGCAGTTTGTAAAAACTGCCATGCGGTGATCAAATATTCAGGGAGCACAAATCTCGCCGCATATTTAAAGAAAAAACACGACATCAAAGTTCAGTGTTAAAATAAGCATACTGCAATACTCTTGTAATTTCCTAAATAAAGAGTTTGCAGTACCTTGTTGATTTTGCGTATGAATTTTTATAAATCAGGATATTGTTCTATATTTTTTATTTAAAAAAAAAATCGATCGTAGAGCACTATATCGCGATATATTGTGAATGAATCGCAGCAGACTTTAAGATATCGGCAAATATCGTATCGTAGTTCTTTGTATCGATATTGTATCGTATCGTGACAAAACCCGCGATTTACACCCCTACTTCACACATATGTTATTCTACACCAGTGGTTCCCAAAGTGGGCGGTAGTGGAAAGATCTGGGGGGGCGGTGAGGAAGAAAGGGGCGGTAGGGGGGCGGCAGTCCGAAGTCGACGTTTGTTTGACGATTTGTACCCAACACGTGCAGCAGGACGAGTCAGTGGACGACGCATCAGTGTCTGGTTACCACACGCCGCTCTGGCCCAGTCAGATCCGACAGCATAGACTACAAAAGCAAATGCTCAGGTTTGTAATTTCAAGCTTGTAATGTTCAGAATTTTATCTTATAATAAAAACCGCATTCTGGCGGTCAACATCATCTTGAGTTCAAGGCCAAAGTTCAAAAAGTCATATCAAGATTTTTGGTTATAAAAAAAAATCTCTGACTGCTATCAAGTGCTGTGGAACAAGGGCAAGATGTACTTTATTGCCTTCCCAACATCATATTTAGTAGAACGGGGCTTCAGTGCAGTCGCCTTGCTTCTTTCCAAGCAAAGAAACCGACTGAAAATTACCAAGCACATCCATCCCATTAATATTAAGTGTGAGACAATGAAGGTTACTGGTGGAATGTTTATTTACCATTCTATGTTGCTGAAACAGTTAAAACTGCTAAAAAATAAATTAGTTTACTAAATTGGGTTTTATTTGTGAAATACACATTTGTGTTTAACCTTTCTCTTTTCAAATTGCAGCATACCAAATATCAAGAAAGAGGTGTTTGTTTCCATATGTGTCTGTGTGTGTGGGTGGGGGGGGCGCTAGGAATTCACTGGGGAGCCAAGGGGGCGCCAGCCTGCAAACGTTTGGGAAGTTCTACACTAGGGGTGTCCAAACTACGGCCCGCGGGCCAACTGCAACCGCACTTCTCAGTTTCCACACTACATGGAGGCCGCCACACAAAGCGTTTGACGTCCCATTAGTGACACAAATAAACCGTAAGTGACCTTTTTAAACTGGAAGTGACCCCAAATAAACCGGAAGTGACCTCAGCTAAACCGGAAGTGCACTAAATTTAACCAGAAGTGCCCCAAATGAACCACAATTGACCTTATTTCAACAAGAAGTGCATTAAATAAACCATATGTGACCTAAGTATAACATTTGCTCAAACTTTTACAATTTTTGTTCGATTTTACCCGTTTCAACTTTTGAACTCCAAATTGAACCTCTTGAACCTGTAGTTTTCGTTTTGTTACAACTTTAAAAAAAGAATTGGCGCAATTCTTTTTAAAATTCCCATTCATGGTCTTCGCCTTCACACGCAATTTCTCCAGAAATTGCATTTTCTAGTTATTTATTTACTATCTAATATTTTAAACTTATCACTGCACAATTTATTATTATTACCGTATTTTCCGCACTATTAGGCGCACCGGATTATAAAGCGCACCTTCAATGAACGGCCCATTTTAAAACTTTATCCATATATAAGGCGCACCGGATTATAAGGCGCATAAAATAGAAGCTATACTGCAACAAACTGAGGTTGACTAGGGTTGCGGTATGCATCCACTAGCCAATAACCAACTCTGTAGGCAATCGCGTTTCTCAAACGATCTCCTATAAAATGATCGGAACTGACTAACGTTTGATCTAACGCACTGGTACTACTTACCTATGTTTCCCTTCCATATCGATCCGTAGATTTACCCGAAACATTAACAGAGCAGCCTATTTTGACATGAAATAGCCTGGTGCGTATAGCAGCTATCGTTATAGCATTAGCCATCCGCAAATTCCCATGAGCCTCAGCTCGCAATCTCCCATGAGCCTCAGCAAAGTGTAAACAATCGCGTTTCTCAAACGATCTCCTATAAAATGATCAGAACTGACTAAAGTTCGATCTAACGCATTGGTACTACTTACCTATGTTTCCCTTCCATATCGATCCATAGATTTACTCGAAAAATTAACAGAGCAGCTTATTTTGACATGAAATAGCCTGGTGCGTATAGCAGCTATCGTTATAGCATCAGCCATCCACAAATTCCCATGAGCCTCAGCTCGCAATCTCCCATGAGCCTCAGCAAAGTGTAAACAATCGCGTTTCTCAAACGATCTCCTATAAAATGATCGGAACTGACTAAAGTTCGATCTAACACATTGGTACTGCTTACCTATGTTTCCCTTCCATATCAATCCGTAAATTTACTCGAAACATTAACGGAGCAGCCTATTTTGAAATGAAATAGCCTCGCGGGTACAACAGCTATTCGGTGACACCCCTGACTACAGTTGCTGTAATGTTGGGAAGCGATGCGACCTTGTAATTTACTAGTCGTACTAAAACGTACTAAAACATTTTGGCAGAGCACTGTGTACAACCAGTATGGGTCAACAAATTAATCAATTGATCCATATATAAGGCACTCTGCATTATAAGGCGCACTGTGTTTTTTTTAGTAAAATGTAAGTTTTTAGGTGCGCCTAATAGTGCGGAAAATACGGTAAGTTATTACTGCACAATGCATTCAATAATTTCTTCACTAGGAGTACTCAGTCATACTCCTTTTTTGTAAAAGGAACATTTGTAATAAAACCCTCACCTAAAATATGTACTGGTTTAGCTTTTCAAACATGTAACTCGAAGTGCACCTCATTAACTAAACACACACATACAACCCTGTAATTTGGGGTGGGAAGGAGGCAACTACCGTTTTTTTCCGTGTATAGTGCGCAAAATTTAACTAATTTATTGTCCTAAAATCTGGGGTGCGTATTATACATGGGTACAAAAAAAATTTTATTTATTTATTTTTTTTTTTTTTTAAAGAAAGTCATGGTACAACAAAACCAACAACAGGACTGACCGACAAAGTCGTGGAACAAAAAGACAGGGTGACAGTACCAAAGACAGGAACAGAATGACAGTAACACATGCAATGATCCAACGGTGAGCGAGGGGCAGACAGGACTTAAATACAAAACACGTTACATCGATTGAGGTGACACAGGAAGAGAGGGGCGACGCGAACAGAAACTATGGCAACCTAGACACATAGCAAAACTGGGGACGAGACATGACAAATCTCCCCCGAAATAAAACTCACCTTTCTTCTTGTTTGTTGTCAATCGCGCATCGCATTCAGCCATCGTGCCCCACACTTAGTCAAAAAAATCCATAATTGACGACACATCGTTTGATGCGATGGTGCAATCCTTGATGGTGTGTTATTGTCAAATATTGTTTGTTTTTAATCTCCATCGCGGACCGGACGTCATACGGAGGCCGCCATTACAGATGCGCAGAACGTATGCGCAAGACACGTCAGCTATATTAAGAGCGAGATATGTTTTCTTCCTATTAGTTTCAATTCACAGTTTAATTAGCAGTTTCAATCAGCAAATAACAATGCGTATTACAGGTAATATTTTATTTCACAACACTTTGCCTTGTTCCTTTCGTCTCTGCTGTTCATTTCAAACACGCTCCATACGACCGCAATGCTCTTGTATCAGACGCTCGCTCGATCACCTGCTAGTTTGCTGTCTGTCACAATGTACCCTACACAAATCCGAAACATTTGTTGTGGCTCCGAGTCACGACGAGGGGCAAGTTTTGGTTTCCAAGGGTGTTTTTATTCCTCTTCAACGTCTCTCCCATACAGAGCCGCCTCTTTCCCGTGCGCGCACGGAGCGCGGTGGTGCGTTTACGGGCAGTCGGAGAAATCAACGCCAACAAAAAAAATTACATCCAGCCTAGTTAAGACCATACCAAAGACTATAAAAATGGGACCCATTGCCTCCCTGCGTGTGTGACGATCATTGGGACTTAAAAAAAAAAAAAAAAAAAAAAGAAAATTAAAAAAAAAAATTCATAAAAATTGGGTGCGTATTATACATGGGTACAAGCTTTTTTCCAGCATCAGCATGCCATTCTTAGGGTGCGTACTATACATGGGGGCGCACTATACACGGAAAAAAACGGTATTCAAATTTACTACACTACCTGAACAGACCCCCAGGAAGACGGAAAAGAAGCCAGTCGATGTCCAGGACTCACCGTTCTCAAAATGGGAGGGGGGCACAAATTCTCACGGGTTGACACTTTTTATAGAGTTCCTGTTACAATTTTTATCCTCCCTCCCCACCACCTGTCACTTTGCTTGGGACAAAAGGACCCTTCAGAACTGAAATTCTGCTCAATCATTCATTCAAATCAATTCATCCATCCATCTTCTGTACCGCCTTGTCCCCACAGGGGTTGCGGGCGTGCTGGAGCCTATTCCAGCCGCCATCGGGCGGTAGGCAGGGGACACCCTGAACTGGTTGCCAGCCAATCGCAGGGCACACAGAGATGAACAACCATCCGCACTCACACTCACACCCAGGGGCAATTTGGAGTGCTCAATTGGCCTACCAAGCATGTTTTGGGGATGTGGGAGGAAACCGGAGTGCCCGGAGAAAACCCACGCGGACACGGGGAGAAGATGAAAACTCCACACAGGGACGGCCGGAGGTAGAATCTAACCCGCACCCTCCTAACTGTGAGGTGGCATCGGTTTATCGCTTTCGACCGCTTTCCAAACAAGGGGTGCGCGTTACCTCGGCAGGGGCAACAAATCTTCACGGGGGAACACCTGCATCGTGAGGACCGAGCAGCGCAGGCACGTTCACATTCCCCTGCTGGCGAAGCCACTCTTCGACCTGGTGTCGCTGCTATTCTTCAAGAGCAGCTCAGTGAAATTTAGCCTCTGCATTTAACCCATCCCGGTATGATTTTGATCCATCCCGGTATGATTTTGATCCATCCCCTGGGGGAGAGGGGAGCAGTGAGCAGCAGCGGGGCTGCGCTCGGGAATCATTTGGTGATCTAACCCCCCAATTTCAACCCTTGATGCTGAGTGCCAAGCAGGGAGGCAATGGGTCCCATTTTTATAGTCTTTGGTATGACCCAGCCGGGGTTTGAACCCACAACCTTCCAGTCTCAGAGCGGACACTCTACCCCAGGGGTGGGCAAACTACGGCCCGCGGGCCACATCCGGCCCACGGGACCGTTTAATCCGGCCCGCCAACCCTGAACAAATTGTATTATTAAACTTTTTTTTTTTTGGTCATTTTGCCTGCAATGACTGCGTTTTCCCAGTAGATGGCGAAGCGCTCGCCTGCGCATTTACTACCGGAAGCCGTGTCAGAAAGCTTGGTGCACACTCACAAGTGCGTGTACGTACTCAGTAGTACGGACTTGGCGCACTCTCGCTCTATTCGTATCAGTCCCGAATTTAGAGCGTGGGCTTTGACGACAGCGTTCTTATAATTCGCGCACTGAGCTTTCAGATGCAGTTTTGCGCTAAAGCCACCCACAAACCTTCCCCTGGAATCCTTCCATTAAAATGAGTGGCCCGAAAAAAAGAAGTGAGTGCCGAGTGTTTAAAAAAGAGTGGCCAATTTGGCTCGACGTACGCGACGTGACGTTCAGCCACATCAACATCAACCCGTCACAGATCAAGGTAAACGGACCAACACCTCGGATCTCGCCTAAGAATTGCCACAACAAATTTTACTCCAGACTATGACGCACTAGCAAAAAAGGGACACCAACAACACTGTTCCCACTGAAAATGAACGGGAGGCTCTCAAGTTTATTGTAAAAAAATGCATTTTGAATATGATTTGTACACATAGCAGGGATTGAAACTAGCGACCATTCTCATTTTCAAACAATGCAGGATGCTCAAGGACATTGATGCACCACCTATTTGCGACTAATCTTAACCTGTAAAGTTCTTAAGGCTTACTTTAAGCAAGTGTTTCCCGTTTCCTCACCTCTGTTACCAGGTGTTTGCGAGTTAAAACTCTGCTCTGATTTTCAGATACCCCTCACCGTGTTGCTGTTTTGATTACTTTATTTGGATGTATGCTTTCACCGATTTTTCAAGATGATATATTTGGTCAGTATGTTTGCCGTTTGATGTGATCCCATAAGATAAACATTTTTCATTAATCTGACCTGCAGGCACTGAAGTGATGGAGATTGTTATTCATAATAACAGTGTCGTGTTTTATGAGAATCACTGATAGCAGTTTTTTAGTGAATTATTATTTTTTTTAATGCTGTTAATAAATGCATTTGTTTTCAAAAAACTTGTTTGGAATATCCATGCTTTACTACCTACTAAAGGCCAAGATCTTCTATGCAATGACCTTTACAGGTCGCTTATATGACTTCACACAACGCCTATACCATCTGCTCCTGGTCCGGCCCTCCGGTCCAAATTTAGAACCCAGTTTGGCCCGCGAGTCAAAAAGTTTGCCCACCCCTGCTCTACCCCTAGGCCACTGAGCTGGAAGTGCTTCGCTGATTGCAAGGAAGAGGAGCTGCTCGCGAAGGCGACGGACAGAAGCGGCAAAGAAGCTGTGGGACGTGAGCAGCAGCATGGTTGAACTTGAGGATTGATTCGAGTTGGGGAGACAAGCGTGAACTCACCAATACTGAACCAACCAAGTTCAAGTTAATGATCTATGACTTGAAATGCTCGGTTGTAAAATGTTGAAAATGACTTAAAAATGTTGGCCTCTCTTCATATTTCAAAATTAACCCTCACTCGGATAATTTGCATGAGAAAAAAAGGCAATGCAGTAAAAACTACCCACCCATTTGATGATGCCTCACAGTCCAGTAATGGAGAGGAATTACCGTATTTTCCGCCCTATAAGGCGCACCTAAAAACCTAAATTTTTATCAAAAGTCAACAGTGCGCCTTATAGTCCGGTGCGCCTTATATATGGATCAAGTGATGAATTTATTGATCCATACTGGTTGTACACAGTGCTCTGCCAAAATGTTTTAGTACGTTTTAGTACGACTAGTAAATTACAAGGTCGCATCGCTTCCCAACATTACGGTAACTGTAGTCAGGGGGCGTCACCGAATAGCTGTTGTACCCGCGAGGCTATTTCATTTCAAAATAGGCTGCTCCGTTAATGTTTCGAGTAAATCTAATCATTTTATAGGAGCTCGTTTGAGAAACGCGATTGTTTACACTTTGCTGAGGCTCATGGGAGATTGCGAGCTGAGGGTCATGGGTTTTTGCGGATGGCTAATGCTATAACGATAGCTGCTATACGCGCGAGGCTATTTCATGTCAAAATAGGCCGCTCTGTTCATGTTTTGAGTAAATCTACGGATCGATATGGAAGGGAAATATAGGTAAGTAGTACCAATGCGTTAGATCGAACTTTAGTCAGTTCTGATCATTTTATAGGAGCTCGTTTGAGAAACGCGATTGTTTACACTTTGCTGAGGCTCATGGGAGATTGCGAGCTGAGGGTCATGGGTTTTTGCGGATGTCTAATGCTATAACGATAGCTGCTATACGCGCGAGGCTATTTCATGTCAAAATAGGCCGCTCTGTTCATGTTTCGAGTAAATCTACGGATCGATATGGAAGGGAAACATAGGTAAGTAGTACCAATGCGTTAGATCGAACTTTAGTCAGTTCTGATCATTTTATAGGAGCTCGTTTGAGAAACGCGATTGTTTACAATTTGCTGAGGCTCATGGGAGATTGCGAGCTGAGGGTCATGGGTTTTTGCGGATGGCTAATGCTATAACGATAGCTGCTATACGCGCGAGGCTATTTCATGTCAAAGTAGGCTGCTCTGTTCATGTTTCGAGTAAATCTACGGATCGATATGGAAGGGAAACATAGGTAAGTAGTACTAATGCGTTAGATCGAACTTTAGTCAGTTCTGATCATTTTATAGGAGCTCGTTTGAGAAATGCGATCGTTTACACTTTGCTGAGGCTCATGGGAGATTGCGAGCTGAGGGTCATGGGTTTTTGCGGATGGCTAATGCTATAACGATAGCCGCTATACGCGCGAGGCTATTTCATGTCAAAATAGGCTGCTCTGTTCATGTTTCAAGTAAATCTACGGATCGATATGGAAGGGAAACATAGGTAAGTAGTACCAATGCGTTAGATCGAGCTTTAGTCAGTTCTGATAATTTTATAGGAGCTCGTTTGAGAAACGCGATTGTTTACACTTTGTTGAGGCTCATGGGAGATTGCGAGCTGAGGGTCATAGGAAATTGCGGATGGCTAATGCTATAATGATAGCTGCTATACGCGCGAGGCTATTTCATGTCAAAATAGGCTGCTCTGTTAATGTTTCGAGTAAATCTACGGATCGATATGGAAGGGAAACATAGGTAAGTAGTACCAATGCGTTAGATTGAACTTTAGTCCGTTCCAATCATTTTATAGGAGATCGTTTGAGAAACGCGATTGTTTACAGAGGGCTCGTTGGTTATTGGCTAGTGGGTGGATACCGCAACCCTAGTCAACCTCAGTTTGTTGCAGTAAAGCTTCTATTTTATTCGCCTTATAGTCCGGTGCGCCTTATATATGGACAAAGTTTTAAAATGGGCCGTTCATTGTAGGTGCGCCTTATACCCCGGTGCGCCCAATAGGTCGGAAAATACGGTAATAAATTGACTGACTTTGCAAAGTTGTCACATTTACTCCATCATGCTTCCTCATTGCAACGTGATGAATGCAATCTACTGTTTATAACCTGACAGACTGTTTCTTTTACAGTGGAACAATAAAAGAGGTGAAGAAGGTTACCATGTATGTACTTTGTCCTCTGTGTGCTGTGTAGGCAGAAGCAGAACAATGGGATGGAGGGGGATGATACGTAAATGGGAGGATGAACTGCAACACAAAAGTGGTAATTTTCTTACATTCATCATGTAGACAAAAGTATTGGGACACCAGGACGTTATAGTGTGCCATTGCCATATTGTAGCTCATAGACATACAACCTATCGCCAAAGTCTAAACAATCGAGAATCGTCTGCATACTTTCTACTTTTATTGAGTCAACAAAACAACCCAAAAAGATATAATCATGCATGATTAATGAAAGGACAAAGTAGATGGTTCTATTGTTTTGATGAAAGTGTGGCCGTCCAAATCTGAGGTAGAAAGGGGAAGGTGTGTGTGTGTGTGTGGGGGGGGGGGGGGGGGGGGGGGGGCGTGTCATTGCAGGATTTTTTTCAGGATACGAAGAGAATAATTAATACAAACTGCCGACAGATATTCACATGTCAAAACATTCCAGCGAGAACAATATAAAACAACAATCAATACTGTCAAATTCAATCAAAAGAACAAACCCAATTTGCTTTTAATTAGCCGCATAAGACCAGTGTTGTTTATACAGTCATCAAGTTAAGGGTGTGTGCTTTCCCCCCCAATATATTATTTGCCGTTTTTTAAATGTACAAGTTCCAGGTTAGTAAGATTTGTCATTTGATTAGCTACATACAAAAAATATCTATTTCCCACTTAGAATTAGAGAATAAATACATACGTGATACCTTGATTTACAAGTGTTTGAACAATTCTGTCACCATCCGGCAAAACTAGATTTTTGTGTGTTTTTAATGACGAAAAATAGTACTGTAGTGTAAAATATAAAAAAAAAAAAACATAAGCGAATGTAAAGTAAGTTGATTTTATGAAGTGTGGCCTAGTCAGTGACGTCAAGAGCTTTGACTTAAGTTGGGGTGGCTAAGTACGTAGCAGTTAGTCAAGTCTCCTCCATGCTCCTTGTGAGATTTTTAACTTGGACTATTTGTCCTGTTCAATAATAAACGACTGAAAGTGCATTGGTGCCTCTCTCTCTCCTTTCTACCGCGCTTGACGTGCTACAATTGAAATTTGTGAAAATTAAGCTCCATAAACTCTTGTAAGTCAAGGTACCGCTGCACACGTTCTTACAAATGTATCACTTTCCTGTCCTCACCGGTCAACACATACACTTCTGTGGCTTCTATTCCCTTTTGTGCAATGTTCTTCAGTTGAGGAGCGTTCCGTACAACTGCGCCTTGTTCAGGCTGTCTTTGCGGGAAAGTCCCAGAGAGCCGACTTTTTGGTGGTACAGCTGCGGAGGTGGTGGGGCAGGTGGTGGCGACGACAGGCTCACCTGGGCAGACAGATTGTGCATCTCCACTTGGTAGTGCTGAAGGTCCGCCGTCATCTCCAAGGAACGGCGGTGGAGGGATTCGGTGGAGCTGTTGGGGCTTTGGTCCCCGTAATCCGCACTTTGACCTCCGGATGCCTCGTTGCCCTCCAGGTCTTTGGAGTCGCCCGAGTGGTAGAGGCTGTGCTCGGAGCCTTTGCTGTCCTCATACAGGTGTGCTTGGCTGTGAGCCTGGCGGAGCACGGGGCTGCACTCGGGACTGGCGGCAACCCACATTGGATCATGCACGCTGCCTGCTCCCTGCTGGTGGTAGTAGTCGGCGCCTTCCTGGAAGCTGCTGTAGAGCGGGCCTAGGCGGATCTTGGCCGGCCTCACAGAGAAGTGCTGCTCGGAGAAGCTGTACGGGGAAGCCCGACCGGGACTGCGGTAGGAGTGCGAGCTCAAGTCTTCGGCGCTGAGCTGCCGCCATCTTCCGATCAGCTCCTCCTCCTCGGGGGCCAGGGTGCTTCCTCGGCGGCTGTCTCCGTAGGCGACGCTCGGGGAGGACGATGGAGGAAGGGGCTCGTAGGGCTCGCTGAAACAGGAGGACATGGTGCGGCTGTACACGGGCGAGCTGCTGTTCTGCTGGTGGATCATCTCCGTCTGCTGGAAGGGATGATTATTACCGAACCCTCCGGGACTATCCCTCTCCCAGGAGGAGTCACTCTTCGTCTCGTAGTCCCCGGCATCCCTCCAGTCCATGTAGAGGGTGCGATGGCGCGGCGAGGAAGCGGCACTGCTCAGCGGGCCGTTGGCTTTGTCTTCCGAGCCCCCTCCGCTGAAGCTGGAGTAGGAACTAGAGCCCGCCCCCAAGGGGGGGAACTCAGCAAAGTGCTCCTGGGTGAAAGCAGCTCCCAAGCCCACTGAGCACTCCTCTGGGTTGCTGTCAGTGGAATTCTGCGATTCAAAGAGGAGCTTTCTCTGACCGTGAAGGTCCATGCTGGGCCTGCGCTCCCGGTGCCGGTCGTCGGGGCAGTAAAGGGCGGTGTCGCTGCTGTACAGGTCGGACTTGTAGGCCCCACGCAAACCGAGCCGCTCCCCTTGGCCCAACGGCTCCAGGACGAAAGCGTGGTTCGGAGTGCGAGGGCTAGCTGAGCGCGAGGCTTGGCTGCTGCTGCACAACTCGTTGGGCTTCTCCAGCACCTGCCCGATGAGCGAGGCCGACATGGAATCCGAGTACGTGCGGCAGAGCGGAGTCTCTTCCATGTGCATGGTCAGTCGCTCCTGAAAGTCAGTCGGGAGCTGGAGCAAAAACACACGCCCGGGTCATCAAAAGATTACAAGCAAACTTTACACAGATTTGATCGGGTGGATTCATCATCATCATCATCATCGGTTTAAAGTCCGCTTTCCAGGCGCCGCTGGGTTGGACTGGATTCTCAATATGGCTTTCTTCCACCGGGGACGGTCCATGGCCATCTTGTGGTTGAGAGTCCTATACTGAGAAAATGTTTGGAGCAAAACTTTTTACATCCGGATGCCCTTCCTGACACCAACCCAAGGGGAACTTGATTTTCTGTAGGGGTTGACTCCCTTAGCCCATTCCTCTCCCGAGGAGCCCACTGGGCAATGGTACTATTTAACCCATAGTTGGGTCCGTGAATCCATGTTAACGCTTCTTGGCCATGAAGAAAAAAAAAAATTGCTGCTCTATTTAGCAAGTGTTCAAAACAAAACACACAAACTTGCTATCTGCTTCTCTCCATGGCAAAAAGCTAATGCGGCAAGCCAGTTAGTTGTAATTAGCAATGAAAGGCTGATTATAACGTAAAATGTGTGCAATTATTATTCCAACTAAACACCATTGTTGGACGTTCTATTCAGTTTGGTGTATTTTTGAAGCAGAATGCAATCACCAGGTGGCCTTTCCGTTCTTGTTTTTGCAAGAAGTGTTGCTAAAGGCAACCATGGGCCCAAGTCTTAATCACAACACCGCATCATTTATCAGTCTGCCCGCTCCCAGCAGTCCACGTGTGCACGGACACCCTCTGACCCGCACTTATGTAATAAGCAACTTTTTCTCTATACGTATTTGAGTGCATATCGGTCCTGCGCAATTCATTTCTAGTCAGGGACATTCTATAATGTCCCGTCTGCTTGTCACAAAGTGGCGTCCGACCAGACCACATCAATAACCACGTTGGCGAGTACAAATTGAACTATCGGGGTGCAGTGGGCTGTTTGACAGCCTAAAAGGCACTTTAGTGTTCTAATGTTTATTTTATATTAATAAAAATTTCCTGGGATCAAACAAAAGTCAAAGACTGTATTAAAAAAAGAGCAAAATTCAGGCTGTGATGGTCTATTTTTTTTTTCTCACCTCAGAGAGCTGGGCCCTGTAAAGGGACTTGTTGCATTGCAGAAGCTGAGCAGCCAAGTTACAATCCTTCCTGTAGACATCCTGCGAAGCACAAATCAAGAGGACATGATTAAACCTTCACGCCACGGCAAAATCCAAAAGGCGTCTCCTCACATTGTCCCCGTGAAGCTTGTTGATGGTGAGCTTGGCCTCCATCAGGTGGTTGTTGAGCACAATGATCTCTCGGCTCAGCGCTCGCTTCTCGTCGTCGTGATGCTGAGACTGAGAAAGCAAAAAGTCATACGAGAGAGGATGAAGTATAATTACATCTTTTCTAGTCTGCCCAATGAGACCAGGTGTGTTGTACGGAGGAACAATGGAGCCGCTTTCTCATTTCTTTGGAGGAGGACAGCCAATTTTAAATAGCCATAATTAATGTCACTGCTACCAACAACAGGGCATTTGAATCTCAAACCCACCAAGGGCTTTTTTTTCTTTATGGCAACAGCGGGCACTTACATCTCTGTGAATCTTCTCTTCCAGATCTTGGTTGATCCTTTGCAGGGCAGAATAGCTGCTTTGGATCCTAAAGCACACAGGCAATAAAGTACAGAACATTGTTTATACATGGTAAACATAAACTGGCTTGAAACGTGCAGAGCAATATCTTGAGAATAAATGTGCATATTAAGTTAGAATCTATATTTGCTTCACCCGGTAGAGTTTGAGATTACAGACAAGAGCAAGACACGTGACTGGTTTGGAAAACAATTTTTATCTATACACTCGGGCATGAGCTGCCTACTGTAGCAAAAGTGGAGACAGAAATAAACTGGAGGAAAGCCGAACCCCGCGTTTGAGCTATTTTTATCCTCTTTCATCTTTTTTGAACCGCTGCAGCATTCGTACGCTCTTATATTACCGTTTTTTCCCATGCATAATGCGCAAAATTTAACTAATTTATTGTCCTAAAATCTGGGGTGCGCATTATGCATGGGTACAACAATTTTTGAAGAAAATCCCCCTCGAAATAAAACTTGAAATCACACCTTTCTTCTTGTTTGTTGTCAATCGCGCATCGCATTCAGCCATCCTGCCCAACACACTTAGTCAGTAAAATTCATAATTGACGACACATCGTTTGATGCGATGGTGCAATCCTTGATGGTGTGTTATTGTCAAATATTGTTTGGTTTTTAATCTCTACAACAAACAAGAAGAAAGGTGTGATTACAAGTTTTATTTCGAGGGATATTTTCTTCAAAAATTGTTGTAGCCATGCATAATGCGCACCCCAGATTTTAGAACAATAAATTTGTTAAATTTTGCCCATTATACATGGAAAAACACGGTAAGTAAGAGTCAAAATTTGGGTGCATATTATACATGGGTACAGGCTTTTTTCCAGCATAGACATGCCATTTTTAGGGTGCGTATTGTCCCCGTGCATAATACGCACCCTAAATTATGTGCATTATGCATGGAAAAACAGGGTATTAGATACATACGACATATATACATTAATGTCTTCCAGTCAGTATGTTCTCACCGACGCAGTTTATCGGTGAACTTGTCCAGCTCTTCCTGAGCTCGCCGCAGCTCAGTCTCCAGGTACTGACGCGTGGCGTCAAACTCATTCTGCAGCAGCTCCAGCTTGTGCGTGGTGTAGGAGAGTCGCTTCCGCAGGTCTTCCTTCTGCTCCAGCAATGAGCTGCACACACATAGATGAAGTTATTCGATTTTGACTAACGTGATTGACAGCCATGCGGTTGTGATGAGCGAGGTGGTGGTACAAGCAGACACATAATGAGAAGCGTTTCCCATTCTTGGAATTCAAATCTGGACCGAGAGGAACCCAATCATCAATATCGGAGCGTGTCAAGATATGAGTTGTAAACTCTTTAATACATCACATGAATGGAATGTGAAAGCCACGGATGTTGGGAACAGAATGTATTTCCTCGTGCACAGGGATGAAGATTTTTTTTTACAATCGGCGCCGCCTCCCTCTCATGAAAGGCCAAGTGAAAGTGGCAAAGGAGGAAATGTGGGCCGCCGCCGTGGATCCGAGCGCAGGCGGCCAGGCTTAATGGAGCCGGTATTGACGGACAGATGGAGGAAGAAAGCTAATGACGCTATCTGCAGTCCAGATAACCAAACAAATAGAGATGCGCTGTCATGCTCTTTTCACTCTCCTGCCTCTTTTTCTCCCAAATAACCATATCAGGTAACAAAGGCTCGAAATGGAGAGGCTTCTTTTCAGTGCCGGCAGGTCACCGACTGGAAGCGTCATCTCATTAATATTCATGTTGGCCAGATTGCAGAATGTCTTTTGTGTTCGGATTGGAATGTATTGCTGAATGCTATGGCTGCAACGATTTGCAGAAGACAAGCGCGGCTCCCCAGCCACAAATCCTACTGGTGCATTTAAACTTTAAATGCATCAGTAGGATTTATCAACGCGCTGCTGTTTAAATTTTAAACAGCAGCGCGTTGACTCACTAAATTTCGCCGAGACGTCCCCTTCCCTATCGACCGACGCTATATCAGTGCGCATGGTGTTCCTGAGGTAAGACTCCTTCCTACTAGCTTCATTTTCCAACGATAACACATCCTGCTAAAAGTCACACCTATCTTGCCCCGACTTGTCAATAATACTCACTCAAAACCACTTGGTCGATAGTATGAACACTCGCACAGGATAGAAACAATGCCGGGCTAAGCTCCTCCTCCCCATCTGCGTCCGTCCATTGATGTGTGTCCCCGCAACGCTACACGGTCTTTCAATTTCCAAGCCCTCCGGCCCTCCCCGACATCTCTTGTTTATTTCTCTGGAGAGCACAATGAGTCGAGGTAGACTCCAGTCAGAGGGGTGTCGTTAGCTGCCTCGCCTCCGGGGGATTTATCTGCATTTATGCATGAATAGGACTGTAGACTGGCTGTCCTGAATGAAAAAGTGCCTCAAGAGAGCTCGCCGCTGTTATATAAGGTGCTTTAATTCAAACGGAATCCAAGCCAGTAGCTGAGAGGCCTAGTTTAGATGGCTCTGTTGTATTTACTCTGACACAATTAAATATCTTGCTTCCAGGGCAGCTTTGCACCAAATGTTTATACTCCTTAAAAAAAAAAAAAAGCCCTCATTAATATTATTGCTTTTTGGAGATTTAAATAGTAGGGGGTTACTATTTGGTGTTTGTTGTTTTCGTGAATTTGCATAGAGTTTCTCGAGGGACGTCGAATGTCCCATTAGTGACCGAGGCCACGAGCGGGAGCTGAATCAGATCTAGCGATTGCTCTCACTCTAGCGTGAAGATGACGAGGCAACGGGACTCCCGCTTTGGCAGAGGATGCTTGAATGGTGAGGAGACACCTTGTGGGTGGATGAGTGGACAAACAAATGAAAATGAGGACAGGTGGCAAAGACGATGCGACTCCATTGCGTTTGCTCTTACCTCTTTTTCAGATGTTTGCCGCCATTTCGGGGGACTTTTAAGGTGGTTTTGCCAATGTATATCTTTTTCATGGTTTGCCCGTGTTCCTTGCCTGTCATGTGTTCATAGGGGGGACCCACAAGGAGCTGACGTGTTAGTGTCCCAAAGGAGACCGCCTAAGTCTGGCCTGAAGAGTTACTGATTATTCTACCTGCCAAACAAAACAAACACACAATCAATCAATCCATAATCCGGATTAATGGCCAAAATCAAACATCATTTTGAATGAACAGTAGTTTGGGTTTAAGTCATACGTAGCACCGTTTCCTCCACATGATGAAACAAAATGCCTTTGACACGGCCTTCTATTCGGGAGAGCCCCACCCTGCAACCACGTCTGGATGACGCGCGTAGGAGAGAGGCCAACGTCAGCCCACAGACAACCGGTGCAGGTCGTTAGACAAGCCCGTCAGTCTCAGTTTGAGCCCCGACAACGTGACTCAGAAGGGGTAAAAGTGCCTCCAGGTCTCCTTAGCGAGACCTTCGATAACAACACAAAACAAGATGCCAAAAGCAAATGTGCTCATCACCTGATTGCCGGTGGGTGATTTCCGCATCAGGCTGAGTCGACATGGCGACAGCTGGTGACAGGCCTCTACCCCCACCCACACAAACACCGGCGGCTTCTCTCGAGCTGCTCCCCTCTGAGTCATCACACACCAGCACAGGATACGTGCCTACGGTGAGGTGAGATGGCCCTGCCGGTTTGGAGCTATTTGGAGGCTGATCCGTTGGTATGCACGTTACCATATTTGATTCAAAGCGGATAGCTGCATGCCTTGTTTGTACACTGCGGCATCTAAACACACACACCCTCTCCCGGGAAAAGGAATAACGCAGCGCCAGAAGCCGGGGAGTGTGTGTGTGTGTGTGGGGGGGGGGGACATCTCAGGCCACATCGGTCGCTCCCTACCGCTCGCCCTCCCTCGCTCTCTTCCTTGTTCTCCCTCGGTCGACTTTAATTGAGCCTCCTCACTTCTGCGGACGGTAGCACGCTCATACGAGGCTGCCAAGCCGCCCACTCATGTTTCGCTCGCTTTTGAGAGGATTTTCTGAGCGTTGAAAAGCAAAGCAGGGAAGGGAGGCGGGAGCGGAGGAGGAGGACGATGATGACATGAAAGTTGGGGATAGAAAGAAAAGCGGGAAGTGGTTGTTGGAGCTCCCCTTTGTTTTTTGTATGTGGGCTATGGTGGTAGGGTGGCAGGTAAGAAGTCTTATCTGACAAAAATGTTATTCATTTGGGTGACTGGAGAATACATGAAGAAACAATATATTGCAACAGCGCAAATCTCAAAGTACGATGGACTTTTGAATAAAAAGAAAAATGCAAAATGTGCATGACTCAACCGCCTCATTGAAAACATTCACACCTTCAATGACCGCACTGCCCTGCCCACTATTGACAGAATGAAGAGTAGTTCCACACCAACTAACAGCTTTAATGTTTAATGCCCAGCAAAAGGTGAAATCGAGGCACGAAATCTAAGCAGACCAGTCATTCCCCAAATGCATATTTTATACATGTACTGTACACTATTACTAGATCTGACACCGCATTTGCAATGCTAATCCACCAACCTCAATCTTACGAAAACACTTAAAGCAACTGGCGGCGGCTGAGAGTCTTGCATCAGTTCATACACAATTCATGGGCAAAGATGAGGAGCAGATGCATTCATTTACTATTGCGGCGGTGACCCTGGACTGTCTTGTCATTTTGTTTCTATTTTTAGGGCAGGAAATTACACGCGCTATTACTGTTAGAGCACAGCGAAACTGCCAAAGTGGTTCAATTTGGAATTCATGTAAAATGGGAAGGAAGGGGACTTGAAACAAACAACACATCAAGTAACCCACTTCAGCTGCCATTAAATACCGTATTGGTCAGACTATAAGACGACCCCAACTATAAGACGACCCCCTCTTTTTCAAGACTCAAGTTTGAAAAAATGATTTTTTGAACACCAAATTTAATTTTTATACAGAAAATAATTACATCTGAAACAAATGATTATAACAATATATATGAGAGAAAAAGCATGTTATTTTGCCTCATTCAAATCATGCAACACATCTTAATATCTGAACGTTTAAATATGTAAACTAAAGTGCAATCACATTTGTAAATGAATGGCTTCTGGTTTTTGAAATGTAAATAAACCTATCTACTGTGATAAAACAACAAAATTGCAATAACTGCATTAACAAAGTGAAGTCTAATTTGTCTTGAAACAAATCTGAATAAGGAAAAACATTGCAATAAAATAATGCAAACTGCTACCGCTATTGTTGGGGAGCCTGAGGAGTGTATAGGGCAGACATGGGCAAACTAGGGTCCGCGGGCCACATCCGGCCCACGGGGCTGTTTAATCCGGCCAGCCAAACCTGAATAAATTGTATTGTTAATTTTTTATTGGGTCATTGTCCTTGCAATTACCGTTTTTTTCCGTGTATAATGCGCAAAATTTAACTAATTTATTGTCCTAAAATCTGGGGTGCGTATTATACATGGGTACAAAAAAAAAATGTTTTAATTTTTTTTTTTTTTTTTTTAAAGAAAGTCATGGTACAACAAAACCAACAACAGGACTGACCGACAAAGTCGTGGAACAAAAAGACAGGGTGACAGTACCAAAGACAGGAACAGAATGACAGTAACACATGCAATGATCCAACGGTGAGCGAGGGGCAGACAGGACTTAAATACAAAACACGTTACATCGATTGAGGTGACACAGGAAGAGAGGGGCGACGCGAACAGAAACTATTTACATGGGTACAAAATTTTTTTTAATTTTTTTTTTTTTTTTTCTTTAAGAAAGTCATGGTACAACAAAACCAACAGCAGGACTGACCGACAAAGACGTGGAACAAAAAGACAGGGTGACATTACCAAAGACAGGAACAGAAACCAAACAGACATCATGACAGTAACACATGCAATGATCCGACGGTGAGCGAAGGGCAGACAGGACTTAAATACAAAACACGTTACATTGATTGAGGTGACACAGGAAGAGAGGGGCGACGCGAACAGAAACTATGGCAACCTAGACACATAGCAAAACTCCATCCTGCCCAACACACTTAGTCAGTAAAATTCATAATTGACGACATCGTTTGATGTAATGGTGCAATCCTTGATGGTGTGTTATTGTCAAATATTGTTTGTTTTTTAATCTCCATCGCGGACCGGACGTCAAACGGAGGCCGCCATTACAGATGCGCAGAACGGATGCGCAAGACACGTCATCTATATAAAGAGCGAGAGTTCAGTTCTCCACCTATTAGTTTCAATTCACAGTTTAATTAGCAGTTTCAATCAACAAATAACAAAATGCGTATTACAGGTAATATTTTATTTCACAACACTTTGCCTTGTTCCTTTCGTCTCTGCTGTTCACTTCAAACACGCTCCATACGACCGCAATGCTCTCGTATCAAACGCTTGCTCGATCACCTGCTCGTTTGCTGTCTGTCACAATGTACCCTACACAAATCCGAAACATTTGTTGCGGCTCCGAGTCACGACGAGGGGCAAGTTTTGGTTTCCAAGGGTGTTTTTATTCGTCTTCAACGTCTCTCCCATACAGAGCCGCCTTTTTCACATGTCCGCACGCCACTTCCCTCTCTTTTCATCTGATCGCGGTGGTGCCTTTACGGGCAGTCGGAGAAATCAACGCCAACAAAAAAAATACATCCAGCCTATTTAAGACCATACCAAAGACTATAAAAATGGGACCCATTGCCTCCCTGCGTGTGTGACGATCATTGGGACTTAAAAAAAAAAAAAAATAAATAAATAAAAATTTATTTTTTTTTTTTTTTTAAATTGGGTGCGTATTATACATGGGTACAGGCTTTTTTCCAGCATCAACATGCCATTTTTAGGGTGCGTATTATACATGGGGGCGCATTATACACGGAAAAATACGGTACTATGTTTCCCCAGTAGATGGGGAAGCGCATTTACTCCCGGGAGCCATGTCAGAAAGCTTGGTGCACACTCACAAATGCGTGTGCGTACTCATTAGTACGTAGTAATTTCATCTATCAGTGCCGAATTTCGAGTGTAGGCTGTGACGTCAGTATTCTCGTAATTCGCGCGCTGAGTTATGTCACCCACAAACCTTACCCTGGAATCCTTCCATTAAAATGAGGGGCCCGAAGAAAAGAAAGGTGGACACCGAATGTTAAAAAAGAGTGGACAATTTGGCTCGATCTACGTGTGTGAGAAGACGTTCAGCCACATGAACGTCAACAAAGCCCGTCACAGATCTAGGTTAACGGACCGACACCTCGGTTCTATCCTAAGAATTACCACAACAAATTTTACTCCAGACTATGATGCACTAGTAAAAAAGGGAAACCAACAATACTATTGATTTCTTTATTACTTTATTTACCGTAATTTTCGGACTATAAGTCGCACCGGAGTATAAGTCGCACCAGCCATAAAATGCCCAAAAAAGTGAAAAAAAAACATATATAAGTCGCTCCGGAGTATAAGTCGCATTTTGGGGGGCAATCTATTCGACAAAATCCAACACCAAGAACAGTCGTGAACGAGCAACAACAGGCTAAACGATAGGTATGGTAACGTGACATAAACAAAAACTAAGAGCTGAAAACGGCCCTGACGTAAAATTCAGAGTTATTAAAAAAACTATTACATAAATAACACATTAATAAAACCATCTGCGTCACTCCAATTCATTAAATCCATCAATCGTCCTTGGTCAACAATGCGTGCGCGCCGCTGACGGCTCTTGCACTTCAAAATATTCCACAGGCCCATATAACGATATATAAATTATATATCAAATAACTATTATATAAGCAATAATGTTATCAAACCATCTGTGCACTCTAAATCATTAAATCCATCGATCAAATTCCTCGTCCTTTGTCAACATGGCCGCGCGTGCGCCCTGACATCAGCCTCGTCGTTATTCCACAGATCTACTATATAACTATATTGTAGCGTTAACAATGTTCAAGGAAAGACATGGGTTGGGTAAACGGCTCTTTATTTAACAAAACAAACTTACAGGCGTGTGGTGGCGTGGACTTCCAGCCACGGAAGTGGAAGAGAGCTCCATAGAATAGGACCGGGCGTGCGTAAAAGCCATGACCGAGCCCCATCCACCGTCCCCGGACAGCCACCCGGCTGAGCGCCGGCCCTCGACTTCCATCCACGGAGGTGAAAGACAGCTCGGTAGAGTAGGACCGGGCGTGCGTAAAAGCATTGTCCGAGCCCCATCCACCGTCCCTGGACAGCCACGCGGCCGAGCGCTGGCCCTCGACTTCAATCCACGGAAGTGAAAGAGAGCTCCGTCGAGTCAATCTTTGTCCTTTATGTAAACAACAGCCGCGCTGCTGACGCGCGACCGCGACGTCGCGTCAGCAAAAACGTTACAATATAGTTATATAGTAGATCTGTGGAATAACGACGAGGCAGCGCGACGCCGCATCAGCAGCGCGGCGGTTGTTTACATAAAGGACAAAGATTGACTCGACGGAGCTGCTGCTGATGCGACGTTGCGTTGCTGTCATCACTTGAAATTCAAATTACAGTAATCCCTTGCTACATTGCGGTTCGTTTATCGCAGTTTCACTTTTTTTTGGGGGGGGGGGAATTTTTGAAAAAAAAAAAACATATATAAGTCGCTCCTGAGTCCGAAAATTACGGTAGGTGTATTCTTTCACTGATTCTTCAAGATGATGTATTTGGTCAGAATGTTTGCCGTTGGATGTGATTTCGCCTCATTAGATAAACATATTTCATAAATCTGACCTGCAGGCGCTGAAGTGATGGAAAATGCTATTCATCATAACAGTGTCGTATTTAATAAGAATCACTGATAGTAGTTTTTTGGTGAAATATTTTTTTAATGCTGTTAATAAATGCATTTGTTTTCAAAAAGCATTTTTTTAATATCCATGCTTTAGTTCTATGCAATGACCTTTACATGTCATTTATATTACTTCACACAAACACTACATCCATCTGCTCCTGGTTCGGCCCCCGGGTCAAAATTTAGAACCCAATTTGGCCCGCGAGTCAAAAAGTTTGCCCACCCCTGGTATAGGGGGTTGGCTCGGATGGTTATGCTCTTTTCACCCCCGGGTGTCGGTCAGAACACAGGAAGGAAGACGTGGTTTAGTTTTGATTGCTTTACTGAATTATTGGCAAATAATAATAATAAATAACCATAAATGAAATACTCTCGGCAACACACCAAACATAAGTCATCGATCGAGACAACAAAATACATTTGCTGGCGACCGTTAGTCGCCGTGCCGCTGCGTAACGGCTACTCGTACGATGCGAGGCAAACTTAAAGGAGCGCGCCAGAGCTGTCAATCAAACGGCGCACACACGAAGTAAACCGCGATCGGACAAACGGCACAACAGTGGACAATAGTAACAATGAAATGTACGTACGTATATACTCACTTTGTGTCAAAGACGCACACGATGGCAGCAACATACTCAGTCGATACCAGGAACCTTTAACTTACCGCTGCGCACGAGTGAAGATGGGTATAATGTCTAGAACCCGAATATAAGACGACGCCCACTTTTTCCAGTCTTATTTCAATGCAATACGGTACTTTAAGAACCACTCGGACAGCTCTGTGGTTCAATCCATTTCCATGCTGGCCTATTGCTTCAACGTGACGGATGAATGTGACCCATTACTGTGGAGGAGGACAAAGGAGAAGGATCACAACTAGGGGTGTAAATCGCGGGTTTTGTCACGATACGATATAATATCGATATAAAGAACTACGATACGATATTTGCCGATATCTTAAAGCCTGCTGCGATTCATTCACGATATATCGCGATATAGTGCTCTACGATCGATATTTTTTTTTTTTTTAGTAAAAAATATATAACAATATCTTGATTTATAACAATTCATACGCGAAATCAACAAGGCACTGCAAACTCTTTATTTAGGAAATTACAAGAGTATTGTAGTATACAAATTGCTTACTTTAACACTGAACTTTGATGTCGTGTTTTTTCTTTAAATGTGCGGCGAGATTTGTGCTCCCTGAATATTTGATCACCGCATGGCAGGATTTACAAACTGCACGTGTCTTGGCCGTTGAGCCATCTTTTCTTTGGAATCCAAAGTGCTTCCAAACGAATGACTTGAAGCCTAAAGGGGAGCAAATTTCCTCGTCTTTTTGGACACTAGCCATAGCACCAGCCCAGGAGCCGCGGACTAGTTGTCCCCTCCCCTTTCACGCGCGTGCTCTGCTCACAACACAACAACGCCGGAAAGAGGAAGCAAGCAACAATGAACTGGATTTCAAAATAAAGTCGCGTCTAATGTCCGAGGTCAAACACGGCGATATAAATCGATGTTTACCTTTAGCATCGATACCAATAAATCGTAGAGCATTATATCGATTAATCGATGTGTATCGATGTATCGTTACACCCCTAATCACAACACACGCGAGCTGATGAGGTCCGCTTATTGACTCCTATGGGAGCTGTCAACGCTACACCACAAAGACCTTGCACACTCATTCAAGGCTGCCTGGTCAGAGCCCCACGGCCAAAAGGTCACATTAGGATATTGAGTCCATAAAATGCAACACCGCACATGCACAAGCGCTATTTGACAGTTTTACAGGAGTGCTCGGTTATCACGGCGACGGGTCCCCCAATTCCTCCTAACTTGCTTTCAGAATCACATTTGGTTCAATCTGCCGTTATCAGTCAGACTGGAAAAAAAAACAGCACTGACACGACCTCCCCCCTAATCAAAGTGAAATCTCCTCCATGCAAAATTGACATGACACCCTCCATCACAGGGCCACTTGAGGCAGGAACCCCAAGGCCAAGTGAGGCACAGGGAGTGTGAGGGAGAGAGAATTTCAGGGCAGCACAAGGCGGGTCAGCGTTGGCGTTCAGATAAGACCTGAGCTGAAAGCAAGGACAAGAAGCGTCGGACTCCCCCCATCTATCTCAACGGGACTCCAACAATCCAATTAAAATTGAGACACAGCGGTGAGGACAATTGACGACAGGAAACTTAATTAGTAGGGGTGTAACGATTCATCGATACACATTGATTAATCGATATAATGCTCTACGATTTATTGGCATCGATGCTAAACGTAAACATCGATTTATATCGCCGTGTTTGACCTTGGACATTAGAAGCGACTTTATTTTGAAATCCAGTTCATTGTTGCTTGCTTCCTCTTTCCGGGAGAAGGGAACAGTGCGCGGTAGGGGTGTAAATCGCGGGTTTTGTCACGATACGATATAATATCGATACAAAGAACTACGATACGATATTTGCCGATATCTGAAAGCCTGCTGCGATTCAATCACGATATATCGCGATATAGTGCTCTACGATCGATTTTTTTTTTTTTAATAAAAAATATAGAACAATATCCTGATTTATAACAATTCATACGCAAAATCAACAAGGTACTGCAAACTCTTTATTTAGGAAATTACAAGAGTATTGCAGTATACAAAGTGCTTATTTTAACACTTTAAACTTTGATGTCGTGTTTTTTCTTTAAATGTGCGGCGAGATTTGTGCTCCCTGAATATTTTATCACCGCATGGCAGGATTTACAAACTGCACGTGTCTTGTCGGTTGAGCCATCTTTTCTTTGGAATCCAAAGTGCTTTGCAGGTGAAAGGGGAGTCGACAACTAGTACGCGGCTCCTGGGCTGGTGCTATGGCTAGTGTCCAAAAAGACGAGGAAATTTGCTCCCCTTTAGGCTTCAAGTCATTAGTTTGGAAGCACTTTGGATTACAAAGAAAAGATGGCTCAACGGACAAGACACGTGCAGTTTGTAAATCCTGCCATGCGGTGATCAAATATTCCGGGAGCACAAATCTCGCCGCACATTTAAAGAAAAAACACGGCATCAAAGTTCAGTGTTAAAATAAGCACTTTGTATACTACAATATCTTGTAATTTCCTAAATAAAGAGTTTGCAGTACCTTGTTGATTTTGCGTATGAATTGTTATAAATCAAGATATTGTTCGATATTTAAAAAAAAAAAAAAAATCGATCGGAGAGCACTATATCGCGATATATCGTGAATGAATCGCAGCAGGCTTTAAGATATCGGCAAATATCGTATCGTAGTTCTTTGTATCGATGTGAAATCGTATCGTGACAAAACCCGCGATTTACACCCCTATTAATTAGCCCTCGTCTGAAATAGTCATAACGGTGTCTGTAATCACAATTTTTGTCATCCGACAGACGCAAGAGAAACACCAGGACAAGGGGAAGAGGTTGTACTTCGCTTTTGTTGACCTGGAAAAAGCGTTCGACAGGGTGCCAAGGGAGGTGGTGAGGTGGGCCCTAAGGAAGTCGGTCGGGTGTGGAAGAGGGACTGGTTAAGGCTGTGATGGCTCTCTACTGCAGAGCCTGCACAGCTGTTAGAACAGGAGTTGGCGACAGTAATGGGTTTGAAGTAAGGGTAGGGGTGCACCAGGGATGAGTGCTCAGCCCATTACTGTTTGCTATCGTGATGGGTGTGGTATCGAGGGAAGTGAGGGGTGGACTACCATAGGAGCTGCTCTACGCGGATGACCTGGTATTGATGGCTCACAGTCGAGAAGACCTAGCTAGGAAGCTAGCGGCCTGGAAGACATGCCTGGAAGTGAAAGGAATGAAGGTGAATGCGGCAAAATCAAAGGTCATGGTCGGTGGTGCTGGCCTGGGAGTGATATCGCAGTCAGGAGCATGGCCATGTGGAGTTTGCGGGAAGGGACTGCAAGCTAACTCTATCCGGTGCAAGGGTTGCCAGAGATGGGTACATCAAAGATGCAGCGGAGTAAAAGGCATCCTACTAGCTGCAAGTGAGACCTTCCAATGCAAGCGGTGTAGGGGAGAAGTCGCCCAAGCAGACCCAGCTGAGCAAGAGGGGCTCGTGGTAGATGGGGAGATGTACGAGGTGGTGGACAGCTTCTGCTACCTTGGAGACATGCTTAACGCTGATGGGGGGGTGGACCTAGCAGTGACCACAAGGGTGAGAAGCGGGTGGAAGAAATTCAGGGAACTCATGCCCTTCTTAACATCTAAGGCCCCATCCCTGAAGATGAGAGGCCAAGTGTACTCAGCTTGTGTCAGAAGTAGGGGTGTAAATCGCGGGTTTTGTCACGATACGATATAATATCGATATAAAGAACTACGATACGATTATTTGCCGATATCTTAAAGCCTGCTGCGATTCATTCACGATATATCGCGATATAGTGCTCTACGATCGATATATATATTTTTTTTAATAAAAAATATAGAACAATATCCTGATTTATAACAATTCATACGCAAAATCAACAAGGTACTGCAAACTTTTTATTTAGGAAATTACAAGAGTCATGTAGTATACAAAGTGCTTACTTTAACACTGAACTTTGATGTGGTGTTTTTTCTTTAAATGTGCGGCGAGATTTGTGCTCCCTGAATATTTGATCACCGCATGGCAGGATTTACAAACTGCACGTGTCTTGTCCGTTGAGCCATCTTTTCTTTGGAATCCAAAGTGCTTCCAAACGAATGACTTGAAGCCTAAAGGAGAGCAAATTTCCTCGTCTTTTTGGACACTAGCCATAGCACCAGCCCAGGAGCCGCGTACTAGTTGTCGCCTCCCCTTTCACGTGCCTGCTCTGCTCACAACACAACACGCCGCTCACTGCTCCCGGAAAGAGGAAGCAAGCAACAATGAACTGGATTTCAAAATAAAGTCGCGTCTAATGTCCGAGGTCAAACACGGCGATATAAATCGATGTTTACCTTTAGCATCGATGCCAATAAATCGTAGAGCATTATATCGATTAATCGATGTGTATCGATGTATCGTTACATCCCTAGTCAGAAGTAATATGACGTACGGATGTGAGGCATGGGCCCTGAAAACAGAACACGAAGACAAACTAAACAGAGCAGAAATGAGGATGATCAGATGGATGTGTGGTGTGTCAATGAGGGAGGAAAAGACCAGTGCAGAGCTGAGAAAGAAGATGGGAGTGGAGGCCATAGTGGATGGTGAGGAGCGGCAGACTGCGATGGTACGGACATGTAGTGAGGAAGGACGAGAACGACTGGGTGAAGAAAGTTATGTCGTATGACGTAGAGGGAACAAGACCCAGTGGCCGACCTAAAAAGACCTGGCAGATGACCGTGGCAGCCGACATGAAAGCACTCGGCACCAACCACGAGATGGCCATGGACCGTTCCTGGTGGAAGAAGGCCATATCGAGAACCCAGTCCAACCCAGCGGCGCCTGGAAAGCAGACTTTAAACCGATGATGATGATGATGATGATGTCTGTAATCACAAACAAATGTGAACTATGGCCTGACAGAATGAATGAAAGCAACAATGAGGCTTTCCTTCTCCATCAGGAAAGTGAATGCGATCATTTTCTACTGAGTATCCGATAAGCTTGTTGCGGGAGCGGTGCGATCATGCAGAGTGATCCATCACTGAAGCACGGTGCATTCCGACAGGTGAATGCACACGTCATGCAGGTTAAAAACGAGTCTCGCATTCGGGGACCGAGTCAAACATCAAACTAACAACCAAGGAGCTCTGCATTTAATTTTGATGCAGCCGCACACACGCACGCACGCAACCGCTCCAAATCGAAGCTGCAAAAGAGCGAATCGCTACCTGGTGCTCACGCACAGCTTCATCCTGGAGGCGCACGGATCAAACCGACTTAGTCCTTCCCACGGGGATTGTTGGAGAAAACTCCCTTCTGTATATCGGCTCTTCCCTCAAGCTGCGAGAAACCCCCACTTCCCGCCGCCGCCACACGCTGCTGACGCTTCTGCTGACGCTCCAACAACAGCAGCAGCAACAGAAGCAGCAGCAGAGGAAGAGGTGGAAGAAGAGCAGCGAGGGAGGAAAAGACTGTGCAAGAGTGGGAGGAAAGAAGAGGGCACAGGGAGAAGGCGTGGGTGGGACGAAGGAAGGATGAGGAGAGAGAGGATACCTACCTGATGGTGTCTGCATGCTTCATGCCATCGTCACACACCTAAAAGAAAAATAACAGCATTGGTGGAGTGCCCTGGGAGCAACATACACGCATGTTTATGTTCATCTTCCCCCCTTCCCAGTTTTACTTCTACAAAAAATTAGGGCTTTGTCGCCATATGTATGTAAGGTTAGAACCATCATCTCATCAGCTCAAAGGCGTAAGATTGGAGAGTGAGAGGCAGCAAGAGGGGGGAGAGGGAGGAAGGGAGGGAGGGGTGCAAGAGAGAGTGGAAACCTCCATTGCAGCCAGACTGCAGATACAATATATTGCAAGCAAGCAAAGGCGGCGGGCAGCAACCTCATTGACGTGCAGGGAAGCAGAAGGGAAAAGACCAAGGGGTACAGGTGGTTCCATCTGTTGAATCTGGAGGCAGTATAATCCCAACGCATCTTTACTTTTTTTCGACACACACGCCAGCCTTCTGTCCGTATACAAGGCGCGGGGTGTCATGTTTCATAATCTGAAGATAGAAGATGATGACAGTCATGCAGAGGATCAAATGATGTGCTAAACAAACAAAAAAAACTTGAAGTGAGGTAATAGAAAATGCACTTCAATGCAAAAAAAGTGTGATTCAATTATTGGAAGAATAATGGTAAGCGTTACAAGGGCCCTAATTTCATTGTAATGTAAAAATGCCATTTTGTAGACACACTTTGCGTTATTAGAATCCAGTCGAATTGGTAATATCAGTTTCTACGTGTAGCGAGAGTACGTGTCAGCGAGGTCGTGCTCGACTGCGAGGCATGTTTTGTACATGTGCACTGGCAAGTACAAGGCTGAGGAGATGAAAGTTTGCTGCAAGCAAGCAACACTCTGATGAACGCCAACAGGCTCACACGCTGGCTCCACAGCCCCCACACCGCCCACCTTTTTTTTTTCCTAAGCGGTTGCTAAGGTGACAGCAAAGGCTGAATTTTAATCAGACGATAAATTAAAGCAATGTGGCCTTCTTTTTTAATATTAAATGGCCACATTGCTCATTTCTAAGCACGTTCCTCGATGGGTGAGTTCTTGTGGAAATGCTTGCTCGGTTGCCCGTGGGTGATATGATGAACTATTTTCAAACAGAGAAAAAAAAGTAAAAAAAGAAAAAAAAAAACTACTGTGCTGTTGTTTACCGAAAAATAATATATGTGCTTTGATTAGCCTCTAATTGCGAGGTGAACATCATGCTGGGACATCAAATACACTCACTTTGGGAAGCAGTAATGTTTAATTGAGCCTTTAATCCTATTCTCTCTAAACACGTGTCTAGGGAAAGCCAGTGGTTGTAATTATTGCAGACATTTGAGAGGGGTTAGGATGCAAGTTCAACAAATGAGGGGTTTTCTCACAATAAATATGTGGTTGGGTGGTATGCTACCCAGAATGCAAGGTCGTGGATTCCAAAGATAAAACTTCTGGGACTCACCATGTTGATGCCTCTGGGCAGAGAGATGGATCTAGAGGGGTATCCGGGGGAGCTGTGATTCGATTCCTGGAAACGTTTCATTTCAAATCCTTGGCAGAAATTTGGAGGGGGTGGAATGAGATTTTGTTCATCCACCAGTAACGGCGGTGGAGTGTCAGGTTTGATCTCCGGATCTTCTGGCTGGTCATCTCTCCTCACTATGTCAATGTCTGTCTCCAGATAGGTTTTTGGAGGCAGGTCGTTTGGAGACTGGTCCTCAAGCTCCAGTAAGAAATCCTGCAGCTGGGCCATTGAACAGGAAAGCCTGGGGATACTTTGGGTCACCGTTTGGTCCTGGTCCTAATGCGCACCTCTAGTTGCTTTCCCAAATGCCCGCAAGCTGTTTGGATCAAGCACATTGGATGTCACCTCATCCAGAAAGTGTGAAAACCTGGCTTTGTCCTCAAGCGTTCCCTCCAGCGGACAATCTTGATCTCTTTTGGTGCGAACTCGGGTCTGAACACAGCCCCTCCCCTGATGGTGCCATGCCGGGCAATCCACGCAGTTGTCCCCTCCTCCCTGCTCCGGGGGATGCACTCTGAAACGTAGTCAGATTTGAAAGGCCGCTTGGCTCTTCTTCTTGATCGAGCAGTAAAGGCGGGAAGTGACTCCTGAGCTCCAGCTGTCCAGACTGCCCTTACACTCACTGCTGCTACTTGGCACAAAACTGGAAGAGGACTTCTTTGGCCAAAGGCCCATCAGCTCCTTGAGCCAGACTTGATCACTGTTGGAAACTGGGCACAAGGCAGCAGAATTTGCTTTGCTTTCTGTCTGCATGTCTCTGATTGTTTCGACTGGGAAATGGACTATGGTCCAGTGAGCAACACGAATTTTAAAGAGTTCTACCCCAATTCATTCTCATTAGAGTGTGAGTCTGACCTACAATAGATTCAATACTTTTCACTCGAGGCTGAACAGATGGACTCCTTCGCCGCCAGGACAACACTATGGCATGTCAGACAAGGCCATCCGTGATTTAAAATTTAATGTGTTAAACAAAAATGATCTGGTGATCCCAATCTAACAAAAGTCAAAGTAAAAGTCTGCTTTATTGTCAATCTCTTCACATGCCAAGACACACAAAGAAATCAAAATTACGTTTCCACCATCCCACGGTGACAAGACATAGTACACGACATACATACAAGCAAACAACACAAAATAAAAACAAGGCACAACCAATGAATAATAAGAGTGATGAATAAATAATAAATAATCAAATAACACAATAAATAAATAAGAGGAGCAAAACGGAGCAAGTGTGCATACAGCAGACAGTCAGAATATAGCGCAAAAGTACAGGACGCTACGCAGAAGGGGGGAGAGAGTTCAGGATCCTAACAGCCTGGAGTATGAAGCTGTTGGTGAGTCTGGTGGTGGGGGAGCGCAGGCTCCTGTACCTCTTCCCAGAGGGCAGAAGATCGAACAAAGAGTGAGCGGGGTGACTCACATCACTCACAATCGTGGTCGCCTTGCGGGTGAGATGGGAGGTGTAAATGTCTTTCAAGGAGGGGAGTGAAGCACCAATAATCTTACCAGCCGTGTTTACTACGCGCTGGAGGGCCTTCATGTTGTAGCCAGTGCAGCTACCACCCCAAACAGCAATACAACTGGAGAGGACGCTCTCAATGGTGCCACGGTAAAATGTAGTCATGACGGCCGGAGGAGCACATGCTCGCCTGAGTTTCCGCAGGAAGTACAGGCGGCGCTGGGCCTTCTTCGCCAGTGATGCGGTGTTGGTGGACCAGGAGAGATCATCACTGATGTGCACCCCCAGGAGCTTGGTGCTGCTCACTCTCTCCACCACAGCACTGTCGATGGTCAGCGGCAGGTGTTGGGTGTGACCCTTCCGGAAGTCAACAACAATCTCCTTGGTCTTGTTGACGTTCAGCAGGAGGTTGTTGTCCTTGCACCACGTGGTCAGAAGGTCAACCTCCAACCTGTATAGAGTCTCGTCGCCCTTGGTGATGAGACCCACCAGAGTCGTGTCGTCAGCAAAAAAAAGCATCACCCCCCCATGTTCATGTTTGGCTACAAACACAATCATATCTTCATATCCACACAGACTGGGACTCCCTTGCTGATTTGAGATGAATGAGGATGATATTTTCTGCACAATTCCTAACACTATCTTGGCTAGTTAAATAGCACTTGCACTGTGGGCGATGTTCTTAATTAGAATGCCTATCGATAGCGGAGCGAGCAAAGCTTTTCAGAGTTTTCCAGGTCAGTGACTGCAGAAGAGCATTGATTCCAGCAGGCTTGTCCAGCTCCACTTTCAACTCTGTTGTATGCACATCAGTTATTTTCCATAATGTCCGTATTCTACTGATGGTTGTTTACAAAGTACACTGAGCTGGCGAGTTTGATTAAACTTTGGATAAGTTACATTGAATATCTTTTGGAGACTATTGGAGACCTGGAACATTCAACCACCAATTACGCCCTTTGTAGTAAAATTGACCCCGATGGATTTTATGCAGTACGCCTGCCGAATCCGTCCGGTGCTGTCCCCGGGGGTGTCATTAATGTGCATCCCATCCAATGGCTATGACTGGGTGGTCCGCTGTGCCAACTGCCTGCAGGTGCAGTGCAGCGGGCCAGAGACCCACGGGACCACCCCGTCTGCTAACAAAGAGTATGCAGATATGTTATTTCCCTGAGGTTCCTCTTTGTTTTAGCGGCTCTCTCTTTTTTTTTGCGCCACCATATTCCGACAGGTTTAAGCCACTTCTATGATAAACGCCTTTAATAATCTCTTTTCGATTTCAGAAGCTGTCGAGGGGTGGCGGACAATTTATGACCGTCGCCCAGAACAGAGGACCTAAGCCCATTACTGCCCCACGGTAAAGATGCGGAAATGGATTATAACAAAAAAGGTTTTACCGTTTTTTTCCGTGTATAATGCGCGAAATTTAACTAATTTATTGTCCTAAAATCTGGGGTGCGCATTATACATGGGTACAATTTTTTTTAATTTTTTTATTTTTAAGAAAATCATGGTACAACAAAACCGACAACAGGACTGACCGACAAAGACGTGGAACAAAAAGACAGGGTTACATTACCAAAGACAGGAACAGAAACCAAACAGACATCATGACATCATCCGACGGTGAGCGAGGGGCAGACGGGACTTAAATACAAAACACGTTACATTGATTGAGGTGACACAGGAAGAGAGGGGCGACGCGAACAGAAACTATGGCAACCTAGACACATAGCAAAACTGGGGACGAGACATGACAAATCTCCCTCGAAATAAAATTTGAAATCACCTTTCTTCTTGTTTGTTGTCAATCGCGCATCGCATTCAGCCATCCTGCCCAACACACTTCGCTCCATCGCGGACCGGACGTCATACGGAAGCAGTATGACTGCGCATGCGCACTATGGATCCGATGCGCAGAACGGATGCGCAAGACACGTCAGCTATATAAAGAGCGAGAGTTGTTTTCTTTCTATTAGTTTCAATTCAGTTTAATTAGCAGTTTCAATCACTTCAATCACCAGTTACCACTCTGGCTGCTGCATGTTGCTAGAAACAAAATGCCTGCTTTTAAACTAACTTGCTGATCCAGGAGCTGGAAAATATATTTAATGCAAATAAGTTGTCAGAGATAAATGTAACAGTTGTGAGTAGTTGAGGATAGCGCTCTGTCTGGCTGAGAAGCCTTTGTTATTAATTACATGTTGAAGAAGCCTACACAGATTTTGTAGTGTAAGCATAGCGTATTCATGGCAACAGCCGTTTGGTCTCACCTCAATGATGCAAATGTGGCTTGAGGAAAAGAAAACTCACCTGAGAAATAAATCTCACACTGAAGTAAACAACTTTCATTTGGTGTTAATTTAGTCTGCAAAAACAGAGAATGTGTAAGCATACAAGGTTATCATTTTTTTTGTATGCTAAGCAGTTCTTTAATAAAAGTGCAAACTTATGGCGTAATGTTTTCTTTTTTTCCACTTTGCTATATTCTCGTTACGCCACTGCTTGTCCATTCAAGATTGAAGCTACTGCAGTACAGTGAAGCAGGGACGCCCCCTTGTGGTTCCATCTGTCATGCAGCTGTAAAATTAACATGCTGGTAAAGTCACTTCACTGGTTCTTTTATCTCAAACAATATATTTTAGGTTGCATTACCTGACACGATGAAGCCGGAAGTACAAGCCGAATCATGTCAGGTAATGCAACCTAAAATATATTGTTTGAGATAAAAGAACCAGTGAAGTGATTAACAAGTGAAAACAAAAGGAACTTAGTACAACTATGCTGGTAAAGTATGTATGCGGCAACGATTAAGATTGATGAAATAGCACTATCTGCTGGCATGTTGTTTCATCTACATTTTGATTTTTTTTTTTACTTCCTACGCACTGGGCTCATAAAATTCCTACACAAACGCCAAGAGGCACTTTTCAACTGGTTTGTTTATTGACATGTGTATAGTGATTGTCGGTGCACCATTCGGTTACAGAAGAATACAATTGTAAAATTAAAACAAAACAATAAGAGCTGTACATGGTTTGTATTTCTTTAAAAATACATAATTATATGAAGGTCAGGTGGTTTCATGGTTTAATAATAATACATATTGAGAGGATTGCAATGAAGGTCAAATGATACATTAAGTTGTTAGAAAAGTGCTAAACAATTGGAATATTAAAAGTAAATACCGTTTTTTTTTCATGTATAATGCGCAAAATGTAACTAATTTATTGTCCTAAAATCTGGGGTGCGCATTATACGTACATGGGTACAATTCTTTTTTTTTTTTTTTAAGAAAATCTCCCTCGAAATAAAACTTGAAATCACCTTTCTTCTTGTTTGTTGTCAATCGCGCATCGCACTCAGCCATCCTGCCCAACACACTTAGTCAGTAAAATTCATAATTGACGACACATCGTTTGATGCGATGGTGCAATCCTTGATGGTGTATTATTGTCAAATATTGTTTGTTTTCTAATCTCCATCGCAAACCGGATATCATACGGAGGCCGCCATTACAGATGCGCAGAACGGATGCGCAAGACACGTCAGTAGGGGTGTAAATCGCGGGTTTTGTCACAATACGATATCATATCGATACAAAGAACTACGATACGATATTTGCCGATATCTTAAAGCCTGCTGCGATTCATTCACAATATATCACGATAGTGCTCTACGATTGATTTTTTTTTTTTAATAAAAAATATAGAACAATATCCTGATTTATAACAATTCATACGCAAAATCAACAAGGTACTGCAAACTCTTTATTTAGGAAATTACAAGAGTATTGTAGTATACAAAGTGCGTATTCTAACACTGAACTTTGATGTCGTGTTTTTTCTTTAAATGTGCGGCGAGATTTGTGCTCCCTGAATATTTGATCACCGCATGGCAGGATTTACAAACTGCACGTGTCTTGTCCGTTGAGCCATCTTTTCTTTGGAATCCAAAGTGCTTCCAAACGAATGACTTGAAGCCTAAAGGGGAGCAAATGTCCTCGTCTTTTTGGACACTAGCCATAGCACCAGCCCAGGAGCCGCATACTAGTTGTCAACTCCCCTTTCACGTGCCTGCTCTGCTCACAACACAACGCCGCGCACTGCTCCCTGCTCCCGGAAAGAGGAAGCAAGCAACAATGAACTGGATTTCAAAATAAAGTCGCGTCTAATGTCCGAGGTCAAACACGGAGATATAAATCGATGTTTACGTTTAGCATCGATGCCAATAAATCGTAGAGCATTATATCGATTGTTACACCCCTACACGTCAGCTATATAAAGAGCGAGAGTTCAGTTCTCTACCTAAATGCGTATAACAGGTAATATTTTATTTCACACTTTGCCTTGTTCCTTTCTTCTCTGCTATTCACTTCAAACACGCTCCATACGAACACAATGCTCTCGTATCAAACGCTTGCTCGATCACCTGCTCGTTTGCTGACACAATGTACCCTACAGAAATCCGAAACATTTCTTTGCTATTGAGTTTGCTAGCGCATGTGCAGTGATACTGACCGGCAGAATAACATCCGGTTGTTCCCAAAGACGATCTTCTTTCTGAAATAATTTTACGTTTACGGACTTAAGTAGGAGTCAAAATTTGGGTGCGTATTATACATGGGTACAGGCTTTTTTCCAGCATCGACATGCCATTTTTAGGGTGCGTATTATACATGGGGGCGCATTATACATGAAAAAAAAACGGTACTGTTTTTGCATCTAGTAGAGGCTACGTGTTAAAACTAAATGACTGAAATTGTTAATGAATACCTAAGAATAACTAGATAAGTAATGTAAAACCAATAATTAAAAATAAAACAGGTGCTGCAACAGTTCTTCCATTCACATGCCAACAGTGTGTACGATGTTTTTTTTTCTTTTGGCAGGTTTGCGCAAAAATCCATTCTCTTGTTTTTTTTGTTTTTTAAACCCGTAAATAACTGATCACGTGTGACCTTGTATACTGTCATTAGTAGCAGATGAATAAATGCTCTCATGTTTTAAGTGTTGTGGAGTAAAATCACTGCGTGCCACACTAAATCCTGAGCGACAATAACCGTTAAAAAAACACATACATTATCAACCATGCTAAAATTCTGAAATGTGGCAATGGTACCTCGACGATCGAAACACTGCTCGATCCTAATTTCTGGAAAATATATAATCGATTTCAATTTTTGTCAACCAAATCAAGGTACCACTGTGTTGGTCACAAAACATTTAAAAAATGTTGAATGGAATGAATCGTAACTAAAGATTTTGTTTCGTGGTTAATATGTCGGCGACAATGCTGTGTCAACTTTGTGAGGGAGCAACGAGCTGGAAACGGAAGAATGACACAATCAAAATAAAAGAACGTGGACGGAGTTTCTCTTAATGCTGCAGGAGAGTTAGTGGCATTACAGTACAAAGTGTGACTTTCACTTCCAAACATTGGTCAAGTATGAGGATTTCTTTCTTCTTGTATTTTTACACATTTAACAGCCAAAGACTCGGAAGACATGTTAGTCGTCAAACTGAATACAAAATGGGAGGGGGGATTTGGAGTGCAGTGTACATACTGTGCGTGTGTGTGTGTACATGCAATTGAGTGACACACACACACACGCACACACACGCACACGCACTTGAACACTTTTATCTCATCTTCCAGGCATGAGGTTATTATATTCAAGCTCGGGCTTCACTGTCATATTCACTTACAAAAATAGTATCACAATATAGACCATTTAATAAGAGCACCAGAGAGGCTAATAAACACATAGCCTGTATGGTCGGCAACATTCAGTGTCCGGGAAACGGTAGCACTGCGTCATCGTGTTTATCGTTTGTCTGTGTGCACGCGTGTGTGCATGAGATAGTGTTGGTAACATTTTCACACTCATGGGTTGTTATACGTCTAACACATCCCAGACCATACGCTGAACTTTCACCAAGGTTAACAACTATATCAGATACAAAAATAGCCTATGTATATATTTATGCATATAGATATATCTTCGCTCCCACCCCAAACACTGAACCACATTTCCTAACAAAATAACTTTTCTTTGACACATACACAAGCACACAATTCCGGTTTAGGTTTTTTTTTTTTTAGGTTAAGCGAGGACAAAACTTTGGCTGCACTGACACACCCACTTATTTTAAAAGGAAATCGTGTTAGCATTAGCAGTGAAACCAGATCATCGGGGATGTAATTATATATTGTATTGTAATTGTTTTCACTATGGTATGACACAGAGGGCAGGGAGGAAAAGCAAAAAAACGCTACAACCATGTTTGAGGCGACCACCACTAGTCTAAGCACTTGGCTAAAACCTAGCGTGAGATCTTAGCTTATACAAGAGTGAGTGGTGTTATTGCTTCACGGGGTTTGGTGTGTGTGTGTGTGTGCGTGTGTGTGCGTGCGCGTGTGTGTGAGTGTGTGTGTGTGTGTGTGTGTGTGTGTGTGTGTGTGTGTGTGTAAGGTGGATCTTACCTAATTTGTTAGGAGTCCATGCCCTTGTTTATACTCATTCTGCTTGATGATGGGATTGAGATCTAGTCCAGGATCATTGTTTTACGATGATCCTGACATAAGAAGTTTTGAGATGTAATTAATTTGCAGGGCGGCTTAAATGTAGGATCAATTTGATTGTAAGTATGATCGTGAACTGCTACGTAGGTTTCATTCCACAAAAGGTGACGCACTAAGAAGCACCATGTGAGCTACAGTCCGACATAAAACATCAAATCTGACGTGTTAATCGCTTTTCTTTTTCTTTGCGAGAAGCTTAGGCTTGCGCGGGAAGAAAACCAGCAGAGCCTAAGTGCGCAGACATTCGAAGTAATCAATGAGTGTATTGATCATTCTGTCACATTTCATTGAGTTGCCTAAAGTCCAGATCCTCAATCCATCACCAAGCCCTAAAGGAGAAATAAGGGGAAGACACCATCATACAGTTAGGGGGAAAAAAAGGTATGGGGGTGGAGCTTTTGTGTGGCGGCTAGTCGATGGGACCCTGGAAGATGAGCCGCGTCCATCCGGGGGTGCTAAGGGCGGCGGAACAGAAGGGGCACACGGGTCTGAAGGCGTGCGTCCCATGCGGCAACGGGGTGTCCGCCCAATACCTGGTTGTCCTCTCTGAGCACACGTGGCCGCAGGGCACAAAGGCGTACGTGGGGGCGCCGGCATCCACGTACACGGCCGGCTCGCAGCCCAGCCACAGTGGCACGTAGGGGCCTACGCTGCGACACAGCGGGCATTCCCGCCGCGTGGTAGAGCCTTCGCCCTCTAAGGGCTCCTCCTCGCCCACCTCGGACCTTTGGCCCCAGTCGTGGCGTCCGTGGACATGGCCGCACGTGAGGTAGACCCAGGGCTGACGTTCTTCAAGGCTGAAGTCAAATCATGAGGACTATTACTCGCTTAATTAATTGATGAAAACTAGGTACTACAATTTTTAGTACCACATTGACAAAAACAGATGGACGCCTAATGGACTACACTTTAACCTCTATGTAGTCGTCATATAAACTCCATGGCAAAGGTAATTTGATTGTGATTGTCTGTCTACCGTACCTGTGACTGCGCGGGAGGCTGGGGAAGGCAAGTGTGCTGAGGCCCACGGGACACTGCGGCCGCGATGCATTCAGCTCCTGGCGAAGCGCTTCCAGGTGGCGCAGGGTGGGAGCACGCATGAGACCCTCGCCCGTGCGCCACAGCAAGGTAGCGCCGCACAGATCCACCAATGAGCCGTCGCGCAGTGCGCTACTCTCACCTTCTGCCTGTACAAGAGACACACAGTAGAACTTCAGTTGATAACAAAGACAGACATCTGATGTTGGGTTTCGAGTTTCTAAAATACCAGTTTGCCTCGGCTCGGCCCGGAACGAGTCTCCCGCAAGGCGTAGACGTCGCCGCACACAGAGATCTCCCGCCACAAACCCTGCTTGGGCATCTCAGGAAATCCCTCGGGGTGCATGACCAGCACGCCGTTGGTGGTCAGTCCGTCCATATGGCCGTCCGGGTTCTTCCACTTAGTCGCCTTCTCCTGCAGAAGCACATGCGCAATCATTTCCATGACCTCTCATGGAGCATGTGAATTAAAAGAACACTTGACGCACCCCTAAGAAGATGTTTTTGGAGGAGTCAAAGCCAGCGGCGTAGATGCGCGCCGTGTAGGGCGGGTGGCGATCGCACACCACGCGGCAGGCAAAACGTGAGATAGTGCTGGGGGCAATGGAGGGGTCCTCGCCCTCCTTTGCCCCCCCGGAGGTGTCCGTCACCACAAAGTCAATGGGACTCTCTGTGGATCGCCCAATCTGCGAAGGTGAGCGGGCAAGAGACAAAAGAGCATCTTGAGACTCAATATTTTTTTCTCCACTTCACTTACAGAAAATGCAAATCATGACATTATTCACAACTGTGTTCCTGAGATTTGCTTTATTTCTTCTGATATCAAAATGCAGTGAAACTTTTATGTTATTTCCCAGCATTAATTTAAGATGGAAGGAAAATGAGAAAAAAAAAATCTTAACCAATAATTTACCTACAGGAAAAATGACAACAGCATTCTTATCAGCCACATTACCTGGAACATATCAGTGTTGTTGTCATGGCAATACTCCACTACCACTGTCTGGTTGCGGGACAGCGTGAAGGAGATGCTGTGCTGCCCCCTGCTGTGCACAGCCTGCAACAGAGCCAGTGGCAGGCATTAGCTCATTAACTCCACCAAAGAGATAATTAATATCAATACGGGGTTAGTCCATTTTGTTGCAGTGGTGACCAGAAGGATGTCTATATACACTCACAGACACACATTCAGACGCACCTTGCTGTCCTGCGGGTTGTTGAGGATGTGTACGGCGCTGGGCTTGACGCCGTTGGCCTTGGCGCGTCGATACAACGCAAAGCGGCTCTTTCGGCGCCCACGGTCCCCGCTCGGAAGAGAGCCATTGTACCTGATAATAGCACAGGGAGAAAATCATGTTTGGATGGTAAAAACCAACTCACAGTAGTGCAGTTTATTTATAAAAGTATGAAAGTGGCTAAAAAAAGCTTGTCCACCAGTTCTTTTGAACATAATCAAAACATTAGTATTCATCAGTCAAAGCAGCACAAAGACGACAAACACGAGGCGACGTTCAGAGCAGTCGGAAATGTGTCAGCAAAGTTCGCACCCGTGTTGATAGAACAGCTGACGCCGCTGGTTTTTGTTCTGGTCACACAAACGCCGCAGGAAGTGCACGTGTCACTGATAAGAGTGGCTCGGGAAACCAGCGTCATTCTTACCACAAAGTTCAGCACCTCGGCCCTGGACGGAACTTTCCAAAAGGTCAGACTTCATCTGCTGACTAAAAGGGGAGTTTATGTGCGCCGGGCCAAAACACACAGGAATTGTTTTTAATAGCTCTTGCATTCAACCTGACATTTAACCCTTGAAAATGAAGGAAATCTAATATTGCCGCTTCAAAGCAAAATGGCAGAAACGTGTTCGTAAAAACAAAGAACTAAAAACAGGGAGTGGCACTGGCTGCAATTAGCAAAGAGCAGGAAGCAGAAGATGGAAGGGGGAGATAAATTCAGAGTCCAGAGATGAAGCAAGGCCATGCGTGACGTCGTTTGTATCCTGCATGCGTAAAAATCATAAAGCGGTGCATAAAATATTCACTCCCTCTGGACCCCGCATCAGCTTTTACCACTGACACTCTCCAAGGGATAAGAAGGTGTCGTGTAAAAGCCACGACAGACTAGATGGTGGCCGGGCAAACTACGGCGACAGGCGCCGGCAGGCGGCTCGCTGGCCTTGCACGGGGACTGGCACCGACCACGTGGCGGCTTGCGTGACATCATTGAGGCCGACAGATGCAAGGTCAAACACAAGAGATGCCATAGAAGAGAAAAGCAGCTGAGATTTGGAGATATTTGTCAGACATTTTTTCCCCAGTAATAGCGTAGTGCCAAGCGCAATTTTGGAATTACCTTAGCAATAAATATTGTTAACTCTCCTTCACAGAGCTGTGCGTCTCTTAATTGTCCTTTGAATAATGAATGGACTTTGGGCAAGTAGGACTGAACAGCAGCCCACATCAATCCCCGCAGGTCAATCTAAAGCCATGTTTGTGCCATTCAATTTTAATGTAAGCGGTTTGTTGGGTGGCTATGCAATAAAACACAGAATTTAACATTTAAAGATAAAAAACGTGAACGAGTTAGACGCACCGCCAAAAGCATATCGCATTATGTTATGTGCCAAAAATAAACACATTTGCGTTCATTTTTGTCATTCCTCCAAGTTTGTGCTAAATTGTTACAACAATCACAAATCTGTTTGAACAGTTGATGCCACAGCAGAGTGCCACTTCTTGTTTGTAAAGTGAGGGAGGAGACGTCTAGGAAGACGATTCATCTGTATTCAGATGTTTGGCCTGTGGGCAGGAAGGGGGCTTGGGGGAAACCATAGGCCGTTGGGTCGGTTATCTTTGGCACAGACAGGAAACTGTGCGGACCAACAGGGACGTCTGCATAAAACTGTCCAGGGATGTAAGCATGTGTGAAGTTCAACCACCCAGCAGATTCTCTGGAACTCGGCGTATCCCGCCAGTGACAAAAAGGGGCTTTTCTCCTCCTCCTACTCCACCATTGCCCGGTCTAGATTAAACTACACACAGCAGCAAAAAACATATAAAAGATGACTACACTACTACAAACATGGACATGGTCATGCATTTTTCACACGGTCCCTACTTGGAGCTATAAAAGATCCAGCATAGGATGACATCATCGGGATTCAGCCCCCTCCACCCCTGTCTCCCACTGGACACCTACAACCATTGATGAAAAGGTGTCTCCCGTTGCTGTTGTATGTCAAATAGCCATGGAGGCTTTTTTGACGACGACACCCAAACGCATCACGCACATACGAGACAATCCATAGGTTTTAAAGTTAGTTTTTAACACATAGACGGTTGGGTAGTGGAAACGGCGTCAGCTGGCCAATAAAAAGGATATATAAACACACAGTACATGCGTAAATACACATTTATACATGGTAATAGCGTAATTGAGGCGTCAAGATGATGGAGCGGTTCTCCATCCCGCTCGTTATTCTTATTTTTGTTTTACTCCTTACCCCAAAATGACCAGTTCGCCGTATTTAATCGAGTCTTTAACGGGCACATCGTCGTCTCCGTCCTTTTTCGGCGAATTCATCAGCGAGAACTTGCTCCAGGGAATGGAATAGAACAATTTTTAACAGGAAAAAAAATAATAAGAAGAAACGAGTCGTCCTCTATGGGAATACTACAAAGCGATTAAACGATGCTAACATCCCCCTCGAAAGTGTCGCGTTGAAAACCGTTCGGGGGGCTGCCTCTTTAGTCAAGTTGGAACACAGTCGGACAAAGTTTCCTCGGACTTGTTGCCGTGTGTTGGACAGTTTTGGTCCACCGGAGAAGCATCTTTTTGAGGCTTTAAAATAGTCTAGTTTGTCGCTAGCATGTATCGAAATCTATTCACTAGCAAACCAAGAGCGGAGATAACAACGGCTAGCAGTGTGGGGCAAACTACTAGGGGCGGGGGTGGCCGGCAAACACATATCGTTCGATTTTCAATTGACGTGATAGCAAAGGAAAATACACATCTTACACGTATGTGAATTGTGAATGAAAAATTAGTGTACTTTTTAATTACCACATATTTCGGCGTTTCTGCTCATATAAAATCCAAAGATAAGCGACCACCCCTCTTCGAAAATGAGAAATGGGTGACGTGAGGAGAAGCTCATCGGTTCGATTAAAATAAGGCATTACTATACCTACTTTTTTCTAGGCTGGAATAAACAGAATTTATTTGGGGAAAATCATTAAAAAAAAATTATGTAGTGTGAATGTGGGTCGCGAAGTAAGAATGTGGGTCAACATACCCCAGACAAGAGTTCCAGTCTGGAAGTCATGAGGGAGTTGGGAGCGCATTCTTTAGCAAAACTTGACACTAGTATTCTTTTTGCTGCTACTTTTATTTTAATGGTCATGCTTCTTTAAATGCATCAAAACGGCTGTTTAACCAGGCATATTATACTGATGCTCATACATGATTTTACCCGCATCACCACAAGAGGGCAGTATACTTAAATTAATCAGACGACAGTACTGTATTCATATTCTTTAAACCACACTTACAATTTTAATATTTAGAGAACATACGTACAGTGGTAATGTGACTTCATTGTTTGTATACACAGTATACTTGGGTCATTCATCAAGTGTGGAATTCAATAACTAAACCTTGTGTAATTCTAAAACTGTCTGTGAGCAACCAGTTATGCATTTCCGCTCCACTGTGATGCAACAGTGGTGCAAATTTAGAAGAAGTGTGTAAATTGGTTTAGGTTTAGATATTGACATGACAAGCGTACACACATTTCAAGTTAAACATTGCCACAGGTTCACTTAATGACATATGTGTGATTGTGCAAACACCCACGAGAATGTAGACTAAACCACAATGTAGACTGGCTCAGTTTTTCTCACACGTTGAGTAATCCACAGCGCAAACCCACCCACCAACCGACACACCCGTGAATTTAAAGTGAACAAGAACCCACCAGAGCAGTCAGCGCGCAAGCTTTTAAATTGTGAAATCCGGCAGGTGGAAAGTGGCAGGACCAGATGTGCCTTTCACATTCTCGCTGCGGGATTAAGGTCACACCCTCCTCCTCTTGTACGCCTCTTGCTGCCAGTTTCGCAAGCCAAGTAAGAGCAAATAAGGCTGTGTCCAAACTCCGCCAGTTTGACTTCATTATTCATGCACATAATTAACGTGCTTTGTGTCTCCGAGCAAGTGACTCAACTTTTCTGACATGCATCATGTCACCAAAGGAGAATCTTTCTTCTCGCTGATCACGGTGCATGTCGAGGTAAGAGTGGACTTTGCTCAAGCACTCTTATCACCAGAGGACTTTGGTCTTGTCCATGCACCAGAAAAAATGTGAAACTGAAACTAGCAAACACGCACATGACCATCAAATTGTTATTTTTACACTTAGATTGTATTTGTCCCAAAATATGTTTCAATTGTGCTTGAAAATGAATAAAAAGACTTGACGTGACACAGCCATCTGTCGCTGGGTCTTTTGTCGTGGTTGCCATGGAGACAGGTGCAAACAAAGACAAGGTATTTTCCTCATGGTGCTTCTTCAGCAACTGGCAGAGGCAATTGGGGAAACGAGTGAATTTATTTTTGGGGCATAGTGAATAAAAATAATGCCATCTAGTTTGTGGCTGTAAATTACTCGCTGCCTCTTTTTTTTTTTTTTTCCATCCCGTTTTTGTCACCAAATGGGTGTGACAGGAAATTCTCACATTCCAGACAACAACGAGAGGAGAGGTCACTAATCGTACTATTTAATGAGTGAATTTGCTTGATGGTTTCCTGTCTGGGGACTGAAAGTAGAACTAAACCCAGATTATATTCAAAAGTGAGGAAGTGGCAAATTGCAGTATTGTCTGATAGAAAGTCAGTCCAAAGTGTGGCCTGGTGACCTTTTGGAGGTTCGGCGCACGACGGAGTCCCCCCATTTTGTCGTTCAGAAAGACTCTACAGCTGACGCGGTGTCCAATAACAACAGCGGCAATACATTTTATTCCCGACGAGTGCTACAAAGTGGTGTGAGGCAGCGCGGGTCAAACTTTAAGAGAACAGACATGGCACGGAGCAAACACTGAAGGCCTTTCCAAGCACGAGGCAGATATCGAGCAGCGTTCCCAGAGTTGAGGAATTCCTGACCTGACGATCTTTGTACACACACACAAACTTTTTTTTGTACGTTTTTCCACCCATTTGTCTGTTTAGGTTTGAACCCGATACTGAGCAAAGGTTTCGCAAGAGTTTGCAGCCACAATTAACACCTGTCACTTTTTTCACCATGGGAGCGGAAATTCTGTAATTTAAAAGATAACATAACATTTGATAGTACATTCATATTGACCAAAACTAAATATTGTCAGCTGCTATTTTAGACATATAGTAACAAAATAACAGAGTTGAACATTAAAGATTCATATTGTAAAGTTAGACAAAACATTTGAGAATGTAATATTTTTAAATAAAGGCAAAAATAATTCCATACATACATCAATATAAAATATTTTAGTCACATTTAATTGAGCCTGAGCGTAATTCAACTTTGCCATCGCTGAAACTTTTTTGTGTCGGAGAAATGTGTCACTTCCTACTTATGACACATGCGATTACTTTTATGTCAAAGTTCCCTTGATCTACCCTCGCTGGACGCACGTTTGACGTCTTGACTTTTTGTTGCCTGTGAGTTCATTTCCGCTTCAGAAGAGGCCCACTAAATGTGACTTGTCATAATTTATTCACGGCGCGATGCGTGGCAGTGATTCACAGGTTCGGAGCACGCTGACGTTTTCACTTCCCAAGGGGGAAAAGAAAGTGCCACTTCTGCACTGGTATGGATGTAATCATGTATGTTTTTTGTTTTATTACTTCAAATCAGCATAGCAAAAAAAGAGCCTAGAACAAAAGTACGTGACGATGACAGAGGAACATGGAGCATTTGAGCACCAAAATGGAGGTGGTAAAAGCCTGGCAGGGTCCGAAAAGGTCAGTCAAACTAAACAAGTGCAGCAGAGAACAGCCCTTCCCTGAAAAAAAACCTTTGTGTGTGTGTTAAGGCATCTGAAACTACAAACATGGAAGCTCTGTGTGAGACAATGAGCAAAAAATAAAAAAATAAAATAAAAATAAATAAAAAATTTGAGATCCATATCACAGTGTGTGAATGTCCAATGTCCAAAAAGTGTTCACTTGTTGTTGATGTCCGGGAAAATGTTGCTGATAAAGGCAAACGTTCTGTCCTCAAAAGACTCTCAAACTTTGGATACGTAGCCGGAATACTCGTGGCGAGATTCATGAAAGTCGCCGTGGTAAATTTGCAAATAAGAGCAAAGCAAAGTAAATAATAAATTTGGGGTTTTTAGGGAAGAAGGTTCTGGGATGGTAAATTTGCAAATAAGAGCAAAGCAAAGTAAATAATACATTTTGGGGTTTTTAGGGAAGAAGGTCCTGGGATGGAAACTTTCCTCGGAAATTAATTCAACTCATTTTAAGTGCCATGAAAGAAAAAAAATTGAAGTGAGAAAACGAGAGATCCAGTTCACGCAAAAAATATAAAAATCTGTGAATGAAAGAGAACTAAGTTTGGCTCTAAATAGGTTAGTTAACATTATTAGGGGAAATATATGGTAGCGTAATCCTGACCAAATTTAAGTGCAGTGTGCCTTGATTTGCGAGCATATTTAGTTTTTCAAGTTCTCCCTTGGTCTTTTGTGTGTGTGTGTGTTAATTTCCATGGAAAGTTTCCAATTTGGAATACAGTGAACCCTGGTAATTGCATTTCCCAAATTTCTGAGCTTAACTTGACTTGGAAATTTACCGAAACCCTGCCATCCCTTTACAATCCTAAAAGTGAGTGATCAAAAATGGGAATTAAAAGGAGGATATAATTGCTAGAGGTGGCGTCATCTCCGAGCGGGGTTAAGATTTGTAGTTTGAGGTAAGCCAGGTGAGGCCTTCGTAGAGTCCGTCGCCAGATGTGGCGCACGAGGGCTGCACGTACCAGTTGCGGTCACGGATGCGGGTCAGGCCCAGCTTCTCCTGGATCTCATGGGGCTTCATGGCATCGGCCAGGTCCTGCTTGTTGGCGAAAATAAGGATGATGGCATCGCGCATCTCACGGTCGTTGATGATACGGTGGAGCTCTTGGCGGGCCTCATCAATGCGGTCCCGATCGGCGCAGTCCACCACAAAGATCAAGCCTTGCGTGCCCGTGTAGTAATGTCGCCAAAGCGGACGGATCTTATCCTGGCCGCCCACGTCCCACACGTTGAACTTGACGTTCTTGTAAGTGACCGTCTCCACGTTGAAGCCCACAGTGGGGATGGTGGTGACCGACTGTCCCAGCTTCAGTTTGTACAGGATGGTGGTCTTGCCAGCGGCGTCAAGTCCAAGCATCAATATTCTCATCTCCTTGTTGCCAAATATCTTTGACAGCATTTTCCCCATCGTGTTCAACGCGCATAAATACTTTCACAACGGTAATAAAGAAATAAAAAATAAATCTTCACGGACGCAACAGTGTGTTGCGTGACCTGAGTGGGTGTGTGTATAGCCCTTTGACGGGAACAGTGAGGGTGCCTCAGTCTAACCTGTGCCCTTCAGAACCAACATTTCCACGGAAGTCTCGACGCCTTCTTCCACCGAGGCAGGCCCAGTCCAAAGCCCAGGCTTCTCACTTCCTCTTCGGCCGCCGGTTGTCCACACTCGCCCCGGGGCCTGTCGACGAAATTCACCGCGGCAGTTGCGTAGCTGCTACTGTTTCTTCCGGACAAACGGATTCAAAATCCCCCTCGGTCCGCGACAGCGGGACATGAAGAGGAACAAGGGCCGACAATGTCACTAATTCATCCGACTTTCTTCTCTCTTTTCCCCGCCTGTGTGTGGCACAAGACCAGGGAGCGGTGAAAAGGCGGAGGACGACAACTTTGAAGCGGAAATTTAAAAAAAGAGAGCCTTGGGTTTCGACGCATCAAAGTAGAGTGAAAACAACTCACCTCTGCGGATAATGTCCACCCCGCAGACCCTGATCGTTTCTCCCCGCTCTCTGGCTTCTCTTCGCCCCTCTTGCTCGCTCTCTCCCCTTTGCCCGGCAGTGCTGTGTTACCGGAAAAGGTGCGGACCCACTTCGAGCGCCACTTCCTCCCCACTGCTCAGACACTAGCTTACTACAGTGCCGCCTTTAGGTGCTCGTTGAAAGCTCGGAAATATGACAAGGTTAAGCACAAAAGGCTTGCAAAAGGGTGTGCCACTTGGTTTTGAACAAGTGTAGTGTTTTTTTTAATAATTATTATTTAACCAGCCCATGAGCACTTAATAAACAATATGGTGCATAATATTTGTAACAATATCTTGCATTATTACAGGCTCAACGCTGTAGTACAATTTATTCAAGATCAAGATACAAGAATTTTATTGGCCATGACTTCCTTACATCTCAGCCTCTGTTCAACATTTAGGTGACTAACAACACTCGGGAGATTGACAAATATTCTCAAACATCCCCTGATCTTGAACTCCCAGGAGGGCAAGGAAAAACTCAAAACTCCTGCTAGGGGAAATGAGAAACGTTGAGAAGAGAGAGACCACAGATGGGAGGATCCCTCTTCCAGGATGACCAGGCTGCAATGGATGTAGAGTGGACACATAGTACACATAATATAGACAATTCAAAGATAAAGCGTTAAACGACACAATTTACTTTCAACGCTATAGTCGTTGCCCCTATAATCAATGTTTCTGCCAACAAATTACCACTTCACGTCGGTATACATTACACCTCTCAATTTTTCAAACCATCATGTTTTCCCATTACAAATAATGGAACCAAATTTAATCCGTTCCGAGCAAAGAAAACCCGCCTTTTTTGAGCATTTTTTCATTTGCGCATTTTCGTCCAATCATGCAACTGCAGCGCACCGCCGAACGCGCAACTGTAGCGCGTCGCCCACCGCGCAACTGCACCGCGCTGGTCGCATTATTGTGACAGAGCCGTCGCTGAAATTTAGAAAATGTTTTTAAAGTCTTGATGTACTTTCCAAAATTTAAGTGGACCTCAGTGCGCAGGGAGCTTAATTTTGTTCGATCGCGCAACTACAGCGCTCCGCCGAACGCGCAACTGTAGCACATCGCCGACCGAGCAACTACTGATCGCATTATTGTGACAGAGCCGTCGCTGAAATTTAGAAAATAGTCCTTATGTACCTTCCAAAATTTAAGTGGACCAGAGGCGTAGCCACGAATCTTTCCAGTAGGGGCGCACGCCCACAGGAAAAAAAATCTAACATCACCCACGGCGTTCGCTGATCGCTAAAACAACATCCGGGTCCGGGAGGCAAACGGTGAATGGATAACATCGCGCACATAGAATAGCGCAAGCACATTCGCGCAAGACCTGTCGTTATGTGCGTCGAAGCAAGCACCATACGTTCAGAGGACAGCAGTTTAATAAACTCACACGAGGATTCAGAGAACCAAATCTATCACCTGGTTGCGTTACATCCGGGGAGCGAGAGCAGCTTCTTCGTCTCCGCTACGGTAGCCGTGCGGGACATTCTTTTAGCACAATACACAATCATGCAATTATCTACATCCTCTCCTTTTAGAACATTGCCTCTATAAAAAATATTGTTAACTAAAAAACTGTAATATACAAATGTGACGTGACAGTCTACAAATAAACAAGTCTGCGTAAAACTGGCAGCATAAAACTTACTGAATTAACAAATTATTCCTCTTGGAAATGCACGAAGGTACACTTGGTAATAATACCAAGTATGTAAACAACCTTAGAGCTTAACTTTGTTTTTTTTCAAAACGCAACTAACAAACATGCAGTTCAATCCTTGTACTTCGGATTCGGCTTAGAAATCCGACCTGAGCGAGTCACATAAGCAGAACAATTGTGTGACACTCGGGTGGGCACGTCAGCTGGAGATGTTGTCGATTGCTCATTGGTGGAGTAGTGAGCAGATGGTTGAGAGAAGTGAGACGGTCGGGCATGTGGACTGGATAGAAGAGGGTCTGGCGTACTCGGAACCGGTGGTTGAGAGTGATGGTCAGAGTCGGCGTGCAAAGGTGGGGTTGGTTCAGCAACAGGAAGGATGTGACGGCGATTCCTCCTGTAGATACCTCCGTTGGATTCAACGATGTAGGAGCGCGGCTCTTTGCAAGCCTGAACCACTTTCCCGAGGCGGTCATATCCCTCTGCAGTCTGTAACCGGACAATTTGTCCTCTCACAAGTGGCACCAGAGGGCGACTTGTTGCATCATAGTACTGCTTTTGAACAAGTCTTCTCCTTTGAAGCTGAGTAGCCACTTGTCCTGCACCCTTTATTGCAGGCACAAGCAGAGTGTTGTTGACAGGAAAGGTAGAACGCGTCTGGCGAGACATGAGACGCTGTGCAGGTGATCCAAGCGTGCTGTCTCGAGGAATGTTCCTGAGGTTGAGCAGGTTGAGAAAAACATCCGTTCCATCTCGGTGTGACTTTTCCATGAGCTGTTTGGCACTGCGGACGGCACGCTCGGCTAATCCATTCGACTGCGGGTATCCGGGACTGCTGGTAACGTGCGTAATGTCCCACTGTTTGGAAAAGTCGCGGAATCGTTGGCTAGTGTATTGTCTGCCATTATCAGAAATCAGTGTATGGGGTGCTCCATGAACAGAAAAATGTCTCTTTAGCTTTTTTATCACTGTAGCTGAAGACAAATCACGAAGCAGATCAATTTCGAACCATCCCGAGTAAGAGTCAACAAGGACTGAATACTGTTGACCATGCCATTCAAAAATGTCCGTTGCGACCGTAGACCATGGCAGGGTAGGGACAGGATGAGCTTTCAGCGGTTCCTTTTGCTGGTGTGGTCGTGTGCTATTGCATACAGCACAAGACAGTAGTACTTCTGTGATGTCCGTGTTCATGTTGGGCCAAAACACTGTACTTCTGGCTCTACATTTAGTTGATTCAAGGCCTGGGTGACCTCTATGCATAATTTGGATGTACTCTTGTTGCAGTGAGATTGGTATGACAGGTCTGTGTCCTTTAACAACAATACCTTCTTCCACTACCAACTCGTCTCTGTATGGAAAGTATGGGCGGACAGAGAGCGGTGCCTGACGTTCTTTGTTAGGCCATCCATTCTGGATCACATTGCTAAGAGTTTGAAGCACTTGGTCACTGGCAGTGTGTGTTCTCAGCTCTTCAAGCCTGGCTGTCGAGATAAAACTGACTGACATGACTTCAAACGAGCTGTGAGCACTAGATAATTCAGAAACTTTACCGTTTGGGGCTCTTGACAGGGTGTCGGAAAGGTACATTTGCTTGCCCTTTTTATAAACCAAGGTGATGTCAAAAGCTTGTAGACGAAGTAGCATCCTCTGCAGACGAGCTGGAGCTGTGAGGATCGGCTTCTTCAGTATAGTGACCAGAGGTTGGTGGTCTGTTTCAATGACAGTGTGCTTGCCATAGATGTAGTCCTTAAACTTAGTGCATGCAAAAACAACAGCAAGGAGTTCTTTTTCAATTTGCGCATAACGGGTTTCTGTATCTGACAATGTGCGAGATGCATACGCAATTGGCTTTCCATCTTGTAAACATGCTGCACCCAACCCATAACGGGATGCATCACATGTTAGCATCACAGGTTTCCCTACATCAAAATAAGAAAGGACAGGTGAGCTGGATAGACATGACTTCAATTCCTCAAATGCCTGTTGGTGTTGGGGGAGCCAGCACCATGCAGCGTCTTTGTGAGTGAGCTGCCTGAGTGGTGCTGCAATGTCGCTGAGATTTGGGATAAACTTCCCCAAGTAGTTCACCATGCCCAGGAATCGTTGCACAGCTAGGGCATCTTGCGGGACCGGCATCTCCGTGATGGCTTCTGTTTTCGTTGGATCGGCTTTCAGACCTTCTTTTGTGAATATGTGACCAACATAGCAGACTTGGTCGAGCCGAAACTTGCACTTTTGAGAGTTGAGTCTAAGTTTGATCTCTTGTGCACGATCCAATATTTTCTTCAGATTAGCATCATGTTCTGCAGCATCGCGACCTCCCACAATGATGTCATCGACTATGACAGCACATGGGTAACCGGCAAACAGTTGTTCCATTGAGCTTTGGAAAACTTCACTTGCTGAGTTGATGCCAAATGGCATGCGGAGAAATCGGTAGCGCCCAAAAGGTGTGCTGAATGTTGTCAACATGGATGACTTTTGATCTAGCTTTATTTGCCAAAAGGAGTTCTTGGCATCAAGCACCGAAAACAGGGTGGCACCTGACATTTTGCTGGCTACGTCTTCCACACTACGCATCGGATAGTGGGGTCTCTTTAAAGCATTGTTCAAGTCTTTTGGGTTGATGCACAGTCGTATCTCTTCTTTGTCTTTCTTGTGTGCTGCTACCATCGATGAAACCCAGTCCGTGGGCTCAGAGACGGGGCAGATGACTCCTTTGCTTGTCATGTTATCAAGTTCAGCTTTAACGCGGGCCTGCATCGCCAAGGGGACACGGTGCGCTGGACGCACGACTGGCCGTACAGCTGGATCTACTACCATGGAGTAGGTGATTGGCAGTTCTCCTAATTCATCGCTGAACACATCTTTGTATTTCTCTTTGATATTCTTGACAAAGTCTGTAATAGTCTCCGTACCGACCTGGTGGACGTGAGGGCTGAATGTGACAAGTCCGAGACGCATACATGCACGAAATCCCAAAAGTGGAATAACATCACGCTCCACGAGGAAGAAGGGTAGCGTGTGTTGCTGTTCATCCAAGTAGCATGACAGTGAAACAAGACCTGCAGTTTCGATCTTGCTGCCGCCATAAGCCACTAGATTTGTAGACTTGCCACAGGGAATAATGTTCCCCTCAGAGAGTTGTACAAACATGTCCTTAGCCATTACATTACATTTCGCTCCGGTGTCGATCTTCATTTCGATGGGTTTCCCGTGCACATGCAGAGTGACAAAGCCTTCATCTCTATTTTTCATATGTGCATTGATAGTGTCCACAGAAATTCCATCTACATAGTATGTATCATCATCAGCGGTGTATTCTTTCTCTTGCTCGACCTTCACGTGATACACTGGTCTTCTAGTGGAGCTTTTCTTTGTGAAACTCTTTCTTTCTGTGTTGTGATACGCTGGCTTTGACTTGCAGCAATCCTTGAAATGATTCATCTTTCCACATTTGTGACATTTCAAGCCAAACGCTGGACATCTATCCCTTTGCGCTGGGTGGCTGCCTCCACAATGATCACAAGTAGTGATGTTCTTTGAATCATATTGATTTGCTTTCTTATTTCTTGACCTGTACAGTCCTCTATTGGAGCTTTGTTGTAGCGCATCCACAGGGTTTACTTGCAGAGTTAATGCTTTTGTGTTTTCCTCGGTCATTTCATAAATACGGCAGATAGAAATTGCCTTAGCGAGGGTCAAGTCACTATCGCGTAGCAGAGCCTTTCTTATACTGTCGTTGTTGATGCCACACACGATTCTATCACAAATCAATTCGTCCGTGAGCTCTGCAAAGTGGCAACTCTTTGCTTTTATCTTCAAATCACTGATGAAAGATTCAATAGTCTCACCTTGCTTCTGATTTCGAGTGTGAAACTTGTGCCTTTCCATCGTCTTGTTGTGTTGTGGATTGCACATTTCTCGAAATTTTCGCTTGAGACACGTGGGGTCTTCCCGAGACCCGGCCGGGACCATAACGGCTCCATTTTCTCCTGGCGCTCTAACTTCCGCAGCGTATACAAATGAACGCTCCCGTTCAATGGCTTCTGCTCCTGCAAGGTTGAGGAGGATGTACGCTTTTGTCTTGGCAGGTTTATCCGCGTGTGCAGCCTCGATAAAAATGTCATATTCACTTTCAAAAATACGCCAATTCTCGGCAACGTCTCCTTCAAAAACAAGAGGGTCTGGCCTGCGAAATCCTTCCGCCATAGTCAGCCTTCACTTAATTCCCCTCGCACTTCGGAGCACGGCGAAGAAAAAAAACACCACTCAATACACAGAGGGCAGGTCCGAGACGTCTTCTGACACCATGTCGTTATGTGCGTCGAAGCAAGCACCATACGTTCAGAGGACAGCAGTTTAATAAACTCACACGAGGATTCAGAGAACCAAATCTATCACCTGGTTGCGTTACATCCGGGGAGCGAGAGCAGCTTCTTCGTCTCCGCTACGGTAGCCGTGCGGGACATTCTTTTAGCACAATACACAATCATGCAATTATCTACAAGACCGAAAGAAAAAAACGGCATGAAAATGGAGAATCGAAAAAGCCTGATTTTTTTCAACCGGGGCGCAGGGAGTCCTAACAGGGGCGCCGCCCCGGCTCGCCATCGCTTGGCTACGCCTCTGAAGTGGACCTCAGTGCGCGTGGAGCTTAATTTGGTCAGATCGCGCAACCGCAGCGCGCCGGGCGCTCACTGTCGCATTGCTTTAAGAGCGTCTTTGTGTTTTAGGATGGCTTTACTGCTCCCACTTGTTTCCTTTGGAGGCATCAGTGGCGTAGCCAGGAATTCTTCCAGTAGGGGCGCGCGCCCAAAGGAAAAAAAATCGAACATCACCCACGGCGTTCGCTGATCGCTAAAACAACATCCGGGTCCGGGAGGCAAACGGTGAATGGATAACATCGCGCACATAGAATAGCACATTCGCGCAAGACTGAAAGAAAAAAACGGCATGAAAATGAAGAATCGGAAAAGCTCGATTTTTTTCAACCGGGGCGCAGGGAGGCATGATTAGAGTTGATACAATTCTCAGAGTAACGAAAACGTGATAACGAACGGAGTCAGTTGCCATGCGGGTCCTCTCTGCTCATCTCGCGAGGTTCGACAACTGAAATTTCGTCCGACATCCGAAGCAAAAGAAATCTCGATTTTTTTTTTCGCATACCGATTTGTTCGAGAACCGGGACGTTTGAAAACTGAGGCTCCACTGTACTACTTAACATTACACTGAAGTTTTTAATTTACGAGTGCTTCCAAACGCACCGGACGCCATTTCGCATGCGCGCCCCAGCCCTCCCGATTGGCTACATAGGCGCCATTTGAGCATTCAATTAGTCTCATAGCGTATGTAAATGTATACAATTTAAATTGTAATTTAATTTTTCAATATTTTTTAAATTATATTCAACAATAAGTTTTCTTGATTTTCGTTTTTCTTGGTACTTGCGTCAAGTACTATGTGTCCTCTCTGCATCCATTGCAGCCTGGTCATCCTGGAAGAGGGACCCTCCCATCTGTGGTCTCTTCTCAAGGTTTTTCATTTCCCCTAGTGGGAGTTTAAGATCAGAGGATGTTTGAGAATATTTGTCATTTTTCACATGTCCTGAGTGTTGTTAGTCACCTAAATGTTGAACAGAGGCTGTGATGTACCGAAGTCAGATTCCTTGTTTGGCACGCTCAAACATGGCGAATAAAAACTCTTGAATCTTGAAGTACTGTACTGTCAGTTTACGCCACAAGGGGGAACGAGTCCAACGCAAATTTGAATATTGTGCCATTATTTTGAATGAAAACAAAATACATGCTTCACCTCCACCATCTAAACTTTATTGAATGAAATATAGACACGTTTGTGTATCCTTACTATTAACAACTTGGAAAATACCAAAAAAAAAGACAGTTAAAACCATGCTTATGTTAATATTAGGGAGAATGAAGTATATTAGTTGTTATAACAAGAGGCTTTGTCAGTTTATACAAGTCGCGTATACATATCCTCTGTTCAAATGTTAACAGGCTCACTGTGAAGACAAAAGTGACTGAGAGGGCAAAAAGGAGTTTTGGAGAAAATGTTTATGTACAAAGAAGCAAAAATTGATTATTTTTTTCTCATTTGGTCATAAACCTTGCTGGTGTCAGTCATTGATACAACTGAACCAAATGTATTGGGAAACATTTTTTATTAAGCAACCTCCAGACTCTTGTGATTCGTGGTCCAAAGCAGCTTGCCTTCATAACTTAATGCACCTTTAACCCTCCAACTCGTTTCCTACCACTTATGTTAAGACAGATAAGTGAAAAGGTTATTTCACAGTAAAATAGGCACCGAATGTTTTATGTAGATCTGTGGAATATGAGGAAATTTACTCCAATTTTATTTTACTGACAATAGAAATCACAGTTTGTACCATGGCAGCTACAAAATATTTGAATAACAATAATACGTCTTGCTGTATGAAACAGTTAGCTTTAGTAATAACTTGTTTCTTCTGGCATTCTTAAAAATATTTTTTACGTGTGATGAAGGAAATAAAACTGAAAAAACAGGGCTCAACATGAAAAAATAAAGGATGATTGGAAGAATACACGTGATATAAATACAATATACAATATGTTTACCTTTTGATTTTGTCTTGAGGTCTATACATCAGACACAAACATGCGCACGCACGCACACACAGGTAAACATTCGTCCATGGCTGGATGCAGGGTTGTGGGCGGTTGTATGGGCGTTGGACAGGAAGCTTGGCGACCCAGTCGGGGCAGGAAGGGGCCCAACGTGTCAGTGGGTAGTCCTAACCAAGCATCATCCTTTGTTTCCGGAGGGGGGGTGGAGGGGGGGGGGGTCAAGGAGAGAGGTTAGGGACATGGACAGTATACAGATTATTTTGAAAAAAAAAATGCTTCCACATTCTACTTTTCCACCTAATACCTGTGTATTCTGTTAAAATTACATCATAATAATTAATAATGACTACCTCAGCAAACAATAACATGAGTACATAAGTAACTGAAGCATCCCAGAAAGACTGCACTACACCACAATTTGCCTGTGAGACCACACGATGGCAACAAATCAGTCTGAGTGAATTTTATCAACTCATTGCAATATACGTTTTTACCACAAGAAGGGGTCAAAGTAACAGAAAACTGTCTAAATGACTTTCTTGCGCCGATTCAGAATGTGCCCAGATCAGATATTCATTATAGTAATTTAACAATAATATGTAATATATTAATATATATTTACTAGTATTTATGAATTAAAGGTTAGTTTGAGCAACAAGTGGATGTTTCAGATATGTCAGCTATAACTTACAATGCTGTTTTGTGCATAGGTCAAACTCAAAAACAACAAAATGACAATTTCTCAAAAATGTGATCTGGGCTAGATTGGAGGAAGGCTGATGGAGGGGAAGAGGAAAGGCGGGGTGGTTATAATCAGTCTTTCAGCAAAAGTTCATCTCTTCCCTTGCACTTCATTTTAAGACCCCGGCCGGCCGACAAAGAAGGAGGCAACAACAGGATTCCTACTTTGATATCAAAGTGTTCCCTGGTAACTCGGCGCGTGAACAAAAGCTTCTTCATCTGTCCGATGGCACCCCGACGACCCCTCCCGTCCAACCCATCTAATAAAAGTAGAGCCCATTGATCTTAAAAAAAAACTAAAACATGAGAAACTCGTTTGATCAGTTAATGACGAAATTCTGTGGTCCATCTCACCTGTTCACGACACCGGTGTAATCTCTGTGGACGCGGGCTGGATCTCCTTCACCGCCTCTTCAATGACCTCCATCACCTGCGCCATCACCTCGGCGCACTTTGACGACGCCGGGAGACTTTCCGACTGCTCGCTCGCCACCCGGTCTCCTCTGCCGTCCACAGTGCTGTTGCTGCCGAATTCCACCACCAACTCCTCTTTGATAGACTCCTCCTCAACCACCTGCGCGGTCTGCAGGACCACCTGGACCGGCATGCGGGTCTCCTTCTCCGATTGCGGTTTGTCTTCTTCCATCTCTTCCTTCACAGCTTCCAGTTTCTTCTGACTCTCGCCAATGATCTCCACCACTTTTTCCTCAAATTCCTCACTTGCAATGATCTCCACAGCTTTCTTCAAGCCTTTCTCAAATCCTCCGTTCTCCACTGCAGAACCGTTGAGGATCGCCGCCACCTCAACGGGAACTGTTTCGCATTCCGTGGCGACGAAAAGAGGTTTCTCTGCCGGTTCGTCTTTGATGATGGGGGTAGGGGTGTCAGTGATAACCGGCACCTCCGTCAAGATCTCCTTTTCTGTGGTTATCACTGCCTGGACTGGTGTTGTGGAGGACTCTGGGGTCTTGGGCTGTTCTGAAACTTTCTCCACAGCATCCTGAATGACGGACTGGGCGATGACCAAGCTCTGGGCTTCAATTTGACTGGAGATCTCTTTGTCGCTGTTGGTTTCTGTGACATCTTCTGGCTCAAACACGTCGGAGGTTGACACTTGGTTCGCAAGGGCCGGGCTGACCAGGACGACGGATTCGGAGATGACGCAAACCTGCTCACTCGAGGCGACCGTTTCACAGGGGAGTTCTCCTTCCTTGATCTGCACGCTCGGCTCGGTGACGTCTCCGTTTTGCAGAGACGCGGCGATTTCCAACGTTGGTGTAATGGCAACGATCGGAGCGTCGTCGGCCATATTCGCGATGGCCTCCGCAACTTGTGGCTCCAGCAAAGAGTTGACGACGGCGACCGTCGTCAACGCGTGTTCGCAGCTCTCCTCTGCGGTTTGAACCTCCAATGCGTCGCTCGGTGAGCTTTGGGCCAGCTCGACCTCGACGGTTCTCACTTGAACTTGGGCGCTCAGCAGGGCTTCTTCCGTGACAACGGCCTCCTCCATTTTTACCGCCTCCTCTTCTTCTAAGACCTCGGTGCTGTGGGCGTCGGTGATGACGGGAAGGCCCTCTCTGATCTCAGTCGCAGGTTCCTCCAGAGTGACTTCGTCAATCTTCTTGGTTTCCACCCCAATGCAGATGGCTGTGGTCTCAGTTTGGGTATGGGGGGCAAACAGACGGAGAGATTTGGAATCAGCTTGCTCCAAAGCTGGTTCGGATTCTTCAGAGGAAATCTCAACTGATGCGTCCTCGCAGATCACAGATGTCATGGGTGGAACTTCACTTATTTGGGCCTTAATGGCTGCCACAAACTGCTGAGCGTTTTTATCCCGGGGTCTGTCGGGCTCACCGCTGGTGGTTTCTGAAGGAGGAGTTTGAGCAACTTCAGCTACCGACAACCTCCGTCCGACGTGCTCCTCGGCGTCATCCTCCAAATTGCCAGTGTCAACGGACTTGGGCGTGGCGATGTTCTCTGCTTCTTCGGTGATGTCGCTCAGCTCGTCGTGCTTGTCATCGCCGCACTCCACCACGGCCGCGATCCAAGATGGAGATCTTTCATCCAAGGACGTTTGAGCCGGAGCCGCGGTTTCTTCTGCTTGTTCCTGGATGACCTCCTGCTGTGCGTCATACTCAGAGAGAGGAACGACAGCCGGGGTGTCGGAGTCCTCCTCGCTCTCGGTGGACGCTTGTTTTTCAGTTTTCTTCTTTCTGAGACCAGGGAAGAACTTCTTCAGAGAGAATGACGACTCCTCCTTTGGTGCTTCGCTTTCTGGCTGAACTTGTTCTTCTGTCTTCTCTTCAGTTTTGGACTTACTTTTTGGCATGACCATGCGTTTCAGCGTATCCCAGGTCGACTCCCTCTCAGGTGGGCTACTCAGAGGTTCTGGGGAGGAAGCGCCTTCTTCGTCACTTTGAAAGTTTGCAGCAGCTGCTTCGGTCTTGTCCTCCTGCTTGTCCTGTTCTCCGGCGGTCACGTGACTCTCCTCTTCAATCTTGGTTTCCTCATCGTCCGAATCAGAAGTCTTCCTGGTCCTCTTTTTGGGTCCTCCCATACACATCAGAGCTTCCCAGGAGACTGACGTGTCCATCTTCTTTTTGGGTTCCTCTGTGCTGCTCACAAGCTTCTCGTCAGTATTTTCAGCTTTGCTCTCATCCTCGGAAGGTTTGTCCTCTTTGGCTTCCTCCTCCGCACTTTCATTTGCCAACGGAGCACTTTCAGAAGACGACAAGGTCGCTGACTTTGCCGCTTTCTCACTTGGGATCTCATCGTCGCTCTCAGAAGATCGTTTCACACGCTTCTTGGGTGTCACGAGTTTCTTGAAGGAAGACCAGGCCACGATTCCCTCCTTCTTCTTCTCTCCATCAGAGACGACTTCACCTTCGGGTTCCTGTGTGTAGTCGGACTGCGCCGCCTCAGCTTCAGCAACATGTTCTCCGGATTTCTCTGGAGATGAGGGCCCACTGTCAGCTTTTGCCGCTTCTGTGGATTCCACAGAAGACTGAAGTTCTCCTGCTTGCTCCCCAGACTCTGTCAGTTTCACCTCAGTATCTTTCTTGTTCTTCTTGCTCTTAGTGGAGAGTTTCTTCAAGCCAGCACCGGTGAAAAGCTTCTTTAGAGGGCTTCCTTGGGGTTTTGCCTTCTCTTGCGAAGCCGTAAGTTCGGAATCAGACGTCACCTCTGCTGCAGCTTTCTTTTCTTCTGCTTTTTCCTCTTCTGGCTTCGTCTCATCAGACGTAGGGCTATCGACGGTGACGTCAATCTCCGAGCTCGGTTCGGGTTTCATTTTGTCGGGTGATGCTGGGGCTTCCTCTTCGGCTTGTTCTTTCTCTTGAGTGGTCGCTCCGTCCTCCTTGCTTTCTTCTCCTTCTTCTAGCTTAGCAGCTTCATCCTCACCAGCTACCTCCTTGCCTTCCTCCTCTTTGGTCCTCTTGATGCTGGACCTCTTTCGCAGATTTGAGAAGAGGTTGGTACTGAACAGCTTCCTGAAGGGGGACAAGGCAGCCTCTTGGGGCGGCGGACTGGCCTCGTCCTCTTTCTCGGCGCCTTCATCCTTGTCGGCTTCATCTGAGGTCTCGATGACATCACCAGGATCGTCTGGGCTTTCAACATTTTTAGCATCTTCAGTGAGCTCAGCCTCAGTGTTGATTGCCTTTTCCGTGATCCCGTTCTCTCCTGCCTCATCGATTCCGTTGACCGCATCTCCGTCCTTGTCCTTCACCGTCAGCAGCTTCACGGGCTCTTTCTCCTCGCTCTTATCCTTCTTCAGGGTGAACTTAAAGCCCACGAAGCGGAAGATCTTCTTGAAGCCTACTTCGCCTGTCTCGTTGGGCTTCTCCTCCGCTGCCTTCTCCTCAACGGGAGTGATGTTGTCAGGAGACTCCTTCTCTGTTTTCTCACCGTTCACCTGAGAAGACTGCTCGTCCGCGATGGTGTCCATGGTCTCTGAGGTGTCCTCCTTCTGAGCCACAGACACACCATCTGGCTGGCCAACTGAAAGGATGAGGAAGTAACAAAAATAGCTCTTTGTTAGATGAATCAATATTAGCTCTCTGCAAAATTTACTTCGTAAAATGGTACAGTCCATTTTCTACTCCCAGCTTTCAAAACAGTCACCCAATACTCCACGAGTCGCAAATGTCTAATTTGTAGATATCACATTACCCGATTACACGCACCCCCTTTAAAGAAAAACTGTGGGAACCGCGAGCAGTCAAAAAAAATTTGGGTAATTCTAAGGTACTGTTCTCTTGTGCTATTTAGAAAAAGAAAAAACTTGGGTCTTTCCCCACAGATAAAAAATGGTACGCACAATTATAACCTCACAGCATTCTTGGGATATTTTAGTGTTAGACAAGAAACATTTGAAGCATGTTAAAGTTTCGAGGAAATGATCTAAAAAAAAAAGCAACATGTTGAGGACGAAGTTCTATGTATGGATTTAACTCAGCCAGGAATGTGTGCATGTTTTTCCAGGTTCTCCTAAACACTGTCTCACTTAACTCAAGCATAGCAAAATTTTATTTTAAATTTCTTAAAGCAAACACTGAGAGCCTTACGCCCACCCTCTTTGTATTAAGTCGCCTTGACCCACATTCCACCACATGAGGAACCACCTCCTTCAAGGCACAACACAATGGCCTTGTAATCCTACTGCAGCCTGTGAAAACAAAGAGGGGGGCGGGGGCGGTCGCAAACTTGACAAGATTCAACATATTTACAAAATAAAGTCGTTCATGGGCAAGCTAAACAAACTCAACTTGCCGCCGCCTCCTCTTAAGTCAAGTTGTAAAGTGCGGGTCAGACTTGCCGGATGAGCCCATGTGTATCTACGCCATCATAAAACCCGGAGTCGTGTGGATTTAACACAATGCTGGCATCTCTGCTGTCTTTTTGATGTCTGTTTTTTTTGTTTTGTTTTACAGACACACACAACACCCCTGGAATGATTTGATTTAGGGAAGGGAGGGGAGTCAGTGTGTGTGCTTTAAATAACGACTGTACCACAAAGAGTGTTTCTGAGGTGAGGCTGCAGGGGGTCGAGAAGGTGGCTGGACGGGTTCTTTTTCTTTCCGAGGGTGTGGGGGCGGTTGGTCGCCTGGAAGTAAAAACCCCAAGTTCCAACTTTTTTTCTATGGGGTTAGTGTCCAATAAAAAATAAAATAAAAATAAACATTTTGGGGTGAAGCAATTAGAATATAGTACGAAAGTAAAACAGTCATATTGGATCACAGCTGCAACTACTGTTGAGAAGAAAGCTGACACTTATTTACCAACTTCTCCCAAATGTATGCAAATCTATATTAAGATGACTCGTCTGGACCAGCGGCAGCTATGCAAACAAAATAAGTCAGTTAAGCAGAAAAAAAAGAGGCCAACTCGGCTTTCACATCCCCCCAAACTGACAAAGACGCGCCCCCCCCCGCACCAAACTAAGGTGTGGTCAGAGTGTCTCCAAGGCGCCACTTTGGGAGGAGGGGTACTCATCACATCCAAAGTAATAAAAAGCAACCACTACATTTGTGAAACCCAAGAAGACCATCTACCAGAGACAGACCAGCAAGAATCAGATTCATTTCATGCCACCCTCTCTTAATCCCCCCCCACCCCCCAAGAGACCCCCTGCTGCTCTTTGTGGTTTCAACCCAACAACCCCACTGGGAATTATGATCCCACTCTAATCGAATGAAACGCTTCACATGATGACAAGATGGAAGTTGGCCCGAGCTGTGACACTTTGTGTATGATAAAAAGGCAACTGTTGTTCTTCATTTATAATATAAAGACAGCTGTGGCGAGACCCCCCGTCCTCAAAGAAAAAAAAACCTTGGGAGTGCAGCCCACTGGGTCACTAGAAATTGACTTACACTTGGATGGATGCTGTATTAGGAAGATCCACCACTGCACATAAAATATTAATTAAAGAAAAATAATAATAAAGATAAATAGTGATGTTATTGACATCAGACCCCTCTGTATTAAAAGGCTCCCATAGTAGAATTCCATTTTAGTAGTAGAACTCACCACTATAGAACCACACCCTCAGGAAAACAATGCCGTCTGCAATACCCATTCATGGAAACAAAACCCCATAAAAAATCAGGACAAATTCCAATCACATGAAACAAAACAACAAAAACTAAATAAAAGTATTATAATAACATTTAAAATATCAAAACAATTAAGCCTACCTGTTAAAGTAATTGTTCCAAGCATTTGTGAAAGTCCCCCCCCAAAAAAGTAATTCAGAGTGTCCCTTCACTTGTCGGAGTTGCTGTTGTGCTGCTCCGTGGCCCGTGTGTGCCGGGCGAGCCACCTCACACACATTTCAACAGACTGACACGCATGTCACATTGGGACCACCCCTGCCTCCCTCTCCCACCACCGCCCTCCTTTCTTCAGCTCTTCAGAATGACCCTCCCCTTCCACCTTTGCTAGCAAACTCCATTGACTTACCCCCCAGCCTGACTACAGCTGATCATTATGCACTCCTTCAAGGAAGTGACCTATTTTTTTCTTAAAGAATAAAATGTATTGTATGTGATCAGACTGCATGGACCCACCCCCCCCACCCCATCAGCCACCAAATCCGTCTGACACGCAACGACTCCTTTTCTGACCTTAATACGCATGCTGTCTCCCCAAAGACACACTGGCACAGTCTGGCTGAAAAAGTGGTCGAGCGTAACATTTTTGGTTCAGGACATAACCTTCCTGGCATTTGTTAAGCCACTCTTGTCTGAATGGCGACGCTTTGAATGGTTTTATTGAATACACACAATGAAGTTTTCAGTCTTTCATCTGGACTTAAAAGAAAAATAATAAAATATTGATTTGAACTATAAAAATCCATACTGGCTATAAACAAATCTAAATCTTTGAGTTGCAAGCAAGTTGAGATCAAAACTTCATCTTTAAACAAGCCAAGAATGGTGTTTCAAGGTGCTAGTTGCTCCCCCCCCCTCCACTAAAATTGCTAATGAGCCCCTCGCAATGATTTAAACGCATTTAATTCGGAATTCCTATGAAGGTGGGGGCAGACGAGGCGGAATGCAGATAAACAGCGTCGTGTTCTGTAATCTTCTGCTTTGTCTCTACAGGAATGTGTAAATTTGTTAGCACGGGGGATAACGGTAATTTGAATCGAGTGCCGTCTGCGAGCCGAAGTCACAAATACGCAACTACCTTATCTCTCAATTTTGACACCTTTCTAATATCAATTTGGGTTTCTTTTTCACTGATAGAATTTCCTGTGGGTGCTAATCAGTCAATGAGATGCTAATCTGTGGTGTTACCCATTTTGTGTTAGCATTAAGCTAGCAGACTTTTGATACTAAGTTATGTGGTTGTTTGAAATACACATGTATTTTTCTCTGTTTAATGTTTTGTTTGACAGTAAAGTTTAACTGGGTCTGAAATTAAAGAACTTGAAGCAGCCCTTTTTAAGATTTGTTCTCTTATCTGCCAATAATTTTGCTTGTTGTAAAGGGAGTTGCGTTAACCCCCACCAAACAAACCTTGTAGTATCTTGGAAAACAAAATTCAAACCCCAAAGTACAACTATTTTTTTTGCCACAGTAACAAGACAGTGATGTCAATATGGAGGAAATCTCCAACTATTTACTTTTAATTAAAATAGCAATCGAACGAGTCTTTTTAAATTGAATTTAATTGAAGCGACTCATTGGACAAGACATACCACTGAGGTTTTCAAGCCATGCAGTGACACATGAAGTAAATATGTCACTCTGCACAAGTACTATTGTGCAGTGTGTTGTGAGTCACGCAGCAGGGAATGTATCAAATTGTTGCTGGTGGGAGTACATGGCTTGGACCCCCCCCTCCCCCAAACCAACCCACCCAATGTTCCCTTTACGCCCTGACTTCCTCCACATGACTCATGCGTGCCTACACTTTTATGAACGCGCTGTCAGCTACATTTTTTGATAACTGATAATAAGCTAAACTATAATAACAGGTCTAGCCCAGGAATGTTTGAGGGTGGGGATGCATGGAGGGGTGGGCTAGTTTGGGTGGAGGGGCTTTTTGTTGCCTTCAGAGACGGCCCATGACATCATCTCGGACTCAGGACGCATGCACACACACACACAAAAAACGGGCTCCCACCCCCCATCTTTTCCAACAAGTGTCTCAACGACATAAATGGCGGAAAAGGGAAATTAAGTCGACGAGTGGTTCTACTTGACTCTGGGTCACTATGTTTACACACAATGCACGCTTTCGCAACTATTTCAGTGACACAAAGTGATTATCGCGTGGGATACATCCAGACCCGCCTGCAAAAGGTGAAACTTTTCAAGACAGAGAACAAACTTTTTCCTTTTCAAATTAGAGGCCCAGCATACTTGCTTCAAGATTTCTTGAACGATAAAATTATTTATACAGTTATTTGTGTTTAAACACACAAATACATTAAAACACTTTTTAAACCTAGTAGAAATGTATTTAAAGAAAAAGATAAATTACAAGTATTTCATGGTAAAGCTATGGTATAAGAGTTGGGTTCTCTAAAGAGGTATATATTTAGTACGGCTTGCCTTCTGTCATCAGTTGCCTCAACCTTTTCGCTACATTCCAGAAATGTTTGCCTCAGCAATTTACACAGTTGCTCCTTGGCATATGTTGTCTTCTGTTGTTAGTTGTAAAAAAAAAAAGTGGATATAGGAGAGCCAAGGCTAACAGAGTACTTCATAACTAAAAAGCTTTTTTTCCACTTCATCTTGGTCAGATATATTTAGGAAAAACACAGATTGAGTCGATTAGCTATGTTTCTTAGCTAGCTAGGTTTCACTGAAATGTTGTCCTGACTACATAGAGAAGCTCCCTAAATGTGATGAGATGATGGCATTGTAGATGGTGGGAGAGTGGGGGTCTACCATGGAGGAGGAGGAGGAGTGGGCCGCATTCCTTCTCCATTCACTCAAGCCTACTTGTGCCTGGGGGAGGTTAGGGGTTGAGGCAGAGGAGATTAGGTTCCCTGATGCCGGGAAAGATGTGAGAGAGAGCATCGCCTGCAGATACGAGCGAGCCCCGGGGAGGTTCAGGACTTTCGTACCCCATTTTGAACATTTGTTTCATGAAATTTCATTAATTTTTCCCAATAATTTATTCTCTTTAGCTGTATATGAACGGTAAGAGTTTTTGTCCAATCAGGTTTCAGCCTCTCTTTGTCGCCAAGTAAATTCCAATATGGCCAGTTTTTATTTTGCGTTGCTAGTCAAAATTTTGGCATGACTCAACTGAGTAAAAATCTGAACAAATCATATTGATATTTTCCTTCCTCACAACTGGAAACTGTCGAGAAGACAAAAAGGCCTCTCGTCCAATCATGATGAATGACGGCTTCCTAATAGAGGTCTCGTCTTCTCCTGATGGGCATCCCTTGAGCACCCACTTCATAATGGGCATCTAAATAAAACATGCTGCTGAGATGGAAAACGATGGATCTCGTGGGACTGTGTTTTTGAGCACTCCACTCTGAAATGAACTCGCCAACTCTTCTTCTTTTCTTAAAAGCATTCACACCGAGGATAGTTTGAGCAAAAGTTGGAATGTGAAAGCAATACGGGCTGAGCCGCGACTGGTTTGTGTGACGGTGACATTTCCAGCATTGGCAAACACGACGCGAAGCTTAATAGAAGGGAGAGGCTGCATATTTTAGGACGATGAACACAACACTCAGATGGCCCGAGTCGTATTTAAACAGTTACAGACTGTTTTACTGATAAATGATGTCCAGCAGTCCTGCAAATTGACTTAACTGTCAGTACATCTTCCCAAAAATCACAGAATCAGCATTTGCTCGCCTCCCACACAAAAATCAACATCTGTCCACTTGTGCAGTCTGCAATTCATCAGGGAGGGACGCTCGAATCTGTGGCCAATACATTACATCAACCACGTCATTCTTTTGGACTCACTTGGAGCACATGAACTCATCAGGCGGCAAGACTGCCAAGAAGCGTCCCCGTATAGTCCTCGATCAAAAAAGGGTCGTCCTATATTATTAATTTTGTTCTCTCCATGAACTTGAACAACTATAAAACCTTCAGCTCAATATTTAATGCCGCATTCCACAAAATTGGTCATTTCAGATCCAACTTGGAAAAGCGCAATGGAATTCCACTCGAGTTGTTGTTTGTAGAGTTTGAAATCTTTGAGTTTGCACTACTATGGTTTTACGCAATATACGTAGCTGACAGAAATGTTTTAAAATTGGAAACGTAGGCTTCAGTTTTGTTTTGTTTTGATTGTCTATAAAGCAGTGCCGAGGCATCGTGACCTAGATCTAGTAGGTCGACTATACTTATGCCGACATTGACTACATTGAAAACATCTGTCTAATTAAATTCCACCACGAGTAAAATAATTTTCCTTCATAAATCTGTTTGCCTTTGGAAGGAGGAATTAACACGAGTAGAGAGAGTTTGAATGGCGCTGGACACAAAATTGGCCACTCAACAAAAAAAACGAAGCAGTTTAATTCAGGACTAGTGAACGATACGGACTGATGTGTGTGTTGCCTTTTTTTGTTCTTTTGATGAGCAGCCTTGTTCTTTTTTGTTGTGTTTGGCCGTTATCAGGTAGATTGCACTTCCCGTCTCCCACCGCGGCAGTTTATCAGCTCGCAGACTCAATGTACGAGGAGTGCTGAAATACCTTTTGCTGTTTCGCTCATTGTGTCAAAAGATCCCTTTCCTTTCACTCCCCGCGATATTTCTAGCCGCAGCCTTGAAGCTTTTTAACAAGCTCACTTGTTTGGAATGTATGGAAAAGTGTTTGCCCTTTTATTCTATGTCCTTGATATCCATCTCAAGGTCCTTGTAAGACAATACAGGATGTTAATAGAACCACTAAGGCGCACAATTAACATCCTTCAGGTGATATGCTAGCTTAGCGAATACAGAAGCTGCTAAAATGTAACTAAAAAAAAAAAAGACTGTCACATTAACTTTCTCTTTAAGGACTAATAACGTGAGTTGAACAACTCTCATCACCTCATCGATCGTGAAGCCGCGCATGAAAAAGAGGGAGTCGGGTTACTCTCTAAACGGACAGCACCGCTTAATGAAATAGCTTATTAAAGCGCTTATTTGAAAGCGCGGTTTGTGACATTTCTCTGCGTTTTAAGTCGTGTTGGGTTACCGCTTTCCCTTGGGCCGCCGCGTATTATGAAGCACGCAGGCTTGCTTTACAGGTCACGGCCTGCTAAATATTTAGGGAGGGTGTATACACGCCCCTGCGGCCCTCCCAGATAGAGCTTGACACAATAGCAACGGCCGAGATAATAAACACGTGCAGCTGCGGGGATGAAGCGCCGCAGGCTGAGGATGGAAGCGCGCAATCAAAATAAATTGGACGCATGTCTCGTCTATGTGAACACATTTTACGAATAAAATGTGTGTGGGGGATTAGCAAAGCAGATCTTGGACTACAATTGCAAACAAGACTCAGAACACAAACACAACACACACCTTCTGCCAGTGTGTTGTCCTCCGAGTGTCCAATCAGACTGGTCAGGCTGGAGATTTGTCCATTCTTGTGCAGGGACTGAAAGAACAGGAAGAGATGTTTCACTCGAAAAGATGCATCATTTCCATTTCTAAGCTATCTTGGAACTGGTCAGTTTGGCTTGGCACGAGACTAAAGGATACAAATCCAAAAGATAAATGACTTCCTTAATAAAAGTGCTTTTTCTTTTTTTTAAATAATAGCTGTAAAAGATCAGCCATGGGATGCAGTGGTTCCATTTTATGAATTTCCAAAACAGAACTGTATACAGACGCAAATACAGCTGCTCAGTCCAAAATCGGCACGATTAAAATGAGTGTTGTTTTTGACAGGTGCAAATATTTTGAGAGAGATATTTGAAGTAGAATGCCTCAGTTATCAGCCCTCCTCTAATACTTCTTTAAAGATGACTGGGGGAGTCTGAATATTTAGGATCTCTGATTGTAGACCAAAAAAATCTTTGTAATGCTGCTCAATGTTCTGGACATGATCCTGGAACTCAAAGAGAAATCGCAGGAATCTCATGTGAATGTAAAATGCCATTGATGAAGTGCGACACACATGTTAGCTGGATACAGGTGGTGTGCCACAAGGCTCTATACTAGTTCCACATTTGAATGTCACAAATATTTGGTGTTACAGAAAAAAATGGATGGGCTTTGGTCCACATAGTGTAAATGTCAGGTACTAGATTTCCTTGGAAAGTTTTCAACTTAAAAAATTCCTACAATTTCGCAACCCCGCCTACCTTGCAAATTTCGGTCCTTTTCCAGCCATCAGCACATCCGATCAGATCTATGTGATCTAGCCGGTGGACCTTTAGCCCTGCAGCGACCCCGTCCTGCCCTAGTCCACCCCATGACTTTCATTCCCAGAATTCCTGCCCCCCCCATTCTCCAACATTCCCAAGATTCCCCCTCAACACCTGACTCACTTTGTCAGCACACCTCATCCGCTACCCCAAATGTCTTTAAGGGAACAATATGGCCGACGTTTTTTAACCACACTATGACTCAATGTAATTTAAAATATATTTTTGTTCTCTTGTCAGCGTGGCCCAAATCTGATCTGCATCACACATCTAAATCTTGACAATTGATTGTTGCTTTCATCTTCAAGAAAATCCTATTTGCCTTGATCACGTTTCAGTCCTAAATGTCAACCTAGCCAAAAACTTGAGGCTGAATTATTTTGTCAGGCAGAACATGTACAAGTTTGTCAGCCAGTTGAGCATTTTTCTGCTGTCTCCGTGGCTAACGTGGTACACAAAGACCAAAAGACAGACTGAGACCTTTAACATCTTCTACGGGAAAAAAAAAACAGGATGGGTCCACACACTTTTTATTTTCTTGAAGTATGACTTTTATGATATATGTATACATTATGTTTTTTATCCCTAAAGGATTAAATGAAGAGGTGAAGCTTGTTGGCAATTAGCTACGACACACTCATTGTTTCTACTGAGCACTACAAGACAATGATTTCTCTCATCGGACTCTTCTCTCACTGCTTTCCATTTGTTTGTCTTTAATAGCGCCGGGCCTCATATATTTCTTGGCTACGGCATCGGTGACGACCGGCCGTCTCCGAAATCACTCCGCAAAGGCCAGCAGAAGAGATTTATATCCCCGAAAGCAAACAAAGACAGTTGTTAAATTAATATAAATATATAAATAAAACAAATACAATAGGTTATATGTGGATTCAGATGTTGTACACAGTGGCTAACAATTTAGAGAAAAATATTTAGTTGTAGTTTTAAGATAGTATATAGTGTATTTAATGAGTAGAATAATGCCTTAGCGCAAAATTATTAGCTATTTTTGCTTAGCTATACGCCAGCCAATTTGGTATTAATATTACTTCTCTGGTTCTTCTATATCAAACAAATTTGTTTTAGGTTCATTTACCTGACATGTTTCGGCGGAATCTTCCGCCTTCGAAGGCGGAAGATTCCGCCGAAACATGTCAGGTAAATGAACCTAAAACAAATTTGTTTGATATAGAAGAACCAGAGAAGTAATTGAAAAAGAAAAAAACAAGATGAACCTAGTACAACTGGTATTAATATTGTGTACAAAACAAAGTTAGCAAGTAGTCACAAGTACTGTATTGTATGTAGAAAATAAATAAGAATAGTTAAGAAAACAATTTTCTCTCACCCGAAGCATGTTTGCTAATGTGGCTGCTGAGTCAACCTGTGTCAACCTGTCAAGATGTGTGCTGTCAAATAATGTGTGGCAATTGACCCTGTACATGTTTTTCTTTTTTTTGACATCCGATGTCCCTTTGAATTTTTTGTTTGTATTTTCCACTTTGCACTAAAGCTTTTCTTCTACGCTGTCTCAACATAATTTATAAACCAGATTTGTTTGCTTTTTTTTTTTTTAAACCACGGAGAAACATTTTAAAGAACATTTTCTGCCTTAGCACATAAATATTAGCTATTGTTGCTAAGCTATACAGTAGCCTTTGTTATCTTTATTTTCAATCAATATGAAATAAAGTGGACAAATACAGACAAGTATTTTCTTTTTTTCTTTTTTTTTTTGTCATGTTCTTAGATAGATATTGAGAACTGCTCCAGATAACGTACGTGGCACAGCTGCGTCTGGTTATATTGCGTTTTTGAGAGGAAGAGATGCAAACACCTGTCATGGCCGTGCTCTACCTACATCAGTGCTTCTAACCCTTGAACCCAAAAGCACCATACTGCACCACCCACAGCTCGCTTATCTTCTTTTCATCACCAACTTGCTTTTATGTGGCTCGCACTTGAACAGCAAACAACAGCCGGGTGCCAGGAAAGACCGCCTCTCATGACACGGCGCTAATCGAGATTGCTGCCCAGTGTTTGACCCAAGAGGGGGGGCTGATTCTCTAACCGGGCTGAAGTAACAAATACGCACCCATTTGGTGACCTCCGAGAAACACATGATAGGCATCACATGACCGGGGAAAGGGTTTGACACTGATTCAAAGTATGCTTTTAATTAGCCAGACAACCTTGTTTCCCTCGATGAATTAATTTTGGATAAAGACATTAAAGTAATAAAATAATCTAATAGAAATATGCTCATTTATTGCGCAACCAAAAAATCCACTACCCCATCTTGATGAAGACATTTTTTTCAAACCATCAGGGGATTCAAAATGCATTCCCAGAGAACATTTCATGCTTTTTCCAATCAACTAGCGCGAAGCTACATGTGGACTAAGTGTCATAAGAATATACAGATGGACATATTTGGATATGATTTGTGAGAAGACATCTGGCGACACGGTGTATCTGTTTAGTTTTACCACTCGATCGAGATCATCTCAGCTGGCTGATGTTCAAAATCCGCTTTGTTTTTTTCCACGCTACATGCAATTGGAGCAATCGTAACACGGTTTGAGGCGTGTGGAAGAAAAAAAAAAGCCACCTTTGCAAGTGGTACAACTTTGCCGAATAGTGCACACCTTAGACATTTTTAATTGGGCAGATTAGAGAGGCCACGGTCACTTGAATATTGTCTGCTCAGCTACGTAGCATTAGCATCAAAGCAATGACTCACTCTTTGTCCTTGAAATGGCTCAACTCCGATTGGCGCGCACACACAAAGATGTGGACACACCCCACGCAGCACCATCTACTGTGCTCAGTGAAGCTCTTAACTGCTGCATCAGGACCATAACTGATGAAATATGGATGCACGTAAAAAGAGAATCAAGCTGAAGGGGGAATGAAGGGCCTAACAAAAACATCCCAACAGATTCTATTGCTTCTGTCTTAATGTACAAGCTAAATTTGAAGTTTAAATTTGTTTTCTTTCTCTTGGCTGCTACCAGTCCAGTTATTTGGTCCAATCAGATTTCAGCTACTTTGTGTTGGTGTGACAATTTAATCTACAGGACTGTCTCAGATAATTAGAATATTGTGATAAAGTTCTTTATTTTCTGTAATGCAATTAAAATAACAAAAATGTCATACATTCTGGATTCATTACAACCCAACTGAAATATTGCAAGCCTTTTATTATTTTAATACTGCTGATTATGGCATACAGCTTAAGAAAACTCAAATATCCTATCTCAAAATATTAGAATATCATGAAAAAGTATACTAGTAGGGTATTCAACTAATCACTTGAATGGTCTAATTAACTCGAAACACCTGCAAGGGTTTCCTGAGCCTTGAAAAACACTCAGCTTGGTTCAGTAAACTAAATCACAAGTATGGGGAAGACTGCTGATCTGACTGCTGTCCAGAGGACCATCATTGACACTCTCCATCAGGAGGGTAAGACACAAAAATAAATTTCTCAAAGAGCAAGCTGTTCACAGAGTGCATTTTCAAAGCACTTCCACAAAAAGTCTGTTGGAAGGGGGAAATGTGGCAGGAAACACTGCACAACCAAGAGAGATGACCGCAGCCTTAACAGCATTATGAAGAAGAGTCGCTTCCAGAATTTGGGGGAGCTTCAAAGACAGTGGACTGAAGCTGGAGTCCATGTATCAAAAGCCACTGTTCATAGACGTGTACGGGAAATGGGCTACAATAGCCTTATTCCCATGGTCAAGCCACCTCTGAACTCAAGACAACGGAAGAAGCGTCTGACTTGGGCTATGGAAAAGAAGCACTGGACAGTTCCAGAGTGGTCCAAAGTCCTCTTTTCAGATGAAAGCAAGTTTTGTATTTCATTTGGAAGTCAAGGCACCAGAGTCTGGAGAATGGCTGGAGAGAAGCAAAATCCAAGTTGCTTGAAATCCAGTGTGAAGTTCCCATAGTCAGCGATGGTTTGGGGAGCCATGTCAGCTGCTGGTGTTGGTCCATTGTGTTTCATTAAGTCCAGAGTAAATGCAGAGTTTAGAGCACTACATGCTTCCGTCTGCTGAAAAGCTCTATGGAGATGATGATTTCATTTTCCAGCATGATATGGCACCTGTCCACAGTGCCAAAACCACCAGTATTAGCATTACTGTCCTCGATTGGCCTGCCAATTTCCCTGACCTGAACCCCATGGAGAATTTGTGGGGTATTGTGAGGAAGAAGCTGAAAGACACCAGACCCAACTATGCAAATGAGCTAAAGGCTGCTATTGAAGCATCCTGGGCATCCATAACACCTCAGCAATGCCGCAGGCTGATTGCCTCCATACCACGCCGCACTGATGCAGTAATCCGTGCAAAATGATTCCCAACCAAGTACTGAGTGCATCAATGGACATTTTCAAATGTTTGATTTAGTTTTGCTTTTTTAAATCTTTTTTTTTTTACTTGGTCTGAGGAAATATTCAAATTCTTTTAGATAGGATTTTTGAATTTTCTTAAGCTGTAAGCCATACTCAGCAATATTAAAATAATAATAGGCTTGCAACATTTTAGTTGATTTGTAATGAATCCAGAATGTATGAAATTTTTGTTTTTTTAATTGCATTACAGAAAATAAAGTACTTTATCACAGTATTCTAATTTTCTGAGACAGTCCTGTAATTCTTGGGTTTATTAACAACACCTTGATGAGAGCCCAAGTGTAGGCAATCATTGGTTTTGTATTTATCATAAAACACACACACACATCACATGAGTTGTATCCACTTTGCAACTCCTTGTTACAGTTTGCGTACACGTGTTGGTTGCATCTAGGTGATAAGTTGAATGACCTCAGGGAGGGGCAGGCCTGAGCATTTCTCTTAGCTGCAGAATGTGTATATATTTTTTGTCCTATCAGGGTTCATGCATTGGCCTTTGATGACATCAGCATTTTCCGACACTGCGATTGGCTGGTTCGAATAAAATTTGAACCTCATTGTGAATCTCACCACGTAATCTAATTTTTATACTTAAAGACTTAATTGGATAGTCAGTTTAATGATCTGGGAAACCACTTCCATCCGGACAGCTTAATGGAAGGAAATCAAAGCACGATCAATTTTTTGATGTCGTGTTTATGCCAATTTGGCTCATTAAGGCAGAATTCTTGGATAAAATATTATTTTGGCCTCACAGCAAATCAGCGCCTGCGGTTCTCCATTCCCACACGACATTACGTTTTAAATTACAGGCCAAAGGAAAGGACCTTAACGTAATTGGGCACCCTCCCACCCGCAAAGTTTGTGAGCCAGAAATCTTTCCAGAAGAGTGAAATCCGCATTTTCTCGCAGGTGTGATGGCCATACGTCCAAATACTTTTGCCCATGTCTTTTTCATGGGGAACGTGGGATTTTGCTTCCCACACATTTAATGGGAGGCACCGTTTGTGATCTACATGTGCGACCGATCACTAATCCGACCAGAAGATGGACTGATCCATCTTAAATTCTTTAAACAACATGTTTCTTAGAGGATTGGGACAGAGACAAGTTCTTTGTTCTGCTGTACTTGTTCCTTCACTTTCACTCACTTTCAATACCATTTCTCACCCCCCCTCCTCATTTTCACTGACCCAGGAGAACAACAGCGTGATTCATGTGGCTCTCCTACGTGACGTCCTTTTTATTCTATCTCTGCCCCTCGCCCTCTTCATCCCCTTATCCACCGCCTCACGCTGGTTCCTTCCTCTTGTTTTGGGCTGATGCACACAGGGGCCCCCCGGGTGGGCTTGTCCCCTGTCCCAGCCCATCCTCAATGGTTCCTCTGTTTGACCCCCCAACCCTCACCCCTCCTCCACTAAAGAGGATAATAAGATCCACGATAGCGTGTGATCAGCCGCCGCTCATTATACAGGAACGTTCCGGGTTTTATCGCCTCCGTACATTACGTTACATAAGCACTTGACATTCTGCTTGCATGGTGCATCGCACGGGTCGGCCTACGCACGAGGGCAATGTTGTTTCAGGATGTTATCGCGTAATTACAAACAAGCAGGAAGTGATAACAAGGAATGAGTTTGTTCACTGTACTTGTCTTGAAATCAAGCATGTGAATCAGTGGTGGTGGGGGGGATACTAAAGCTGACGCTAAAAAAAAATTCAAATATTTTTTTATTCTATTGGTAGGAGGAGCAAATCCTTTTCTTTTTTTCTTTTTTTTAAATTGAATAGCTTAATGCTAATGTGTAATGTAAAATGTCATTGACAGTCCAACAAAAATTAGCATGGACATTATTTCAATTACAAACCTTCAAACAACTGCTACTTAAATCCACGCGAAACACAACTTTTGACAATGACTAGCAAAAGGTGTGTATAGCGATATGCACACCAACAAGCTGTCCTATTAAAAATATTCAGATAGTGTGCAGATGTGCACTTCTTTCACAGGATAAACACCCACACTCGAGATGAAGTAAATCTTCACGTTGATATGATCTCAACTAGAAAGTCAGGCAAGGTTGACAAAACAGCACGACGGTCCTTCTCATAAGAGTTTCAAAAGCTGCACCTTTCTTGGTTGTGCTTATATGATGCATCCTCCACCCTCGGCTGCTCATTTCCTCTGATCGACCACTTTCTGCAGCACGAGTGTACAACCAGCTCATGCTCTCTCTCTCGTGTCATACATCATACAACACCAAACACACTGCAAGACAACATGTTATGCAGCTTTCTTCCAACCACCATAAACTCACTGGAATTCTTTTTCTAATCATTTGAGGTCTTCATTAGTCTAATGAGTGACACTGTCAGCAGCATTGTTTGGCTTTAAACTTGTCCAGCAAGGAAGCATGTGACAGCATCCTCCTATTAAGCTAATTCAACTAATATGAGCTGGAATTTAAAAATAGAACAATGACAATCTTGTGATGGCCATGATGATTGAATCAATGATTTAAACACGCGTGATGGGATGGGGGCGCAGACAACCACAACATGGCGACCGAACACACAAGTGGAAACGTGGCTTAAGGCTGCGCATCCATCATTGTGTCATTTGACCTTTTGAGATGATAGAAGCAAGTGTGAGTTTTTGACCCACCGCCCATAAAAAGAAAAAAGTCGAAGACAATATGAGGTGTAAAAAGAGCAGGTGGCAGTGGTGGGAACTAAAGTACAAATACTCCCTAACTGTACTTGTATTTCACAGTCAATAAGAATTAAAAAAGGGGGCGTGGCCAGAGCAAGTGGCATAACAACAAGTCAATACATCAAGTAGAATCGATATTTAGACGAGACACAAACAGGGCAGGTGGTACAAATAAAACGGTCATTAGCGACCGCTTCCCAAATATTCCTTCGCACATCGCTGAGTAATTTACACCCGGGTTCGAGCGCTGAGTCAGACACGAGATCACATGCAGTGGAACGCATCCTGGAGCAACGAGAGCTCCTACAGAGTCAAATGAGAAACGCATGAGCTAAAAACAAACCTTGGCATCGTGCTTTTCAACAGAGAGGCTGCTGGTTAATTATTAGAGTTTTGTTTTTTTTTTTTAAATCCAATTTACAAGTCATGAGGAAGGCCTAGGACCTAGATATTTGAACGCTTCACATAATACTTTAAGCTGAAGATAAAAAGAGCACTATGTAAATATATGAATATGGATAACTAGTCAAATAAATTATGATTTCATTATTTTTTTTTTTCACTTTAGGCTTTACACTAGAGAGGAAATATTTATTTGAACTCAATACGAGCACAAAATAAAAGAAAGATACATATTTACCGTTTTTTTCCATGTATAATGCGCAAAATCTAACTAATTTATTGTCCTAAAATCTGGGGTGCGCATTATACATGGGTACAAACCCCCCCCCCCCCCCCAAAAAAAAAAAGATTACTTTTTTTTTTTAATCCGGATATGATACGGAGGCTGCCATTACAGATCCGCTTTCTTCTCTGCTGTTCACTTCAAACACGCTCCATACAAACACAATGCTTTCGTATCAGACAATGTACCCTACACAAATCCAAAACATTTCTTCGCTATTGAGTTTGCTAGCGCATGCGCAGTGATACTGACCGGCAGAACAACATCCGGTTGTTACCAAAGATGATTTTTTTTCTGAAATAATTTTACGTTTACGGACTTAAGTAGGAGTCAAAATTTGGGTGCGTATTATACATGGGTACAGGCTTTTTTCCAGCATCAACATGCCATTTTTATTATACATGGGGCCGCATTATACATGGAAAAAAAACGGTAATATTAACCACAAATAGTTTGAAGACTGGTGCTGCGTCACAGACTTGTGTTCTAAATCTGTTTTATGACTGCGGGATGTCTGCACTCTCAAGCGTGACTCAGCACAAAAAAATAAAATAGCTGCATCAAAATTTGGCCACACACCTGCCAGGCATTGAGGGTGCTAAATCATTTGAAGATTAAATAAAAATAAAAAAAATAAAAAACATAAGAGGAATGGCGTACCTTGTTATCGAGCATGGCGCCTCCCTCGACCGAGATTGAAGCATCCTCCTCCTCTCTGTTCCGGGCAACGTCCCGCTGGGCTGAGCTTTCTGCTCCCATGGCCGAGCAACGGTGCTTGTCTGCCGGCTTGCCTCAGGAGATTGAGTCTGTATCCCACCCCCCCAGCGTCCAGAAAAAAAACCAAGTACTGGCTACAAAAATGCAAGCTGTGTGCCGAGTCACTGCAGCGGAGTATGACCTGGATGGATGAAACGGGCGGGAGAGAGAGACAACTCTTTTACAGCGCCCTCCCTCCTCCTCCTCCTGCCAGAATCACACGAGGCTCCACGCCTTGCAGCATCACTGAGGTGCACTCACTATGGACCACAAACAGATTGTAACACAGCACTCGGTTTTATGCAAAGGACAACATATATTTGACATTTGGGGTGTCATTAAAAAAAATCAACTGCTATCTTAAAACAGAAACAGGCTCTCTTGGTGGTTATATTGTGCTTTTAATTTTCTTTTGACAGTTACTTACAAAGTGCATTATCTTTGTCAGGGTTTTCCAAACTATCTTGATCTATGATTATGTTGGAAGGTATGTAACCAGTAATAAATAACCTAGCTTGTTCCATCCTACACAATGTCGTAAAACATCCACTGCTCTGCTAATCTAGAGGTCAAGGGCTTTTTAACTTGTCTATTCAGTCTACTATCACCACCACCCTTTTTCTCTTAATAAAGATGCTCTTGTGGGAAGCGAGAGTCAGACTTCATTCGACCATCGCTGTAAACACAGCGACGAGTGAACTCTCCGCCTGCAGGTGCCCAAAACGACTAACTTGTCTCCGTGTGGTTCTTGCAAAATAAGTTAGAGTGAGCACCACTCTAACATTTTGGTGCCGAAACCCGGGACCCTCATACCCGCCATCTGGCTGACGGAGGAAGACGTGCTGCATTGTCGACAAGCCAGCGTCCATTAGGAGGACCTGGAAAAGAAAGTCCTGGGAAGAGAACTTCTTCACTGGGCCAGCATCTTAGGTCTGCCTTCGTCTGACAGAGGTGGTTTGACGGGACCCGGCAATGCAACGAACCAGGAGACACGTAAGTTAAAAAATAAAAATAAAAAATAAATTTTAAAAAACCGCTGATACGGCTTTGGTTTGTCCGAGCTATGATGTACGGCTTTGGTTTGTCCGAGCTATGAGGTACGGCTTTGGTTTGTCCGAGCTATGAGATACGGCTTTGATTTGTTCGAGCTGTGAAACGCGTAAAAGTGCACAGGAATAAAAATAGGCAAGACAGAAGATAAGAAGTCTTGTGGAAGGAGGGGGTGTTGTAGAGTCCCCCTCCGGATGAAGTGGCTCTTCTGGAGCAGTGGTTTTCAAACTGTTTTATATATTTTTGTAAAATCTCACGTACCTCCGTGTACCCTCATTTGACAACCACTGTTCTAAGGGGACAACTTCGCGTTGGCAGGGCTGGGTAACTGGACAGTTGTCTTCAGTTCCCAGGGAAGGAAGGGATGTTGTAGAGTCCCCCATCCGGATGAAGCAGCTCTTTTATTTTTAAAAGAGGACTTGGCGTAGGCAGGGATAAGAAATTTGTGTGGTTGAATGTGTGACTGGTAGGATAAATTGACTAAAAAGCAGTTCTAGCATTGATCGACGGCAATAACACAGGCTAGTAATTTGTTAGAAGGTCAATTTAAACCTGCATTGAGGATCCTCAAAGAAAATAAAAAGAGATTGAAAAAAAACACTGGAGAAATTAAAATTAAGATGAGAAAAAGGAACGATAAATCTCTAGCTCTTGAAGGAGATGAGTTCATGGCGAGTAGATTTCTTGATTGTATGTAATACATGCTGAAGTGGAAAAAGAAAAGAGAGAGAGTTGAATTGTGCTAGACTGTGGTTGAAAGCTTCACAAGAGAGAAGAGAATAAATCCAAAAGACAGAAAGTTGAAAAGTGCTGCGACTATGTTTGTCAGGCCGGAAGACAATGAGGCCACAGTGCGCAGGCGCACTGTCCCGGCCACGGCTCCAGCCGCAGCTCAAGCAGAAGAGCAAGAGAGGCATTCCGCTCGTGTGCAAAACTTGTATACAACAACTATGCAGTGGGACAGGCATGCTGAAAAAGTTATCCAAAAAGGCAAATGTTCTGATGTATTTCATCTAGATGATGATAATGATCTAAATGAAGATACACCGATCTTCTTCCAAAGTTCCCAAAGGGAGAGGAAGAGAGAGAGACCAACAAGGCCGAAGGCCACCATATAATTCAAAACCCCCATCAGATTCTGACAACTGTTGGAACTGTGGGAAACGTGGACACTGGTCAATAGAGTGTTTTAGAAAAAAAACGGTGCCAGTCAAGGGGCAGAGGAAGAGGCAGAGGAAAAATCACATTTACAGCATGACAAGCTTCCTCTCCTTTGACCCCTCATGCTAATACAGAGAAAGAAAGAATAGATGCCCATATGACAGCAAAACATGTCATTGTCAGATTATTGGAACATTTTTTGGATTATTAGAGCTCCTGTCCATGCAAGAAGTATGACAATGCTGTTTGTATGCCCAATGACAAATGACCAGAGATCAAATTGTGTGTGTACACTAAAGTTAAAATTTGCAAATCAAGTGGTAAATAAATGCAACTTGCTTCTAGAAGATAAATGAAAAATTAGAATGTACTGTCCTCGTGTACGTGGGAGGGACCAGCTCATGATCGACCACAGGAAATGGCCAGCCTGTGACGAATCATTGGTGCTGGGACCTGCCCTACGCGCGCGAGAGCTGTGCATGTGTGTTAAAATGATGAAGATTGGCTAAACTTTTAGTGTAAAGAAATTTGTTAGACTGTGGTCTATCCAATTTGCACCGCAGAACAGAAATGATTTGGAAGGAGGTCAGACAATTCCTTCTGCTCACGAAAAGCTTCACATCTCAAGCAGCGAAGCAGTGTCACTTCCTGTGAATTCAAACTGTTGTGATTCAATGACAAACACAAACAACAATATCAAACCGTGTTCCGACGCTCGTCGGCGCAAGCGGTCATTGTGCCTGAAGATTTACCAGACATGTTTGTGCTTGTGAAATCCAAAGTAAAAACATCAACTAAGCAATGGCTGCCATCGCAAAGCCATGACGGGTGCTGCTCATCAACACGTCTGTCATCCCCTCAAGAGGGCTCATCACATTCCTTGCCGCCAGTCACGACTGTAGTTACATACATGCGCATACCGTACACTCAATAACAGAGGATGTGGAATGCTGCCCATGTGCGCACACGACTTCCATGTCGCGCATCCAAACGCCTCATCACAACTGATGTTGCACCCCGGGGCGCTTTGCCTGTATACTGGAAAAAAAAAAACATACAAAACCAAAATCATTTCATTTGCAATATTAGCACATTACCAAGGAAATACGCATAGTGTCAAGTGAAAACACAAAACAGTTTAAGGATCAATTGAGTGTATTTTTAAAACAAATAATAATCAACATACAACTGCAGTCATTGAGAAAAATTAATTAATGTGTGAGATTCTTTTAGAAATGTCGAACTCTTCATGAAATATAACATTCGGTATTAAAATATATTATCAAACAAAAGGTCACTGAGCATAAAGGCCACTTGTGCGTCCGACAGCGATTTGATTATGTGCCTGAGTCACGTAAAAAGTTCACAGTCGCTATAAAACGCTGCAGACCTGCAAGTTACGCTTTAAAGTTTTTTTTAAGACTAAAACACCTGAAAAGGAGAGGTTTGCGAAGCACTGCGTCGTCTTTGGCATATTACACAAATATGTGCAAATAAATACAGCATATGGACCACAAAGGCGATATGAGATGCTGGGGGTAATTGCGGAGTGTTTTCCCATCAGCGATGAGTCTTGATGGAACACGCAGTGCGCATCCTGAGGCCTGTAAAGAGAAACAGGATGACGCATTTAAAAACATCTCGCGTGTGTGCGTGTGTGTGATGTTGCCTCTCTAAGTGTCTCATCTCCTATCTTGTGTGCGCGGATGATTCAAGTGATTGGAACTGGTCCAGAATTGAACAAAGAAATGATGTAGTGTAAGTGAAACATTATGGAAAAGATCAATAATTTTCTCAAGGTCCAAAACATTTTTTTTTTTTGACAAGGACAAATGTCTCAGTTGAGTCACAGCATTCTTGGTCATCATGACTGATTCCAGTAAGAAGAATGAATACATTTACCGTTTTTTTCCATGTATAATACGCACCCTAAAAATGGCATGTCAATGCTGGAAAAAAGCCTGTACCCATGTATAATACGCACCCAAATTTGTTTTTGTTTTTTGTTTTGTTTTTTTAAGTCCCAATGATCGTCACACACGCATCTGGGTGTGGTGAAATTTGTCCTTTGCATTTGACCCATCCCCGTGTGATTTTGATCCATCCGCTGGGGGAGAGGGGAGGAGTGAGCAGCAGCGGCGCCGCGCTCGGGAATCATTTGGTGATCTAACCCCCCAATTCCAACCCTTAATGCTGAGTGCCAAGCAGGGAGGCAATGGGTCCCATTTTTATAGTCTTTGGTATGGTCTTAACTAGGCTGGATGTATTTTTTTTGTTGGCGTTGATTTCTCCGACTGCCCGTAAAGGCACCACCGCGATCAGTTAGGTTAAAATGAAAAGTGCGGACATGTGAAAAAGGCGTGCGGACATGTGAAAAAGGCGGCTCTGTATGGGAGAGAAGTTGAAGAGGAATAAAAACACCCTTGTAAACCAAAACTTGCCCCTCGTCGTGACTCGGAGCCGCAACAAATGTTTCAGATTTGTGTAGCGTACATTGTGACAGCAAACGGGCAGGTGATCGAGCAAGCGTCTGATACGAGAGCATTGCGTTCGTATGGAGCGTGTTTGAAGTGAACAGCAGAGACGAAAGGAACAAGGCAAAGTGTTGTGAAATAAAATATTACCTGTAATACGCATTTTGTTATTTGCTGATTGTATTAAACTATCACATTCATTGTCAGTCAAGAAGAGAAGAGGACTATTTGCATCGGATTCATAGTGCGCATGCGCAGTGATACGGCCTCCGTATGACGTCCAGTCCGCGATGGAGATTAAAAAACAAACAATATTTGACAATAACACAGGTTTCTGTTCCTGTCTTTGGTAATGTCACCCTGTCTTTTTGTTCCACGTCTTTGTCGGTCAGTCCTGTTGTTGGTTTTGTTAGAGAGTTATGTTAGTTTACCAAGTCTGTGTTTTGAGTTCCTCCAATGAACCCTGGTCCAAGCTGCACTTGGTCGCTCTGCTCCTTTCCACACTCTATCCGTGACAAGATTTTCTTCAAAAATTGTTGTACCATGATTTTCTTAAAAAAAAACTAATTAAAAAAAAATTGTACCCATGTATAATGCGCACCCCAGATTTTAGGACAATAAATTAGTTAAATTTTGCGCATTATACATGGAAAAAAACTGTAAGTCCTGGTTCAACCCAGTAAAAATAGGTTTTGGAGAAGAGGATATTACAATTAATTTGTGGTGCAAAGTACCAAATGTCTTCCTGTGAGCAACTGAATGTGCTCAGAAGAGCCCGGTGATCTCCTCAGTGAGCGGGTCCAGGTCAATGTCGTAAAAACAGGGTCGAGTTGGCAGACCGGGCATGGTGCTCATCTGAATGCGAGACAAGAGACACGAAAGCTGATTTGAGCAAGACAAGCAAAATTCTGCACAATTGAAATCTGCTAAAAACATTTGAAAAATCAATTAATTAATATTTGCTGTTGAATCTGGTGATTATGTCACCAATTAAGCCATTTATGGTGAACATGTGAGGACAGTATTGTTGTAACTTACCGTGAGGAGCCCAGACATACCATGGTCATGTGGTTTTAATAAATAAGAGGGAAAGATCATGGGAGGGCAACATTGAATTAAGGCAGTACTTCTCAATTATTTCCTGTGACGCCCCCCCCCTAGGAAGAAGAAAACATTTTGCGCCCCCCCCATGTTATTAACATTAAAGGAAAAACAAAAAATAAATAAAAAAGAAAGATCAACTTACAATTAAGAATAACTTTATTAATAACAGTGTTTTTTAGTCTGTAACAGAACAGATTCAAAGTGCTGCTGTAGAGCAAATACTCTTCCAGTGATACCGCCACCCCCACCTACTGCAGTGGATGTGTAATTACCCTTTAATCTAATACAGCCAAAAGAAAAACATGTTCCCGTGCCCCCCTTGGTATCGCACTACGCCCCCCCAGGGGGGCCCGCCCCACTATTTGAGAAGCACTGAATTAAGGGGAGACACTTTTGAACTTTTAGCTGCGACGCTATTTTAGGCCAAACAAGAAGAGGCGCCCATCCATATTAACATAAGTCACAACCAATTTATTTTATTTCAATTTTCAAAAGGATGTCAGACAGTTTCACACAGAGGCCAAGTTGGTCTCGTAAATCTCCCAAGAAAATGATCTGGCAGCATTCTTTGCATGCCTTCTTGCTTGTGACCCAAGGACCGCTTTACAAGGCTGTTAGTGGAACTGAGGCGAGAGGACGTGACTGGGGCAATTTCCTGTACGGCGAAAGGAAAGGCAGCACTGCAAGTAAACAAAACTTCGGGGAGGTTCTGCAGATGACTGGTACTGAGGTCATCATGACTCTTCAAGCCGCACGTGACTCAACGATGTGAGCGGGCTTGAAGAAATTCAACCGTGTGGCACAATGTCATTATCTAATGGACTGCATTAAGTCGTGTGAGAACGGGGAAAGCACTTTATCCCGAGGCCCTTCGATGATGCCATAGCGTTAGCCGAGTCGCCACCATGTCTGAAGAAAGTACAGCGGACCCCTTCTATTCGTGGATGAGAGTTTTTTTCGATAAATCTGAGCCGGTTGGAGTTGAATGGTGCGGGATGTGAACTCTTGGGGGTTCTATTGTTCTGCTTTTCAACACTCCCTCACATTTCATAGGAATGACATCATTCCACTTCCTAATTCTTAACCCTGCAAAGACCCCTTACCCCCATTTCTCAGGACTGAGTGTGCCCCCGGTCTCCCAGATATTTCCCCATCTGTGTTAAAGAGCCTTATTGATCAAATACATAGTTCAAACTGTGAGACTGTTTTGGTTGGGAGACACAGTTCAAGGGTCGTCGGTGCGGCGGCGACTCTGTGGGCCGCAGTAGATCAAAGGCAGCCCAGCCCTCAGCGGGAAGCGCACTGTTTAAGGAACGCGCTCGAGCCTATTAGAGGTCGAGAGGTTTCATCTCAGTCCAACCTGCGGGCGAGGAACCCATATGGCGCAAATATGGCTGTCTGCTACGTCGGATTTAATCAAATCTGTGCCACGGTGATCCGCAACATACCGTTCCCACGAGGGGATAGATGAAGCCGGCGCCGATGCTGGCGCGAACGTCTCGGATTGGCAAAACGAAGCCGGTGGGCGCGCCTTTGTTGGCCGGCATGTGGGAGAGGGACAGGTGGGTCTTGGCCATGCAGATCGGTAAAGAACCGTAGCCCTTTTTGGAAAGCGGAAAATAGACCACGATACTTAATATCCGTTTCAGACAACAACAAAAAAATGTTTTACTACATAGCACTCTCACCTGCTGATCATAGTAATTTATTTTGTCCATGGCCTCAGAGGACAGCTCAATGTCATCAGCGCCATAGACCTTCTGGGCTATGGTTCTAATCTTCTCCACTATCGGGATCTATCACAGGAGAGTATTTTACTGTTGTTGGATGCTTTGGTGAGCATCCAGATACATACTGTAAAATGGACGGTCACGGGATAAGTTAATTGGAGTCCAAACTTCCCAGACACGCTAACTCAAAACAGCTGATGGGTTTTTTGGGGGGGGGGGGGTAATTCCACACATCAGCATTCTCCAACTCCCCCCCCCCCCCACAAAAAAAATCCAAACTTGTAAAAGGGAAAAGTAATGAAAATAAATTGCGACCTTACTCTCACCTCAATGTCGTAGAGGAACCGGAAGTTGTTGGGTCTGCTGGTGGCCGCTTTTGCGGCCCGGGCAAGCTCCACAGAACCTCGCCCTCCCTGTGCCCAGTGGTGGCAAGGCACGGCGTCAGATGCCCCGCAATCTTTAGCCAGCTCACACACAAGGTCTATCTCAGACTGGGTGTCCGTCCTGAAACGGATCAAGCCGTAAGTAACCACGACAAAAAAAAGTCACCTACAGTTAAGAAATGATTCTTACTTGAAGACGTTAAGCGCCACCACGACCGGAACCCCAAAAAGACGAGCGATCCCGATCTGCTTTCTCAGATTGCTGAGGCAGCCGTCTTTAACGAGGGAGAGATTCTGCAAGAAAATGAAAGACAAATAATTAATGGAATTTGATTTATTTTGTACGACATCTCCTAAATTTATTTGAGCAGCTCTGTTTTGCCCCAACCACTTCTGGTTGTCATCACAGCCTTGACAATTAAGCCACACTGCTCCATTATTTAGTCAGCTGAGTCTGCCTTGGAGCGGGGCGGCGCACCCGATCCCGGCCCGATACGGAGGTGCGCAGGTAAAGTCCTGAAGGAGAACACCTCCACATTACGGGAAAACCACATTCAAAATTGGTTTCAGCTGTCAGTCAAGTGACTACCGCTTCAGCAGGCAAAATGAGTGGATAATATGTCAGCGTGTAAACATGTGAGAGCCACACAGGAAAAATGTAGATGCGATAAAATGCCACCAAAAAAAAAGAATACACCCAAATTAAGCCCAATTGAAATTAAAGTAAATTTTGGCCACATGAAAAACTGTTTGACGAATTGTGCGCGTATGCGACTGTCACGGGTTCGGCCAAACCATTGACTGCATTACAAAAATGAGCAAATGACTGAATCGATAATTGAAGTCTTGCCTCACTTATAACGAATTTAAGGAACTGTAATTGGGGCTGCAAGCGGCCTGACTTAAAAGCAATAACTAAGTGCAGACAAATACGTTTTTGCTTCTATGCCAGCTGAGATGTAAAGTGCCTCGTACCTCCTCGATGTATTCTCTTGGAAGTGGCGCGCCGGCTGACACCTAAAAACAGAAATAATTAAACTTGTCAGAATTTGGCATCAACTTCTTAAAATCTGATTAGGATGACAAAGGGCAATCGAAAAATGTTTCTAAAAAATCTCTGTCAAACCAAAACATCAGTCAGCCCTTTAAACCTGCCCTAATCAGTTCATTGCTGAGTCTGACTGGACATCTGTGGTGCATTTGGATAGTTTCCCGCCGCAGGTCCTAAATTCAATCTCATGGTGCATGCGTACATTTAATCAGTTGTTATTGCAGTTGGATCTCCATAAAGAAATGTTCAGTCTTCTCCCAAACTTGATTAGGCGCAGTTAGTTAACAGCATGACTCTCCAGAAATATCAAGTAACATTTCTGTAACTTCAGAATGACAAAACAATGGTGGGCCGCTCAGTCGGAACTTACCTCGGGGCCTCCGCCGTGCATCTTCAGAGCCCGAACGGTCGCAACCAGAATCACCACATCAGGCTTCAAGCCTGATGTGCGACATTTAATGTTGAAGAACTTCTCCATCCCGATATCCGCCCCGAAGCCAGCTTCGGTCACTGCAAATAGATACAAATGATAAATTAAATAATGCGCAGTTAGGTTAGCATTAGGCTAGCGGGCGTTAGCCAGATGAAATCACAGTTTGGTTCATCGTTTGTGCTAATTGTTTTTTTATTTCATTTGGAGGGGGAACACTATCAATAAAAGTATTTTTATTGTCTTACTAAATATATTTTGAGGTTAAGAGATGTTTCACTGCGGTCTCTCAAAGAGCCACAAGGCCTCCGATAAAGGCGCCTTGTTTGAACGGGTCAAAGGAAAGACAATATGGAGTCCATCTAACACAGTGGCCTTGTTAAGATAAGCTTATCCTGTTGCGTGATACCGCTAGAACAACATTAGCTTGTCGGAGCCAATCTTGAAGTACTACAGCGGTGCATTTCAAAGCTAAAACCTGTCCAGTAGAGTTTGAACAGAGTCAAGTACAACAGTACCAATCTCAAAATATTCATGGGAGAGACACTACAATGTGAAGGCTAAAAACAGGTTGATAGGACTTCAATTCAAACTGCAAAGAAAATAATCTAATTGTTGCATATGGTTTCCTCCTCTGTTTTAGTTTAACAGTTACCATTCATCGACTCGATGGGCTCTGTGACCAGCCGACAAGACGGAAAGCCCCTCTCGCAAATTCAACATGCTTGTCACAGTGGTTGCGAGTTGATCCTCCCACGTAATACAAGCTAAGCGAATTATTTTTATAAAATTCTTGAATAATCGAGGGTTTGATTTTTGTTTTTGAACAAGGCATCAAAACCTTCTGAGAGGAAAGAGCAAACAGCTAATCCACTTAACATTTCAAATCTAATAAATGTGATGACGTTCACAGGAAGCCTGTTTGAGGGGTGGGGGGGGGGGGGGGGGGCAAAAACAAAGCAAAGCAAGTGAATAGGTGTGATTTGATTACATGGCAACATGTGGCCGAGTGGTAAGCGGGTTGGAATCCCTTCATTTGTGAGGGTTAATATAGATCTATATTAAGGATATTTACCAAAGAGCTGGAATGCAGGATTTCAGTCAATAAGGACTCCATTTTAGGGTCAAGATGACTTGAAAACAAAAATCAAGTTCATCAAGAGTTCATTTTTCAATGAGAGGAGTTCAGCTTTAATCTTTGTTTAAATTGTTGTGAGCATACTTACATATTTGTGTGGATTGGGCCAATCAAACATATTTAATTATTTCATTTCATTACTATGGTTTTAAGGTTGGGCAGGAAGTTGATGGGAGTGGGAGGAAGTGCATTTGCTTGGGGGAGAAGGGAGAGGTCATCATCATCATGCATCCCAGCTGTCGTGGCGGGGGGAAGACAGGCGGGAATCGAGTTCCTCACATACCAGAGTGTCGAGTAACGATCATGCAGACAAGTAGGCCTCGATGACATCCTGTTTCATTTTCCCCAGACTCAAATATTGTGTTTACCCAGTTAAATGATTGAACGTGACGGCATTAAGCACAGATGACGTCTGACCTCAAATGACACCCATATTATGTCAGAAGTTCACAACAGCTGACTGCCCGTGTTAAATGCGCTCAAGTATTGTTTGGTCACATGAGAAAATTGAAAGTATACATAGAAAAAGTTAGACAGTGGTTGCGAAAGGTCTGCCAAGCCACATGCACACATTCCAAACATGCTTGTGCTGCCAAAGTAAACGTAGACAAGAGCAGATGGATAGATAAAAATGGAAGTACTCATGTATGCCTTGGCGTTGAAGGGATTAGTGTGGTTTACTCCAGAATTCCAGAGGCTCTTAAGATTATCAATTTACTTCCTTCCTACGAAATCTTTCCATTGATTTCCTCGAAAGCGTCACCGGTTAGCCACGCCAGAGTAGCTCACCCACAAAGCCGTCCTGTCCGACCAACTTCAAAGCCAGTTTGTCTGCGAGGACCGAAGAGTTGCCGTGAGCGATGTTGGCAAAAGGCCCGGCATGGACAAACACCGGCGAACCCTGCGGCGACAAAAGAGAAGACACACCAGCATTTAGTCGGACAGCGTAACCAACGGCAACTGGTTGAAATTGGAAAGGAGCTTTTATTTCACGTGACATGTGCTTGTGTGCTGGCAGCACTTACAAAAAAAAGTTCTTAGGGGCCTTGCAACCTCATCGCCAAAAACCACAGTGGCCCACGTGTGCCACCCCTGAACTTTAACTTCACTTGACCGTTTCCATATCCGCATTAATGATGGTGCCGTAATGGGAAGTTATGAAAGAAAAAGTACAAGTGTGTCAACTATTCACCAGATGGATGTGAGGATTTGGGGGGGGGGGAGGGCAAACCGAGGTCGTGAACAAAACAGGAAGTTGAAGTTTCCTCTTCTCCACAAAATTAATACACAGGAATACTATACATCTTCCATTAGCCCACTTCACATAGTGTGTGTGTGTCTGTACTTAAAAAAAAAAAAAAAAAAAAAAAAAAAACACACACACACACACAGAGATAGAGGCCGCAAAGGACCCAAGTCAACCACGCTGCATGGAAAATTCCCCAAAAATGGCCCCACTGGCCACGATAGCAACTCCCTGAGCAGAATCTCAGGAAACGGCTCGCACAATAGGACCGCAGCACTTCCTCCGAAAAAACAAGGAAAAGTGGAAAAAATAAGTCATCACAAATTTTCACTTTTTTTTTTGCTTTACAAATCAAAATTTGGGATTCTTTTGAGTTCGTATTACTGTTCAAACTCCACAAACTATAAAGCAGACATTACAAGAAGTTTGACTTTAACGACCCACTAAAATGAAATCGTGTCTACCGGACATCTGTAGCAACATGGCTCAACTTTTAGCGGCCGTCAACATGCTGCTTAACAGCTCTTTAGATTGAGAGCCGGGGATGGAAGGAGTCAATATAACATCTTTTAAGAACTCTCCAAGGAGCATTTGCCGTCCGTCTTGAAAGCAGAGGCCGAAGGGGCCAAGCCTTTCAATTTCCCCTTGTGTCGTCGCCTTGTTTATCCTACGAGGATATTCAAGAAGGGCGTGGACGAGCGGTCATGTTGCATGGCGACTCACCTCCAGCGTTTGCATCAGCGTGGGCTTGATGGCGTCCTTCATGAGCACAGCCAGCGCCCCGCTCACACCCTGATGCAAGACAGAAACATCGGTTGGGTTAGTGAACAATAACACACTGTGACGTTTATTTTAAAAATTGGTCTCATGTTACCAAAATGTGAAAAGAATGATTTTACAGTGTGCTTGAATACCAATTCTAATTGAGTCAGTATTTTTTTTTGTGGTGAATTCGTCAAAACAAGATGTTGTGCAAAAAGTACCGAAATGTTGGAAGATTCAAGGGTCAATAATTTAAGAAGGTAATGATGTCATAAGGCTGAGGTGGGGGCAGACTAATGTCATTTTATAGGGGAGCCTCCTCTGCCCCTGAAACATGCCACAGTCCTCCATGGGAAACCAGAGCCAGAGACCTGCTGGGAAGTGCACAAATGAGGGTTTTTTTTGTTTGTTTTTTTTGAATCAAGGTTGGATTTACCGTGTTGTTTTTTTTTGGCCAGTTCAACCGCAAATCAGGGACATGTGTATTCATATAAAGCCGACTTGTCACAAATAAAGACTTTATCGTCAAAATTTTAAACACACGTGAAAGGAATTCGCATTTTCCCCTGCGGTAATGCGGAGACGTAGCCGCGATCAACTGAGCGGCGGAAGTGGGAAGTGGGAGGGAGGCTTGGATTGTCTGTTCTCACACTGCAGGGATGTAAAAGATCTAACACCCACCAGGTCCTCTGCGGTAACAGGCCGTCCGGACCGGCTGGTCCCCACCACCAGGCGCGCCAGTCTTTGTTTCATGTCTTCCGGGCTGTCGGTCAGAGCCAAGATGGCCATGATCTCGCTGGCCACCGCAATGTCAAAGCCCGTCTGGAGTGGGTGACAACAAATGTGAACCACAAAAAAGGCAACGAGGGGATTGATGCCTTGAAGAAAATTGCAGATACGATGTCATTCAAATAAATATATAGAGAGAGAGCTTGAAAAAATTATATGTTGGGTTCCACCGGGAAACGTATAGAAAACCCGTGTTGAAAATGTATCACACTTCTTGAACCACATCAATCCACCAGAATGTTTGCAAAACCCTCAGGGGCTATCGTGTATCTAGTGGAGGATGAACCAACTGACGGCGATAAATGCAAGCGTATGCTGAACCGCTACGTTAGGTTGATGTGGGTGCGTTATAATTTTTCCCCCTTCCTCAAATAATAGCTCTTGCTTATGCTCGCCGGCTTCCTATTGAAGGAGAAATGTTTACATGCGAGATTTCATTACCTGTCCTCATGGCAAAATTATGACCGACATACATCTGGGAGGGAGGGAGGGGGGTCATCTATCAACTTTAGGGGCTGACCCATTAGCATTGCCTTCCAAACCCCAAAAGATACCGTAATTTTGAAAAATAGCAGCTATCGTTGTAGCATTAGCCATCCGTAAAAACCCATGACCCTCAGCTCGCAATCTCCCATGAGCCTCAGCAAAGTGTAAACAATCGCGTCTCTTAAACGAGCTCCTATAAAAAGATCAGAACTGACTAAAGTTCGATCTAACGCATTGGTACTACTTACCTATGTTTCCCTTCCATATCGATCCGTAGATTTACTCGAAACATTAACAGAGCAGCCTATTTTGACATGAAATAGCCTCGCGCGTATAGCAGCTATCGTTATAGCATTAGCCATCCGCAAAACCCCATGACCCTCAGCTCGCAATCTCCCATGAGCCTCAGCAAAGTGTAAACAATCGCGTCTCTCAAACGAGCTCCTATAAAATGATCAGAACTGACTAAAGTTCGATCTAACGCATTGGTACTACTTACCTATGTTTCCCTTCCATATCGATCCGTAGATTTACTCGAAACATTAACGGAGCAGCCTATTTTGAAATGAAATAGCCTCGCGGGTACAACAGCTATTCGGTGACGCCCCCTGACTACAGTTACCGTAATGCTGGGAAGCGATGCGACCTTGTAATTTACTAGTCGTACTAAAACATTTTGGCAGAGCACTGTGTACAACCAGTATGGATCAACAAATTTATCACTTGATCCATATATAAGGCGCACCGGACTATAAGGCGCACTGTTGACTTTTGATAAAAATTTAGGTTTTTAGGTGCGCCTTTTAGGGCGGAAAGTACGGTACTCAGGAGCGACTTAAATATGTCTTTTTTTTCAAAAATGTTCAAAAAAGAAAAAAAAAAAGGTGAAACCGCGATAAACGAACCGCAATGTAGCAAGGGATTACTGTAATTTGAATTTCAAGTGACGACAGCAGCGCAACGTCGCGTCAGCAGCAGCTCGTCGAGTCAATCTTTGTCCTTTATATAAACAACCGCCGCGCTGCTGACGCAGCGTCGCAACAACACGACCAACACTGACGCGCGACCGCGACGTCGCGCTGCTGTAAACAATCGCGTTTCTCAAACGATCTCCTATAAAATGATCAGAACTGACTAAAGTTCGATCTAACGCATTGGTACTACTTACCTATGTTTCCCTTCCATATCGATCCGTAGATTTACTCGAAACATTAACGGAGCAGCCTATTTTGAAATGAAATAGCCTCGCGGGTACAACAGCTATTCGGTGACGCCCCCTGACTACAGTTACCGTAATGTTGGGAAGCGATGCGACCTTGTAATTTACTAGTCGTACTAAAACGTACTAAAACATTTTGGCAGAGCACTGTGTACAACCAGTATGGATCAACAAATTCATCACTTGATCCATCTATAAGGCGCACCGGACTATAAGGCGCACTGTCGACTTTTGATAAAAACTTAGGTTTTTAGGTGCGCCGTATAGGGCGGAAAATACGGTACTTAAGGGCAACATGAGAGCACCAAAATGGCGGCATCAATGTGAACTGAAGAAAAAAAAAAACTAACATACAAACCTCTCTGATTTGTCCTTTTTCAGTGCTGGCCTGTCCGACGGTGATCTTCCTCAGAAAGCGGTCGTTTGTATCTACCACTATAAAATAAAAACAATAAAAAGATAGAAATATATATGTATATATATTAGGGGTGTAACGATACATCGATACACATCGATATAATGCTCTACGATTTATTGGCATCGATGCTAAACGTAAACATCGATTTATATCGCCGTGTTTGACCTCGGACATTAGACGCGACTTTATTTTGAAATCCAGTTCATTGTTGCTTGGTTCCTCTTTCCGGGAGCAGTGCGCGCCGCGGCGTTGTGTTGTGAGCAGAGCAGGCACGTGAAAGGGGAGTCGACAACTAGTACGCGGCTCCTGGGCTGGTGCTATGGCTAGTGTTCAAAAAGACGAGGAAATTTGCTCCCCTTTAGGCTTCAAGTCATTCGTTTGGAAGCACTTTGGATTCCAAAGAAAAGATGGCTCAACCGACAAGACACGTGCAGTTTGTAAATCCTGCCATGCGGTGATAAAATATTCAGGGAGCACAAATCTCGCCGCACTTTTAAAGAAAAAACACGACATCAAAGTTCAGTGTTAAAATAAGCACTTTGTATACTGCAATACTCTTGTAATTTCCTAAATAAAGAGTTTGCAGTACCTTGTTGATTTTGCGTTTGAATTGTTATAAATCAGGATATTGTTCTATATTTTTTATTAAAAAAAAAAAAAAAAAAAAAAAAAAAAAATCGATCGTAGAGCACTATATCGCGATATATCGGGAATGAATCGCAGCAGGCTTTAAGATATCGGCAAATATCGTATCGTAGTTCTTTGTATCGATATTATATCGTATCGTGACAAAACCCGCGATTTACACCCCTAATATATATATTTCAAAAATGTAGTTAAATGTTACGTTATACAACAAAAAGTACCAATGTTAATTTTAAGGATGAAAGCTGTTGTGTTTTACCTCGCTGCCAGGTAATCTTGTTTGGGTCGAGGTCAAGACGAACAAAAGAAGACACTTCCTGGGGTGTGAGCGAGGCAGGGTCGCTTTTGTTGATGCTGAGACGCTGGAATGAGAAGACGGGAGGTGTAACACAAACTACACTTGTCTCAATATTCAATTGAAACCTAAGAGAAGGACTTCCAACTTTATTTCTGCTTCTGTATTAAAACCAATTCTTATTTATAGTTGTGTTCACAATAAACTGAAGACATTCTTTCACAAACTACCGTAATTTTCGGACTATAAGTCGCACCGGAGTATAAGTCGCACCAGCCATAAAATGCCCAAAAAAGTGAAAAAAAACATATATATGTATATATATCAGTCGCTCCTGAGTATAAGTCGCCCCCCCCACCCAAACTATGAAAAAAACACGACTTATAGTCCGAAAATTACGGTACATCAACTCAGGGGCCTCATGAAGTCTTCAGTGCTGTTTTTTTGGGTGGCTGACAACTGAGGACCCCTAGTGGACAAAAAGATTATCCCACTTACACACAGCCTAGCAACCTGGATGGGTGAAAATCTCCTCGCTCCGTTAACGGAAGGGACCAGTCTGCTGTACAAAGCCTTGGGTTGAACAAAAAAAGACATAAAAAAGTTCATTTTAGGGAGTGCGAAGATTTTTGGTGAAATGTTGTTTATACCTTGTCTGACTGCGTGGCCTCATGAAGCATCCTGGCGTCGATGGCCGCCGCCACCAGGTTGTTGGCAGCGGTGATGGCGTGAATGTCGCCCGTCAGATGGAGGTTGAACTAAAAATAATTTGCCAAAGACTTTTAATTTTTTTGGGGCGATGGCTAATCCCGCAAAGGAAGAAGGCTGTGTGCGTCTCACCTCCTCCATTGGGATAACCTGAGCGTAGCCCCCTCCTGCTGCTCCCCCTAGACACAAAAAAGGCAAAGCAAAGTTAGAGGTTGACAATAAGACAGGAGTGCTCAGCGCTGGACTCTGAATGAACTGCCCCCTCCATGACGCTTCAGGGGATGAAATGACCAACTAAACCCCTGTGCACTGCTTACCTTTGACCCCAAAGGTGGGTCCCTGAGAGGGTTGTCGTAGACACGCAAAAGAGTTGAGCTTCAGGTGAGCAGACAGAGCCTGGACTAAGCCGATTGTCACGGTGCTCTTCCCTTCGCCAAGTGGGGTCGGCGTGATTCTGACAGAAACACACAAGGCGGTTTAGCTTTGCATTTCTGTACGAGCGACGGGTAACACAAACCGACTCACCCCGCCACCAGGACGTATTTGCCGTCCGGCTGTGTTTGTAGGCGCTCTAACAGGGAGAGGCGGACTTTTGCTTTGCTCCTGCCGTAAGCTTCAAGCTCTTCTGGCAACAGACCGATCTCCTCTGCCAGCTCCTCCACTGCCTTTGGGGTCTGTGCTCTGGAAATCTCAATGTCACTGGCAAACAAAAAAATGAACAGGGAAAAAAAAAAATGCATGAGATTCAAATAATTCAAATTTACATAATCTTTAAGCTTCAAGTACCTCGGCACAGGCGTCAGGGGCTGGAGTTTGAGGTTGCGCAGTCGCCACGGTCGGTACTGCTGCTCCTGGATCCTCCGACTGCTGCTGTGCACCACGTTCTTCGAGACAAACCAAACCAACAGTAACACTGGAATGCAAAATTGAAGAACCGAGTTGTCCCGTATTCTGTATTTTATACCTGCATTCTGTATGCTGCCGTGAGATATGCCAACCCGGATTTTGAAGACATCACGGAGTCATCTGAAAATCAAACTGACATCTTATGGACCCGTTCTGCACCGCTTGGGGACCATTGTTTTACGGTACCCGAGTCTAGGCTGGGCTCCCAGCGGATCACCGCGGCCCCGGGCCTGATCCAAGTGGGTGGGATGTCAAGATTCTCTGCACCGAGTAACACCACAGCATCAGCCTCCATCACCTGGCAAAATAATTAACATGAGATGAGTCTGAAAACAACAAGTCAACTATAAGCCACTGAAAATGGTACCTGTCTTTGTAGGTTCTTGAAACTGGAATGACTTTTAAGAGCTGCCATTCCATTTCTCTCCAGCAGGCACTGCAGGGCCACTCCAAGAGGTCCGTCAGCACCGATCAGGAGTACTGTTTTTCCTTCTACCGAGGAGTCTAGAGCCAAATAGTTTCATTTATTATATATCACAAGGTAACACGTGCAGGGTTAACTCACCGTGTTTCTGCAACAGATCCATTACAGCGCCAGCAAGAGGCGGGACAAAGCCTTTGTTCAGGTCGCCTTGCACCAAACGACCCATGTTCAAATACGTTATCCTTTTGTAGACAATGGAAAGAAGCAAAAGTCTTGGATTAGGCTTAGTAGCAGACATAAAAGTTAGAATTTAATTCGTCTACATTTAGGAAAAGTCATGTGAGATACTTTTGGCCTTTATTAAAAATGGACACAATGTTTGTTTTCACCAAAGCCTTGCAAACAGAAAAGTAGCCCTACTGTGATGGGGATTTGGCGCCTTCTTGTGGCAGCTTGGTGCCAAGAAACTGTTATGAATTAGCACAGTGGTCCCCAACCACCGGGCCGCGGACCGGTACCGGTCCGTGGGTCACTTGGTACCGGGCCGCCAAGCCGCACAGAAAAAATATATATATATCGACGATCAATTAATTCAGGTCAAGACACTCGTCCCGGTCAGGTGACATGTTTCCTCAGTCGAGCCCGCAAAGCTAATATGTGGCGACAGGCTAACTAACCAGGCAATGAAGCATTCAAAACTGCTTCAACACATGGAGACCAAGCATCCTGCAATAAACGACAAACCTTAATCATTTCGGGTGTCTTTGTCTCCGATTACGTCTAGATGGGACCGGGTCGTTTCTGAGAAACAAACTCAGTGCTCCCACTAATTCAACGTAATGGTGAGTTTTATTTTTGTCATTTGTACTTGTTTTTATGTCAGTCGTATCATTTTATTTCATCGTATTTATATATTTATTATAAATGCATTATTTATTTATTTATATAAATGTATTATTTATTTATATAAATGCCGGTCCGCGAAAATATTTCTGACATGTAACCGGTCCGTAGGCGCAAAAAAGGTTGGGGACCACTGAATTAGCACATCTCGACCTGGGATAGGAGCTTTGTAAATCGACACAAGTTAGCCTAAGAGGCAGAAGAAGTCACGAGAGAGCTGTACACACACTGAGGGTGCTTTTTTTTTTCTTCTTTAAATCAAATTATCTGTACGGATGGGAATTTGCCTCAAGGCTAGGGCATTTTTCTTCAACATTTTTAATGATTAAATAATTTGACCCATTGTGCATCATTTTACCCATCCACGTCCTTCTCAGGTTTGAGGGCGTCAAGCACTCGGTCGGTGAGAGAAGCAGGGGGGAGGTGGAGGTAGATGCCGTGCACCCCGGGGTCCTGGTTCAGCTTCAACACCTCCTCAACAATCTATTCATGCGGACAAAGCAAATATGTAAGGAAACTTGCAGACACAAAACAACCAACTGAAAGAAATGAAAACTGAGATCATATAAAAAGAGAATCGCTGTAAAGTAGAAGTCAAGCACACAAAAGTTATTAAACATTAGTTTATTTGCCTATGCTGAAAATGCAACAAAGTCAATTTGGCCTAGTGTGTAAACATCAGTGAGTCACAGTTGAGCAATTACCAAATTGGATTTAGCAGTTCCGATGCGGTTGATCACATGACGAGCAAACAAACAGCCAGCGGAATGCTAAGCGCAGGCACAGACTTGCTAAACAATGACGGGTCTGATGGGTTTTGCTTTTTTGATTCACTTACTTCGTCTTCACTGCGATCCTTGGCAAGACAGGTCTGAGTGACAATTAAGCTCGCCTGCGGGGGAATGTGAAGAAAAAGCGATTCTCGGAGACTTTGTATAGAACGGTGAGGAAGAACAAAAGGGAGTTATTTGTTCAAATGAGAATTACCTTTCCTGCTATTTTCTTGTTGATCTCCATCAGGGTGTCATCTTCACCCACCTTTGAAATAAAGTTACTCTGACGACTAAATCAAATGACATTTTAACTGAGTGAAAAAAGTCATACACTACCTGTATAATGGCAAGCAGTGGCTGGACACCTGGATTCTTTCTCTGCAGGGCCACGATTGCCTCTTTGGTGCTGTGAACCACATCTCTGTGACGGAAAAAACGGGACATAAATATTTTAACACATATTGTCTAAGGCTCAATGAATATGGATTTGGACTGTAACAATTACAACACAACTGATGTTGCTAGGCAGAAATGATCTTTCAACAATGAAACGAGATACAAACATTGTAGCATCAGCCAACTAGTAAGTAACTTAACAAAACATTTGAGGAAAAGTCATAGAACACAATAAACACACGTTTGCCAGCAAAGAAGTAATAAATGAATAACTAGAATTTTGCAATTTCTGGAGAAATTGCGTGTGAAGGCGAAATGTATGAATAACTTCTTCGGGGAATGCTGCAGAACGATGTTGAAACGTGTTGAATTACTTGAGAAATGTAGAATATTTGGAGAATTTGTGGTGAATTTCAAAATAAAAGATGTGAAGTTTTTGGTAAGTTGTGGAATAGGGAGAAAAATGATGAACAGTTGAAAGTTGGAAAGGGTTGAATCGGTTGAAAAATGTAGAAATGAGAAGGGAATACGGAAATATTGGAGAATTGGGTGTGAATTCCAAAATAAAAAATGTGAAGTTTTTGGTAAGTTGTGGAATAGGTAGAAAAATGATGAACAGTTGAAAGTTGGAATGGGTTGAATCGGTTGAAAAATGTAGAAATTAGAGTAGAAAAACGAGATTTTAGAGAATTTTGGTTGAATTTCAAAATAAAAGATGTGAAGTTTTTGGTAAGTGGGAAGTTGTGGAATAGGTAGAAAAATTATATAACAATTGAAAGTTGGAATGGGTTGAATCGGTTGAAAAATGTAGAAATGAGAAGGGAAAAAGGAATTGGGTGTGAATTTCAAAATAAAAGATGTGAAGTTTTTGGTAAGTGGGAAGTTATGGAATAGGTAGAAAAATGGTGAACAGTTGAAAGTTGGAATGGGTTGAATCGGTTGAAAAATGTAGAAATGAGAAGGGAAAAAGGAATTGGGTGTGAATTTCAAAATAAAAGATGTGAAGTTTTTGGTAAGTGGGAAGTTGTGGAATAGGTAGAAAAATGATATAACAATTGAAAGTTGGAATTGGTTGAATCGGTTGAAAAATGTAGAAATGAGAAGGACAAAAGGAATTGGGTGTGAATTTCAAAATAAAAGATATGAAGTTTTTGGTAAGTGGGAAGTTGTGGAATAGGTAGAAAAATGATGAACAGTTGAAAGTTGGAATGGGTTGAATCGGTTGAAAAATGTAGAAATGAGAAGGGGAAAAGGAAATATTGGAGAATTGGGTGTGAATTTCAAAATAAAAGATGTGAAGTTTTTGGTAAGTGGGAAGTTGTGGAATAGGTAGGCAAAAGATGAACAGTTGAAAGTTGGGATGGGCTGAATCGGTTTAAAATTGTAGAAATTAGAGGTGAAAAACGAAATTTTGCGAAATTTTGTCTGAATTTTTAACGTGAAAACGTGAAATTTTTGAATTTGGGAATTTTGGGAATGTCGATAATCCTTCCGAATGTGATTAGAATGTGTTGAATGATGTGAATTTCAAATTGGAACGACGTAAATGTGAAATGTTGAATGTGCCATTAAGAATGAATGGGGAAAAATTTGGCGGAATTTGGGGAATTTTGCGGAATCGGAAAATTATCGGAATGAGAAAAATACAAGCCACCCTTTCCTGAATATTTGGAATACGTGAAAAGTGGAATGGAGTGAATTTTGTGAAAGAAGAAGCGGGACAAAAAAGTGAGGAGAATAAAATAGAAGAATAATAATAAAGTAAATGGAGTAGAATAACATATGTGTGAAGGCCTTCGCCTTCACACAATTAAGTGTCGAGTACCCAGCTGCTACACGAGTCACCCGTTGCGCATTTATATGACGACACATTTACACGTTCAGTGAATGAAAACATAAATGATTAAATTATTGTATGAATGATTACATTGAATGATACATTATCTGACGACCTGCGTCATAATTCTATTTTTTTTCTGACGATTAAACGATCATGTAGAACAACTAAGAGGCGAGGTTACATCAGCTCACGGCGGAAAAAAAGTCTCTGATCCTAATCGGGAAACGTGCGTGTTTGGCGGCTAGCGAAAACGGCACAAACAGCGGAAGTGTCGACCAAAATACTTCCTTACCTGAGAGAGTGATCGAAGTCACCGGCGTCTCGTTTTGGCAAACACTTTCCGAAGTAGTCGGCCAGTTTGGCATTGGTGCCGCTGTTAGCCGTATCGCTCGCCGCTCGCACCACAAGCCGGCTGTGAGTCGCAGCAGTCGGCTGGCATCTCTGCGGTGCCCCGCTGACCCTGCTTCCGTGTCGAGCATGTTGTATCCGAAGAGCAGCGTTGCCACAAGCGCTGCGAATTACGGATGATTTCATTCTCGGTTCTTTGTTCCTTTTTAAAAGCAAAAAGTTGGTGAGCACTTGGCAACTTCTGCCGGCGAGGTAGCCAAACTACCAAAGGAAGATATTAGGGTCCTGATGGAGGCATGGTGCCTTCATATACCGTAGGAAATATGGAATTCTGGTAGTGACAACAAGATACAAAACAATTACTTCACTGGTTCTTCTATATCAAACAAATTGTTTTAGGTTTATTTACCTGACATGTTTCGGCGGGTTCTTCCGTCTTCATGAGAGTGATGAAGGCGGAAGAACCCGCCAGTAATTGAAAAGGAAAAACAAGATGAACCTAGTACAACTAACAAGATACAAAACAATCTATGATTGTTGGACATACCAATAATAAAAGCATGGCTTTACTAGAACACAACGGGCATTTATTTTGTCTGAAGCGTCACATCTTAATAGAAAATTATTGTCAGGTATTGCGTAAACAACTTCTTCTCTTGGTATTTACGAGTTATTGATGAACGCAACAGCGTGGCAAAAGTTCAAAGCTAGCATGCGCTAGCATGTGGTTTTGTCACAAGTCATATAAGGCCAAATCGATCATAAGACGCCACTTAACTTATGGATAAACTACAAACGTGTTTCTTTCTTTTCTTTTTCAAAGATGTAAACAACATAATAAAGATTTTTATTCTCACAAAGAAGTAACATAAAACGTGGATATCATTCTTTAGAAAAGTCCATTTATTTCAATGTTCGTTTATTTCAGTAGTTAATTTAACCTCATACAGATTAAATTAACCCGCCGGGGAGCGATTTTCACGAGGACTGTTCTTACCTTTTCCTTTTGATAAATTATTGTGATTGTTTATGTTATAGTGCCCCGCTGTCTTGACTCTTGCCCCCAGTATACGTCAGCGCGTCCACCATATTGAATGTTAAAACTTAAAGTCCCAATGATCGTCACCTCCCAATTCCAACCCTTAATGCTGAGTGCCAAGCAGGCAGGCAATGGGTCCCATTTTTATAGTCTTTGGTATGACCCAGCCGGGGATTGAACCCACAACCTTCCAGTCTCAGGGCAGACACTCTACCACTAGTCCACTGACCTGGTGTGTCTTTCACCTGGACGTTACCGTAGCTGGGCTGCTGCAATTAGAATTATCAACAAAATGACTTGAAACAGCTATGAATAAAGTCGCTAAACACACTAAACCCAGTGCATAATGGGGTCAAATTGGTGCAGAAAAGCGCATCAACGTCTGGTCGGTCCTGCAGCAGCTGCTCACACACCTTTTTTTTTGTCCTACATTGCGTCACAAACCCATTGGTCTGCATTCCTGCCTCATGCCTTCTGACAGTCGCACATAAGCCAACCGACGTAGGCAGCCCGAGATATCTGCTCTTTGCATGCACATTTAGGGCCCCCAATTGCTGCTTCCTGCATTGTGTGATGGTGCTGAGACAACGGGCACCTAAAATTTAAGACAAACATTGGAAAAATCAGCAAAGGTAAGACATTTTTACTTGGTAACCGTAATGAAGGTTTGGGTTTGTGTGGTGTGTTCATTCAAAAATCCACTTTTGTGAATCCAAAAGAGTATAAAAATTGGTCAAATGCATGGAAACCCCGAAAATGTGTCAAAATTATCATTAATAAACAAAATAGACTCGGAATAGTGGTCAAAATAATAATAATATAACATAAAGTGAGTAGTACGTCAAAGTTAATATGATGAGCTGTTACCATTGCAGGTGTATTTCGATTAATATCAATATAGAATTGTAAAGTTTTATATATTATAGGAGTTTATTTCAAAACGTGAACGTCCATATCAACCAGATTCATCAAACACATTGGAAAATACTTTACAGGTCAATTCCAACCTAATTTCTGCGATTGTTATTTTTACGTCAAATTCTAATTTCTTGTTTTGGGGAATTGTGGGTAATCAATCGTCACAATTCTAGATGGAAAAAAATCTATCATACTATATTCCCCGCCACTGAATTGGCATTGATAAAAATGTCCTAAAAAGCATGGTATCTGCTCGTCCCTGATAAAGAATCAAAACGAATACTGAATACTCGGACAAAGATGTCAGTCAGATGACGAGTTGAAGAAACCCGTTTGGTGAGGAGCAACACCTCCACAAGTAACTAATTCAGAACCTGTTGTGCCAGTGCTTGGTACTGGGTGGGCTCCACCCTGAAGGAAGAAGATATCTTGTGTTGACATTTAGCCATCATAACCTTTAATGCAGATTTGGCTCAAACTCAACATATAGTCAGGCTCGAAGTCCAGGTAAATGCTAAATTACCGTGATTTTCCATGCAAAATACGCCCCCGTGCATAATACGCACCCTAAAAATGGCATGTCGATGCTGGAAAAAAGCCTGTACCCATGTTTAATACGCACCCGAATCTTGACTCTTACTTAAGTCCGTAAACGTAAAATTATCTCAGAAAAAATATCATCTTTGGGAACAACCGCATGTTATTCTGCCGGTCAGTATCACTGCGCATGCGCTAGCAAACTCGATAGCGGAGAAATGTTTCGGATTTGTGTAGGGTACATTGTGACAGCAAACGAGCAGGTGATCGAGCAAGCGTCTGATACGAGAGCATTGTGTTCGTATGGAGCGTGTTTGAAGTGAACAGCAGAGAAGAAAGGAACAAGGCAAAGTGTTGTGAAATAAAATATTACCTGTAATACGCATTTAGATAGAGAACTGAACTCTCGCTCTTTATATAGCTGACGTGTCTTGCGCATCCGTTCTGCACATCTGTAATGGCGGCCTCCGTATGATATCCGGTCTGCGATGGAGATTAAAAAAGGAACAAGGCAAAGTGTTGTGAAATAGAATATTACCTGTACTACGCATTTTGTTATTTGCTGATTGAAACTGCTAATTGAACTGTGAATTGAAACTAATAGGTAGAGAACTGAACTCTCGCTCTTTATATAGCTGACATGTCTTGCGCATCCGTTCTGCGCATACTGTCATGGCGGCCTCCGTATGATATCCGGTCTGCGATGGAGATTAAAAAACAAACAATATTTGACAATAACACACCATCAAGGATTGGCTGGTAAGATTATTGGTGCTTGACTCCCCTCCTTGAAGGACATTTACACTTCCCAAGGCGACCACGATTGTGAGTGATGTGAGTCACCCCGCTCACTCCTTGTTCGATCTTCTGCCCTCTGGGAAGAGGTACGGGAGCCTGCGCTCCCGCACCACCAGACTCACCAACAGCTTCATACTCCAGGCTGTTAGGATCCTGAACTCTCTCCCCCTTTCTGCGTAGCGTCCTGTAATTTTGCGCTATGCTTACTGTCTGCTGTATGCACACTTGCTCCATTTTGCTCCTCTTATTTATTGTGTTATTTGCTTATTTATTATTTATTCATCACCCCTATTATTTATTGTTTGTGCCTTCTTGTTTTTATTTTGTGTCGTTTACTTGTATGTCTATCGTGTACTATGTCTCGTCACCGTGGGATAGAGGAAACGTAATTTCGGTTTCTTTGTGTGTCTTGACATGTGAAGAGATTGACAATAAAGCAGACTTTGACTTTTTTGACTTTGCACCATTGCATCAAACGATGTGTCGTCAATTATGAATTTTACTGACTAAGTGTGTTGGGCAGGATGGCTGAATGCGATGCGCGATTGACAACAAACAAGAAGAAAGGTGTGATTTCAAGTTTTATTTCGAGGGAGATTTTCTTCGAAAATGGTTGTACCCATGCATAATGCGCACCCCAGATTGTAGGACAATAAATTAGTTAAATTTTGCGCATTATGCATGGAAAATCACAGTAGGTCAAAAGAAATTGATTTGATTTTATTATTATTTATTTTTTTAATGTTTCAGCTAATATCTTACCGCTGCAGATTTCAAACATGTAAACTCTCATTTTTGCAGCTCAGCCATGAGGGACCGATTGAGCAACATGCAGGAATTGTCGAGTAGCCAAATGGAGTCGATGGAATACGCCGAGTCGGCCTTATCGGACTCCCTTAGTAACGTGGACCTGGAAGACGAGCTGCCCCACGAGGCAGTGGTGTTCGACAACAGCCCCGCCGTGGAAAAGATCTTCGAGCAGGCGGAGGCCATCCATAAAGACGTCCAGCTCATTCGCCTGGAGGTGAAACGGTTGCGGGAGCAGAACTCTCGCATGCTTCAGGGCGTCACCACCATGAGCACCATCAAAAGAGATGCAAACGCCATCGGCGGCGATATAAAAACGCGAGCCGAGCGAGTGCTGTCCAACCTGCGGGACATGGAAAACACGGCGCACAAACTGGACGAGGTCCACGGCCCTAATTCAGCCGTCACGCGCATCGCCCGGACGCAGTACGCCTGCCTGAGCAACGGCTTCCGCGACGCGATCTTTGACTACAACGAGGCCGAAATGAGCCACCGGGACAACTGTAAAGCCCAGATCCAGAGGCAGATGGAGATCGTGGGTCGTGAGGTGACTGGCGATGAGGTGGAGGAGATGATCGAGAAAGGCCACTGGAACATCTTCACCGACAACATTATGGCGGAAGGCAAGACAGCTCGCGCTGCTCTCTCCCAGATCGAGAAGCGCCATCAGGAGCTGGTGGACCTGGAGAACCGCATCAAGGGAGTCCACGAGATCTTCCTGGACGTCGCCTTGCTGGTGGAGGATCAAGGCTCCATGCTCAACTCCATCGAGACCAACGTGCAGAAAACGGATGAGGTCATGCAGGAAGCGCTTTTTAAACTCGGCAAGGCCAAACGTCATGACAGAAACAACCCGTTTAAAAAGATGTTTTGTAGTTGCTTCCCTTGCTATGAGTAAAACCAGACGCGGAAGCCTGTTTGTCGCGTTTCGAGAAATACTTCAATAATCATGTCCCCATATTTCGCTGAACTATTTCTCACATCTTTCGCAAACCAGGAATGAGAAGCGCTGAAACACATAGTTTGAATTTCCAATACGTCCCTGTTGAAAAGCACGTACAGTATCTCCAGATTATTTTTTGGTTCAATTTTGTATCAAAACACAAAATTGATCTTTCCAGATGAAGCATTTTCCTGCTCAGGACCACAAAATGATGTATGCTTGACCTTTGTTATGTAAATAATCTGTAAAAAAAAATCGAATTGTTTATAATGTTCATTCAAATGTCTTTTATGTCTAAGATTTATTAAATTATTGCTTTCTAATGACCTCGAACTTTGTCTTCACACCATGTGCACAACACAATTAAAAAAAAAATGCAATGTTAATTCCTTGTATTTCTCTATAGCAGTAAATGTATCTGTTGTGTCACCTCAAAATTCTGTTCTCTGCATTCAAACTCCATAAAAACCTACATTAAAAAGATGTTAGTTGTATGTGACTTATTTTTTAGCCCTTGACTGAAAGCGATTTCTAAAATTAGAATTTTTTAAAAATATTTTAAATGTTAAGTATATGGAGAGCAGGAGTCATAATAGAACCTTTCAAAACATTCCATGTGGTGTGACTTCAATGAACAGGTCGGCCCGGTTTTTAATTCCTTCACATGTAACAAACTATGTGAAGAAGGAAGAAAAACCTTCCAGGAAGAACAAATACTCGAAAGGAAGGGCCGAGAAAGGGACGTGGCTTCTGCATGTACGGTACATCAGATAGCCGATTTTCTTCGAACAGAGATGTGAACATGCTCTCTCGGGTTGTTGGGCTTTAATGCATCAGAGCCGTGCTGTCTGCGTCGCCTCGTTTTTGGATCTTGTGTGAGGAAATCAGAAGAAGGTAAGCCAAATTGCAGTAGCAGGTTGATTTCACGGAACAACCATTTAGTACTCTGAAATAGCACCGGACGTAAGAACGCTAACATGTCTGCTCTCTTCCAGAGGCAGAATGCGGGACATGCTGGAGAAATTGCGCAATGTCAGCGAAACCTTGGAAGATGAGGACGACCTGGAGTATGACGAAAGCAAGCTGCCAGCAACTCAAGAGTCAATCGTCTTCGAGACCTCTTTGGACATTGAGAGCATCCTGAAGGAAGCCGAGTCTATACGCAAGGGGATTTGCTTGCTCCTCTTGGAGGTGGAGCGCCTGAAGAAGAACAACGAGCGCTTTCGTACTACCGTCCGCCACCTCTCGTCCGTTAAGCGGGACTCGGATGAAATCGCCAGGGGGATCCAGAAGCAAGGGCAACAACTGCACACTCGCATCCTGGCACTGGGCGCCAGGAGCAAGAAGATGGAGGAAAGGGCCGGGCCCAACTCCGCTTCGAGTCGCATCTCTTGCATGCAGTTTAACTCGCTCATCCTTGCCTTCCAAGCCGCCATGGGGAGCTACAACCAGGCAGAAGAACTGCAGAGGTCCATCTGTAGGGAACGAATCCAGAGGCAAGCCTCCATTTTGGGGACCAAAATCACTGACAAGAAACTCGATGAAATTGTAGACAAAGGCTTCGAAGGCTGGAACGAGTTATCTCAGAGTCTGCCAACAATGCATGAGGGACATTCCTCTCGCTGGGCGATGACCGAAATCAAAGACCGACACAAGGAACTGGTGGCGCTGGAGGCCCGGCTCAGGGAGGTCCACGAACTGTTCCAAGATGTGGCCGTGCTGACGGAAGAGCAGTGCTCCATGCTGAACAATATCGAAGCCAACGTGTCGAAAACTCAGCAGT